>NC_053489.1:464255346-464855346 GCF_905171775.1 Rana temporaria | reverse complement strand
TGGCCCAGAATCTCGCAAAGAAAAAAAAAAAGTTTTTCCTGACGAGATTCTTGGCAAGAATCTCTTGCCGACCGAGTGTACAGACACTCCATTCAAAAGAACCGCCGTTCTTTTGAATGGCACGAACGCGGTGACATCATCGACTACGATGAGCATGCGCTCGTCACATTCGATGCCGTTGCCGCCATCTTGCTACACCCTACCTATGCCTTGGAAGCTACCGCGCATGCGTCAAAATCATTTCGAGCATACGTGGGTTTCCACGGCGACAGGTAAGTATACAGACGCTTGGGTTTCTTGGCAGGAAAATACTGCCAAGAATCACAACGAGAGCAGGTTCTCTATTTTTCTCATCGAGATTCTGGGCAGTTTTCTTGACGAGAAACCTCAAAGCCTTGTACACACGCATGGTGTGCGTGTGTACGAGGCTTTAGTCAAAAGGGCAAAAATGTTTGCCGACATGTTGAAAGGTTTAGCCAAATAAAGAGTTATCAGTTAAGCCCCATAACATGTTGTATATAATTTTTACTCTGATGACAAATCAAAAGTAAAGTACCGTATCAACAGATCAAAATACCTACTAAAATCCTGATCCAGCACTCCACGAATAAATCTCAATTTCTGTCACTAGAACAAGATGTCAAGGAAAACCTCTCAAATGAAAACACAAAAAGTAAAAAAAAAAAAAAAAGACAATAAAAACACAGACAGCAGAAAAACCTGATACAGATTACAACTCTTCCCCTGATATTGATCATCCTTAGAGTCTCTATTTAAAATATCTGCATTAACTTTGCGTTTGTTGCTGGAAGTGAGAGAAGTCTTCCACAGTGGAAGCACAGACAGCAGTAATACTTCATGCAGAATATAACCCTGGCCCAGAAGTAGAAAAAAAAAAAGGTTTTGAGTGGAATTCCAATGTAATATTTAATATTTGACAGAATGACAGAATGTGACATTAATTAACGTGTATCTGTGGTCAAAAATAATTCATGACATGACTTGTGTCTATAAATTGTACCATTTTCTATCATGTTAGAATTTAGAGCTTACTAAGTTGAAGTTGAAATTTTGACCTGACTTTTTTATATTTAGTTTTGGCTAGAGTGGGGAAGGTTACAACCTCTCCCAGGATGTTATAGCTGTCCCTATTCCAGCTGGGAAGTTTTCATTCTTTCTTTTTTTTATCTTTTTATTGGTGTTAACAACACACATAGGTAAACAACATAGAATACATAAACAAAACCAAAAAACAAAGGCACAATAGTGACTCTCGCACTAGTGCATATGTTGACATCGATACATTTTTACACTTCAATAAAGCGGTAGGCACCATTACGCTAAGAAAGGTGTGGATTTTACAGACAGAGTCATGGGAGTCAGCAAAATTGCTGGCTTTGTGCTCCCCTCAGTGACCATATGGAAAATAAACAGCAATCACAACTTACTCAAAACCCGGACATTCGTGGATAGAGGGGGTATAACTGGATAGGGATGCAGCTAAGCAGAACTGCTATTCGCTCAGGCACTGCTGTACCTATTTATGCCGTGGACGGCTCAGCTAACCACTTGGACCACACCTTTTGGTATTTGTTAGGGCAGCCCCTGTTGGTGTATGTATCTTTATACAGGGGCAAGCACATGTTCACCAGCTGTTTCCAGAAGGTGATTATAGGTGGGGGCCAATTTCTTCCAATGAAGTGTGATGCTTTTCCTGGCATAAAAAAACAGTAGGCTCACCATGGCACGTCCTGCTACAGTGGGAATTAGCAGTAGGCAGATTGATATACAGGGCAGTAGGGGGATAGCACTGACCAAACGGATACATGACATTACTTCCCCCCAAAATCCGGTGATAGCTGGACAGGTCCAGAAAATATGAGTGAAGTCCCCCGGGATTCCCCCACACCTCCAACAGTCAGCAGAAAGATTGGAGCTCATTTTATGTAGCCTATAAGGTGTGAAGTAAGCCCGGTGGACCAACTTAAACTGTATCATTCGGTCTCTAATGGAAATTAAGGACCGGATTGGGAAGTCCCAGATATCCTCCCAATCATCCTGGTCAAGTTTCGGGACATCTCTGAGCCAACAGGCCCTGAGTTTCAACAGATCCGGTAGCGAAACCCTAAGAAGGTGCGAATAAATCTGAGAGGTTGGTTTGCTTGTGCAATCCAGTTGAAGGACCTCCTCAAGAGAGGCCTGTATAAGCTGGGGATTAGCATGGGAGAATTGGCAGCTGAAGGCATGGTATAGTTGGAGATATCTATAGAAGTATGATCCTGGAATATTACATTTAGAACGCAAGAGGGGCAGCGAGATCAAAGAATTGTCTTAAACTATTTGGAAAAGTGTTTTTATATTCAATTTAGTCCAGGCCCTAGGCTCCAGAATGGTATAGATGTGAGACAGATTGGGATTGCCCCACAGAGGCGCATTTGGAGGGAGTGCATCCGCAGGATATCGTTCGAGTCTTAGACCAGCCCCCCACGCCCGCAGGGTGGTGGTCATAGATGGGGTCAGTGCATAGGGGGCCCGAGGACCCCGGAAAAAGTAGGAATTTTAAAGCTTCAAGGGACTGCACCAGTGCTGCTTCAAGTAGCACCGCAGGATTGGTGACATCTTGATTCAGCCACCACACCGCCGTGACCAGTTGGGCGGCCAGAAAATATTTCTGGAAGTCCAGGAATGCCAGCCCTCCCCTAGAGGCAGGGCGCATCAGTGTAGTCCACCTATACTTTGGGAATTGGGGGCCCCAGACAAAGGTGGAGAACAGTTTGTTGAGTTGGGTGAAAAAAGATTTTGGAATCCACTGCGGCTAATGTCTGAAAAGGTAGGTAAATTTCAGTAGAACCTTCATCTTAATCAGATTAATGCGACCTAACAGGGAAAGGGGCAGGGACTCCCATGCCCTCAGCCTCAGCTGTACCTCCTGGAGTACCGGGGTCAGGTTTAGGGATATGTAGTCAGTGGCCTTTCGGGATATTTCCAGCTGGATCAATGGGGAATAAGAGGTATTTAGGCCAGTTCACTCTCAAACTGGTAATTGGGGCGAATGTATTCAATACCTGAAGGGCACGCTCCCAACGATGGACCTGCGTCATTGAGAAACAGGAGGAGGTCATCCGCGTACAGGGCCAACCTCTCCTCCAGCCCGCCAATCCGCAGCCCCTTAATGTGTGTGGAGGAGTGGAGGGGCTCCGCCACCGGTTCAATGGCGATGGCGAACAAAGCGGGGAGAGAGGGAAGCCCTCCCGGGTACCCAGTGACAAGGAGAAGGGATAGGAAAGGCCCCCTCCCAGCTTAATGGCCAAAGTGGGGCTCTTGTAGATTATTTGTAGCCACCAGATGAACAATAGAGTTGTATAAGTCAAGTCTGGTAGCCTCTGTCACGTGGAGGTGCAAGTCCCTCTGTTTAGTTTGAAGCTGGTCAAAATTGGTCTCAGAAGGGTCAGCGGCGTATTCTGCGGAGGAGAAGTCAATGGCTCTCTGGAGGGAGGCTGTCAACGCCTCTCAGTCTCTACGAACTGCTAAAATAGAGGAGATATAGTGAACTCTGGTGTACGCCTTAAAGGCATCCCTTGTGACCTTTGACGATGAGGACCCTGAGTTGTGCTCCCAATATTCGATGAGGAGGGGGGATTTTATCCACTATCTCAGGGTGGGCAATCCAATGGTGCCCTATTCTCCTCAAAGCGGAAGTGCGCAAGCCCCTGGAGCAGATTGTATACTTCAAGGGATTGTGGTCCGAGAGGCCGCTGGGCAGGTAGACTGCCTCTAGAATATCTGACATCAAGGAGGGGTTAGCAAAGGCCAGGTCTATGCGAGAGGTCGTTTTGTGGGTGGTGGAGAAGCAGGAGTAGGCCCGTTCAGTGGGGTGTTTCCATCGCGATACCTCGTCCACCCCCAAAGCCTGGGCCCACGCCTTCAGCTCTGCTAAGAAGTATTTGGGGGCACTGGGTCTAGCCAGATCAGGGGCTAAGATGGCATTAAAGTCTCCCATGAGAAGAAGTTTAGCCGTACAATATGGGGCAATCTTCTCCGTGATGGTGTATAGTACTGTAGAGGAGAAGGGAGGTGGTACATACACGCTAACCACAATGTTACGTTGGCTCCAAAGTTTTGGAACCACCAACATGTATTTGCCCTGAGGGTCGTATGAATATGTTAAACCTCCCATGGAAGGGACTTAGAGATCAGTATGGACACCCCACGAGCAAAGGTTGAATAGGAAGCATGAACGGCTCTACATATCCATGTTTTTTTTAAGTGCCATCAGTTTGCTGCCCACAAGATGTGTCTCCTGCAGAAGTATTAAGCTAGGGAAGTGAGATTTAAGGTAGTGGAAGAGCAGTGCCCTTTTAAATTTGGAATTTAAATTCCAGGATAGGATGGTGAACGTGGAGTTAGTTGGCGGCACCATGGTAGGTGGGAGCAGGAGAGATTATAGGAGGAGTAGTCGGGGGAGACTCATAACAACTTGGGAGCAGCAAATACTCATCTTTTTAAACTAAGGTGGGCACAGATCGAGCCTATTCCCGTAAACTGTAACCTTAACAGGCAAAGTGCAATAGTTGTCCAATAAACCTGAGGGAAAAAAAAAGCCACTGCATAATGCAGTTACAGATCCAGTTCCTGGACCGTGATGGGGGGGTTATGCTATGGCCAGCAAAACATCTCTGTCAGGACTAGCACCAAGGTTAAGGGGGCTGGATAGGGTGAAAAGCAAAGGGAGGCAGTCACCAGTCCAAAGTTCTGTGGCTGGGGGCAACAATGAGGGTCCCGGCCAGGGACTGAGGTGGGAAGGGGGTCTGCTGTAACTAGCAGAAGTCCCCGCAGGGAGGGGTCCAAAGTTAGAGAAAGGGACTGATCACTGTTCAGGGGTCAAAGAAAGCAATCAATGGTGGTTGTTGGAGCTGCTCAGTCAGGAGGAGTGGGCATTATTATAGCCAACAGAGGATATTAAATACAAAATTAGGATGATGGCGAAGTGCAGCAGTGAAAATGAGCTTAAGGCCAGACAGTGGGCATTGCTGAGAGTCATTGTGAGGCAAAGGGTAGAACATTATAGAAGGATGTGGTACTTAGCTGATCTCAGCGTGTTGCATTTCAACCATAGTTCCTGGGCAGTATGTCGTTAGCGGGTATCTAGCCATGCCGCTGCAACCTCCGGAGTGTCAAAGAAGTGAGTGTTGTCACCATCAGTGATCCTCAGCCTACTGGGGTATAAAAGGCCAAAGCGGATTCCTTTTTCCCGAAGTCGGCGTCGCACGTCGGTAAAAGACTTGCGGCGTTGCTGCACTTCCTGAGAGAAATCTGGGGAATAAAACAATCTGGTGTTCTCATGTTTGAGCCGCCGCCAGGATGCGGTCCCAGTCACGGTAGTTTAATAATCGCAGCAGGAAGGGACGTGGAGGGGCCCCAGGTCTTGGAGGGAGCGGTGGGACTCTGTGGGCTCTTTCCACTACAAACGTGGGCGGTGTAGTATCGAGATTAAACAGAGTGGACAATAACTGTTCAGTAAACTCAGCTGGCTTGGAGCCCTCAGCTCTCTCGGTATGCAAATGTTGTTCTGCCTGAGGCGGTTCTAAGTGTCTGTGAGCCGCTCCTGGAGCGCTTTCACTTGATGCTGCAAGGCTCTTACCTCTGGAATCCGACTGGACTGTATCCTCCACCGTATGAGACCCTGTCCGCCACCTCCGCGATGCGGGACCAGAATTTATCCATGTCCTGACAGATGAGACCGCCATCTACGGTCAGGCAGTCGATCTTGGCAGTCAGGGTTTCTTTGCATGCTGTAATGGCCGGGAAGTTTTCTTTTTAATGCTGAACTCCATCATTACCTCTTGATTACAAAATAAAAGTATGGGACTTTAAATGAGGCAGGCTAAAACAAAATATGGGAGTAAGGATTTATTGACATAAGTGTAAAAAAAAGCGCAACATCGTACATGAAAAGTAAATGCTCAAAGCATATACAAACACCCTAAAATAATGAGTGTAATGCATTACATACATATAACCATAATGTAAAACATGATTGCAATAACAGGGAAGCAAATATACATAGTACATGAGTGTGATGGAATAAACCTTGTGATGTACAAATAATTGTCCATAAAAACAATGATGGAAACGGGGAATGCATCCTCAAAAGCTTGACACGTTTCGTCGATAATCCAACTCATCAGGAGCGGATGCTGGAATATCTATAAATGATAATAAAAAATGGTCTGAATAAAAAAAACATGTTATGGGGGAGTTAATATGTAAAAAAGTATTTATGAAATAGATGGTCTAATCCACAAACTTTTAACACATTGAATGTTGAGCCCGAGTGATCCTGGTATGCATGAGTCACTGTGTCGATCTCCCCGGGAGCTGAGGTGTTGAAATCCACCAAAACACCAGACCCACACAAAAGCGCCCCCAACAAGTTGTAAATGTATATTATGTAATGAATATTATGCCAATATTGGTTAGCAGAATCTGTAAACTGATCTGTAAACAGGTCGTCTGGTCAGCCACAAGTGGGGACATCCAGGTGGGCCAGAATATATAAGTCGGGCATACACCAACATCACGCGAGCGCGATGACATGCGAGAAGCGTCCGTCGCCAATGGCGCCAAAACTAATCCCGCCACTGTATCAGCCAGGGTGGAATAGCCGCAGAGACTGGGCGGCGCCCAGTCATGAACACATGTACAGATGAAGCTGTCGCAAGTCAGAATGAGGTCACCTTATTTCTTGGCCAGAGGATGTCCGCAGCCTAATCACCCTATTTATTTATTGGATTTCAGTTCTTTCAATCATGGAGGCTAGCTTTGCTTGTGGGCATTACCTAGGGAACCCTGCATGGTAATGCAACCTGCCTAGAAATGATCACTCTTCCTAACCGACATACACCTGATATTTGCATAACTTTTCTCAAGGACAAGCCCACTGCTTGCATCAAGGGCATTTATTTCTTTACAGCACATAGCCCTCTCCAACAGGCATGATCCACCTGCATTGCATAGAGAAGCATAGATTTAAAGATGCCATTAGCATGTTGAGGGGGGGTGATTTTAGGGAAGGCTAAACAGATTAAACTTCGGGTTTAATATATAGGTTTAATATACTGTATATATTTTATTATATATTATATATTCTGTGACAACACAGGAAGTGATGGGAAATCACCCGTACAAGGACACCAACGTCAATTAATAAATTACTAAGGTTTTTCCTGTGGTTTGGGGTTTGAAAATCCCCTGCAGGTGGAATATTTTCACATTGGTCAGTGGAGAGGACCAGTCACTATATACAGTACAAAGGACCTTTAAAACTTAAATCTGTCCAAAAACTATTTTAGGTTATTCGCACTGTAAAAATAAACATGTGCATGCAATGTGTGGCTGCTGTTTTATGTAATACTCACTCTTACTTTCATTTCCCTACGTCCAGTCAGCGGTAAATGATTGTCGCTAACACTTATGCCGCGTACACACCATCACTTTATGTGATGAAAAAAAATTAAGTTTTTAAAAACGTCACTTTAGTTGACTGTGTGTGGGGAAAACGTCGTTTTATGTCTTGTAAAAAACGACCCAAAAAAATTGAAGCATGCTTCAATTTTATGTGTCGTTTTTCAAAAGTGCACTTTTTACTTCACAGAAATTGACCGTGTGTAGCAAAAAACGTCGTTTTCTAAGACGTTTTTTCATCCACGCATGCCCGGAAGCTACTTATGAAGCAAGCTTCAATGGTAAAACGTGGTGAACGTAACCTCACTTTGCAAGAACATTGTGAGAAAAACGATGGTGTGTAGGCAACTTCGTCTTTGAAAATTGAAGTTTCAAAAATTTTTTACTTCACAGAAAGTGTCGTTTTTTTTCATCACATAAAGTGATGGTGTGTATGCGGCATTAGGCCCGGTACACACGGTCGAACATGTTCGCTGAAACTGGTCCGCGGACCAGTTTCCGCGGACATGTCCGACTGTTTGTACGGCCTAGCAGGCAGGTTTCCAGCGAACAAAAGTTTGGAAACATGTCCGTCTGACATGTCCGATGGTTAGTACACCTAATCGGACATGTCCGCTGGTTATGACGTGTAACCAGTGTCCCGAAATCCCGCGCATGCGTCGAATTGATTCGACGCATGCGTGGAAGCATTGCACTTCCGTGTTTGAGAACGTCGGTGTCTTCTACGTCACCGCGTTCTCTGTCCACTGGGATTTTGGTCTGATGGTGTGTACACACATCAGACCAAAAGCTCCCAGGAGACATGTCCGATGAAAATGGTCCGCGGACCGTTTTCATCGGACATGTCTCCTCGTGTATACGGGGCCTTACTGTTCTGGCTGAAGTACACCAATCGCATCAAGTCATTCGCTCTGCAGCTCATCCATTCCAAAAATGTCATAGTATTCTTTTCCATGGCTGCAAAGCATTCTGTGATTGGAAGAGGTGCAGATGAATGTCAGGATCTCCCCTCCCCATTTACAGAATGCCTTGCATTCACTGAAAAGAATGCAGGTCATTTTTTGAGTGGATGAGCCGCAGTGCGAAAGACCAGCTGTAATCTGTGTACTCAAATTTAACTAGAACGCATTTGCTACTGACAGTACTGTGCGTGGGAATTGAAAGTAAGAGTATTATAAAACACAGCAGCAGCCACACATTGAACACACTTTTTTAGTGCTCATTTATTTTTACAGAGCAAATGGATAAAATGTTCCCTTAGCTGGAGTTCAGCTTTGAATGTCACATAGGCGCTTTTATTTGCTCCTTTGCTGCAAATCCACAGCTTTTGAAAATCATCTTCAGGTATCTATCTCCCTAGAGAAGCAAACTGATCAATAGCTTTGAAAGGCAACCAGACTCCTTTCTTTTGGTGCTGTACTGTTCAAAGGTTTAACTAATAGATATTTCCTACGGTGTATCAATATTTGTAAATCACTGACATTAAATGTAGAACAAAAATTCAATTCGTATTAGATACCTCTGTGCACAATGCTTGGGAGAAAATGTAAAAATAAGCAGACATACTGTTGTCGCCTCTTGGCTCAGTGGAGAATGGAATTAGCATGAACAGCTACATAGAAAAGGGACTTATAATATTAAATTATAAGCAAGCTCATTGTAAATTGTATGTAGCGCCCCCCCCCCTTTTAGTTAGTGGGGCATGGGAGACTTCACTTGCTCCCATTCACTAATTGTTAGTTTGTGCTGGTGCCAGTTCAGAACTGCCTCTTGGGTCAGTCTGTGTGTCCAGGGGTGCGCTTCCACCCCTGGGCGACAGTTGGCGCTATAGGGGGTTCTGACGGAACCATCCATCCCTAGCAGCCAATCAGAGGAGTTCCCCTCTTTGGGCATGCTGGCGGGGGGTATATCTGGAGCACCGGCCATTTTTTTCGTGTAGTCTGCGGGGCCCGAGTTCCAGGTTCGGCATCCACCTTTAGGGTGCGCGCATCTGCGGGCCCCATCCTCATGGCCGGTCAGGTTGAGGCTGTGCACCTCGCTGAGCCTTCTGTTGATGAAGAAAGGGACCCCAGCGGCTTGCTGGGTTCCAGATCCTAAGCTGGAGGCTGAACGGTGGGGGATTGGCTCGGGAGAACATAAGTGCAGAGGTTGTCTGTGAGGCCTGGACGAACCACCGGGGATCCGATCATCGCGCTACGTGACAGGTATTTTTCTTTTGCTGTCAGTGGGTGATCCTGTAGATCAAAATTTACTGGGAGGATTTGCTATCCTTACACTTCAATTATACCAAGAAAATTTACTACGCCTGTGGCAGAGGCATTGTTTCCTCCCAGTGATCTTATTATTGTGAGCGACCCTTTGGCCGCCAGGTCCAAGTTAATTGCCTGTCCAAGGGGCACTTACCCACCCTGGCGAGGGTGGCGACGTTTAAATTATCTGAGCCGAGAGCAGGCTTGCTCTCTATGTTTTTTTGATATCCAAGGCCTGATGCTACAAGTCCTTCCTACTCATCAACCTTTTTCCTATACTGTATGTCATGTTGATGTTGGCCTTGTTGGCTCTGGAATAAAGCATTAAAAACCCACGCTACCTGCTGGACACTTGTTCTTTCATCCACACTCACAAACATCGCCATTAGACAGAAGAATTTGGTAACTTGATACGCCGATCCCAAATTAACCAGCGGCTCCTTCGGGGGTAGCGCTACATGTAGATGAAGAAAGAGGCAAAGCCTTTCACCTAACCATATCACCTAACCTAACCATGACCAAACTTTCAGGACATGCTGTTGTTTGTGGGATATTTCGATTTTCTTCTGCATTGAATAGTTTGCAGTATGTTTAACCACTTCCTGCCTGGCCTATAATAAAAGGACTGCCAGGCAGGAGCTCTCTAGTTCTGGGAGGATGTCATATGACATCTTCCCCAGAATATGCCTCGAGTGTGCCCCACAGGCTGTGGTGTTGTGCCTTCTGTCAAATCCACTGTGTCAAATGAATGATTGATCAGTGTACTGGCCAACTGCCGGTAACATGTGATCACTGTGACCAATCACAGCAGATCACATGGCAAATGTACACAATGGATGGCTTCCATTCATACCATTCATTGTGTACTATTGTATTATTTTTTGATTTGTCACAGTGATCACATGGTACAGACAGGCCAATCACAGCCCATATGTACCATGTGATTAGCTGTGGCCAATCACAGCTAATCACAATAGTAAACACTAAATGAGTCTATTTTATTCAGAAAAAATGGTTGCTTATAACAGTTAAATTCACTGTTTTAAGCAATTAACTTGTACCGCCACACCAGTTATAAGATGATGCTGTACTGCACTGGTGATGGCATAGGCGTGCGCACAGGGTGTGCCAGGTGTGCCCAGGCACACCCTAATCACCCTGTGCTGGACAGATTCCCCCTGCTGCTTGGCTGCAGAGAAAGCGACTCAGGAATCTCTGTCCTCAGCCCATTTCTCTGTCTCAAAAATGAAATATCAGGGGCCCGTCTAGGCCCCTGAAATCTCACCAAAGCCCCCCCCCCCAATGGTGCTCCTAAAAGATTGTAAAATAAAATAATAAAAATGTATTGTAAAAAAATATTGTAAAATAAAATAAAAAATAAAATAATTTTTTTTTAAAAAGTAATAATAATAAAAATAATAAAATAAAATAATAAAATAAAAGTAATAATAATAAAAATAATAAAATAAAATAATAAAATAAAAAGAATTGTAAAAAATATTATAAAAAAAAAAAACATTGTAAAAAGTAATAATACTTTAAAAAGTATAATAAAATAAAAAGTAATAATAATAATAAAATAAAATAAAATAAAAATAAAATAATAAAATAAAATAAAAAGAAACTACTGACAACAGTCACTGACACCATCAACTGTACTACTGACACTGTCCATTGCCCTACTGCCCTATATATATATATATATATATATATATATATATATATATATATATATATATATATATATATATATATACACACATGTGTGTTTGAGCTTTGGGGTGCACACCCTAATGTAATAGGGTGCGCACACCTATGGGTGATGGTATGTAAAAAAAATGTGAAAGAAACAATTTTTTTTTATTTCTTAATTTTCCCAAAAATTGTGACAAAAAATTACAACTTCAAAAAAATTGCCATGCCTCTTACTAAATACCTTGGATGGTCTAATTTCCAAAAAGGGGTCATTAGGGGAATATTTGCACTGTTCTGACATTTTTCCATCACTACATCAGGATTGATTTTTAGATATACACTATGGGCCAGATTCAGGTAGGAGAAACGACGGCGTATCTCCAGATACGCCGTCGTATCTCTGAGTGTGCGGCGTCGTATCTATGCGCCTGATTCTTAGAATCAGTTACGCATAGATTTGACTAAGATCCGACCGGCGTAAGTCTCTTACGCCGTCGTATCTTAGTTGCATATTTACACTGGCCGCTAGATGGAGCTTCCGTCGATTTACGCGAAGAATATGCAATAGGTAGATACGCCGATTCAGAAACGTACGTCCGCCCGGCGCATTTTTTTACGTCGTTTACGTTATGTTTTTTCCAGCGTAAAGTTACCCCTGCTATATGAGGCGCATCCTATGTTAAGTATAGACGTCGTTCCCGCGCCGAATTTTGAAAATTTTACGTTGTTTGCGTAAGTCGTCCGTGAATGGGGATGTGCGTAATTTACATTTTTGCGGGTTATTTTGGAGCATGCGCACTGTGTTTTAAATAAACGCTGTTACGTAACGATTGGCCTCCTGCGGGTAACTAGTAATCTACCTGATTACTTTTACCCTCTCGGCAACGCCGTTCCCACTACATTGGCGGCGTTACCGAGATTACCGCCGCCCGCCGTCGCCGCCGCCGTAGCCGTCGCCGCCGCTTAATTAATCAGCATGCGGGGAACATACAGCTTTCATTTGAATAGCTGTCTGGTCCCCGCCGCGTATAGACACTCCCCTTTGCTCGGGATTCGACGGGTGACCTGTCTATCAAAGTGCAGATCACCCGTCCAATCCCGAGCAAGGGGGAGTGTCTAGGCGCGGCGGGGGAGCAG
This sequence comes from Rana temporaria, assembly GCF_905171775.1. Lineage (NCBI taxonomy): Eukaryota > Metazoa > Chordata > Amphibia > Anura > Ranidae > Rana > Rana temporaria. The sequence goes on along the minus strand of NC_053489.1, from coordinate 464,842,801 downwards.
ACAGCTATTCAAATGTAAGCTGTAATGTTCCCCGCACGGTGATTAACTAGGCGGCGACGGACGGCATCTAGGTATGGGGAGAGTGAGACACAGACATGGCTGCATACTGTATGTGGGGGGGGGGAGTGAGACACAGACATGGCTGCATACTGTATGTGGGGGGGGGGGAGTGAGACACAGACATGGCTGCATACTGTATGTGGGGGGGGAGTGAGACACAGACATGGCTGCATACTGTATGTGGGGGGGGGGGAGTGAGACACAGACATGGCTGCATACTGTATGTGGGGGGGGGAGAGTGAGACACAGACATGGCTGCATACTGTATGTGGGGGGGGGAGAAGACACATGGCTGCATACTGTATGTGGGGGGGGAGAAGACACATGGCTGCATACTGTATGCGGGGGGGGGGGAGAAGACATATGGCTGCATACTGTATGTGGGGGGGGGAGAAGACACATGGCTGCATACTGTATGTGGGGGGGGGGGGAGAAGACACATGGTTGCATACTGTATGTGGGGGGGAGAAGACACATGGCTGCATACTGTATGTGGGGGGGGGGGGGAGAAGACACAAGGCTGCATACTGTATGTGGGGGGGGGGAGAAGACACAAGGCTGCATACTGTATGTGGGGGGGGAGAAGACACATGGCTGCATACTGTATGTGGGAGGGGAGAAGACACATGGCTGCATACTGTATGTGGGGGGGGGGAGAAGACACATGGCTGCATACTGTATGTGGGGGGGGGTGTTATTAGTAATAACTTATTAGTAATAACATTTTAAAATATGCATTATTTGTAAAGGAATTTTGTAGTGCAGTTATACAGTATAGTACAGTATATGGCAGGCCCAGCAAATGCAATACTGTGTACAATTATTAATATCATCATCACACTCCACCTGCCCAGGCAGCAATACTGTACAATATAGATTCAGTGTGCACTGCAGCAGTGTCACTCACACTGCACACTGAATCTATATTGTACAGTATTGCTGGGCAGGTGGAGTGTGATGATGATATTAATAATTGTACACAGTACGAAATGTTCTAAAATACTGTATATAGTGTTTTTATTCTTCAATCAGTTAATATAAACATCTTTGATACTAAAGATGTTATAGAACGTAATAGCATTGTAGAATATAAAAAAATAAATCTCAGTTACTTTTCCGAGTAACTAGTTACTTTGCTAATAAAGTAACTGAGTCACTAACTCAATTACTTTTTCGGGCAAGTAACTTGTAATTGTAACTAGTTACTTTTTTAAAGGAAGATGAACAACACTGGCGGTGACATAAAACACAACGACGTGCTGAAAAAACGAAGTTCAATGCTTCCAAGCATGCCTCAACTTGATTCTGAGCATGCGTGGATTTTTAACCGATGGTTGTGCCTACTAACGATCGGTTTTGACCTATCCGTTAGGAATCCGTCGGTTAAATTTAAAGCAAGTTGGCTTTTTTTTAACCGATGGTTAAATAACCTATGGGGCCCACACACGATCGGTTTTGACCGATGAAAACGGTCCATCAGACCGTTGTCCTCTGGTTAACCTATCGTGTGTACGAGGCCTAAGTCGTGCACTCCACAAATCTGGCCTTTATGGAAAAGTGACAAGAAGAAAGCCATTGTTGAAAGAAAGCCATAAGAAGTCCCCTTTGCAGTTTGGGAGATGCCATGTGAGGGACACAGCAAACATGTGGAAGAAGGTGCTCTGCTCAGATGAGACCACAATTTAACTTTTTGGCCTAAAAGCAAAAAGCTATGTGTGGCAGAAAACTAACACTGCACATCATGGATGGGGCCAAATACAGCCTAATCTTAGAAGAAAACCTGTTAGGCCGCGTACACACGGTCCATCCATCCGATGAGAATGGTCTGACGGACCGTTTTCATCGGTTCACCGCTGATGTGCGTACACACCATCAGTTCAAAAACCAATCGGGTCAGAATGCGGTGACGTAAAACACACGACGTGCTGAAAAAAACGAAGTTCAATGCTTCCAAGCATGCGTCGACTTGATTCTGAGCATGCGCGGGTTTTGAACCGATGCTTTTGTGTACTAACCATCGGTTTTGACCGACTGTCAGCCGTCCATCGGTTCGATTTTAAAGCAAGTTCTAGAACTTTGGTCTGAAGGACAAAGGTCCGATGGGCCGTACACACGGTCAGTTTGGACCGATGAAACTGGACTTCGGTCCGTTTTCATCGGTTTGGACCGGTTGTGTGTACGCGGCCTTAGAGTCTGCCAAAGACTTGGGACTGGGGCGAAGGTTCACCTTCCAGCAGTACAACAACACTAAACATACAGCCAGAGCTACAATGGAATGGTTTAGATCAAAGAATATTCATGTATTGGATGGCCCAGGCAAAGTCCAGACCTAAATCCAATTGAGAATCTGTGGAAAGACTTGGAAATTGCTGTTCACAAATGCTCTCTATCTGATCTGACAGAGCTTGAGCTATTGTTCAAAGAAGAATGGGCAAAAGATTAAATCTCTAGATGTGCAAAGCTAGTATAGACATACCAAAAAAGACTTGCAGCTTTAATTTCAGTAAAAGGGCGTTATACAAAGTATTCACTCGTTTTCACATATTTATTTTCAAAATATTGAATTTTGAAAACCATTTATTATTTTCCTTGTACTTCACAATTATGTGCCACTTTGTGTTGGTCTATCACATAAAATTACAATAAAATACATTTATGGTTTTTGGTTGTAACATGTGACACCAACCCTAGTAACACCACTGCTTCCCACTGCAAATGCGTGAACCACGTTGTACTTTGTGAATGGTCCAGCAGCTCTCTGGGACCTGTGATCTGTCCCAGAAGGCTGCCGGGGAAGGATGGGAGGGGGGGCTGAACTTCAGCTTGGATCGCTGCGGCAATCTTACCAAAATTGGGAGCAGGTACCTACTAAAACCAATACACCCCACCACCCCACACCCCTCCAAAAAAAAAGTGCCAAATTAGAAAAAAACACCTGTGCCAACATCTTTTGGGTGTAGTTCTGCTTGAATAACTACTTACTGGAGAACAGTGAACATGATCAGGATTATTTAATATAATAGTGCGAGGAGCAAAGTTCTGTCTAGGGTTGTCCCGATAACACTTTTTTAAGACCGAGTACAAGTACCGATACTTTTTTTCAAGTACTCGCCGATACCGAATACCGATACTTTTTTTAATCTCATGTGACAGCGGCAGATGTGTCAGTCGTTTTTTTATTTTTTTATCTTTTAGGGCTCTTTCACACTGAGCGCCCATACAGGTCCGTCTGTCAGTTTTTTTTGCGGACCTGTACGGGCGCTCTGTGCTCCTCTATGGAGCCGCGGATGTCAGCGGTGACATGCACGCTGACATCCGACCCGCTCCGATCCGCCAAAGTGTGACGGAGGAAAAACCTACCTTTCCTTCCGTCTGGCGGATCGGATGGGGTGAACACGGACATACGGTCCATGTTCATCCGATCCCCCATAGGGGGGAGCGGAGAAAAGACAGTGTGCGGGGGCACAGTGTGTGGGGACCGCCCTGTCATCCGCCGGCTCAGCGGGGATCAACGGAGCGATCCCTGCTGAGCAAGCGGAGGTGCACGGGGCGGATTATTACTGATCCGCCCAGTGTGAAAGAGGCCTAACAATTTGTTTTTAATATTTTACATTTTTTTTTAATGTTTTTTATTTATAATGCTTTCTTTTTTTTAAGGGGGGGGGGGGTGGACCGTGTCAGTGTGTTTTTTCTTAAATTTTTTTATTTTCTACAATAATTTTTTTTATTCTTTATTTTTTTTATTTATTTTTTCAGCCCTGTTGGGGGGGCTTTGGTGAGATATCAGGGGTCTTAACAGACCTCTGACATATTCCCTTTGAGACAGGGAAAGGGACTAGGGACACATGTTCCCCTGTCCCTTTCTCAGCAGCATCAGCTGCGCTGAAAATGAAAGGAGAGAAGACAGCGTCTTCTCTTCATTCATAAACTGAAACATTGTAATCACAGTTTACAATGTTTCAGTTATGTGAATGGACAGAGTCAGTGATCAATGCCTGTCCATTCGGAGCAGTAAGGAGCCGGATTTACTGGCTCCTACCCCGCTCTCCATCCTGACAATTCCAGGGGGTGGAGGAGGAGCACGGAAGGGGAGAGAAACATGGCGGGATGCACGGGATACACGGCGGAATATGCACGGGTTACACGGCGGGATGCACAGGATACACGGCGGGATGCACGGGATACATGGCGGGATGCATGGGATACACGGAGGGAGGAAGACAGACTGCAGCAAAACGGAGGGGGGCTGGAGGAGGACACGGGACAGTCAGCGGTGATCGTGTGTGGGGGAGTTACAAGCACCGATCACCGCTGATTTTAAAGCAGCTGAAAGCCGCGCGGGGGAAGGGGTGTAGAGAAATTAATTTTAAATCTATACAGCGGTGATTGGTGCCTGTAACTTCCCCACGCACTGATCACCGCTGACAGTACAAGTATCGGGTGAAGCATCGGGAGCATTTGCCCGAGTACAAGTACTCGGGCAAATGCTTGGTATCGGTCCCGATACCGATACTAGTATCGGTATCGGGACAACCCTAGTTCTGTCCATAAAGTGCAAAGCAATGATATAAAATAGGGGGGGGGATGAATACAAATACAATCCACACTTTTCACATATTTATTTTCAAAATATTGAATATTGAAAACCATTTATTATTTTCCTTCAACTTCACAATTATGTGCCACTTTGTGTTGGTCTATAACATAAAATCACAATAAAATACATTTATGTTTTTGGTTGTAACATGACAAAATGTGGAAAATTTCAAGGGGTTTGAATACCTTTTCAAGGCACTGTAGCTAGTACTAGTGTTGAGCAGAATATGCCATATTCGATTTCGCGATATATCTCGAATATATATTCGAATATTCGAGATATATTCGCTAAATTCGAATATTCGTGATATTTTATCGAAATTAAATGATTGCGATTTTTCGCTATTGCGAATGCGAAAATAATTGCGATTTTTTGATAACTGCGGTAGGAGCACTCTGATTGGCTCAGAATATTCGTGATATTTTATCGAAATATCGCAACATGCGAATGCGATATTTATTGCGCAATTTCGAGAAATGCTGGAGGAGCGCTCTGATTGGCTCAGAATATTCGTGATATTTTATCGAAATATCGCAACATGCGAATGCGATATTTATTGCGCAATTTCGACAAATGCTGTAGGAGCACTCTGATTGGCTCAGAATATTCGTGATATTTTACAATACAAAATAATTGCGAATATTCGGCAAATGCGGAAGGAGCACTCTGATTGGCTCAGAATATTCTTGATATTTTACAATACAAAATAATTGCGAATATTCGGCAAATGCAGAAGGAGCACTCTGATTGGCTCAGAATATTCTTGATATTTTACAATACAAAATAATTGCGAATATTCGGCAAATGCAGAAGGAGCACTCTGATTGGCTCAGAATATTCTTGATATTTTACAATACAAAATAATTGCGAATATTCGGCAAATGCTGAAGGAGCACTCTGATTGGCTCAGAATATTCTTGATATTTTACAATAGAAAATAAAAAGTGTTTTGCATTGGTGGTGATTCTTTACTCTATCCATCTGTCACAGCCGTTTGTCAATCAAACACCTTGAAGATTGAACACGTTCATGCTGCATGCTTTGGACTTTTTTTCACTTCACATATCAAAGACATTTTTATGAAAGATTATTTTTCTATTATTGGGACTATATTTCTTTATATATTTGTTTCACTGTGTATTTCACAAGTTATTTGCGCTTGCTTATTTTATAATTTGCCCACATGTCTTGTCACTAGACATATTTTTTATTCTTGTAGAGCGACTCCATTTTCTGTCTTGTATTAATTTATGTTGTATAACATTTTTGAGTTGCTGCTGTATTCTCCCCTTTTTTAAGGTATGCGCAATTTTTTCCTTCTTACAAAAAATAATAATATCAAACATACAAATATTCATAACATACACATACACAAAGCCCCCCCCTTTTGCATCAGAGACAATCAGAGTTCTCCTACCACAGTTATCGAAAATTCGCAATCATTTTCGCATTCGCAATAGCGAAAAATCGCAATTTTTTTTTTTTTCAATTTGGCAACATAAAAGGATCGCCTCAGCTTAGCTACTCGGCCCAGGGTCTCTAATCATACAGCAATGCTTTTAGACGTCGATAGGATGTGATCTGTTTTAAAAATCAAATTGAAAAAATGCGAATATTCGGAATTGCGAATATTCACCGCGAAATTCGAAATATAGCGCGATTTCTCGAATATGCTATATTCGAGTCGAATATTCGCAATGCGAATATTCGTGAGCAACACTAGCTAGTACCTTGCTCCAGGTGCACAGTTACTACATTCACAACACTTTCTGCTACATCTATGCAATGGTACAGCTAAAGAGTGTTGCTTCTTTGGATGCAGTTCATTACCAAACCACCAAAGTTTTGCCCAGTGACACACATTTTTTTTCTGCTTATAAGTTGATAAACATAACTAACTAACTTAAAGCAGTTCTTCGCCGTGGAAAATACTGTAACTGCTGTCTTTTAATAATAGCCCAATGATCTGTCCCGGGATCCAGCGTGGTCCTCACATAAGCTGTCTCTTCTTGTCTCCAACATAAATGTGGGAAGTCGACTTTGAACGTTTGCGACTTCACAGCTGGCTTCTCACCAGTAGTGTCACTATAGGGTGCGGGGGGTGTGGGCTTCACTCGGGTGACACCCGTGACCCGCCAGAGGGGTGACACCTGGTCCACGCTACACACTGTACTATTATTTGCAGAGCTGTGCGAGTGTGCCTAGCTGGCACAAGTCATTGTAGGCAGTCAGCTTCCTAGTCCTGGCTGGCGTGACCTCATGATTCAGAGGCGGGAGCGCGGGATTGAACAGGAGAAAATAGTGCTGCCAATATGACCTAGCCAGAACCCATGTGCATGTAAGTGAGTGAGCAGAGCAGCTAATAGCTCTACCAAAGGTACTGGATTATGCAGCATGGATGGGGTTAATGTACTCACTGACACATTAGTGACCAGTGAAAATTAATTAACCCCTCTGTGCTTCATCAGTGGCAGTGGCACCATTGGTGTTAATTAACCCCTGTATGCTGCAGCATGAAGGGGTTTTTAAACACTGACACTAGTGCCACTAATGCAGCACAAAGCGGTAATTAATTTTCACTGGTCACTAATGTGTCTGTGAGTACATTAATCCACTCCATGCATTAACCCCCTCTCCTCATTGGCCGAGGCACAGCAGTGGGAGCATTGGCTCCCACTGCTGTGATTTACAATCAGTGAGGAGGGAGTGGGGGGCGGTGCCAAGCCACATCTCTCTGTGTCTTATAGACACATTGATAGCGGCTCGGGAGCGAGCACACACTGTGCCCTCCATAGAAAATGGCTTGCTATGGGGGCACTGGTTAGAGGGGGAGAAGACAGAAGCACCGGCGAGAGACCCGAGAAGAGGATGGTGTGGCCTGCTCTCTGCAAAACCATTACACAGAGCAGGTAAATCTTGCATGAAACCAATAGTTGTCATTATTTGTAATTTGGTTTAAAAGAAAAAAAAATGGGCTGCGTAGTCTAAAATGCCCAGGCCTATTTTTTGTCCAAGTCCGGGCCTGGGTGACACCATCAAGTAGGAAGAGATGCAATGGTCTCGCCCCCCAACCATGACAGCACATAAATTGGTGTGTGCATCATTAACAGGGGCCGGTTTGGGGTGACCGTGTGCGGCCAGCCCACAACTAGCCTACCCAGCACCCTGCAGACAGGAGGCGACTTATTTTGAAATCAATGGGTACAAGTCGCCTTGAAGTAGAAGTCGAATTGAAGTAGTACAGGAACCTTTTCTGAAGTCGGAGCGACTGCAGTAGTGTACATTAAGACGGCTCCTTTCACTTCAATTGCTTTTATCAACAGCGCGACTTGGGGCGACTTGGGGTGACTTCAAGTCGGATCCCAAGTCGCCCCATGTGTGGACCGGCTCTTAGTGGAAGGCAAAAATGTTTCATCTCATATAAAGTTACATATATTTATATAGTATTGTACTGCTCACATATTCTGACTTTGTTTTTGCAGTGAAAGATTACATAGTACAATTGGAGAAAAGCAATAACAAAACCAGCTTTTGTACTTTGCTCGGAGGAACAATTAAACACTTTCAGAATATCCAGACAAACAAACGCTAGCTGTAAAAAGCAGTGTATTGTGTGATTAATGTTGTCTTATGATAAATGTAATTGTGTAATTGATCATACAGTTTTAAAAAGCAACAGATGAGAATGCCTTCCGCTGGCGCTGTCTTGTTCACTTCAGTCGTGTTGCCAGCCTGCTCCTGCAGTGGACTCCCTTGAGCAGAGTGTCCATCAAACTTTGTTAGGGGATCTGCTGGAGCCAAACAAACGTTTAGCTAATCTTATCCAATTATCTTAATCACACTGTTTGACTGCTCTTATATTAAATGAAATATTTATGTTCTTAAGAGATCAGACTGAAAATATATTATAGTCAAACTCTTTGACTGACCTTCATTTATGAATGAGCCAAAGTTTCCTTGGCTGAACATTTAGGGCTAGATTCAGGTACGAGATACAACGGCGTATCTCCAGATACGTCGTCGTATCTCTGAGTTGCTTCATAGAATCAGTTACGCATTGATTTTCCTAAGATCCGTCAGGCGTAAGTGTCTTACACCGTCGTATCTTAGGCTGCATATTTACGCTGGCCGCTAGGTGGCGCTTCCGTATATTTACGCAAGGAATATGCAAATTAGGTAGTTACGCCGATTCAGAAACGTACGTCTGCCGGCGCAATTTTTTACGTCGTTTACGTTAGGCTTTTTCCGGCGTAAAGTTACCCCTGCTATATGAGGCGTATCCTATGTTAAGTATGGACGTCGTTCCCGCATCAAATTTTGAAAATTTTACGTTGTTTGCGTAAGTCGTTCGTGAATAGGGCTGGACGTAATTTACGTTCACGTCGAAAGCAATAACGATTTGCGGCGGAATTTCGAGCATGCGCACTGGAATTTTTTCACGAACGTCGCATGCGCCGTTCGTAAAAAACGTGAAATACGTGGGGTCACCATTCATTTAAATAAAACACGCCCACATCATCCCCATTTGAATTAGGCGGGCTTACGCCGGCCCACATAAGTTATGCTGCCGTAACTTAGGGCGCAAGTTCTTTCTGAATACGGAACTTGCGCCCTAATTTACGGCGGCGTAACGTATCTGAGATACGTTATGCCCGCAGAAAGATACGCTTATCTTTCTGAATCTAGCCCTTAGTAACTAAACATATTAATAGGAAGTTTATAGACATAAAAGCCTGGTTCACACTGGTGCGTTTTGACATGCGATTTGGCATGTCAAATCGCATGTCAAAACGGCGACATTTGCCGCGAATTGCCGGCAATTGTACCATCCTAATTGGAGCGACGCCGCATCTGCGGGGTTGCACCAATTTAAAAAAGTAGTTTATGTATTGCTTTTTGCGATTTCCGCCCACAATTTACATGCACAGATGTCTCTAAAATCGCGGCCGAAATCAGGACTGCCAGCGGGAGTGAAATCGTGCGAGTTCAGCTGAACTCGCACAGCTTCACTCCCACAGCCCAGTGTGAACCTGGGCTAAGAGATGGAGCTAGCAGTTTTGGGACCGCTTAGAAATGGTACTGTGCTTTGAAAAAGTATTCATACCCCTTGAAATTTTCCAAATTTTGTCATGTTACAACCAAAATCTTAAATGTATTTTATCTGGGTTTTATGTGATAGACCAACACACAGTGGCACATAATTGTTCAGTGGAAGGACCATTATAAATGGTTTTCATTTTTTTTTTTTTTTTAAATGCATATCTGAAAAGTGTGGCATGCATTTGTATTCCGCCCTCCTGAATCAATACTTTGTAAAACCATCTTTCGCTACAATTAAAGCTGCAAGTCTTTAGGGGATGTCTCTACCAGCTTTGCACATCTAGAGAGTAACATTGTTGCCCATTCTTCTCTGCATAATAGCTCAAGCTCTGTCAAATTGGATGGAGGGCGTCTGTAAACAGCAATTTTCAAGTCCTGCCAAAGATTCTCAATTGGATTTATGTCTGGACTTTGACTGGGCCATGCTAACACATGAATATGCCTTGATTCTAATCAATTTCATTGTAGCTCTGGCTGTATGTTTAGGGTCGTTGCCCTTCTGGACGGTGAACCTCTGCCCCAGTCTTAAGTCTTTTGCAGGCTCTTTTAAGATTGCCCTGTATTTGGCTCCATCCATCTTTCCATCAACTCTGACCAGCTTCACTGTCCCTTCTGAACAAAAGCATCCCCACAACATAATGCTGTCACCACCATGTTTCACGGTGGGGATGGTGTGTTCAGGATGAGGTTCCTTTAAGAAAGTGACGAGGTAGTCACGATATGCGCGAGGACAGGAAGAGCCATGGTGACATCACTTCCGGGTTACGGCCGAACCCAGAAGTAAACATTATAGAAGACTGTTGTTTTAATGCTCTAACTACTCTACTTAAATATGAATGTTTTACCTTGAATAACATTATTATTTTTATGAAATTACTACACTATGGAGTGCTTATTTATCCATTTATGTGCCTGTCTGAGATTTTGAAACCAGGAGGTCTGTAAGAGTGGAGGGATCTTTTAAAGGAACACAACAGAAAGGCTTATTTTTAAGCCTATTAAGGTGAGAGGCTGGGGGAAATGATTGGCACCAGCACTGGAGGATCAGCACTTGCACTTTTTGTATGACACTACAATTGAAATTGGATTGCCTGTCAGGCCTCGTACACACGACCGTTTTCCTCGACAGAATCCATCAAGAAACTTGGTGGCAGAGCTTTTTTGCCGAGGAAAACGGTCGTGTGTATGTTTTTCATCAAGAAAACTGTCGAAGAAAATGGACGAGAAAAAAAGAGAACAGGTTCTCTTTTTCCTCGACGGGAGTCTCAATTTCCTCAACGTGTTCCTCGTCAGGCTGGTTTTCAACGAGAAACTTGTTCGTGTGTATGCTAAGAAACCCGCGCATGCTCAGAATAAAGTATGAGACGGGAGCACACCTTAGGTAAAAGTAGCGTTTGTAATGGAGATAACACATTTTTCACGCTGTAACAGTCTGAAAAGTGCAAATCGTCTCTTACCAAACTTTTGCTTAACACGCAGTAACATGAGATTACCAAAAGTAGCCCCAAGGGTTGTGCCAGTGGAATCGAACTTCCCCTGCCGTTGTATGTGTTGTACGTCACCGCGTTTGAGAACGAGGAGATTTGGTCTTGACAGTGTGTACGCAAAGAAAGCTTGTCAAGTTTCTCCACAAGCCTGACAAGGAACTCGTCGAGGAAAACGATGTTTCATTTACGACGAGTTCCTCGGTCGTGTGTACGAGGCCTGACTCACACTATTTTGGACTTTTACGCACATTGCTGTGGATCACTTATAGAAATTTTCCAGCACAAGGAACTGCATTTGCACATGTTGCTGTTTTTTTTGGATTGGCCTACTTTGCACATAATATTGTAGTTTGATGCACTTTATACTATATATCACTGAATATTTATATTAGTTTTTATCAGTCTTATCAGTTTTTTGGGGGGGGGGGGGGGGGTTTACACAGATATTTTACACAGGATTTGTTTTTTCACATTTGGATTGCTGCACTTGGTATTTATTTGCACTGTAGAGGAAGTCAAATTTATTTATTTATTTTTGAAAAACATATAAGATATATGCACCTTTTATCTTTATTTAATAGTAATTTTAGAGTGAGCGCCCCTATACCCCCTTCTTATATTCATTTTGCTATCAGTCTGTGAACACTTACTAGGTGGCTGCTACACATTTGTTTCGTTTTTTCCTCCCACCCCACCCCTTGTTGGTTTGCGCATCAGTTTCCCCTAATTTTCAGGATGATGTGCAGTGTACGTTTCCTGCCACACATTGGGCCAAATTCTCAAAAGAGATACGCAGACTTAACTGCTGTTCAGCCTGCGTATCTCTGTGCCTAACTTTGGAAACGATTCTCAAAAGGCTTTTTCCAAAGTTAGGCAGAAAATCTGACATGTGTAAGACACTTACACGGTCAGATTTTAGGATGCAGTACCGCATCCGCCACTGGGGGCATTTCTCATTGAAATCCAGCTTTGCGTATGCAAATGAGGACTTAAGTAGATTTTCAAAGCATTTCAGCACTTTGATTTCTGCCTAAGTTCCGAATTTGCCGGCGCAAAATTAGGGCTGGTTTTACAATGTGGAAAGTTAGCCAAACCTTGTAAAGGCCCATTCCAGCGACGGCATTTGGTATACATTCCTGAGGGAGAACTCCACGGCAATTTTGAAATTCAAAACCGGCATGGGTTCCCCCCCAGGAGCATACCAGGCCCTTAGGTCTGGTATGGGTTGTAAGGAGACCCCCCCACGCCGAAAAATTGACGTAGGGGGTCCCCCTACAATCCATACCAGACCCGTATCCAAAGCACGCTACCCGGCCGGCCAGGAAGGGAGTGGGGACGAGCGAGCGTCCCCCCCCCTCCTGAGCCGTGCCAAGCCGCATGCCCTCAACATGGGGGGGTTGGGTGCTCTGGGGCAGGGGGGCGCACTGCGGGCCCCCCCACCCCAGAGCACCCTGTCCCCATGTTGATGAGGACAGGACCTCTTCCCGACAACCCTTGCCATTGGTTGTCGGGGTCTGCGGGCGGAGGCTTATCGGAATCTGGGAGTCCCCTTTAATAAGGGGGCCCCCAGATACCGGCCCCCCACCCTAAGTGAATGGATATGGGGTACATCGTACCCCTATCCATTCACCTGTAGGCAAAAAGTAAAATGTAGTAAACACACAACACAAGGCTTTTTAAAATATTTTATTATTCTGCTCCGGAGGCCCCCCCTGTCTTCGTTATTAGCTCAATTACCAGGGGGGGCTTCTTCTTCCACTCTCCGGGGGTCTTCTCCGCTCTCCGGGGGTCTTCTCCGCTCTCCGGGGGGGCTTCTCCGGACTCCGGGGGGCTTCTTCCATCTTCTCCCCTCTTCCGCTCTTGACTCGGCGAACCCCGGTTCTTCTGCAGCTCTCCGGTGCCTTCTTCTTCAGCGCTGGCTGCCTGCTATGTTTGTGTGTTAGCTCGATTTCAAACAGGCAGCCGGCGCGGTCTTCTGTGACGCCAGGGTCTTCTGGTCTTCTGTTCTTCCAATGTTGCCTCGTCGCCTGTTGTCGCTGTAATGATAGAAGCGCGCCTTGCATCCCATTTATATAGGCATCACCGTCCCATCATGCTCCGGCAGGTACCCACGTGGTGGGTGCACGTGGGTAGGCACCCACCACGTGGGTACCTACCGGAGCATGATGGGACGGTGATGCCTATATAAATGGGATGCAAGGCGCGCTTCTATCATTACAGCGACAACAGGCGACGAGGCAACATTGGAAGAACAGAAGACCAGAAGACCCTGGCGTCACAGAAGACCGCGCCGGCTGCCTGTTTGAAATCGAGCTAACACACAAACATAGCAGGCAGCCAGCGCTGAAGAAGAAGGCACCGGAGAGCTGCAGAAGAACCGGGGTTCGCCGAGTCAAGAGCGGAAGAGGGGAGAAGATGGAAGAAGCCCCCCGGAGTCCGGAGAAGCCCCCCCGGAGAGCGGAGAAGACCCCCGGTGAGCGGAGAAGACCCCCGGAGAGTGGAAGAAGAAGCCCCCCCTGGTAATTGAGCTAATAACGAAGACAGGGGGGGCCTCCGGAGCAGAATAATAAAATATTTTAAAAAGCCTTGTGTTGTGTGTTTACTACATTTTACTTTTTGCCTACAGGTGAATGGATAGGGGTACGATGTACCCCATATCCATTCACTTAGGGTGGGGGGCCGGTATCTGGGGGCCCCCTTATTAAAGGGGACTCCCAGATTCTGATAAGCCTCCGCCCGCAGACCCCGACAACCAATGGCAAGGGTTGTCGGGAAGAGGTCCTGTCCTCATCAACATGGGGACAGGGTGCTCTGGGGTGGGGGGGCCCGCAGTGCGCCCCCCTGCCCCAGAGCACCCAACCCCCCCATGTTGAGGGCATGCGGCCTGGCACGGCTCAGGAGGGGGGGGGGACGCTCGCTCGTCCCCACTCCCTTCCTGGCTGGCCGGGTAGCGTGCTTTGGATACGGGTCTGGTATGGATTGTAGGGGGACCCCCTACGTCAATTTTTCGGCGTGGGGGGGTCTCCTTACAACCCATACCAGACCTAAGGGCCTGGTATGCTCCTGGGGGGGGAACCCATGCCGGTTTTTTCTTTGAAAATTGGCATGGAGTTCTCCCTCTCAGGAATGCATGCTGAGCGACGCTGTCATTTTTTTTTATAATTAATTGTTTTCCCGGCGCGTCTTTTTTTTTCACCCGTCGCAACTTTAGTGTCCCGTCGAAATTCTCAAAGCCGACCGGCGTTAATTACGTTCGCGCGCTGCACGTCGGGAAAATGACGTCACACGCATGCGCAGTACAGCCGGCGCGGGAGCGCGCCTCATTTAAATTTAAAACGCCCCCAGGAGAGGAGGACCGCCTTACGACGGCGGCACTTAAGTTACACATCGTGTAATTTCTACCTAAGTGCTTTGACGATCAGGCACTTAGGTAGAAATTTTAAGTCAGTGTAACTTAACTGCTGAAATTTAAGTTACGCACAGTTTTTGAGAATTTGGCCCATTGTGCTTTGCTTTTAGGTTAAATAGTTACATTTTGATCTCATCTGTCCAGAGCACCTTCATCCCCCATATGGCTTTCTGCAAATGGCAATCTTTATATGGATCACTTTCAACACTGACTTTCTTCTTGCCACTCTTCCATAAAGGCCAGATTTGTGGAGTGTATGAAAAATAGTTGTCCTGTGGACAGATTCTCCCACCTGAACTAGGGATCTCTGCAGCTCCTCCAGAGTTACCATGGGCTGCTTATCTGATTAATGCTCTCCTTGCCCGGCCTGTCTGTTTAGGTGGACGGCCATGTCTTGGTAGGTTTGCAGTTGTGCCATGCTCTTTCCATTTTTGGGTGATGGATTAAACAGTGTTCTGTGAGATGTTCAAAGCTTGGGATTTATTTTTATGACCAACCATGCTTTAATCTTCTCCACAACTTTATCCCTGACCTGTCTGGTGTGTTCCTTGGCCTTTGTGATGCTGTTTGTTCACTAAGGTTCTCTAAAAAAAAAAACTCAGAGGGCTTCACAGAACAGCCGTGTTTACACACAGGTGGACTCTGTTTACTAATTAGGTGACTTCTGAAGGCAATTGGTTCCACTAGATTTTAGTTAGGGTATCAGAGTAAAGGGGGCTGAATACAAATGCACACCAAACTTTTCAGATATTTATTTGTAAAAAGTGTTAAAAACCATTTATCATTTTCTTTTCACTTCACAATTGTGTGCCACTGTGTTGGTCTATCACACAAAATCCCAATAAAATACATTTACATTTATGGTTGTAACATGACCAAATTTGGAAAATTTCATGGGCTATGAATACTTTTTCAAGGCACTGTATAACAATGTAGTCTACACTTTTGTAATACTGAGTATGTTCTGAGTATGATTTTGTCGCTGTGTGCTGCTTATATTCACCCTTTTAAAGTATGTACAGTATGCTCTATACATATTTTAACAGTGAACACATTGCAGTGCGAGTATCTCTGTATGGAAGGTGCTTTATTTCCAAGAACAGAGCAGACACTTCTGACAGGTGAGTGTAGAAGAAGAATTTTCTATGATCCTTTGTATACATTTAAAATTTCCAAGCATGGCTGTCCTGACTACTTAAAGCTAGATATAACCCAAAGAACATTATGTGTGAAGAGTATTGTTAAACCCTATCCTGGATCCATTCCTTTTTTCCTTTTAATTAGTAGAGATGAGTCATATGCTCTTGGGTTTGCTTAGGGGTGCATTTGGCGAACATTACTGAAGTTCAGTTGCTGAATTGGTACCCCACTGGGTCTTAGAAATCAGTAAAGGCCTTTTCCTATACTAATAGGCAAGGGATTGTCACATAAATGGCATGGGGGGCTGGGGAATATATACCAAAGCAAAAAAGATTTGGAAGGTAGCAGCAATTTTTAAAAGTGCTTTAAGTGAAAATTAAAAAAAATGCACAAATCATTTAACAACTTAATGCCCTTAAGACGTACCTATATGTCGGGTGTCAGTGGTTATACCAGGGTCAATGCTGACCCTGGTATCTTTTTTCTTTTTCAACCAGCAATGCTGAGTAATGTAAAAGTGATCTGAGTGGCTATACAGATGCTGGATCACTTTTACATATGGCGGAGGGTGGTTCCCTCCTCCGCCAACCTTCTGCCGCCTTCCCAGTCATAGAGATAAAAAGGCAACAGAAGTGTCACAAGCAGGGCAATTTTTCCAGCTCCAGACCTCCTGTAAACTCATAACCTGTAAAAGCTATTATGGCCTATGGAGGTTAGGCCCTTAGGGTTCACGTACACTTGGGTTTGCTGTTTAAAAAACATTATTGGCTTGTAATACCATTAGATCAAACTGGTCTCAGATTAGGTGCTTTTAAGGGCAGAGAAGAGTACCTGTCACTGCCCCAGCTATCACAAGGGATTTTGTTCATCTCTTGTGATAGCAATTAAAGTGCTAAAAAATAAATAATAATAAAAAAAATTAAGCGTCCCTGCCCCTTGTGCATATGCATTGGTGCTACACACATATGTAAACGGTGATTGCACCACATATGTGAGGTATTATTGCAAGAGCAATATTACTAGCTCCAGACCTCCTGTAAACTCATAACCTGTAAAGGTTATTATGGCCTATGGAAGTACTGTAGCCCTATGTACCCCTTACTCATTCATGTGGGCAAGGAACTATCTGGCGTCCCCTTATTTTTGAAGGGGCTTTCAGATTCCAAAAAACATCCTGCCTGCAAATCCCCACAACTACCCGACCAGAAGCCTTGTCCTCATCAACAGGGGAACAATGCACTTTGCCAGGAGGGTCCCCCCATGTAAGGTACCTTCCCCAAGTTGAGGGCCTGGGGCCTGGTATGGCTAATCTAGATCTGGTATGAATTTAAGGTGAGCCACCCCTTTCTGTACATTCACTTGTCAGCAGGGAATCCCCAGCAGAAAGCTGAATAGGAGCTGAATGTGCTGGGTGGGGATATGTTACTAATTGTTAAGATGCTGCCAGCTATCGCCTCACTAAAAACCAGAAACAGAAAACTGTTATGCCACGTACACACGACCGTTTTTCGGGTTCTAAAAAATTACGTTTTTAAGGGTCTAGAAAAAACAAAATTTTTTCAACCCGATCATTAAAACGGTCTTGCCTACACACGATCGTGAAAAAAAAATGCTCTAGCAAAGCGCGGTGACGTACAACACGTACGACGGCACTATAAAGGGGAAGTTCCATTTGGATGGCGCCACCCTTGGGGCTGCTTTTGCTGATTTAGTGTTAGTAAAAGACAATTCGCGCTTTTCAGTCTGTTACTGCGTGATGAATGTGCTTACTCCATTACGAACGCTAGTTTTACCAGAATGAGCGCTCCCGTCTCATAACTTGCTTCTGAGCATGCACATGCACACGGTCATTTTTTACAGCCTTAAAAACAACAACGTTAACATTTTTTTGAAAAAATACAGCATGTTCGAAATTTTTAATGGCCATTTTTTAGATCTTGAAAAATGCTCTGGAGCCCACACACGGTCGTTTTTAATGACATAAAAAAACCCGTAATTTTTTAGAACCAGAAAAAGGGTCGTGTGTATGCGGCATTACCTTTAGAAGTGCTAAATGTTTCACTTGCTGCTGCAGTTAAAATTGCCAAACCTCCAAACAAGCAAAATTGTGTTTGAACATGAGTTTGGATCAAACCAGCAGCTCATCCCTATTTATTAACTAGAATGCCTTGTTTATAAAAAATGTATGTACTTCAGAGTTCTAGAAAACAGTCCAACATATGCTGTTTTATGTACCTTTTATCTGACTGGATCTTCACAGGGACCTGTATTAATGGGAAAGAATTGTCACACTTCACAGATCTGAAATCTTGGGCAGACTCAGGCCTCGTACACACGACTGAGTTTCTCGGCAAAAACCAGCAAGAAACTTGCTGGGAGATATTTTTTTGCCGAGGAAACCGGTCGTGTGTACATTTTCGTTGAGGAAACTGTCGAGAAACTCGACAAGCCAAAAAGAGAGCAAGTTCTCTATTTCCTCGATGGGAATGGAGAAACTTGCCTTGTCGAGTTCCTCGACAGCCTAACAAGTAACTCTACGAGGAAAACAATGTGTTTCGCCCATCGAGTTCCTCGGTTGTGTACGAGGCTTCACACTAAAACTGTGGCAAAATGTGTGTGACCCTCTTTGCTGCTTGGCTATGTTACGTGTTTCTGTTTCTTACTTTGGTTGTAAACTGCAACTTTTTTTGAAAATAAAGGAATTACATAAAAAATGATTTTGGCAAAATGCACAATGCTCATTTGGGTTTAATTATCAGATCTGCGTTATGTCACATGTTTTCCGTGCTACAAACATGACAAAAGTTGCGCTGAAAAAATGTGCAATGCTCCACACCTAATGCCGCATACACACCATCACTTTATGTAATGAAAAAAAACGACATTTTCTGTGAAGTAAAAAACGACGTTTTTGAAACTTCAATTTTCAAAGACGAAGTTGCCTACACACCATCGTTTTTCTCACAATGTTCTAGCAAAGCGAGGTTACGTTCCACCACGTTTTTCCATTGAAGCTCGCTTCATAAGTAGCTTCTGGGCATGCGCGGATGAAAAAACTTTGTTTTAAACAACGTTTTTGTTGGCTGGTGCAGATGATGCAAAGAATAATCAGACATATATGGGTAGCTGTAGTTTACTTGGATTCATTTGTATTGAAGAGACATACAGCAGAGAGCATGGTGCTCATGTTAGCACACGAGATATAGAAGAACAACAACCATAGATAACAGGAAAAATGCAGTAACAGATAGTTAACACAAAGAACATTATGATAGAGTATCTGTGTATAGTGACATCTAGTGGTCATACTCCAAATACACAGGGAAATAAACCAAGCAATGTATAACATAGCATGAAACAATGTTCAGTCTCCAACACCCCTTCTCATTGTGAAGTGCTTAATTAGACAAACCGATTCTTCTTGTTAGATCCATATGTCTCTTTGCAGGCAAGGGCTTAGTAAGGATGTCTGCTAACATTTCCTCAGTGGGACAGTATTGTAGATCCATCTGTCCTTGCTCTTGTAAGTCTCTTAAGAAGTGATATCTCACGTCTATGTGTTTGGTTCTCGGGTTTATCCGCTCTGTCTGTGCGAGTGCTATACATCCTTGATTGTCCTCATAGATGGGCGTGGACTCTTTCTGGTTCTGATCTAGATCTTCCAGCAATTGTCTCAACCAGATTACCTCTTGCCCTGCTTGTGATGCGGCCACGTATTCTGCTTCGGTGGAGGACAGTGTCACTGTGGACTGTTTTCTGGTGGTCCAGCTGATCAGGTCGTCTTTAAATAGAAACAGGTGTCCACTGGTGGATTTCCGATCACTGGGGTCACCTGCCCAGTCTGCATCCACATATCCAGTCAGACCACTCTTCCCTGTTGATGAAAATTTCAGTTTAAAGTCTATTGTTCCCTTCAAATACCGTATGATCCTTTTTGCTGCGTTCCAGTCCATCTGGGTTGGCTGGGATACTTTTCTGCATAAGAATCCCACTGCTGTAGCTATGTCAGGCCTTGCCACTGTAGCAATGTATAGTAACTTCCCCATTGCCCTTCTGAATTGTGAGTCATTTTGCAAGGGGTTAATTGAGTTGTTTAATTCTTTAAGATAATTTGTCTCCATAGGCGAGTTGACTGGTTTGGCATCATTAAGCCCAAAAGTTTCAATTACTTCCTGTATTTTGTGACTCTGGTTAATAAGAAAACTACCATCTTCTTCTCTTTCTATCTGCATGCCTAGGAAGTGTTTGACATCACCTAGATCTTTTGTTTCAAAGTCCATGTTTAAGACCTCCAGCAGTCTGGAACAATCCCCTTCTTGCTCATAACATACTAACAGATCATCTACATAAATGAGTACAAAGATCCACCTACCATTTAGTTTCTTGGTGTATAGGCAGGGATCGGCCTTGCTCCTCTGAAAGGATTCTCTCAAAAGCGCCTCATTAATCTTCATGTTCCATGCTCTGGCTGCTTGCTTGAGCCCGTAGATCCCCTTCTTAAGTTTACACACCTGTTCTGGCTTTTGTGGGTCTACAAAGCCCTCTGGTTGCTCCATGTAGATGTCTTCTGTTAAGTCACTGTGTAGGAAAGCGTTTTTTACATCAAAGTGCTTTACTAGCATTTGTTTTGTAGTTGCAACTGTGAGTAGAGCTCTGATTGTGGTATGTTTGACGACTGGGGCAAATGTCTCATCGTAGTCTTCTCCATATTTTTGGGAGTATCCTTTGGCTACGAGTCTCGCTTTATATCTCTCAACTGTGCCATCAGGGTTGTACTTGACCTTGAAAGTCCATTTACACCCAATTGCCCTCTTTTTGGCCGGCAGTTGCGTTAGTACCCAAGCCTGCGTGTCCTGTAGTGAGATGATTTCTTCCTCAGCTGCCTTTATCCATCTCTTGGCTTCCCTCTCTGGGAGTTGTGTTATGTCTTTCCAACAAGTGGGTTCTCTTACGCAGGATGTTTCTACTTTGTACGAGAGTCTGTTGGGGGGTTTACCTCTGTTTTCCCTCATTGAGCGTCTTGGTTCAGCGTCATTAGCTGGTTCAGTTTGTTCCAGTCTTTTCTGTGACACAGTATCACTTTCGGGGGTTCGTTCCATAGGAAAGAAAACCTGCTCAGCGTTATTTGGTTCTTCTGCTCTTGGCATGGCTGGCTCCGTTACTTCATTTCTCGAGTCCTCGATAAATGTTACGCTGCTGCTGATTGTCACTTTATCGGTCTTCGGGTCTATGATTCTGTATCCTTTGGTGTTGTCGGCATAACCAACAAAGACACCTTCAATTGCTCGATTCTGGAGCTTGCTGCGCTTTTCTCCCGGAATGTAAGCAAAAGCTTTGCTTCCAAATACCTTGAGGTGTCCTATGCTTGGTTTTCGACTGTGCCATAGCTCGTATGGAGTTTTGGTTGTTGCCTTGGAGTGTAATCTGTTTTGTAAGTAGGTGGCCGTTTGTGCTGCTTCTCCCCAATATTTTTCAGGGAGTCCAGAATCAGTCAACATGCATCTGATCATTTCAGTCAGGGATCTGTTTTTTCCTCTCTGCTACCCCGTTCTGCTCTGGAGTATATGGGACAGTCTTTTGATGTTCTATTCCTAGTTCCCTGAGTGTATTCTCAACTTGAAACCCGGTGTACTCCCCACCATTATCACTTCTGAGTACTAATGGTTTTTCTGTGAAATTTATTGCTTACTTTGGTAACATAGTCCTTCAGCTTGTCGAATACTTCTGACTTATTCTTCATTAGGTATGTCACTGTAAACCTTGAGTAGTCATCTATAAAGGTTAATATGTATTTATTTCCTCCTGGGGGGGTTGTTCTCATAGGCCCGCATACATCTGTGTGTATTAGGTCGATCGGTCTTGTTGCTCTGCTTTCACTTGCCTTTGGTGGTGTTACTCTGGTGGCTTTGGCCTTGATGCAGCATTCACACCTTAGCATGTTTGGGCAGCCTGTTAACTTGAAGCCTTTCGTTAAATCCCGTCTGGCCAGCTCCTGTATGCTGTCGGGGTGCCTGTGGCCCAGACGTCTGTGCCATAAATGAATACAGCTCTTGTGTTTATGTGTGCAGAGCTTTGTTTCTTGCTCAACAACATCAAGTTCATAAAGGTGCTTGCCCGCTTTAGCTGTTGCTATCACTCTTTCCCCATCTTGGATAGTGCATTGGTCACCTTTAAACTTTGTGGTTAGTCCTTTGCTTGCCAGTCGCCTGACTGATATAAGGCCGCCATTGAGTCCGGGAACATACAATACATCCGTCATTGGTATTTTTAACACTTGTCCATCCTCATTTTTACAAGTGACTATTCCATGTCCTGTTCCTTCAGCAGTTGTGCAACTCCCGTCTGCAAGATATATGGCTTCTTTCTTGTCTGGATTGAGCTCTACAAAGAATTCTCTGTCGTTAGTCATGTGACTTGTTGCTCCAGAATCTATATACCATTTATGGTTGGTGACGACATCTGTCACTTTAAAAGTTCCGTGCCACGCTGCTTGGTCGTTGTTTTTCATCATGGTTATGAGTGCCTGATTGGGATCTTTTTCCCTCTGCTCATTCCTCCACAATGGACAGTCGCGCTTGAAATGCCCAGCCCTGTTACACCGGAAACATAGTTTGACCTTCCAGTTTGGCATCTTAGTGTCTGTTGCTTTAAGTGCTGCTCCTGTATCGCTCTCTTGCCTGTGAGAAGTTTGCTCCTTTCTGCGCTTGTATTCATCTGAAAGTCGAGATTTCACTAACTGTAATGTGAGTTCTGCTTCAGATCTTGTCTCTAATGCATTAATCAGAGGGTTGTATGACTCTGGCAGGCTGCATAAAAGTATTGCTGTCACATGGTTATCTTTGATCTCCTCTGCGAGGTCCCTGAGTTGTGCAACAATCTCCAGCACGCTTCTTATATGTTCTTGCATATCCCCTTCTGGAGTCAGTTTTGACTGGTACAGCTTCCTTAGTAAATATAACTTGTTGTTTAAGCTAGAGCTCTCATGTAATCTACGGAGTGCATTCCACATACCTTTGGCAGTATCTTCCCCTTTTATGTGGATAAGCTGTTCATCTTCTACCAGTAGGGCTATTGTGGCTCTTGCCTGTCTGTTTTTCTTATCCCACTCCTGGTTGTCTACATCCGGCCTGTCTGTGGTGAGGACATCCCATGTGTCATCTTTGCTCAGCAACATCTCCATCTTGAACTTCCACATCTGGTAGTTGTCACTATTTAGCTTAGTGATCCCCAGTTTAAGATCTCCGCTGCTAGCCATGATTAATGTACCTTGCTCGTATTCCAAGCGCCTGGATACCTCAGAGCAGATTTCCTCCGCAGCTTGATCAAAGATGGTGTGCAGGTGAAGACTAGGCCTCTGTTCCGGCTGTCTGATGATTCACGTTGTCTGGGCCCATAACCTTTGTTGGCTGGTGCAGATGATGCAAAGAATAATCAGACATATATGGGTAGCTGTAGTTTACTTGGATTCATTTGTATTGAAGAGACATACAGCAGAGAGCATGGTGCTCATGTTAGCACACGAGATATAGAAGAACAACAACCATAGATAACAGGAAAAATGCAGTAACAGATAGTTAACACAAAGAACATTATGATAGAGTATCTGTGTATAGTGACATCTAGTGGTCATACTCCAAATACACAGGGAAATAAACCAAGCAATGTATAACATAGCATGAAACAATGTTCAGTCTCCAACAGTTTTTGCTACACACGGTCAATTTCTGTGAAGTAAAAGTTGACGTTTTGAAAAACGACACATAAAATTGAAGCATGCTTCAATTTTTTTTGGTCGTTTTTTAGAAGACATAAAACGACGTTTTCCCCCACACACGGTCAATTAAAGTGACGTTTTTAAAAACGTCATTTTTTTTCATCACATAAAACGACCGTGTGTACGCGGCATAAGTGATTGACTGCCCTATGCACGATGTGCAGAAATAAGCTAAAGTCATGCAAAAAAAAAAAAAAACGAGCATGAGCGTGTGTTCCCGCTACGCAAATTGTATGGGGCCTTATTTTACATTTATGTAACTTAATAAACAAAAAAAAGTATTTTAGTCCTGAATATATTAAGAAAATATATACAAAACACTACAGATTACCTTTAAATTGCTAGATTTTAGTGTGATGTTTTTCTTTAGTGTTCTGTTGTGCTCATCCATCCTTCCATGAATGCTTAAAAATAAAGTGTGTCTGTGATATACACTAAATGCCAACATATTAACATAATGCAGAACAACAGTCATCTGGAGCCACACCGGAACACATGCCACTTCCCATGCAAAAGATCTACTGCAGCAGATTTAGTTAAACAAGTTGGCAAGAACCGCCAGCATCCAGCTGCTTGGGTACCTCACATCTTGCTGTTCAGAAAGACAATTCATTTTTATTTAGAACTTCTGTTTCTATATGAATACAGTCTAGACAATCATAAATTGAGTCGCAGTAATTAATTTAAGCTCAGCAGTCAGCTGCCAGTAATTGGCCTGTATACAAATTAACATACATGACTTATGATAGTCGCTGTGGTCCCAATTTATTAAAAGTTAAACATAACTGACAGAGCATAAGTCTCTTAATTAGGAAGAGTACCTGTATAAAACCAGCTCAGATAGTTTAAACTGACAGACTACAGTGGAGCATAGCTCATTCATTCATTTATCATTTACCTTGAAGATGCCTCATTAAAACATGTTATGTTATCTCAAAGTTTACCTTTATGCTGGCCTGAGTTATTTTTTATAAGAATTCATCTTACATTTTTTGTCACTGCCTATAACAAAAAAAAAAACACAAAGTGCCAAAATCCCTTTGTCATATAGCATGATTTTTATAAATAATTTTGTATCGTTTTTTTGTGAAGTGTTGTTAGGGCCTTTACAGTGTTCTGGAGAGGCTTTTACCATTATGATGTGTTACCCAGCCAGGGAGAGGTTTGTATGTGGCCTAAACAATAGACAGGGTCCTTGTCCTCCTCCACATGGGGTCTTCCTGTGGAATATAAATCACTGCTTCCTATGGGGGAACACCTACAGGTTCACTCCCAACCTTGGATGTGTGCGTCTATTGATGCACACAGCATGGCTTGGCCTCACCCTATTCTCCCTCCTCACTGGATTTGACTGACAGCAGCAGGCAGGGCCGGTACAAGGCAGGGGCGGAAGGGGCGAGTGCCCTGGGCGGTACCATTTCGTATTGGAGGGGGACGCAGCCGCCGGTGAAGTTCTGACACAGCCGCGGCCGCCAGTACACTTGTGCCATAGTCAGCGCGGCGTGGGCAGTGGCACTGTACAAATTGTGTGCCAACTGCCGAGTGCGCTCCGCGGCTCCTGCATCCGGGACCGTCACCTCCTGGCTCCCTTTGCAGTTTGTTTACTCCTCCCCCTATGGAGGAGTCTCTTGGTCCATTCCAGCGGTGTGACGTCACGGACAGAGGCAAGGTGGGAGAGGGAGGACTCGGAGCTACGCAGGGAGCTGTGTCGGCGCTGCCTGTGACTCAGCCTGTGAGCTAGAGAGGAGCTGGGAAGAACTAGTCTCGATGAGCCTGCCTAGGAACCTAGCAGTGTGCTACAGTGCTACTACAAAGACTACTGAACTTGGGTAAAAAGTAAACAGAACAGAACCTGTTAGAGCAAATGATTAAATGGCTGGATTGGGGGGAGCGGGGGAGGAGGTTGACTGAGGTGACCAGCACTTTGTTACTAAAAAATGGCAGATGTAAAAAATGTTTTTGTGTTATTTTGAGCCATGCTTGCCTTCTCTGACTAGCAAAAAAAAAAAAAACATCAATGGCAGCCACACTATGCCACCAAACACAGCCACTGTGCCAACACACGCAGCCACTGTGCCATCAATTGTCGCCACCGTGCCCATCACACGCAGCCACCCTGCCCATCACACGCAGCCACCGTGCCCAACACACGCAGCCACTGTGCCATCAATTGTAGCCACTGTGCCCATCACACGCAGCCACTGTGCCCATTACACGTAGCAGCCACTGTGCCCATCAAACGCAACCACCGTGCCCATCACGCGCAGCCACTGTGCCATCAATTGTAGCCACTGTGCCCATCACACGCAGCCACTGTGCCCATCACACGCAGCCACTGTGCCATCAAACACATCCACTGTAACCATCAATTGTTACCAGTTTGCCCCATCAATTGCAGCCAGTGTGCTGCCAGTGTGCCCATCAATTGCCGCCAGTGTGCTGCCAGTTTGCCCCATCAATTTCCGCCAGTGTGCTGCCAGTGTGCCCATCAATTGCCGCCAGTGTGCCCATCAATTGCCACCAGTGTGCCCATCAATTGCTGCCAGTGTGCCCATCAATTGCTGCCAGTGTGCTGCCAGTGTGCCCATCAATTTCTGCCAGTGTGCTGCCAGTTTGCCCCATCAATTTTCGCCAGTGTGCCCATCAATTTTCGCCAGTGTGCCCATCAATTGCCGCCAGTGTGCTGCCAGTTTGCCCCATAAAATGCAGCCACTGTGCCCATCAAACGCAGCCACTGTGCCATCACACGCAGCCACTGTGCCCATGAAACGCAGGGGGGGGGGCAGTTTGCCATCTTTGTCCCAGCACTGGCAGCAGGAGCCAATGGCTTCTGCTGCTGCCTGTTAGTCCCTCTGTGAAGAGGAAGGGAGGAAAGAAGACTGCAGCCAGGCACAGTGCTGGATCGATCTCGGAGTCAGGTAAGTGTTTAGAGGGTAAAAGGGGCACAGCGAGACCTAAAATAAGTTTTACCTTAATGCAGGTAATTCTTTAGAACCACTTTAAATCTTCTCAAAGTAAATTATACAAATGTACATGAGAAACATGTATTAGACAGGTATCTGTTCCCCCCTGAAAGATGCCAAATGTGACACCGAAGGGGGGGGGGGGGGTTTTAACCGGAAAAGCGGAAGTTACATTTTTGGGTGGAACTCTGCTTTAAATGACTCAGAAAATCAAACAAATATTATTACACAAAGATAAGCCGAGTAAATACAAAATGCAGTTTTTAAATTATGTTTTGATTTAATAAGGCAAAAAAGCTGTCCAAACCTGCCTGGCTTTATGTGAAAAAGTAATTGCCCTCTAAGCCTAATAACTGTTTGTGCCACCCTTGGTGAGTCTTTCACATTGCTATGGAGCAATTTTGGTCCACTCTTCTTTTCAGAATTGTTTTAATTCAGCCACATTGGATGGTTTACCAGCATGAACGGCCTGTGTAGGTCATGAAACAGCATCTCAATTGGAGTTAAGTCCGGGCTTTGACTAGGCTACTCCAAAACCTAAATTTTGCTTTGTTTGAACCATTTGGAGCTGGATTTGCTGTTGTGTTTAGGATTATTGTCCTGCTGCATAACCCAAGTGCAATTGAGCTTTAGGTCATGAACTGATGGCCAGACATTCTCCTTTAGGATTTTCTGGTAGAGCTCAGAATTCATGGTTCCATCAATTATGGTGAGTCATCCAGGTCCTGAAGCTGCAAAGCAGCCCCAGACCATCACACTACCACCACCATGTCTGACTGTTGGTATGATGTTCTTGTCATCAAGTGCTGTATTCATTTTATGCCAGATGTAACGGGACGCACGCCTTCCAAAAAGTAAAATTTTTGTCTCATCAGTCCACAGAATATTTGCCTAAAAGTCTTGGGGATAATCAAGATGTTTTTTGGTAAATGTGAGCTGAGCCTTTGTGTTCTTTTTGGTCAGCAGTGGCTTTGGCCTTGGAACTCTCCCATGGATTACATTGTTTGCCCAGTCTCTTTCTTATTGTTGAATCATAAACACTGATCTTACCTGAGGCAAGTGAGACCTGCAGTTCTTTAGATGTTGTTCTGGGTTCTTGTATGACCTCCTGAATGAGTCATCATCATGCTCTTGAAGTCATTTTGGTTGGCCAGCCACTCCTGGTAAGGTTCACCACTGTTCCAAGTTTTCTCCATTTGGTTCGCTGGCATCCCAAAGCCTTAGCGTGCTTCACTTAGTCAGACAGCTTCTATTTATGTGATTTTTTGATTCAACAGGTCTGACAGTAATCAGGCATGGGTGTGGCAAGTGAAATGTAACTCAACTTTCCAAAAAATTGTGGTTAATCACAGTTTATTCATGATTTAACATAGGAGGGGGCAACTACTTTTTCACATAGGGCCAGGCAGGTTTGAACAGCTTTTTTCCCTTAATAAATTAAACAATGATTGAAAAAACTGCATCTTGGATTCACTCAGGTTATCTTTGTGTAATATTAAAATTACTTTGATGATCGGAATAATTTGTGAGAATATGCAAACAATTTGAAATCAGGATGGGGGCAAATACTTTTTCATAGCACTGTATATGGTGTACTGTCTCTTTAACTGCTTCACCCCCGGACCATTTTGGTGGTTAAAGACCGGGCCACTTTTTGCGATTCTGCACTGCGTCGCTTTAACTGACATTTGCGCTGGCCGTGCGACGTGAGGCCCCCAAACAAAATTGATGTCCTTTTTTTCCCACAAATAGAGCTTTCTTTTGGTGGTATTTGATCACCTCTGCGATTTTTATTTTTTGCGCTATAAACAAAAAAAGAGCGACAATTTTGAAAAAAAATCTATATTTTTTGCTTTTTGCTATAAAAATGCACTGACTGTTTTATGGCATTTTTATTAATATTTTTTTTTACTAGTTATGGCGACAATCAGCGATTTTTATTGTGACTGCGACATTATGGCGGACACATTTTGACACTATTTTGGGACCATTGTCATTTTTACAGTGACCAGTGCTATAAAAATGCACTGATGACTGTACAAATGACACTGGCAGTGAGGGGGTTAACCACTAGGTGGCGCTGCAGGGGTTAATTGTTCCCTAGAAAGTGATTCTTAGGCCGCGTACACACGGTCGTTCCAAACCGACGAGAATGGTCCAATGGGCCATTACCATCGGTTCACCGCTGAAGTGGCCTGATGGTCTAATTGTGCGTACACACCATCGTTCCAAAAACCCATCGGGTCAGAACACGGTGACGTCAAACACACGGCGTGCTGAATAAAACAAAGTTTAATGCTTCCAAGCATGCGTCGACTTGATTCTGAGCATGCGTGGGTTTTGAACCGATGCTTTCTGTACTAACCATCGGTTTGGACCGATCGGGGAGCGGTCCATCGGTTCGATTTTAAAGCATGTTTTAAAATTTTGGACCGAAGGACAACGGACCGATGGGCTATACACACGGTCGGATTTGACCGATGAAACTGGACTTAAGGTCGTTTTCATCGGTTTGGACCGACCGCGTGTATGCGGCCTTACTGTTAGGGGATGTTGCTACACTTTGTATTTATAATCAACTAAATTGGTGAATCTCCACACATGCTCCCCCCTCAGATCCGCGGAGCTTTCAGCGTCACTACGTTTTTGGTCTATGGAACGCAAGGCGTCCCAGACTAATTTGTTATACAGTCATGTATTGTTTTATAGCACTAATGACAGTGGCCCAGATTCAAGAAGCAATTGCGCCTGTGTAACCATAGGTTACGCAGCGCAATTGCTTACTTGCTCCGGTGTTACGAATGCTCCTGATTCAGGAACATCGTAACGCCGACTGCAGCCTAAAATCTGCGTGGCATAATGCTCTTATGCCACGCAGATTTTAGGCTGCATTCTTGCGTTGACCGCTAGGGGGCGCTCCCATTGTGATCAGCGTATAGTATGCAAATTGCATACTAACACCGATTCACAATTGTTGCGCGGGCCCTGTGTACGCAAGTTACGTCGTTTCCGTACGGCGTGCTTAGCGTAAGGCTGCGCCTGCTAATAGCAGGCGCAGCCAATGCTAAGGATACCCGACGTTCCCGCGTCGCGACGTTCGAATTTTACGTCGTTTGCGTAAGTGAATCGTGAATGGCGCTGGACGCCATTCACGTTCGCTTTGAAGCAAATGACGTCCTTGCGACGTCATTTGCCGCAATGCACGTCGGGAAAGTTTCCCGACGGAGCATGCGCTTTACGATCGGCGCTGGAACGCGCCTAATTTAAATGATTCCCGCCCCCGGCGGGATCATTTACATTGCGCGCGCTTACGCCGGGCAATTTTGCCGGCTCGCCCTCGCAATTTACGGAGCTACTGCTCCGTGAATCGAGGGTAGTGGCGCAAATTTGCGGGGGCGCAGGGCAAAAAAGAGCAAATCTCTTTGAATCTGGGCCAGTGCTTTTTATTAAAACTTTTACCTAATAAACTTCAATTTAGGGATTTACACCTTTTTTCTTATCTAGCTATATGTGATTGTATTGAATGACTGTGGATATCGAGGAGGGATTGCAGGACCAAGAGCTGACTCCATTGTGTGGCCTTTTCCCCTTGCAGGGGTACATCCATTTGGTGTGTGCGAACCTGAGGGGGGAGCACATGTGGCGATTCACCAATTTTGTTGATTATAAATTCTTTCACTTCACAAGCAAATTTTTAAAATTTGATTTTTTTTTGTTGATATGTTGGTTCTGATTTTTTGCTGATAGATGCACTATGGAATATTTTGAAGGAATAGACACGCTGTGGACACATATTTGTTGATCAGCCCTTGAACACCTTACATTATTGTGTTTGCACATACAACACATTTGCACTTTATGTGATGATGTTTTAAAGCGGCAGTCATGGGCGGACTGACCATTCGGACACTCGGACACTGCCCGAGGGCCCCATGCCGCTTGGGGCCCCCATTATGGTTGCCTCAGCAAAACCAGGGACAGCATGTAAAAATCTGTGGTTTTTTTTACATATATCCCTGAAATGTCCATTACTGACATCCTTTTGGTAGAAAAATCCCAAGATTATAGCTGCCCCGCCTCTCCAGTACCTTTTCAGTATGTGTATGTGTATTCTGTGTGTGTGTATACTGTGTATGCGTACTTTATGTGTGTGTATACTGTGTGGCCCCACAATCTCCTATTGCCCGGGGGCCCCATAATCTCCTATTGCCCCCATGAGTTGTCAGTCCGCCCCTGGAGACAGTACACCATATATATTTTCAATTTTTTTATTAATATTTTTGCCACATCATTAACACTTTGCAGCGCCAATTCACCCTCTTTCAAATGTTTTTTTATTGAAGTTTAAACAATAAAAGCTTACAACAGATGCAATGCATTGAATGATAAACAGTAGCTTACAAATATTTTTAGTAAATGATTCCTCTATGGGGCCCACAAGTTAAGAGAGCACACGCCTTCTACTTCACTATGTGGATGCTACATACACCTGTATGGTCTAAGCAATAGACTGATAATTGAATATTACCATAATAATTTATGCATATGTTTGAGCTAATACAGAAACATTTGGAGAAAAGTAATAGCCATTTCACCCTCATACCTTTCTCTTATGCCTTCACTGATCCCACATACAGCTGGGGTGGGCTGCAGCTAATTTCATCTTCTGGGGCGGAACACTATATTTCTTTTATGATGATAAAATTGAAAGCTAATAACTGTTCTTGCCTATTGTGTTAATGGACAGCACAGATGAGCGAATAATAGAAAACCTATCCTGACAGTCCCTGACTTACTCCACCATTAAAAATAAATAAAAGGGTGGTTCAAAGAGCCACTTACCAGTTCACTTAAAATGGAATATGCAGTGAGGCCTCTATAGAGGTAGCCCTTGTTGAAAGACAGCATAAGCTATCTTCCCATGGGTCACCACATGATGCACCATAACCTCATGTCTTATCACCCATGGCACGGAAAGCCTGTACACCATAGCCTCTTGTGTTGTCACCCATGGGAAGGAAAGCCTGTACACCATAGCCTCTTGTGTTGTCACCCATGGGAAGGAAAGTCTGCACACCAGAGCCTCTTGTGTTGTCAACCCTGGGATGGGAAGCTTGCACACCCTAACCTTCTGTGTTGTCACCCATGGGATGCGAAGCCTGCACACCATAACCTCCTGTGTTGTCACCCATGGAACGGGAAGCCTGCAACCATAACCTTCTGTGTTGTCACCCATGGGACAGGAAGCCTGCACACCCTAACCTTCTGTGTTGTCACCCATGGGACCAGAAGCCTGTACACCATAACCTCCTGTGTTGTCACCCATTGGATGGGAAGCCTGCAACCATAACCTTCTGTGTTGTCACCCATTGGACGGGAAGCCTGCAGACCATAACCTCTTGTGTTGTCACCCATGGCACAGGAAGCCTGCACACCATAACCTCTTGTGTTGTCACCCATGGCACAGGAAGCCTGCACACCATAACCTCTTGTGTTGTCACCCATGGGACAGGAAGCCTGCACACCATAACCTCTTGTGTTGTCACCCATGGAACGGGAAGCCTTCAACCATAAACTCCTGTGTTGTCACCCATGGGACGGGAAGCCTGCAACCATAACCTTCTGTGTTGTCACCCATGGGACAGGAAGCCTGCAACCATAACCTTCTGTGTTGTCACCCATGGGATAGGAAGCCTGCACACCATAACCTCTTGTGTTGTCACCCATGGGACAGGAAGCCTGCACACCATAACCTCTTGTGTTGTCACCCATGGGACAGGAAGCCTGCACACCATAACCTCTTGTGTTGTCACCCATGGGACAGGAAGCCTGCACACCATAACCTCTTGTGTTGTCACCCATGGGACGGGAAGCCTGCACACCATAACCTTCTGTGTTGTCACCCATTGGACAGGAAGCCTGCAACCATAACCTTCTGTGTTGTCACCCATGGGACGGGAAGCCTGCACACCATAACCTCCTGTGTTGTCACCCATTGGATGGGAAGCCTGCAACCATAACCTTCTGTGTTGTCACCCATGGGATAGGAAGCCTGAACACCATAATCCGCTGTGTTTTCACCCATGGGACAGGAAGCCTGCAACCATAACCTCCTGTGTTGTCACCCATGGGATGAAAAGCCTGCACTTCATTTGAAGCATTGGCTTCATTCTTTGTCAAAGAAAGGGTTCCATTACCATTCTGCTTAAAAAAAAAAGAATATGTTTGTGTGTGAGATATGAGTGCACACTCCGGGCTACCTGGATAAACCATATGGGGGACAGAGAGTACTGGTCCCCTTGTACTGCTAGGATAGCAGTTATATGTTATACCTTTTCTCTAACTGTTTATATGAATATACTGAAATCCGATTTATACACGCTAAATAGTAAAATAGAAAAAAGAAAATATAAAGGCAGATTTGTATTGCTTTACCTTTTCTAGAGAGGCACCTCTGCATATGCTATTCTTATTAAATCTGCTGTTAGTAGAAGCTCATATAAATGCTTCCCACTGACAATTTGTCTTTTTCAGTTTAATTATACATCATGCATTGTGATACGCACAAAGCGCCGATTTCAACATCTTGCATGGACTAACATCAATTTCAGGTTGCTTTGTCCACTCGCCTCTGCTCAGTGTTTTGTGAAATTACCAGCTTCTTATTCAAAGCATTTGAATGGTGCTGATTTGGCATTCCAGCTGGCAGACATCGGCTCCATGGCATGTTTATATAGGCTGTCTGTCATGTTTGCTTCTATGAGTGATTTAGGTGTTGCTTCCTACAGCCATTAGTTGCCCAATGCAGTATTACATTGGGAGCTATGAAAAGACTGTCTGTAAATGGGACAATTTACCTTGCTCACAGTGCCATATCATTTTGCCAGGTGGTGTAAATAACAGATCTAGCAATTACAAAGTCACTTCTGTGAATTTATTTTATAAATGTTTTGCATCATGTTTTGATTGTGTATTATTCTAACATTATTGATGCCCGTAAAATATCTAGTGACAATTAGGTTCTTTGTGTTATATCAGTTCGGAGTTTAATATTATGAAACATGAATGTCTGATTATTTATTTAAAAGCCATATTTATTGTCTCAAATATGTTCTACTTGGAAATACAGAGTATCAATGAGTCAGAAGTTACTAATTAAAACAATTTACCAGGCTTTTTAAAAATAAATCACACACATCAGTAGAACGACATTTTTTCAGGACAAGTGGTGGTCAATAGTGATCTGTAAAAGAGTCATTATGGAATATTGAAATAACTTTAATTTAAAAGAAAACGCTAGTAAGTTCCCTTAGTAATACTGTGGGGTTAATTTACTAAAGGCAAATAGACTGTGCATGTTGCAAAGTGCAGTTGCTTCAGAAATGAGTAAATGAGCAGAAGCTCTACTAACTTCCATTGACCAATCATGAGCAAGCAAAAATACTGTTTTTTCCTCCCTCTGCATGCGATTGGGTATTCTCTGCAAAGTGAAGCTTTACAGTGCCTTGAAAAATAATTCATACCTCTTGAAATTTTCCACATTTTGTCATTTTACAACCAAAAACGTAAATTAATTTTATTGGGATTTTATGTGATAGACCAACACAAAGTAGCACATGATTTTAAAGTGGAAGGAAAATGATAAATGGTGATAAATGAGTCGATACTTTGTAGAACCACCTTTCACTGCAATTACAGTTGCAAGTGTTTTCGGGGATATATCTACCAGCTTTGCACATCTAGAGAGTGACATTTTTGCCCATTCTTCTTTGCTAGATAGCTCAAGCTGACAGAGCAAAGATTGGATGAGAGCGTCTGTGAACAGCAATTTTTCAAGTCTTGCCACAGATTTTCGAATGGATTTAGGTCTGGACTTTGACTGGGTGTCAGGAACTATGAATCAGACCGAGATAGAAGTACAGTTAAATAACACTTATTTAATAATAATGATAAAAATGTAAACAGAGTAAGCGTAGTCAAACAAGCCAGAGTTCAGTACCCGGGTCGCCAATGGCAGGGGTTTTCTTTCATCCCTTGGCCTGCTGGGAGAACCTATACTGTATATTCGGGAGTGGTCAGGTGATCTATGTTCTGTGCCACCAGGACTGCCATCTGGGTGGATGTGTGTCATCTGCCCCGGGCTGCTAGGCTGGAAATTGAGCCTATCCCAGGGGGCATCTGGTTGCCAGGCTGTGTGAGGGCCTATGCAGAAGTAAGAGGGCAGCACAGTGTTGCAGTCCAACAAAAAGTGACGGTTCTGCCAGCCGGAGAACCGGTCATGTTTGGAGGTAGAAGAGAAGCTGTCGCCACTAAGGGAACAACCACCTTTACCAGTGCAGAGCAGCCGTCTGTGTCAAGCCAGGAACAGCAGGGGTGAAGCTTGAAAGGTATCTGGAGTGCCAAGCTAGGGACCCAGTGGTGAAGCGTGAGGGAGTTACCACCGGAAAGCCTTGAGGAGCTCATGGGATTCAAAGTCAGTGAATCAATGGGTCCAGTGAGAGACCAAGAGTTCAAGGGGCTTGAGAAATACAAGTAGAAGTTGTAGTGAAGCTGAGAGGACTGTTATGATTTGTGTTAGGAACTGTTAAGTACTGTTGCCATAGGAGACAGCAATCCTGCACGTGCAGAAGTGGCGCCTTGCTGGGGCCTTTCCCTGTTCGGCTGTCCTCCTATTGAAGTCTCGGAGTCTGCCAATTGAAATTGCAACTAATCTAACCCTTATGCCGCGTACACACAATCATTTTTCAGCATGAAAAAAAACGTAGTTTTTCAGCATGTTAAAAAAACAAAGTTTTTCCAACTTCATCATTAAAACAACGTTGCCTACACACCATAGTTTTTAAAAAATGATCTAGCAAAGCGCGGTGACGTACAACACGTACAACGGCACTATAAAGGGGAAGTTCCATTCGCCTTTGGGCTGCTTTAGCTGATTCCGTGTTAGTAAAAGACGATTCACGCTTTTCTGTCTGTTACAGCGTGATAAATGTGCTTACTACATTATGAACGATAGTTTTACCAGAACAAACGCTCCCGTCTCATAACTTGGTTCTGAGCATGCACAGGTTTTTAACATCGTTTTAGCCCACACACGATAATTTTTTACAACCCGAAAAACGACATTGTTTAAAACGACGTTAAAAAATGCAGCATGTTCGATTTTTTTTTTTGTCGTTTTTTTTTAGAACCTGAAAAATTATGTAAAGCCAACACATGATCATTTAAAATGACGTTTTTTAAAAACAAAGTTTTTTTCATGCTGAAAAATGATCATGTGTACGCGGCATAACCCTCTTTCCCTTCAAAATATAAAAAGGACTGTTAAAATAAAAAAAAACTCTTTTGCTTTCAAGAAGTGTCTAACACCCAATGACTTTCACCATCTCTGCACTCACTATGCCTCACAACCCACCACATATTGAAGGATGTCAGCAGTCTTTTGCCTTAAAGGCTCTCATTAGACTGGAAGAGGCTAGAGATTCTGCTACATAAGCAAACTGTACAACCAATCATACTGGAAACATTTCATGGAAAAATTATAACTTTTATAGTGTCGACACTGAATCCCAATCTGCAACCACTACTCATTTAAATTTAAAATGTTATTGTCACATACTGCCTGTCAGAAGGACCTGCTACATACAAAGAAATGCAACACAAAGCAGGTCAAACACAGTCTCCACTGTCATCCACACTACTCCATTAAAATAGTGGAACTCGACTGACCTGCATTTGATGTGCACTTTAGATGCGCATCTACAGTACATGAGCTCTAATGTTGGCAATTGCAGCAATTATATAATTGAGGCTGTAAGGCTATTTATGAATAGTTCTATTTGGTACAAACATGATTAAACTGTTTCTGACAATTTGGCACAGGTAGTGGAAAATTTCACAGCATGCACTCAGCCTCACTCAAATGGAAATAGGCACACCATTAAGTCCAGTAGGTCATATATTATATTTTATACAGGAAAGTATAAAACACTTTACTACAGCTGACATTCTTTGTGAAATGTAAATGTGATGGTAACTAAGTTTTGTAATTCAACTTTTATTCAGACTATAATTAAATTAATTAATAAAAATATATACCATATAATATATATATATATTGTAAAAGTATTTGCCCCTTTCTGATATTTTTTTTTTTTTGCATATTTGTCACACTTAAATAATGCAGATCATCAAAAAAAAATTAATATTACACAAAGATGACCAGATTAAATACAAAATGCAGTTTTTAAATTGATGATTTCATTTATTAAGGGGAAAAAAGCTGTCCAAACCTGCCTCAGCCTATGCGACAAAGTATTTATGCACGTGACACTGTACACAAATTTATATAATTGTTTTTCAGGCAAGTAGGGCTTTCTTTTGGTAGTATTTGATCACAACTTTTTTTTTTATATATGTAAGTGAAAAAAAGACAATATCTTGGGGGGGGGAAAAAAATGTCTTCTTTCTATTATAAAACATATTCAATAAAAAAAAAATTCTTCATAAATTAAGGCCAAAATGTATTCTGATACAAATCCAAATAACTATATATTAATTGTTTTGTGTGAAAGTTATAGCGTCTACAAACTATAATATATATATACTGTATTTATCGGCCGTATACCGCACACTTTTTTCCCCTTAAAGTCAGGGGAAAATCGTGGGTGCGCAATATACGCCCATACCCGCTTCCCGCGCTGTGTTTGAACGCCGCCGACATATACTGAGCGCAGTACACTCGGGTACACTTGGCCAGGCTTGGCCCCGCTCGCGGTCACGCCCTGTTCCGCCTCCTAGCCTTTATGTGAGAGGAGCCGAGTGTGGCCGAGCGTGCCCGAGTGTACTGCGCTCGGTATATGTCGGTGGCGGTGTTCAAACACAGCGCGGAAAGCGGGGATCGGCTCAGAAACAGCGCGGGAGAAGCGGGGAGGACACCACCAAGGCCGCAGACGGACGACAAGGCCGATGATGGACGCCGATAGACGCCAGGCAAGACATCGACGAGTGGCATTCAAACCGTAAGTATTTTATTTTTTCCCTGAAATTTCCCTTCTAGGTTGGGGGTGCGCGCTATACGGCAGTGCACGCTTTACCCCGATAAATACGGTATTTGAAAACTGATCAATCCTAATGTACTGACTCAAATGCCAAGACGACAGTACAAATACCCCCAAATGACCCCTTTTCGGAAAGTAGACAGTCTGAGGTATTTAGAAAGAGACATGGCAAGTTTTTTGAAGTTGTAAATTTTTGTCACTAATGAACAATTTTTTTTTTTTTCACAATATGTTTTACATACTGTTACCAGTGCAGTACACCATTATATTATGACTGGTGTGGTGGTGAGCAGGGATACTGACTGGTGAAAGTATGTTAAAAAAAAAAAGTTTGCTCTTTTTTACATATTAAGTGTCATCATAGTGATACTGTACTACTCTGGGGAGGGGGGTGATCAGGGATTTTTTTTCTTTTTTTTTTCACTTTTCTGTTACATTGATGATCACTGTAACAGCAATGTTTTGAACTGTCGTGAATGGGTTGCATTCATACTAACTGTGATATACTATTGTGTGCTGTGATTGGCCCACAGCTGTCACCTGGTACAGAGTGCTATGATTGGCCCAGGTACCATGTGATGGCTGTGGGCCAATCACAGCATCACTATAGGAATCACAGCTGTTATGAATGACATTTTTTTATAACACCTTTGTGCAGCCGGAATATCATGTGATCGTTATGTGATCACATGGTACTCTTGCTGCACAAAGCGTTCTGGATACTGGGAGCAGCAATCCGCTGTTTCCGGTCGACAGCTGGATAACATATTGTGGCTGATCAGCAACTGGTTAAAGTGGGTCTAAAGGCCAATCATTTTTACCTTGATGCATTCCCTGCATTAAGAATACAAATGTCCTAATAGTAGTGTAGTGATACCCCCTCAGGAGCCGCTGGTTAGATTGGGACGGCATGTTATGTTACCTCTATGATGTGTCTAGGGATGATGATGATGATGAGACTAATGACGGAATGTCTAGACAGCAGGGTGACGTTTTCTGTGCTTTTATTACTGGTCCAACATGACCAACAGTCATGTCGAGGTAGATAGAGAAAGGTTGGTGAAAGGAGAACTTGCAGATTCAGGCTATGGATAACGGAAGCAGCCCTGCCTCCAATGATAACTCTTGCTTTGTCGCCACTCCAGCCGGAGTGGGTATAGTGCCCCTGGACAGGTCCCTCTCACAGGCCTGGCAGCCAGGGTGTCACTTGGAACCGTTGAAAAGGAACAAGCCTCTGCCACCAACTTGGCTCAAAATAGGAACAGGATTATGAGTGTAGACCTCTGCCACAGGCCTTGGACTCAGGGACATGAAAAATGGAGCGAATCCTCTCAGTTAATAATTTGCCTGAATCTCCCTCAGGTAGACTTCCTATATTTGGGGTCACCGACTAACAGTTTGCAGCATACAACCTGTCAGTGTCCGGCCACCCAGATCCCAGATGGATCGTCTAAGCCCTGTTGGATCACCTGCCTCCGGGTTCACCTCAGACCGACTCCCCACCGAACAGCACAACTCGCTTGGGATCCTCCTCCTAGAAAGTGGGAACCCAGTAAGTCACTGGGGTCCCTTTGCAGCATTAGTTGCTCCGGGCCATGAGGGCCCAGGGTCAGGAACTCCGCGTAGCACGTGCGCCCGGCCTGGTAGGCCATATGGCCGGAGCCTGTGATGTGTGCACACCCTAAAGGTGGGTGCTGCACCTGGAACCAGGAACGCGCGAAGAACCCCACAAAATGGCATCTGCCACAGAAATACCCTCCCCCAGCATGCCCCGCGAGGGAAACACTCCTCTGATTGGCTGCTGGAGAAAGGCGCCTCCGCCTGGACCCCTCTGGCGCCACCTGTTATCCAAAGATGGAACTGTATCTTTGGAACACAGAATGAACCCACAGGACAGTCCAGGGCTGGCAGCAGCCCAATTTAAATAGATCAACATGGATGAGAGCAATGTAACTCTCTCATCCCCCCCCCCCCATTAAATTTAACATAGCACATGTACTGAAAGTACACAGGCGCTACAGTAGTATACCCCCCCCCCCAAAAAAATACTTACCTTAGACCTGTATTAATCCAGTGCTGTGCCCATGTGCTGCAGCTCTCAGCCCTCTCACAGGCAGCAGCGGGAGCCATTGTCTCCTGCTGCTCTCAATCATATTTTGTGAGCAAAGAGCAGGGTGCAGGGCAGGGCCAAGCTGCGCTATATGGGGCAGATCCACAGAGATCTGCACCCGCGCAGCGTATCAGAGATACGCTACGCAGCCGTATCTTACCTGGCTTTAAATCGAATCCTGGAAGAATTTGCGCCGTAAGTTATGGCGGCACAGTATATCTCTGGCGGCGGAATTCAAAACGGCGATTAGGGGGCGTGATTCATTTAAATGAAGCGCGTCCCCGCGCCGAATGAACTGCACATGCTCCGTTTCTAAATTTCCCGCCGTGCATTGCACTAAATGACGTCGCAGCAACGTAATTTTTTTTTATTTAGACGTGAATTACGTCCATCCCGATTCACGGATGACTTACGCAAAAAAAAAAATTCAAAATAATCGCGGGAACGACGGCCATACTTAACATGGCAGGTCTAACTATATGCGACGAAATACCAGCTTTAACTATACGCCGGAAAAAGCCGACTAGAGACGCCGTAAAAAAATGCGCCGGCCGTCGGAAATAGCTAATTTGCATACCAGACGCGGAAAACGACGTGAGCGCCACCCAACGGACACCGAAGAATTGCATCTTGGATCCGAAGGTGTACGAGGACGTACACCTGTCGGATCTAACCCAGATGCCGTCGTATCTTGGTTTGAGGATTCAAACTAAAGATACGACGTGGGTAATTTGAAAGTACGCCGGCGTATCAGTAGATACGCCGGCGTACTCGCTCTGTGGATCTGCCCCTCAGTGTCCATATTTGCACACAGTCTGGCTCAGAAGCGAGCCTGCTCTTCTGCCCCCATATCAAGCGGCTTGCTATGATGGCAGACACTGAAGAGGAAGAGCCAAGAGTGTCGATGGGGAAACCAGAGGAGAAGGTTTGGGGCCGCTCTGTGCAATACTATTACAGTTAAGTATGACATGCTTACCATGTTAATAGAAAAAAAAGACATAAGTCCTTACAACCACTTAAATTCAATATGACTAGAAATAAGATAAACACAATACAATATAATAACACAATTATAATAAATATACAGATAAATCAATGTAATGGCTTTAAATTCATGTTCCAGAAAATGAGCTGACCTCCAGCCTAACAAAGTCATAATAAAGCCTATCGTTTTCCTTTTCATGCTGTAGATAGCTACTGCTAACTGTATAATTAAAGTTTCACCCAGTTATTTTTGGATCATTTGCAGGAAATTAGAAAGTAAAATTCATGATCTTGTATTAAAAATGCAAACGCAAAACAGAAGCATCAAAGAAAAAAAGTGTCATTTTATAAAAATATAATGTCACCTTCTTCTCATCATTCTGTTGCAGTCACAATTTTTATGTTTATCAGGGCTTAGAAAAAGGGTAAAGAGTTGGTGAATTTCAATTTTGCCTGTCACCCATGTGTATAGGGAATAAAGATTGAGTGTGATCTCCATAAATAGACAAGCCTCTTTAGTCATCTGCCTATGAAAGTAGTTTAGAAGTTCCATGCTGGGTCCCCTTTGAACAAATTTAATGAAAATCAGCATGGTGTTGTGGCAGTCAGTATTGGATTTCGTTACTATCTCCTTATGCTTCATAGTGGGAATTATTAAAATTGTGACTAATAGCCTAGTATTAACTGCTTAACATCTTTCATGTGTGACAAAAATGACAGGCTCACTCAGTGCCTATTCACGTCCCCCCTAGATGGTGATCCCCATTCACTTGTCAATGATTTCCTGGAAAAAAAACAAATAACAGGTTTATTTGCGGGTTTCTTTCTTATTCATTAAAAGTGTCAAAGCACGGTTTACCTTAGTCGGTTGGGGCTGAAAACAATTGACTGGATTTGCGACAATATATTAATCTGAATGGATGCTTCCCTGGTGCAATCACTGAGCATATAAATGCCATATGTCATCCGTTCTTATCAACACTTGAATGCGTTAAAATGGATTTCTTGGGGTGATGTATTTAAGAAGAAAAAAATATTCCCTGGGGTTGATTTATCACATTTGGGTATAATGTGCTTATTATGCCTTTGAATGGCTCTTAACTTTAGATAGGATGTTATAAATACACAGATTATTCTGTGCTCTTAAGCAATAGAATTGCGTTTATGTTTTTTAAATTAATTTGTAATGTTTCCAATATACGGAAACAAGGATAAATGTTAACATTGCTGAAATTTGTAGCCAGATCATAACATTACACTTTAATCAAATTAAACAATTTAAATGGATCTGAGTGGACCTAATATTACTTAACAACAGCGTTAAAGGGCTTGTAAAGGTACAATTCTTTTCCCTAAATAGCTTCCTTTACCTTAGTGCAGTCCTCCTTCACTTTCCTCATCCTTCCATTTTGCTTTTAAATGCCCTTATTTCTTCTGAGAAATCCTCACTTCCTGTTCTTCTGTCTGTAACTCCACACAGTAATGGGAGGCTTTCTCCCTGGTGTGGAGTGTCATGCTCACCCTCTCCCTTGGACTACAGGAGAGTCAGGACGCTCTCTACGTTGCATATAGAGAAAGGAGCTGTGTGTCAGGCCTCGTACACACGACGGGACATGTCCGATGAAAACGGTCCGCGGACCGTTTTCATCAGACATGTCCGCTGGCGGATTTTGGCCTGATGGCTGTACACACCATCAGACCAAATTTCCCGCGGACAGCGAATGCGGTGACGTGGCCGCGCCGTCGCCGCGACGATGACGCGGCGACGTGCGCGACCCTGGAAGGTCAATGCTTCCACGCATGCGTCAAATCACTTTGACGCATGCGAGGGCTTTCGGCCGAGCGGACATGTCCGGTGAGTCGTACAGACGACCGAACATGTCCGACGGGCAGGCTTCCAGTGGACATGTTTCTTAGCATGCTAAAAAAAATTTGTCCGCTGGAAACCTGTCCGATCCGCCGGAAAATTGTCCGGTCGGCCGTACAGACGACCGAACATATCCGCGGAAACTGGTCCGCGGACCAGTTTCAGCAGACATGTTCGGTCGTGTGTACGAGGCCTTAGTGGGCATACTAACTCTCCTGTAGTCCAAGGGAGGGGGCGAGCATGACACTCCACACCAGGGAGAAAGCCTCGCATTACTGTGTGTAGTTACAGATGGAAGAGCAGGAAGTGAGGATTTCTCAGAAGAAATAAGGACATTTAAAAGCAAAATGGAAGGATGAGGTAAGTGAAGGAGGACTGCACTAAGGTAAAGGAAGCTATTTAGGAAAAAAAATTGTACCTTTACAACCCCTTTAAATTGCAGGCAAATTGTGGTGCGAACAAGTGCCTGTGTTAGATCGGCCATACACGGTTCAAATTTTAGCCGGGTTTAGCAGGAACCAGCCAAGATTCGAACCATTAATAGTCAGGCTGAATGTACCAAGTTGATCAATCTATCAACTTGGGTACAACCAGCCTGCCAGATGCAATAACATTATGAACATCCACCATAACATGACCACCCACCTAATATTGTGTAGGCCTCCCTTTTGCCACCAAAGCAGCCCTGACCCGTCGAGGCATGGACCCTACTAAACCTCTAAAGATAGGCTGTGGTATATGGCACCAAGCTGTCAGTAGCAGATCCTTTAAGTTCTGTAAGTTGTAAGGTGGGTCTACATGGATCATACTTGTTTTTTCCCAGCATGATGCTCGATTGAATTGAGATCTTGGGAATTTGGAGGTCAAGTCAACACCTTGAAGACACATTCTTCCATTGCTCTGTGGTCCATGTTTTAGTGTGACTTCTTTGAGAGGCTGCCAGCTACTCCAGGTTCAGTCCAGTGTGCCTCCCAATGATGTGCCGTTAGGAATGCCCCCTTCTCCTTTACTTGAATGTAAGGCTTTGCCTCCTGGGGTATGTGATCTGCATATCCCAGGAGG
Source organism: Rana temporaria (assembly GCF_905171775.1). Classification (NCBI taxonomy): domain Eukaryota; kingdom Metazoa; phylum Chordata; class Amphibia; order Anura; family Ranidae; genus Rana; species Rana temporaria. Next base: position 464,799,191 of record NC_053489.1, on the reverse strand, counting down.
CAAAGTGAGGACAGTGAACGTCATTTGTCCAGGCGAATGACATGCAAGGGGGCTTGGGTATGGATAATTTATAAAAAAGGGTAAATTAAAAAAAGCGCTCTGCTTGTGCAGAGGACCGAAGCAGCAGACGGGACGAGGGATTATGTATTTGGGGGTGAAGATCTGCTTTAAGCTACAGTAGCTCTTAAATTAGATTAAACTACACAGGCCAGCCTTCGCTTTCCATGTGCATCAATGCTCCTTGACTGTCCACGTTGCCAGTTTGCCAGTTTTCCTTCTTTGGACCACTTTTAGTAGGTCCTGACCATTGCAAGCCATGTACTTCCCACAAAAGCTGCAGTCCTGGAGTTGCATTGACCCAGTCGTCTAGCTATTACAATCTAGCCCTTGTCAAAGTCACTCAAATTCTTACACTTGCCCATAATTTTGGCTTTCAGCACATCAACTACAGGTACATCATGTTCACTTGGTGCCTAATATATGCCACCCACTTTCAGATGCCATTGTAACAACATAATCAATGTTATTCACTTTACCTGTCTATGGTCTAAATGCTGATTGGTGTATAATATGATTGGCTTTATGCTGGCACCTTACTACCCAATGGGATTTGACATCAGCAGTTCAGATGCTCCCAGTTATTCTATGTACAGTCCCAGTAAGATTAAAATAGGTGTCTCTACAGGCCATACACAGCAGTAAGCTGCTGATTGGAAGCTACAAAGAGGCTATAATTGCATTTTCCAAATGAGCTGTGATATTTTGTATACTGTGCAGCCTGCATCTTAATATCTGAGCTGTCTACGGAGCATAATGCTGTAGGGGAAAAAAGTCTGCTAACCTGCTAAATCCATGATCCATTTTCACTTGTCAATGATTTCCTGGGGGAAAAAAAATAACATGTTTATTTCTTGTTCATTGGTCAAAGTATGGTTTTCCTTAGGCCCCTTTCACATGGGCTCTCCGATCAGGTCCACCTGTCAGTTTTTCAGGTGGACCTGATCAGACACTCCAATTAGCCCTATGGAGCGGCGGATGTCAGCAGTGACATGTCTGCTGACACCCTCCGCTATCCGATCAGATCCTGTCCTTGAAATCGGGACAGATGGAGATCCTATTTTCAATCCTTCTGGTGGATCGGATTGGATAAAACCAGACAGGCGGTCCATTTTCATCCGATCTCCCCATAGAGGAGAGTGGGACTCTGACAGGTCCATCTCTGCACAGTGAGTGGAGATGGACCTATCATCCGCCTGCTCAGCGGGGATTAGCGGATCGATTCCTGCTCAGCAAAACGGAGTCTGCCGGGGAGATTGTCCATGTGAAAGAACCCCTATGCCTTGTACACACTATTGGAATTTCCGATGGACAAAGTCAGACGGGATTTTTTCATCGGATATTTTGACCGTGTGTGTGTGCCTCATCTGAGTTTTTCCATCGGAAATTCCGACGGACTTAGAAAAAGAACATGTTCTCTTTTTTTCCAAAAAAATCAGTTCATCTATATGGAACTCCGATGGAGAAAAAAAAAACACTCATGCTCAGAATCAAGTCGACGCATGCTCGGAAGCATTAAACTTAATTTTTCTCGGCTCGTTGTAGTGTTGTACGTCACCACGTTTTGGACGGTCGGAATTTGGTGTGACAGTGTGTATACAAGACAGCTTGAATGGAATTCCGTCAGAAAAATCTCTCTACGTTTATCCCGATGGAAATTCCGATCATGTGTACGGGGCATAAATCAGTTGGGGCTGAAAACAATTGACTGGATTTGTGACAATATATTAATCAGAATGGATGCTTCCCTGGTGCAATCACTGAGCATATAAATGCCATATGTCACCCGTTCTTATCAACACTTGAATGCGTTAAAAGGGATTTCTTGGGGTGATGTATATAACAGGAAAAATAAAACTCCCTGGGGTTGATATATCACATTTGGGTATAATGTGCTTATTATGCCTTTATATGGCTCTTAACTTTAGATAGGATGTTATAATTACACAGATTATGCTGTGCTCTTAAGCAATAAAATTGTGTTTATGTTTTTAAATTAATTTGTAATGTTTCCAATATACGGAAACAAGGATAAATGTTAACATTGCTGAAATTTGTAGCCAGATCGTAACATTGCCTGGGCCTAATATTACTTCATAACAGTGTTAAAGTGCAGGCAACTTGTGGTGCCCACAAGTGCCTGTGTTAGTTTTCTAATCAATTCTATTGTACTTGCTTGGTTCCTATGCACATGCCAAAAGCTCTGCTACCTGCTGAGGATTTGGGAATGGACAGTTGAACAATAGAGCTGGATTTAGCATTAGGAAGGTACACAGCTTGAACTCAGCTACTGTAGGAAGGAAGTTGCTGCCTTGTGGTTAATCGTGGTGATTACCTTATCAGTAACCACTCAGTGGTCACTGATTAAGCTTCTGAGTTTTCCTGGTAGCACTTTGCAGCCAGTGCTATAAATAAAAAATATCCTTTACTAGATCCAAATTGTATTAAAACCATTGTTGAAGAATAAATCCATATTAGTGGGTGCAACTTCAGCTGGTAGCATGTGACCTTGGCTAACACCAGCAACTCCTAACAGGCATTCAAATCAGACTTGTCTTTACAGCAATCAGCCATAACATTTTGAACACCCACCATAACATGACCACCCACCCAATATTGTGCAGGCATCTCTTTTGCCACCAAAGCAACCATGACCCATTGAGGCATGGACCCTACTAGACCTTTGAAGGTATGCTGTGGTATATGGCACCAAGCCATCAGTAGCGGTCCTGTAAGGCCTCGTACACACGACCGAGTTTCTCGGCAAAAACCAGCAAGAAACTTGCTGGGAGATATTTTTTTGCCGAGGAAACCGGTTCGACGAGGAAACTGTCGAGAAACTCGACGAGCCAAAAAGAGAGCAAGTTCTCTATTTCCTCGACGGGAGTCTCAAATTGGCTCGTTAAGTTCCTCGACGGGCTGGTTTTCAACGAGAAACTCGAGCGTGTGTATGCTAAGAAACCCGCACTTGCTCAGAATAAAGTATGAGACGGGAGTAAAAGTAGCATTTGTAATGGAGATAACACATTTTTCAAGCTGTAACTGAAAAGTGCAAATCGTCTCTTAAACTTTTACTTAACACGCAAACACATGAGATTAGCAAAACCATCCCCAAGAGTTTAGCCAGTGAAATCGAACTTCCCCTGCCGTTGTATGTTTTGTATGTCACCACGTTTGAGAACGAGGAGATTTTGTCTTGACTGTGTGTACGCAAAGCAAGCTTGTCGAGTTCCTCCACAAGCCTAACAGGGAACTCGACGAGGAAAACGATGTGTTTCGCCCGTCGAGTTCCTCGGTCGTGTGTACGAGGCCTAAGTCTTTAGTACATAATTACTGTAAGTACAAGCTTTGGCTGAACAAAGTGTAATTTATGTCTGCTTCTTCTTCTCTGCTATCAGCATGATTCACTTCTGGCAAGTTTTCCTGACACCAAGAAAAAAATGGTGACGGGGAGGGATCTCCAGCTGATTGAAAGCCTCAGCTCTGTTCCTTTGAGCTGTGTGGAGGGTTTGCGTTCTTTCCCTCCAATCAGCTCTCACAGCTCTCCTCACTGAGCTCTGCAGAGTTTAACTTTAGCTGCCCGCCCCCCTTTTTTAACAGCTCTACAAACTGTATAAATTCAGCACTTTGGATGTAGAGAAGAGAGGGCTACAGATAGACAGGTACAACTTATGTAGAAGGAATACGTTGTGTATCACCTGAGGCCAGTCACTTCACTAGGTATAAACAAGGGAAAGAGGCGCTTCTAAGTTAAAAGCACTTTAAGGGCCCTTTCACATGTACGGACAAACGGTCCGTTTATTACAAGTCCGTTTACGGACTTGTAATGGTTCCCTATGGGATTGCAGACGTTAGCGGATGATGCATCCGCTAACGTCCGCAACCATCCGCGTCCGCAAAGATCCGCTTTTGCGGACGGAAGAAAACCCTATTTTTCTTCCGTGCGGCGGAACGGATCGGATGAATACGATTCCCCATAGGGGAGAGCGGAGGAGAGACAGGGCGGTCTCTGCACAGTGTGACCATCCTGTTCGCCGACAGCTCAGCGGGGATTAACGGAGGAATCCCCGCTGAGCCAAACGGGCTAACGGAGCGGATCAATACGGATCCGCTCCGTGTGAAAGAGCCCTAATGGTGACATACAAATGGCAACATGGATGAAGCTAAAAAGGGCACATTTGTAGGTAAAAGCATCCCAGGAGAAAGATAGGTGAACGAGTCAAGGTTCCTCTAATCTTCCGCTGATCTATGTGACTCAAGTATAGCAGACACATCTGTGTGTTGAGATATCCCGAGAGGGTAAGGGTGGTGAACCGTCAGATGTCTTCGCTCATGGCTCTGCAGAGCATGTGTCCTTGCTAGAATACGCTGATGGTAGAAACGGCCGTGTGGTGGGCAATCCCAAACGTGGCTTGGTGAGTAGAAAGCAGAGCGGTGTGGGGTTATGACATTTCTACGGTGTGATGCGTTTCCGAGCATGCATGCTGCATGTGTTGCGGCAGCCACGCTCCTTTGTCAAGCAACTATGATGCACGACTTCTGGGTCCTAATACCCCACACAAGGCTTTGCTCTCCGGAGAGAGATGTGGAATGCATGCCATCCCTAAGGGATTAGCCGACTTGCACACGCTGATTGCACCTAGTGCCAGGCCAAGCATGTGAGTGTAACTGCTATTGCCATTGCTGTATTTATTACACAAATTAAAATACTACACTATGAGACTTTTATCCATGTCTCCTGTGGAGTCATTTTTTATATCCTAGTTTCATCTCGAGCGGCCAGTGGGGTGGAATTGTGCTGTCAGTGGAATCAATTTGGTATTCCAAAAGCGTTTTTTGACCGTCCTGTAAAAAGGGGTCAAACATCTCTGGTTAGTGGCCTCCTTTTCATTGAGCACTTGTGGTGGAAGAACTAGAAGTTATATCTCAGAGCATTCTACTTTGGTGTTGGGATTATATCACATATGGACTTTTAGCTTGCTACCTACAGTATGCAATTTATTTAATCTGTGTCACATATTAATGTCGGATGATTATTATTGTATTCACCCTATTTTTTTTCACTGAACATTTATAGCGGCTCATCCTTTAATTACATATCCAACTTTGGTGATTTGTTCTCTTTTAAAGGGGCAGCCCTGGGGGCGCCAAACATTGGTTTACAATTCTTTAAGTAAATGGTATACTTGCTTGTTAGGTGCTACTGTTACAGGCAGGTACTATGGGCCAGATTCAGATACATTTACGTTGCTCCACGGCAGCGTAACGTATCCCATTTACGTTACACCGCCGCAGGTTTACAGCGTAAGTGCCTGATTCACAAAGCTCTTACCTGTAAACTTGCGGCGGTGTAACGTAAATCTGCTCGGCGCAAGCCCGCCTAATTCAAATGGGGCGGGCACCATTTAAATTAGGCGCGTTCCCGCGCCGAACGTACTGCGCATGCTCCGTCGGGAAAATTAACCGACATGCATTGCGCTAAATGACGTCGCACAGACGTCATTTGTTTAGTCGTTAACGTAAATGGCGTCCAGCGCCATTCACGGACGACTTACGCAAACGACGTGATGTTTTAAATTTCAACGCGGGAACGTACTTAACATTGCTTAGAACACCTAGGAGGTAGCCCTAATTTTACGACGCGTATCTTGACGGAAACAACGTAAATTTAGATCGACGGGCATCGCGGACGTTCGTGGATCGCCGTAACTAGTCATTTGCATATTCTAAGCCGACCGCAATGGCCTCGCCACCTAGTGGCCGGCATTGAATTGCATCCTAAGATCCGACAGTGTAAGTCAATTACACCTGTCGGATCTTAGGGCTATCTATGCGTAACCTGATTCTATGAATCAGCCGCATAGTTAGGACGGGCAGATCACAGAGATACGACGGCGTATCAGGAGATACGCCGTCGTATCTCTTTTGTGAATCTGGCCCTATATTTCCTTTAACCGCCCCTTTAACAACCCCACGAACATATACTGCAGCAGGGCTTCCCTTAAGCGCAAAATCACATACCTGTACGTGATTTTTTCTTTCAGTTCTGGCACGCGTGCGCGTCCTGCTGGACCCCCGCTCCTGCTGTGTCCAATCAGCAGGTGCAGCAGATGCGATGTTCGCCAGGACCCACCGTTTGTTCTAGGGCGAGGCAGAACGGCAGTCTGCCTATGTAAACAAGGCACGCTTACGTCGGCACATTTACGCTACGCCGCCGTAACTTTAGACGCAAGTGCTTTGTGAATACAGCACTTGCCTCTCTAAGTTGCAGCGGCGTAGCGTAACTACGATAGGCTACGCCCGCTTAGATTTACGCCGCCCTACGAGAATCTGGGCCCTTGTGTTTCTGCTAAGAAGAAACCCGGATCTCTGTTTTCCTTTAGTGAAAGCACATCCCCGCAGTTAGAAATCACCCCCTAGGGACACACTTAACCCTTTGATCACACCTGATGTTAACCCCTTTCCTGCCGGTGTCATTAGTACAGTAACAGTTCATTTATTTTAGCACTGAGCACTGTAATAATGTCACTGGTGCCCAAAAAGTGTCAAAAGTGTCAGTTAGGTGTCCGATTTGTCTGTCACAATGTTGAAGTCCCACTAAAAATCGCTTATCGCTGCCATTACTAGTAAAAAAAAGTCCATAAATCTATCCTGTAGTTTGTAGATGCTATAACTTTTGCGCAAACCAATCAATATACACCTATTGTGATTTTTTGTTTTACTAAAAATATGTAGCAGAATATATATTGGCCTAAATTGATGAAGAAATATGATTTTTACTGGATATGTTTTATAACAGAAAGTAAAAAATATATTTTTTTTGTTTTTTTTTTCAAAATTGTAGGTCTCTTTTTGTTTATAGAGAAAACAATAAAAACATCAGAGGTGATTAAATACCACCAAAGGAAATCTCTATTTGTGGGGAAAAACTAACATTTGAAAGTTAAATCATTTTGGAAATTTTAGAAGGATATTTCTGGAAAAATATAGTTAGAAATGCATGACAATGTACACTGTGTAGTCATCCAGAGCCCTTACATGCACAGAACTCCAAAATATTTCAAGACAAACATAGACATACATTAATAAGCAAGAAAAATGCTTTAGGGAACCTCTTAGCTGTTGTCAGCCATATGTCAAAGTACATTTCAGATTTTCCAACATCATAAAACGAAATAGGGTATGTAGGCTTTGCTTGCTCCTGATACTCAACATGCTTATATTAACCACTTAAGCCCCAGACCATTTTGTTGCTAAAGGACCAGGCCACGTTTTGCGATTCGGCACTGCGTCGCTTTAACTGACAATTGCGCGGTCGTGCGACGTGGTTCCCAAACAAAATTGGTGTTCTTTTTCTCCCTCAAATAGAGCTTTCTTTTGGTGGTATTTGATCACCTCTGCGGTTTTTATTTTTTGCGCTATAAACAAAAATAGAGCGACAATTTTGAAAAAATTTAATATTTTTTACTTTTTGCTATAATAAATATCCCCCAAAAATATATAATTTTTTTCCCCTTAGTTTAGTCCGATACGTATTCTTCTACATATTTTTGGTAAAAAAAATCGCAATAAGCATTTATTGATTGGTTTGCGCAAAAGTTATAGCGTGTACAAAATAGGGGATAGTTTTACTAGTAATGGCGGCAAACAGCGATTTTTATCTTGACTGCAACATAATGGCGGACACATCGGACACTTTTGACACTATTTTGGGATCATTGTCATTTTTACAGCGATCAGTGCTATAAAAATGCACTGATTACTGTGAAAATTACACTGGCAGTGAAGGGGTTAACCTGTAGGGGGTGCTGAAGGGGTTAAGTGTTTCCTAGAGAGTGATTACTACTGTGTGGGGGCGTGGCTTGGCGTGTGACATCACTGATCGACGTTCCCTATGACAGGGAACAGACGATCAGTGACACTCACACTAGGAAGAACGAGGAAAGGTTTGTTTACACTTACCTCTCCCCGTTCTTCAGCTCTGACCGGATCCCGGGACACCGGGCGGCGATCGGACGGGTCGCGAGTGCTTTAAAAAAAAAAAAACAGTAAAGTTAGCCCATTTTGTTTTGTATAATGTGAAAGATGAAGTTACGCCGAGTAAATAGATACCTAACATGTCACGCTTCAAAATAACTTCGGTACTTAAAAATCTCCATAATTTTTTTTACTGGTTACATATTTTGAGTTACAGAGGAAGTCTAGGGCTAGAATTATTGCTCTAATGTTCGCGGCGACACCTCACATGTGTGGTTTGAACACCATTTTCATATGTGGGCGGGTCTTACGTAGGGTCTTACGTATGCGCTCGCTTCTGTGTGCGAGCACACGGGGGCAGGGGCACTTTAAAAAAATAATTTTAATTATTATTGTTAATTTAAAAAAAAAAAATTAAAATGTTGACACTTTAAAAAAAAAAAATGTAAACATCCCTGGTAATAGGAATATGCCATGACAGGACCTCTTTACAGTGATATATGGGGTCAATAAGACCCCACATCTCACCTCTAAGCTGGGAAGGCAAAAAAACAAAACAAAAAAAAAAAACGATCACCGCTTCACAGCCGAAGCGGCGCAGTTTTTTTGAATGCAGAGGCCGGGCGTGATGTCATAACATCGTGCCCGGCCTCCGATGATCATAGAGACTTCAGCGACCATCTGGTCTGCCGGAAATCTCTGTGATCACCATCCGGGGCCGGCCGATCCTGTCACCGACTCACCGACCACACAGGTGAGTTGGTAGAAGCACCGGAGGGCGGCGGGAGGGGGGGATGTCCCCTTTCACCGCCCGTAGGAACGATCAAGCAGCGGAGCAGCCGCTATGATCATTCCTATGGTGTAAGGAATCGCCAGCTAAAAATGCCGATATCTGAATGATGCCTGTAGCTTCAGGCATCATTCAGATATAGCCCCACAAAGTCCCACAAAGCCCAGGACGCCATGTGACCTCCTCTGGGCGTCAAGTGGTTAAAAAGCACAAAGTGCAATGATCATGTGCCGTAACTCTGAATAACCATTTTGAATTCAAATGTATAAAGTAATGAAAATTCTGATTACTGCCATGGATTAAAGTACAGTCATGGTCGAAATTGTTGGCACCCCAGAATTTTTTTACAGAAAATCAAGTATTTCTCACAGAAAAGTATTGCAGTAATACATGTTTTGCTATACACATGTTTATTCCCTGTGTGTGTATTGGAACAAAGCAAAAAAACGAGGAAAAAAAGCAAATTGGACAAAATGTCACACAAAACTCCAAAAATGGGCTGGTCAAAATTCTTGGCACCCTTAACTTAATATTTTGTTGCACACCCTTTTGGAAAACATTACTGAAATGAGTCGCTTCCTATAACCATCAATAAGCTTCTTACACCTCTTACCTGAAATGTTGGACCATTCTTCCTTTGCAAACTACTTCAGGTCTCTCTTATTGGAAGGGCACCTTTTCCCAACAGCAATTTTAAGATCTCTCCACAGGTGTTCAATGGGATTTAGATCTGGACTCATTGCTGGCCACTTTAGAACTCTCCAGCGCTTTGTTGCCATCAGGGGTCAAGTCTTGGGGAAAAAAGTGTGGGAACTCCCACCCAAGATCCACTCCCCCACCAAAAAAAAATAAAAAAATTATACGCTCATATGCATAATTACTAAACCGCATGTTTTTGTTTTTTTTCGATCCACTGTACCTTAGAAATCCTTTATGTTACTGGCCGCTTCCTGTATATGGATTCATCGGGTAGTGTGCGGGTATTCCGTCACTTCTTCGATGCCTTCCTTTAAGCAAGTTCTTCCTAAATCCCGCGATAACTCGCTGCAGACCTCCGCAATGTCTCCTGGAAACAATGACAAAAGCTCCCAGGAGACATTGCGACATTGAGGAAGTGACGGAATACCCGCACACTACCCAATGAATGAATCCATATACAGGAAGCAGCCAGTAACATAAAGGATTACTAACGTTCGCCTGCCCCTGACAGTGATTCGAGCCGGGCATCGCCGCTTAGTGAAGGATTGGCTCGGACGGCTCGGCTGCTCTAAGTCCTGCAAAGGGAACTGCGTTCCTGCTGTGAAAAAAGTGCAGGAACTCTGTTCCCACGCGTTCCCGCAGGACTTGAGCCCTGGTTGCCATCCATTTATGGGTGCTTTTTGACGTATGTTTGGGGTCATTGTCCTGCTGGAAGACCCAAGATCTCGGACGCAAACCCAGCTTTCTGATACTGGGCTCTACAGTGTGACCCAAAATCCTTTGGTAATCCTCAGATTTCATGATGCCTTGCACACATTCAAGGCACCCAGTGCCAGAGGCAGCAAAACAACCCCAAAACATCATTGAACCTCCGCCATATTTCACTTTAGGTACTGTGTTCTTTTCTTTGCAGGCCTCATTTCCTTTTTCGGTAAACAGTAGAATGATGTGCTTTACCAAAAAGCTCTATCTTGGTCTCATCTGTCCACAAGATGTTTTCGCAGAAGGAACATTTTGGCAAACTATAGTCTTGCTTTTTATGTCTCTGTGTCAGCAGTGGGGTCCTCCTGGGTCTCCTGCTGTAGCGTTTCATTTCATTTAAATGTCGACGGATAGTTGGCGCTGACACTGATGCTCCCTGAGCCTGCAGAACAGCTTGAATTTCTTTGGAACTTGTTTGGGGTTGCTTATCTACCATCCTGACTATCATGTGTTGCAACCTTTCATACATTTTTCTCTTCCGTCCACGCCCTGAGAGATTAGATACAGTGCCATGGGTTGCAAACTTCTTGATAATGTTGTGCACTGTGGACAAAGGCAACTCTAGATCTCTGGAGATGGACTTGTAACCTTGAGATTGTTGATATTTTTCCACAATTTTGGTTCTCAAGTCCTCAGACAGTTCTCTTCTCCTCTTTCTGTTTTCCGTGTGGCAAACACAGACACACAATGCAAAGACTAAGTGAACTTCTCTCCTTTTTATCTGCTTTCAGGTGTGATTTTTGTATTGCCCACACCTGTTACTTGCCCCAGGTGAGTTTAAAGGAACATCACATGCTTGAAACAATCTTATTTATCCACAATTTGCTTTTTTTCCTCCCTTTTTTTGGTGTGTTCCAATACACACAAAGGGAATAAACATGTGTATTGCAAAGCATGTGTTACTGCAATACTTTTCTGTGAGAAATACTTTATTTTCTGTAAAAAAAAATGGGGGTGCCAACAATTTTGGCCATAACTGTATATTGGACACTACTGGCTTCATAATAAACATGTCTTTTTTGTACTTACCTAGGCCCCTTTCACACATGAGGATCCGTTTTTAAACATCCGCTTGCTCAGCGGGGATCGCTCCCTTGATCCCAGCTGAGCCAGCAGATGACAGGTCTGTCTCTGTACACTGTGCAGGGACCGCCCTGTCAGATCTCCGCTCTCCTCTATGGGGGATCGGAGGAAAACAAACCGTTTGTTCGTTTTCATCCGATCCGGTGCGCCAGATGGATGCAAAATAGGGTTTGCATCCGTCACATTTTAGCGGAGAGGATCAGATCGGGGCTGATCGGGCGTCAGCGGACATGTCACCGCTGACATCCGACGCTCCATAGAGATACATGGAGCGCCCGTTCAGATCCGCCTGAAAAAACTGACAGGCGGATCTGAACGGTCTGCAGGTGTGAAAGGGGCCTTAGGCGCACCCCACTTTTGTTTTTTGCTATGCAGTTATCCAGGTTGTGTTTAAAATCTTTCTAGTCTGGCACCTTGCTCCCAGCATATTCAAGCCCTGAACTTTATTCAGAGGGCTACAGGTAAATTTTCTCTTAATGGGAATTGAATTAAAGTTACATTTGCTGAACAGACAAGGGTTACTGCAAAAACATTGAACATCTGCATATCACATGAGCATGTTATACTACACAATGCTGGTATAAGGGGTGCAAGGTTATCCTTTAACTAAGATTGTTTACATTATATGTGTAGCCAAAATGTTTCGTCCAAGTTGGGATAGAGTGGTGTATGGTTGGAATATCTGTCAAACCATTATTGCTTTCTCTGTCTCCAATGGGTAGATCCGCCTTCTATATTTGTCTTGGTGACAATGGTCACCAACCAACAAAGCAATGAAAAATAAATGTTATAGTTGTCAACAAAATAAGAGGTGAGCAGAAATATTCTCATCGAAATCACCTGTTTGGATTACAAAATGTCTAAGAAGATAATTCCCTTAAATTTTGAGAGAGTTCCAATAGAAGCTCCAGGACAGGAAGTGGAAGGAAAAGTCCCCAAAAGAACAGTCAACAATAATAAACCCCAAACTTTATACATTCTATCTTCAGTGATCTTTATCTTTGTGTTTGACATTTCTACACTTTGACATAATAAAAGCTACAAAAAAATATAAAATATATATATATAAACCCCTTTCTAACTAATGGCACAACAAAGCTCTTAAGTCGTTCCTTGGTCATCTCTCGCCTTGACTACTGCAACTCCATCCTCCTTGGCTTACTTCTACATAGTCTATCCCCCCTTCAGTCCATCATGAATGCTACTGCTAGACTCATCCACCTTACCAACCGCTCTGTGTCTGCTACTCCTCTCTGTCAATCCCTCAACTGGCTTCTGCTCACCCAACAAATACATATCAAAATACTAACAACTACTTACAAAGCCATACACAACTCTGCCCCAGCTACATCACTGACCTAGTCTCAAAATACCAACCTAACCGTTCTCTTCGTTCTTCTCAGGACCTCCTGCTCTCTAGCTCCCTCATCGCCTCCTCCCATGCTCATCTCCAGTACTTTTTCAGAGCCTCTCCAATGTTATGGAACTCCTTAGCCCAATCTGTCCGTTTTACTCCTACTCTATTAGCTTTTAGACAATCCCTGAAAACCCTCCTCTTCCGAGAAGCCTATCCTACCCACACCTTACAACTGTATTTTCATTTTCTCCATCTGATCACCCCCCACAGCTATTACCTTTTGTTCCACTTGATCCTCCCATCTAGATTGTAAGCTCTAAGGAGCAGAGCTTACTGTCGGTACTGTCTGCTCCCATGTTGTAAAGCACTGTGCAAACTGTTGGCGCTATAAAAATCCTGTATTATAATAATAATAATAATAGTAACTAAGGATGAGCCGAACCCCCCCCTGTTCGGTTCGCATCAGAACTTGCGAACACACCAAATGTTCGTGTAAACTTTAGAACCCCGTTAAAGTCTATGGGAACATTTGAAATCTAAAGTGTTAATTTTAAAGGCTAATATGCAAGTTATTGTCCTAAAAAGTGTTTGGGGACCTGGGTCCTGTCCCAGGAAACATGTATCAATGCAAAAAAAAGTTTTAAAAACGGCCGTTTTTTCAGGAGCAGTGAATTTAATAATGCTAAAAGTGAAACAATAAAAGTGTAATATTACTTTAAATTTCGTACCTAGGGGGGGGTGTAAAGTCAGCATGTGAAAAAGCAAATTTTTCCCGTACATAGAACTGTCCCTGCACAAAGTGTCATTTCTGAAAGAAAAAAAGGCATTTAAAACCGGCTTTGCGGCTCTAATGAATTGTCGGCTCTGGCAATTACAGAGATAATTCATTCATAAAAAATAAAAATAAAAAAGCTGGGGGTCCCCCCAAATTCCATTAACAGGCCCTTCAGGTCTGATATGGATATTAAGGGGAACCCCGCCGTCAATTTAAAAAAAAATGACGTGGGGTTCCCCCCAAATATCCATACCAGACCCTTCAGGTCTGGTGTGGATTTTAAGGTTAACTCCACCCCAAATTTAAAAAAAAATGGCGTGGTGTTCCCCCAAAAATCCACACCAGACCCTTATCCGAGCACGTTAACCTGGCCGGCCGCAGAAAAGAGGGGGGGACAGAGTGCGGCCCCCCCTCTCCTGAACCACACCAGGCTACATGCCCTCAACATGGGGAGGATGTCCCCATGTTGATGGGGACAAGGGCCTCATCCCCACAACCCTTGCCCGGTGGTTGTGGGGGTCTGCGGGCGGGGGGCTTATCAGAATCTGGAAGACCCCTTTAACAAAGGGGACCCCCAGATCCTGGCCCCCCCTATGTGAATTGGTAATGGGGTACACTGTACCTCTACCATTTCACGAAGGAAGTGTAAATAGTTAAAAAAAAAACACACAGACACCGTAGAAAAAAAATCCTTTATTAATAATAAAAAAAAAAAATCCAGTGATGTGAATCCACTCTCGGCCCGGCCCCCCGGGCCGAGAGTGGATTTTTGGGGGAACTCCACGCCATTTTTTTTTTAAATTTGGGGTGGAGTTCCCCTTAAAATCCACACCAGACCTGAAGGGTCTGGTATGGATGTTTGGGGGGAACCCCACGTCATTTTTTTTTTAAATTGACGGCGGGGTTCCCCTTAATATCCATATCAGACCTGAAGTGCCTGTTAATGGAATTTGGGGGGACCCCCAGCTTTTTTATTTTTATTTTTTATGAATGAATCATCTCTGAATTGCACTTTGTGCAGGGACAGTTCTATGTACGGGAAACATGCGCTTTTTCACATGCTGACTTTACACCCCCCCAGGGTACGAAATTTAAAGTAATATTACACTTTTATTGTTTCACTTTTAGCATTATTAAATTCACTGCTCCTGAAAAAACGGCCGTTTTTAAAACTTTTTTTTGCATTGATACATGTTTCCTGGGACAGGACCCAGGTCCCCAAACACTTTTTTGGACAATAAATTGCATATTAGCCTTTAAAATTAACACTTTAGATTTCTCCCATAGACTTTAACAGGGTGTTGCGTGGCTTTTCGAATTTGCCGCGAACACCCCTAATTGTTCGTTGTTCGCCGACTCAAACTCGAAGCTCATCCCTAATAGTAACAAAGGCCCTCCTTCAGTGAGGCCAGCCCTTCTTTGAAAGTAGCTATGAATGAAGAACAACTTGCAAATCTGCTACAAACGATACCAATCCTGGTTTGATTCAGCGCAACTACAACTACTGCCACATAGATTTCTTTGAGAAATCACATTGCAAAACGATGAAGGTACTTTAAATAAAAGTGTGCAAGGGGAGTCTGTTCTCGGCAACATCATTAGGAACTGAAAGGCAATATACAATGCTGGTTCAGTATTGCAAGGTAAACTACATGATATATTTTTTTTGTTAAATACCTTCTTCTACTGTACATACAGTACATGTAATGTTAATATGCAAAAGTAGTTTCTGCTCCTCTTGTACCATGTACTGTATCTGTAGATTAATAGTAAGATGGATTCTAATGGTCCAGTCCGGATATTTTATATTAAATAATGCAGGAATAATTTAATTTAATCTTTAAAAATACATGGAATTCATCTGAGCTAACGATTCATTCTGACAATTCAGTCATGTTATAAATGACTAATAGTGTCTTTACACGGCATCAAATCTTTAGCCTGATATGGGCATTTTTAAAATTTATAGACCATCAGACAGTAATAGACTTTGTAATGTATAGCTTTAGTAGTCTTTTGAAGTCTAAAATAATGTAAGGCATACTAAAATGTATTAATATACAGATTACACTGAATAATAAATGCATAATAAAAATTAGCCCATTGTGCTTTTCAATCTGAAAGCTTTCAGATAACAAAAAAAGGCTGTATTAATTGTGCTGACATTCAAATACAATATTCTTTCTGACTCTTCATTTTGTGCTTGTGAGATCACGGTAATGGAGATAACAGGTTATCTTGATGCCTATTCTATAACCACACCAACCCACGCTGTCATTTTTTTGACAATCTAATTTTCTGATATTTACATTCAGTAGTGCCACACAATGTTAAGAAAATGTACAATACAATAATGATTATTCATTAAAAGGGTATAATCTAATGTTCACCATACACAACATAACATCTAATAGAAAAATATTATAAAACATCCAATTCTTATAGTTGAGCTGAAAATCACACATGTCCAAATAATTTTTGCACAGTTAAGTATCAATGTATTAGATTATACAGGACAATACTGGTCTAGGTGTCATGCTGCGATACACTCCATTGCAGGTAAAAAGTAACAGTTTAATGTTAAACTTAAATAAATATTTGGGACTGCTTTACCTGACAAACAATTTGTATTTCTGTCCATCCAGTATTGAGATTTACACATATCTCTGCCACATAGCTCAGCCCTGTCTGAAGTAAAATAATAATAATAATAAATTGAAAACGCCCCTGTCCCCAGTAGCTCGCGCTCAGAAGCGAACACCAACGTAAGTCGCTGTTCAAATCACACATGTGAGGTACTGTATCACTGCATGCATTATAGCGCCAGAAACAATTCTAGCACTAGACCTCTTCTGTAACTCTAAGCTGGTAACCTGTAAAAAAAAATTAAACGTTGCCTATGGCAATTTTTAAGTACTGAAGTTAGGTGCCATTCCATGAGTGTGCGCAATTTTAAAGCGTGACATTTTAGGTATCTATTTACTCGGCACAACATAATCTTTCACATTATACAACAAAATTGGGCTAACTTTACTGTTTTGTTATTTTTTAATTTATGAAACCGTTGTTTTCCCCAAAAAAGGCATTCGAAAGATTATAGCGCAAATACCGTGTGAGATAAAAAGTTGCAATGACCGCCATTTTTTTCCCTAGGGTGTTTGCTAAAAAAACAAACATATATAGTGTTTGGGGGTTCTGAGTAATTTTCTAGCAAAAAAAATTATGATTTTTGCATGTAGGAGAGGAGTGCCAGAATAGGCCCGATATGGAAGTGTTTAACGGGCAGGGAAACATTCACATAAAGGTTCCTTACCATTTTGCTCCAAAAGATATGCAACCCATTCTCTCCCCAAATCTCGATACTTACCTGGTTTTCACCACCAGGCCTGCAGCCTTGACCTGATGTCTGCACATGCACAGGATAGCCCTGTAGACTTCTATAGTACTGGGGAATGGATAAGCCCCTATTCATCTACTGGTCCTATAGACTTCTATAGAGTATAGAAGTTCGCATGTGTAGTCCTTGAGTCACAAAGACCAATAAGCTTCCTACCCCACTAGGAAGCTTATTGGTCTTTGTGACTCAAGGACTACACATGAGAACTTCTATACTCTATAGAAGTCTATAGGACCAGTAGATGAATAGGGGCTTATCCATTCCCCAGTACTATAGAAGTCTACGGGGCTATTCTGTGCATGTGCAGACATCAGGTCAAGGCTGCAGGCCTGGTGGTGAAAACCAGGTAAGTATCGAGATTTGGGGAGAGAATGGGTAAGGAAACCGTGTGAAAGTTACATTACCCGTTAAGGGCTTCAGTGCTGAGATCTCTCATTGGATTATATTGGAAGTATAATAATGCAGCCAGGGGGATTAACCATGTGCCCCATGCAGGGACATCTTTTATCGACACAGGAATGTACAGGCGTTTAGGACCATGCACACACATGGATGTCACATTGGGACACAGCGGCCGTGTCCATGCAGGCATGTGTCCCAATACACATCTATGGAACTGCTGGAAAGGGGATGCATGAAATACCCATGCCAGTAACACACAGCCCTGCATGGGTCATGCAACTAATAGCCCTGTGTTATCAACTTTAACTTTTGTATTGACAAAATCATGATGCATTACAATTGAGGGCCAATGTGTCTATCAAGAAGGGGTTAATCACATACTGATCAATATTTAGCAATCCTGTGTGTGGAACAGCTCTGCCCTGAATTTCACAAGAGACAAAAGATTTTGGTGTAACAAATATACAGCCTTCATCAATATAATCATCTTTCTACAGCTGCTATTTGTATATATTTTCATTCATTTAGCCAACAGTCATTTGAAGAGCATGGTAACACAGAACATTCTCAGTGGAATTTTTTTTAATCATTTCCCATATCCCAGATTTATTAATTTATACTGCCTTCTGCGTAAGTCTATCTGAACTTTTTCTTTCTTTCATTTCGCACTTGGGTATTTATTCAATATCATCGAAACACTTTTATGACTATAAATGTCACATCGCAATTCTAGTAACTATGAATCCTGTTGTAGATAATTGCTTTGCTGCTATAATAAAAGAAATAGCACTTTTAAAACTTTGACACTGCATTTAAAATAAAACCCTATTGTATTTTTTTTTACCACAAGTCTAGACTTTCTCTTTTAAAATCACTTTCAATGACTAAAATCATAGAAATATCGGCACTTGAAAGCAGTTGTCTTATTTAAACAAATTTGACAGCCTTTTTCACAGGAAGGAAGAACTTGTTCAGTTATATATTTAAATACATTTAGGATTTAAACACTAATTACAGTACTGTATAATGTGACATATTTAGACCCTGCCACTGTGTGAGAGGTAAAAATCACAGAGTTCTCAAGGATAAAGTTTGAGGGGCTCCAGAATGTTGCTACTGAGTTGAGAAAGTTGGTTTTTCAGCTTCCTAGGGGTTTTGTAATTCCTGGATTGGGCTCTAAAGTCCAAAGGCTTCAAAGAGTCTTAGGTGGGATGGAGCCTTTATCCCATGATCAGGCTTTACCAGAAACCAGCAGGCTGTGTGTGTGCGCAGGTGTGCACACTTTAAATTCAAAGGCTTGGCAGTTGCTTAGGCCACCACCCTTGTGAGAAGTTCATGAGGCTGTGAGGTGTCCATGTCTGCATCATATAGGTCTGTGAACAGACATAGGGCCAGATTCAGGTAAGACTTACGCCAACGTATCTCGAGATACGCAGCGTAAGTGTAAATGTGCGCCGTCGTATCTTTGCGCCGTACCCCCAGAACTAGATACGCCTGAAAATAGGCTTCTCCCGACCGACGTAACTTTCCTCCGCCGGCGTATCGTAGGCGCATATTTACGCCGAACGTATATGGCACACCCATTGATTTCCTATGCAAATATGAAAATGAGGGAGATGTGCCGATTCACAAACATACGCGCGTCTGGCGCAGGCTACGCACGGTGCACGTAAGCTGTACGCCCGGCCTAAAGTTACCCCTCATAAAGCAGATGTAACTTTGCACCAGACTTGCACAAGTCAGCTGGAGAGTAGCTTTAGCAGCACCGTTACGAACGAGCTGAGCAACCACACTTGCAGGACAACACATGGCAGCCGTGGTCCTAGCACTACTAATGGGTCCACGGAGGGCACGGGAGAGAATATATCGCACGCGCATGAATGTCTTTGGCATGGGTGATTTGGAGGTGTATCGCATCTTCAGATTCAGCCTTGAAGCCATCCTGGAAATAGCCACAACCCTGCATGATGACATCACCAGCAAGACGCACCGCTCACATGCAGTGCAGCCACTGGTCAAGGTACTGGCAACACTCCATTTCCTTGCAAGTGGATCATTTCAGCGTACAAGTGGAGTCGTGGCTGGGATGTCACAATCCACCATGAGCAGATGTGTGCACCAGGTTGTCCCCGCAATCCTCCGATGCATGTCCCACTACTTCATCAGACCCACCCATGAGCATCTGCAGCAGAAGGCAATGCAGGATTTCTACGAAATTGCAGGATTCCCACGCACCGTGGGGGCCATTGATTGCACCCATGTGGCACTACGGCCCCCCCGTGACACAGAGCACATATTTCGCAATCGGAAGCAGTGGCATTCCATCAACGTACAGGTGATAGCCGATGCCCAATGCCTCATATAGCACGTCCGTGCCAAACACCCAGGGTCCGGCCACGACAGCTACATATACCGTCAAAGCACCATCCCAACAGAATTCGAACAGAACGTGTACGGGAACAGCTGGCTGGTTGGTGAGTGACATGGGTGTCAGGCATGACTGTCCGACCCCATGATGCAGACACGAGAGAAAATACAATGATGCACACATACGTACACGTGCAGTGGTGGAACGCACATTTGGCCTCCTGAAGTCCCGTTTCCGATGCCTTGATAATTCTGGGGGGACCCTGTTGTATTCCCCAAACTTTGTGTGCCAGATCATCGTTGCATGTTGCGTGCTGCACAACTACGCCATGAGAAAGGGCCTGGAGATTGACATACGTGATGACCTGACCCCCGAACCACACAGTCCCCCCCTAACCGAGGCTACCCCGTCTGCTGAGGGAAGAGCAGTCAGGAGATGCCTCGTGGCATCTCCTGGGTGTCACCCTGGGTCGTCGGAGAGAAGTTATCCCCATGACCGTGTGAATGTGGTATGAATGGTCAGCAACATAATTGGAGCCTTTGCGCGGTGTTGCTGCTCCCAAGTCCTGCATGGTGGACTTGGGCCAATCCAATGTGAAGTGGATGTGGTGTGTGTGAGCTAGGGACCACAGTGGTGTGCATGCGTGCATTCTCCTTGTGCCATGATGAATGTATGTGTTTAACGTGCAAACATGCCTACCATGAGGCATCTCCTTGGATGCGATGGACGCCGGGCAAGACACCGACGAGGGGCATCCAAACTGTAAGTATTTCTTTTTTTCCAGGAATTTTTCTTCTAGGTTGGGGGTGCGCGCTATACGCCGGGGCGTATTATAGGAAGATAAATACGGTATATATATATATATATATATATATTGTGACGCTATGCGAGGTGTGATACATGATCATAGGTACATTTCACCTCGCATACGTTCTATCATGAGAAACTGAACCGGAATCCATTCCGGGTTTTACAGCCTCTGTGCCTGGCTAGGATTCCGGTGCGGATGTTTGGGTCCACTGGAGTCCACAATCAGCTGGACTTTAAATGTCCAGGAAGAGAGCACAACAGGGCTCTGGCTTGAAACTCAGGAAGGGACCTGAGTGAGGGGAGCGCTGAGTGCTGGACTAAAAGGTTTGCTTTACTGCATGTTTTGTGGGTGTCAGGGTCTAGCCCCACACTGTATAGAGAGGAGATCCTATTTGTTTAGTTTAGCGCCGGACGGCAAGGATTTAATTTATTGTTTTGTTTATTTTAATCTGCAAACCGTTTATAAATAAAATCTGGCATCCGCCAGACTTAAAAGAAAGTGCCTGCTTACAGACTGTGATTTCAGAAAAGGTGATCCCCACGAGCTAATCCCTCACACGTGGTGGATTCAGCGGGCACTTTTCTGAAAATGGAAGAAATGTTAAAGGCCCTGCTACAGGCCAATGCAGCCCAGCGGGAAACCAACCTCCAAGTCGCAGAGGCTGCTGCAGCACAACGAGAGGCCGCTGCAGCACAACAGGCTGCCCAGCAGGAGATAAACCGCCAAGTCGCAGAGGCCGCTGCAGCACAAAACCGCCAAGTCGCAGAGGCCGTTGCAGCACAACACCGCCAAGTCGCAGAGGCCGTTGCAGCACAACACGCTGCCCAGCAGGAGATGAACCGACAGTTCGCCGAAGCTCTGGTGGAACTGAAAAAGGGGTCCGCACCTCCGGTGTTAGCGGAACCAAAGATTGTACGTGCTTCCTACCACCTGCAAAAGATGACACCGGCGGATGATGTTGAGGCATACATGGCGACTTTCGAGAGAGTCGCTGACCGCGAAGGATGGCCAAAAGAGCAGTGGGCGGGACTATTGGCCCCATTCCTAACAGGAGAACCCCAAAAGGCCTATTTTGACCTAGAACCAGATAAGGCCCAGGACTATGAGACTCTAAAGACAGAAATACTCGCACGCTTGGGTGTCACCATGGCAGTTCGGGCCCAGCGCGTGCATCAGTGGTCCTATTCCAGCAACAAGCCACCCCGGTCACAAATGTTTGACCTGGTCCACCTCACCAGGAAGTGGTTGCAGCCAGAGACTCTGACCAGCCCCCAGATTGTGGAGCGTGTGGTAATGGACCGGTACCTGCGTGCGCTCCCTGCTACCCTGAGAAAGTGGGTTGGACAGGGGGACCCCAACACTGCAGCCCAAATGGTGGACCTAGTGGAGAGGTACAGTGCTACTGAGGACTTGATAAACCCACCTACGCCCCACTTCGGTGTGTCTCGGGGTGCAAGATCTCCCAACGGTTCGGGTAAGACTATTCCGGGGTTCAAGAGTTTGGGGAGAGTGGATAAGACTGTTGTTACAGCAGATGAGACTGTAGGTCCTAGACCTGGAGACTGGCCAAAGAAGCCAGGAAGGTTTTTGGGACCGTTAAAAGGACTGGGGGTAGGGCAAATACGGTGTTTTCGTTGCCATGCATTAGGCCATATTGCTGCAGATTGCCCTCTAAATGATGAACCTATGCAATGTGATTATGTTGATAGGGTAAGACGCATTTCTCTGTTTGCACAGGTCGCATGTGTTGCGACAAGTCAGAGTCGCCTTGAAAAACAAATGTGCGTTATTTCAATAGATGGCAAGCCTCTTACAGCCCTGCTAGACTCTGGTAGTGTGGTGACCTTAGTCAGGAGTGCATGTGTAGACCCCGCAAAACTACACCCCAGTTGTATTGGGGTAATATGCATCCATGGGGACACTCGGGACTACCAGACAGCGGTGGTTGAGTTTGATACCCCCTGGGGCTGTGTAACACATTCAGTGGGGGTGGTACCTTCACTGCTCCATGAAGCCTTAGTGGGGAGAGACTTTCCTCATTTTTGGAAGTTATGGGAGAGTGAAGGGAGGCCAGTAGATAGCGCTCCCCCTACTGGCGAAACTCGAGAACTCTCACCAGACCCGTTTTGCCAAAAGGAAGGGCATGCTGTTGGTGGGATCGAGGAGGCCAGAGATCCTCCACCATTCCCTGCCATGGCTGGGGAACCGGATGACTTAGAAGCTAGCACCCAGCCTGAGGGTAACGAACAGGAAACCTCGCCTGACCCTGACATGGAGAGTAGCCAAAATGTGGTACCCGACTTGGAGGTCAGGAGGGAGGATTTCTGTACCGAGCAGCTGCGAGAGCCCACCCTCATGAATGCCAGGGAAAATGTTAAGGTGTTGGATGGGGAACCGGTGGATCCTAATTGGGTGGTGTCCTTTCCCTACATGGCAATTAAAAACAATCTGTTATATCGAGTGATAAAACATGGAGAGGAAGAGGTAGAACAGCTACTGGTTCCCAAACCCTTTCGCAGGGTGGTGCTAGACCTGGCTCATGGTCACGTAATGGGGGGACATCTAGGGGTCGAAAAAACCAGGGAGAGAATCACCCAAAGATTCTTCTGGCCCGGTTTGCATGCAGAGGTCAAGGAGTACTGCGAATCGTGCCCCGAGTGCCAAATGTCAGCACCATCGCCCCATTTTCGCAGCCCCCTTGTTCCTCTACCAATAATTGAGGTCCCCTTTGAAAGGATTGGCATGGACCTGGTGGGGCCGGTCGTGAAATCTGCCCGAGGTCACCAGCATATCCTGGTGATCCTGGACTATGCGACTCGCTATCCTGAGGCCATACCCCTGCGTAACACCTCCGCCAAGGTTATTGCCAAGGAATTAGTCCAGGTGTTTAGTCGAGTGGGGATCCCAAAAGAGATCTTGACCGATCAAGGCACCCCTTTTATGTCAAGGGTTACCAAGGAATTGTGTAGATTGTACAAAATCTCCCATCTCCGTACTTCTGTCTACCACCCCCAGACAGATGGTCTGGTCGAAAGGTTTAATAAAACATTGAAGAGTATGTTGAAAAAGGTGGTCGACAAGGATGGGAGAGACTGGGATTTTTTGCTACCATATCTCATGTTTGCCATACGAGAGGTTCCACAGGCCTCCACAGGCTATTCCCCCTTTGAGCTCTTGTATGGTAGGCATCTCAGGGGCCTGCTAGATATTGCTAAAGAAACGTGGGAAGGAGAGGTCAGCCCATATAGGAGCATCATAGAGCATGTCTCCTTGATGCAGGACCGAATCGCAGCCGTTCTGCCCCTAGTACGGGAACATATGGAGCGAGCCCAGGAGGCCCAAAGGAGGGTCTATAACCGGGGTGCCAAGGTCCGTACTTTCAACCCGGGGGACAGAGTGTTGGTACTGGTTCCTACGGTAGAAAGTAAGTTTTTAGCCAAGTGGCAGGGTCCCTTTGAGGTTGTCCAAAGGGTGGGGGAGGTAAACTACAAAGTCTACCAGCCAGGGAAAAGGAAACCACACCAAATTTACCATGTAAATCTCTTAAAGCCCTGGAAGGACCGAGAGACTTTACTGGCCACGTCCCCACTTCCAACAGACCGGATACCCGTGATACCTGACGTTCCCATCACGGATTCCCTGTCCGTAGCACAGCAAAGTGACGTTAGGGCATTCGTGCAGAAAAATAGAGATTTTTTCTCCCCCTTACCCGGACTGACCAACACGATCCAACATGACATAGTGACGGAACCAGGGGTTCAGGTAAATGTAAAACCATATAGAATTCCAGAGGCCCGGCGAGAGGCAGTTGCGGAAGAAATAAAAAATATGTTAGAGTTGGATGTGATCGAGGAGTCTCACAGTGAGTGGTCAAGTCCCATAGTGCTGGTCCCAAAACCTGATGGCAGTATTAGGTTTTGTAATGATTTTAGAAAACTTAACAGTGTGTCCAAATTTGACGCCTACCCGATGCCCCGGGTCGACGAACTTGTGGACAGGTTGGGACAGGCTCGCTACATAACGACCCTAGACCTAACGAAAGGTTATTGGCAGATACCGCTTACTGAATCGGCCAAGGAGAAGACTGCCTTTTCCACTCCTGAGGGCTCGTTTCAGTATAAGCGGATGCCGTTTGGTCTGCACGGAGCCCCTGCATCATTCCAGCGAATGATGGACAAAACTTTGAGACCACATCGCTCGTATGCAGCGGCGTACTTGGACGATGTGGTCATCCACAGCCCAGATTGGGAATCGCACCTGCTCCGTGTACAAGCGGTCGTAGATTCCCTTAGGGAAGCACGTCTCACGGCCAATCCAAAGAAATGTGCCATAGGCCTGGAGGAGGCCAAATACCTTGGGTACGTTATTGGCCGGGGGATGGTCAAGCCGCAGACCAATAAGATTGAGGCAATTCAAAAATGGCCCCAACCAGTCAATAAAAAACAAGTGAGGGCCTTCCTGGGCATTACGGGGTATTACAAGCGTTTTATACCCAATTTTGCCACCATTGCCGCCCCCTTGACCGATCTAACGAAGGGTAAGGGGTCGGTCATGGTCAAATGGAACCCCGAAGCCGAGGGGGCATTTCAGAAGTTAAAACAGGCTCTTTGTATGGTACCCGTACTAGTAACCCCGGATTTTAGCCAGGAGTTTGTTATACAGACGGATGCCTCTGAGGTGGGACTAGGGGCCGTACTGTCACAGATCAGGGATGGTGAGGAGCACCCAGTGGTATACCTGAGCAGGAAGCTGAACAAGCACGAGAAAAATTATGCCATTGTAGAAAAGGAGTGTCTCGCCATTAAGTGGGCCTTAGACTCCCTGAGGTATTACCTACTGGGGAGGTCATTTAAGCTGGTCACAGACCATGCTCCCCTGAAGTGGATGTGTGATAACAGGGAGAAAAATGCTCGTGTGACAAGGTGGTTCCTGGCTCTACAGCCTTTTAAATTTGCGGTGGAGCACAGGCCAGGGAAGCTCCAAAATAATGCAGATGCCCTCTCCCGTGTGCACTGTATGGTTGGGTCAAGTGCTCAGCCGCAGGGGCTTGAGCAGAGGGGGAGGATATGTGACGCTATGCGAGGTGTGATACATGATCATAGGTACATTTCACCTCGCATACGTTCTATCATGAGAGACTGAACCGGAATCCATTCCGGGTTTTACAGCCTCTGTGCCTGGCTAGGATTCCGGTGCGGATGTTTGGGTCCACTGGAGTCCACAATCAGCTGGACTTTAAATGTCCAGGAAGAGAGCACAACAGGGCTCTGGCTTGAAACTCAGGAAGGGACCTGAGTGAGGGGAGCGCTGAGTGCTGGACTAAAAGGTTTGCTTTACTGCATGTTTTGTAGGTGTCAGGGTCTAGCCCCACACTGTATAGAGAGGAGATCCTATTTGTTTAGTTTAGCGCCGGACGGCAAGGATTTAATTTATTGTTTTGTTTATTTTAATCTGCAAACCGTTTATAAATAAAATCTGGCATCCGCCAGACTTAAAAGAAAGTGCCTGCTTACAGACTGTGATTTCAGAAAAGGTGATCCCCACGAGCTAATCCCTCACAATATATATATCTATATATATATAGCATTACCCCCGGAGCAGCTGCTGGTTGTTTTAAGTGGCACATTTACCTCATTGCTCCCCCGAATTCCTAGGGGTGAATGATGCGTATTGCATTTGGTAGAAGTAAAGGAATGTCCACAACAGGTGTTCTTTGCTGTGCTCTTTATTACCCAGCCGGGTAAAAAAAATAAACTTGTGGTGAGGAAAGTAAAGTTGAAGAAGAGAGAACAGCAGATTCAGGCGTGATGATAGGGAAACAGTCCTGCTCCCAAGCGTAACACTTCTCTGCGCCACTCCTGCCTGAGTGGGTTTAGTGTACCCGGACAGGCCTCTCTCACTGACCTGGCAGCCGGAGTATCACTCAAACAATTGTAGCATAAAGTCTCTGTCACTGACCCTCCTTGGTGAACTTGAACTTGAGGAAAAGTCTCTGCCACAGACCCTCCTTGGTGAGCCTCAGAAAGACACCTCTACCACAGGTCCTTTATGGATTGTAATAAAGGAGATAATCCTCCTTAGATGAATTACGCCTGGATCTCCTTCAACTTTGGATCCTCAGACAGACTCCCCACTGAACAGCAAATACAGCTTGGGATCCTCAAAGGTGGGAACCCAGTTGCTCACTGGGTCCCCGTCGCTGTTCAGATGCTCCGGGCCAACATGGTCCCGGAACCAGGAACACCGCGTGGCACGCACGCCCCGGCCAGGTAGGCCATAACGCCGGGGCGCCATGATGTGGTCACCCTAAAGGTGGGTGTCACACTCGAAGATGAAGACCCAGAACCAATGGCATCTGCCCCATAAATACCCCACCCCAGCATGCACAGTGAGGTCAAACCCTCCTGATTGGCTGCTGGGAAAGAGCACCCAAACCTTGACTCCACTTCTGCCACCTGCAGCACCAGAGTTGGAAGAACAACCCAGCGCAACAGAATAGCCCACAGCACAGCCCAGCTGAGACAGAGACCCTGTTTTGCACTTAACAATCTGCATCAGAGTTTAACTACACTCTGATCTACCTCTAAATTTAACTAGCACCGGTACCATAAAAGTACACAGGCGCTACATATATTTAGATGTATTTATGTATATATATATATATATATATATATATATGTGTGTGTGTGTGTGTGTGTGTATATATATATATATATATATATATATATATATATATATATATATATATATATATATATATATATATATATATTTATGTATATATCTATATCTATCTATCTATCTATCTATCTATCTATCTATCTACTCACCATATTGCCTTAGTGTAAGTACTGAGCTTCTCCCAGCATCACAATTTTTTTTTTAGGTACTTATATAGCGCTATCAATTTACGCAGCGCTTTACATATACATTGTACAGTCACATCAGTCCCTACCCTCAATGAGCTTTCAATCTAAGGTCCCTACTGTAACTCACATTCATACTAGGGCCAATTTAGACAGGATCTAATTAACGTACCAGTATAATGTGTATGTCCAAACAAAAATGTTTTCAATGTATATAGTACATTGTATGTGAACGTTTATATACTTTCCATTGCTCTGTTCCCTCTTCATCTCCAACATCTTACCTGTTGATCCTGCCAACAGGTCCCTTCCTGGATAACTTTCTTTGGAATGCTTAAATTATTGCTCCAAATTTTTTTTTGGGGGGGGGGGGGGGCGCAAACAAACAAAAAAAAAACATCAATTGCCGTCACTGTGCCCATTAAACGCAGCCAATGTGCCCATCAAACACAGCCAGTTTGCCCCCTCAAATGCAACCAGTTTGTCCCCCCAATTGCAGCCAGTTTGTGACCCCAATTGCCGCCAGTTTGTGCCCCCAATTGCAGCCAGTTTGTGCCCCCAAATACAGCCAGTTTCCCCCCAGCCCAGCACTTACCTTCCTCGGGTCAGCATCATCCTCTCCACGCTCCTTTGATGTCTTCTTCCGCCCTCAATGTCACTTCAGCTAGTCAGGTGACCTGTAACCAGACCCGGTGCACCTGATTGGCTGAGAGGCGGGTCAGGCCTCGTACACACGGCCGAGGAACTCGACGTGCCAAACACATCGAGTTCCTCGGCCAGTTCAGCCCTGAAGCCGCCGAGGAGCTCGGCGGGCCGAGAGCTCCCATAGAACAACGAGAAAATAGAGAACATGTTCTCTATTTTCTCGACGAGTTCCTCGGCGGCTCCATCGGGCCGAAAGTGTACACACGACAGAGTTTCTCGGCAGGATCAGGCTCTGACCGAGTTTCTCGCCGAATTCTGCCGAGAAACTCTGTCGTGTGTACGAGGCCTCAGTGTTAGGGAACCGATTCCCTAACATAGTACTGTTAAACCAGGGAGCGCACAGCCTGTGCGCCCTCTGGTTAACCATTTGGAAGCCCGCAGGCTCTAATTGGGAAGCTTATTAGAGCATCTCGCTCTAATCAGGCACTTCCAAAACACACCCACTGCTGTTATTCAGATGGCTGGCTCCTAACTGGGGGCCGGACATCTGAATAGTGGGCGGCAGCGGCAACAATACATAGATTCATGCAATGCATGAATCTATGTATTGTTGATTAATGGGTGCAGGAGAGAGGGGGTGGCGCTCCTGCACCCACTATGGACGCACCGCGGTGGAAGCACTGACAATGTCTACCACAGGCCTTCAATGCCAGAGCTGAAGTTCTTGAAGGAAAGAGGGCACAATGATGTGTGTGTGTGTGACCTGTGCGCTGCAAGTGCAATCAGGGAAGGCAAAAAAAGAGAAACTCTCAGCTTAGAAGTGTGTAAGGCCTCGTACACACGACCGAGTTTCTCGGCAAAAAACAGCAAGAAGCTGGTATTTTTTTTTTGCCGAGGAAACCAGTCGTGTGTACATTTTTCTTCGAGGAAACTGTCGAGGATCCCGTCGAGCCAAAAAGAGAGCATGTCTTATTTTTCCTCGACGGGAATGGAGAAACTTACCTAGCCTAACAAGGAACTCGACGAGGAAAACTATGTGTTTCGCCCGTCGAGTTCCTCGGTCGTGTGTACGAGGCTTCACAGTACCCTGCAGTGCCTTTCTAATCTATAAAGATATAGCAGGCATAGACTGCTATTGAGTACAGTAAATGCTGGGTGGCTTATACATTGTGATTAAAATATTAATATTACATGGTTCATTAGCATTGTGGGAACATTGAACATGAGTATTTTTAAGTCAGTGTATCTTAGTGAGTACTGGCATTCTTTAATGTGACCTCATGTATCTAAGCATTAAAATGACAACTCATACAGAAATGTCAGCTATTAGGGTTGAAAACTGAAACATTTTCTCTCTGATTATTAAGAATTATGTCAAAATAGTGACACTAATGTAATGAAATGCCCAGATTACATTATACATCTATCTGACTTCCAGCCAGTGTCTCTGATACATAATTTAGGAATTCAGAACTTTTGACTTTCTCACGTTGAAATTAACTAATGATACGAATGTGCCCCATGGTGCTGAATAATTTATGACAGTGATAGTTCTAGTCCTAGAATTATACGTGCAATGGTTTAAGGAAGCAATCACGAGAGAAATATAGAGTTTGCCATTTCTAGGTTGTATCTGAAAATGCTCACTACCTTGATTTTCATGCTGACCCAATGTCTTCAGTACTTTTAGTTACTGACCTGGAACAAGTTTGCTTATCAGGAGTTCTGACTTCACTTGCTATCATCTTGTCATCTGGTTTTGGACCTTTGGAAGTCAAAGTTCAGCATGACTGCTTTTTCTCCAGATGAAGGTCATATAAGGAACCTTTATATTTTTCTGATGACAGGTTTTCTTTAACCACTTCAGCCCCAGAAGAATTGGCTGCCCAATGATCGGTCCATTTTTTGCGATTAAGCACTGCATCGCTTTAACTGATAATTGTGTGCTCATGCAACGTTGCACCCAAACAAAATTGACGTCCTTTTTTTCCCTCACAAATAGAGCTTTATTTTGGTTGTATTTGATCACCTTTTGCACTATAACAAAAAAAGCAACAATTTTGAAAAAAAGCAATATTTTTTTCTTTTAGCTATAAATATCCCCCAACAATATATAAAAAACAATTTTTTCCTCAGTTTAGGCCGATATGTATTCTTCTACATATTTATGGTAAAAAAATCACAATAGGTGTATATTGATTGGTGTGCGCAAAAGTTATAGCGTCTACAAAATAGGGGATAGTTTTATGGCATTTTTTTTATTATAATTTTTTTACTAGTAATGGCAGTGATCTGCAATTTTTAGCGTGACTGCGATATTGCGGCGGACACATCGGACACTTTTGACACTACTTTGGAACCATTGTCATTTATAGAAAAAGGACGAGGTACTCACTGCTTCAATAGCATTTGTGTTAGCCACATCCCTTATTCGCATATAACAAAAAGAGAGTATCTCCCCCTGGATGGGACTTTAAAGGCTACACGAAGTATCAAGGTATAACAGCGATCTTTAATAGGAATTGGTACAGAAACTGGCACTTATTATTAATGCACACAATAGGCACCTATTGACTTTGGATAACGCCACTACACACCTCACCTATGGACTCCATAGAGCCAGTGGGTCTCTTTAGACCTGAACGGGGATTTAAGCAGCGATGGGATTTGGAACTGGGCAGGACGCAACCTGGCTAGTCACGTACCGGAAGGTCCTGGGCCCCTTTACAATCCACTTCCCTGGATATGAGGGACGCTCGGACGTAACTCCTTCCCCACACAACTCTATAACTAAACAAAAAGGGGGTCTACATCCAGTTTATTACATATTTATTATTATTATTTATTACGATTTGCACTACTCTTCCTCCGTGGCCCCTGATGACGGTCGACAACCAGAAACGCGTCGGGCATACACATCTCATCTACTAGGAGAATGCTTTTTTGTCTATTTTGCCATCTGTTTGTGGCATATGTATTGTTTTATCATTACTGTTTTTTGTATTTGTCTATGTGTTGCTTTTACATGCACCATGGGTGCGTGGTGTGTGCATTAATAATAAGTGCCAGTTTCTGTACCAATTCCTATTAAAGTTCGCTTTTATACCTTGATACTTTGTGTAGCCTTTAAAGTCCCACCCAGGGGGGAGATACTCTCTTTTTGTCATTGTCATTTATACAGCGATCAGTGCTATAAAAATGCACTGATTACTGTGTAAATGACACTGGCAGGGAAGGGGTTAAACACTAGGGAGCAGTAGATCACTGTTCTGTCACTAGGCAGAACAGGGAAATGCCTCTCCGTGACACGATCGTGGGACACTGGCGGACAACGAGTCCATGAGTCCCGCAGGCACAGATTTTGCGCCGGGCGGCAGATTCAAAGCAACGTACAGGTACGTGCTTTACCTGCCCGTGCCATTTTGCCAACGTATATCTACGTGAGGCAGTCAGCAAGTGGTTAATATGCCTGTTCTCCCCCATTTTCTTCAGCTTTTCGGCTTCCTGTGTAACCTCTCTGCCTCCAGCATGCTTACTAGGCAGTAAATTACCATCATCTTACTGTTGATTGGTTGTCCATCCAGTCAAAACTGGAAAAAAAAAACACACCATAACTATAAGGCTTAGTGTACACCTATGCAAATTGGATGCAGGGAAATCCGTATTAAATTTGCATTGGTGTGAACCCAGCCTTATAGTGATGGTGTTTTAGATGATTTCCCCACATTCAATTTGCATAGCAGGAGAATGTGACCGCCTCTCTATGGAGACGGTTCACATATGTCGGCAGCAGGTCTGGTGGGTTTTGCTGGAAAAATGTGTGCCTTTTTTGGTCTGTTTCACGTCTGAATTCAGACCAAAATTCAGGCTGAAATCGGACCTGAAACGGTGAACCAGCACGCATCGGACCCCTGCTGTGGTACGGATCTGGCGATGGTGTGAACCCAGCCTAAAAGATAATGTGCTTTACAAGTTCTGGTGGGGGATTGTACCTGAGCGCTGAAAAACATAATTGCTGAAGTCAATACCAGGAAGTTGTATAGCTAAACCAGAAATCAACCTATCGGTTGTAAGATGTGTCATTAAAAAGACTGATAGGTAAAACAGGTACATACAGTATCTCACAAAAGTAAGTACACCTCTCACATTTTTGTAAATATTTGATTCAATTTTTTCATGTGACAACTCTGAAGAAATTACACTTTGCTACAATGTAAAGTAGTGCGTTTACAGCTTGTATAACAGTGTCAATTTACTGTCCCCTCAAAATAATTCAACACAGCCATTAATGTCCAAACCACTGGCAACAAAAGTTTGTACACCCCCAAGTGAACATGTCCCAATTA
Source organism: Rana temporaria (assembly GCF_905171775.1). Classification (NCBI taxonomy): domain Eukaryota; kingdom Metazoa; phylum Chordata; class Amphibia; order Anura; family Ranidae; genus Rana; species Rana temporaria. Next base: position 464,766,856 of record NC_053489.1, on the reverse strand, counting down.
CGCCCAAAGTGTCAATATTTTGTGTAACCACCATTATTTTCCAGCACGGACTTAACCATCTTGGGCATGGAGTTCACCAGAGCTTCACAGGTTGCCTCTGGACTACTCTTCCACTCCTCCATGACGACATCACAGAGCTGGTGGATGTTAGAGACATTGCGCTCTGCCACCTTCCATTTGAGAATGCCCCACAGATGCTTAATAGGGTTTAGGTCTGGAGACATGCTTGGCAAGTCCATTAACTTTACCCTCAGCTACTTTAGCAGGGTTGTGGTCCTCTTGGAGGGGTGTTTGGGGTTGTTATCATGTTGGAATACTTCCCTGAGGGCCAGTCTCCGAAGGGAGGGGATCATGCTCTGCTACAGTATGTCACAGTACATGTTGGCATCCATAATTTCCCTCAATGAACTGTAGCTTCCCAGTACATGCAACACTAATGCAGCCCCAGACCATGACACTCCCACCACCATGCTTGATTGTCTTGTCTTTGTACTCCTCACCTGGTAACCCCCACACATGCTTGACACCATCTGAACCAAGTAAGTTTTCCTTGGTCTCATCAGACAAAAGGACAGTAACCCATGTCCTTAGTCTGTTTGTCTTGAGCAAACTGCAGGCTTTCTTGTGTATCACCTTAAGAAGGGGCTTCCTCCTGATACAAATTTTAATGCAGTGTGCAACGTATGGTCTGAGCACTGACAGGCTGACCCCCCACCCCTTCAACCTCTACGGCAATGCTGGCAGCACTCATACATCTATTTCCCCAAAACAACCTCTGAATATGACTGTGTTGGATGGCACAGTGGCAGTTTTTTTTCTGATTTTTTCAGTTTGTTTGTGCCTCCCAAAAAAATTGAGCACCAGCTGCCACTGGAATGTACAAGTCATATTATAGCAATATCCTTGTGGTCAATAGAACAGTCATTGCGGGAAACCCCCTGAAATAGTTCAGTCATGGAAAAAAAATCTACTACTGATGCTTACTTTTTGACTACTCCATAGCAGCCATCAGTAAATACTAAGTGCTTTTGGGTATGGGAGACAATGTGACATACTCAAGTTTTAGCTGTATTCACACACTATGTTGGAGCCTTCTAAATAAAAGGGTTTGCATTGTAAATACTGCCAAATATTCTGCCACTGACTATTGCAAAAATGGGTATCAGCTGCCTTTAGTTTAATTCTATAAAATCGAATAAATACTGACTAAAGCTCAGCAGGTCACTGGGCTCAGGCATGCCAACAACTACTTTGACACATGAATCTCCTTGGCATATGCTAGAGCAGCCAGGAAAGGTTATTACCAATGTGCTTTATAAATCATTTTTATTTACAATTTTCTCTTTTCAATTCTATTTTAGGATGCGCCACCTCCTGGTTCCTACAATGTGAGTGAATCATATGAAAATCTGCATGCCAAGGGCAAATATAGACCTCCAAGGACAGTCCAAGCCAAGAGAAAGCAATCTTCTTTTCTTAGTGGTGTTCCCAGATCCCTTGCCCTGCTGAATGACTTTCACATACCAGGTAAGAATATAATATGCCGGAGCGGCCCAATATTTTATAACAAATAAGCAGATATAGCCATTGCTTGTGACTACTGGGAGACCATTCAGCTTTGTAGGAATTCACTAAAGGATGAAAAGGGCATGAAGGCCCCAGTGCGCTACCATTGCAAGAAAGGTAAGAGTCCTTACTCTTGTAAAATCTTCTCATCTATGGCTAATCTTAGTCCAGAGCTGGTGCAAGGTTTTTTGAGTCCCTAGGCAAAACATAATTTCCCCCTTGGCTCCGCCCCTAACTCCACCCCTTGTGCACTGCCCTTGTAACACATGTGACCTACCTGACCACATAAACTGTTTTACTACCTGACCACATACACGGTTCTACTACCTGACCACATACACTGTCCTACTACCTGACCACATACACTGTCCTACTACCTGACCACATACACTGACCTACCTGACCACATACACTGACCTACCTGACCATTACACTGTGTTACCTGACCACATACACTGAACTACCTGACCACTACACTGACCTACCTGAACAACCTGACCACATACACTGACATACCTGACCACATACACTGACCTACCTGACCATTACACTGTGTTACCTGACCACATACACTGAACTACCGCACACATACACTGATCTACATGACCACATACACTGACCTACCTCACACATACACTGATCTACCTCACACATACACTGATCTACCTGACCACATACACTGACCTACCTAACCACATACAATGACCTACCTAACCACATACACTGACCTACCTGACCACATACACTGACCTACCTAACCCTACACTGACCTACCTGACCACTCCACTGACCCACCTGACCAACCTGACACATACACTGACCTACCTAACCACATACACTGACCTACCTGACCACATACACTGACCTATCTAACCCTACACTGACCTATCTGACCACTCCACTGACCCACCTGACCAACCTGACACATACACTGACCTACCTGACCACATACACTGACCTACCTGACTCCTACTTCCTGCACTACCCACACACCCTATTACCCCCATCCCCCCTCCTCCCCCCACACACACAGCTCGATATAGATAGGAGGATTCATCCTCCTCCTCACCTCTCCATAGCGTCATCGTTCATCACATCTCTCCTGAGGGCTCTCCCCAGCACTGAGCGGGCAGTATTGCTTAGGAGTCCCCGCCAGTGCCATCCAGCCACTCCATGGTGTCCTCCGCTGGGAGGTTAACTCAAACACAAGGCCCGTAGGACGAATCTGGCCTTCCAGGCCATTTCATGTGGCCCTCGCACCTCTCCAGCCCTCCTCTGGTCCTTCTCCAGACCCTTACTTTCTGCTTACAAGCAATGCATCCAGCTTCATCATAAGGAAAGGGGGGTGCACTGTGATGTAAGGGAGAGCAGGTGACTCAACTTCCGAGGGTGGGGTGACTTTTGACATCTAATGTAGGGGAAAATGCGCTGGAGATCTAATCTTACAGATACAACCGGCCCTTTTGAGGGCAATCATAATGCTGATGCGGCCCACAATTAAATTGAGTTTGACACCCCTGCTGTAGACTATTCCTGCAGCTGCTGTTTCATATTAAGGTACTGTATGGACCTTTGGTTCAAAGAGGAAGTATCAATAAACTACAGGTGCAGTGGTGTCAAGGCACTTATTTTCTATTGCGAATTGCAGTCTTTTTGCCACAATGGCAGATGTAGCTCATAGTTTTATATTTACAGATTCCTCTAAAATGAATGAAGCGGCTGTGTGGGGATGTGCAAATTTTGCATGGGATAAATCATAGTTAATTTTCCTAAAATGTACATGTATATCGCTCTAAGGCAGTTTATCTTACCCTGCTGCTCCAAAAAGCCCTGTATGCAAACAGATAATTAGCAGAAAAGAAGGCTGGATGGCTGCACTCCTGTTCAATCTCTTTATTCAAGTGTCCCGGATACAAAGGTAAACTACAGGTATCAGTTTACATGTTTCACACCATCGGCGGGTGCTTACACATAGCTCCATTACTTGCTATGAGTAAGCATCCGACCTTGGTGTGACACATGTGAGCTGATACCTGTAGTTCACCTTTGTATCCGGCACTTGAATAAAGTAATTGCACATGAGTGCGGCTGTCCAGCCTTGTTTTTTTCTTAATTTTCCTAAAGTTTTACACTGGTTTGTGAAACTAAAATATTATTTAATCACTTCAGCTCTGGAAGGTTTACCCCCTTCAAGAGAAGCGTAAGCTTATATTGATTGATTTGCGCAAAAGTTATGCGTCTACAAACTATGGGCTATTTTTATTTTTTACTACTAATGAAGGCGATCAGCGACTAATAGCGGGAATGTGATATTGTGGCGGACAAATCGGACACCTAACTGACACTTTTGACACTTTTTGGGGACCAGTGACACTAATACAGCAATCAGTGCTAAAAAATATGCACTGTCACTTTACAAATGACACTGGCTGGGAAGGGGTTGACATCAGGGGCGATCAAAGGTTTAAATGTGTTCCCTGGGAGTGCTTGCTAACTGTGGGGGAGGTGAAGATCTGTGTTCCTGCTTAGCAGAAACACAGGACCAGTACAATTCTCTCTAACAAAAAGGTGGTCTGCTTAGTTTAGATAGTCAGACTGCGGTTCTGCCTAGTCTGGCAGGGAGGAGCGGCCCTGCCGCAGTATATGTGCGTAGGGTGGTCCGCAAGCAGTTAAATCAAAAAAGGGCCCTAGAAAAAGATAGACCTTAATGATAGTTTCTTTTTTCTGTAAAGCTAATAAATCTACCAAAAGCTAAAACTGAAGATAAAGGCAGCTAAAAAATATGTGTAGTGGAAACAAAATGTTGCTTTTTCTCTAAAGAATACACCATCAGCACTCAGCTGGTAAACAGTTAACAGTAATATTTGACCTCCAAAAACCTCTTAACCACTTAAGACCCGGACCAAAATGCAGCTAAAGGACCAGGCCCCTTTTTGCAATTCGGCACTGCGTCGCTTTAACTGACAATTGCGCGGTCATGCGACGTGGCTCCCAAACAAAATTGGCGTCCTTTTTTTCCCACAAATAGAGCTTTCTTTTGGTGGTATTTGATCACCTCTGCGGTTTTAATATTTTGCGCTATAAACAAATATAGAGCAAAAATTTTGAAAAAAATGCAATATTTTTCACTTGTTGCTATAATAAATATCCCCCAAAAATATATAAAAAAAAACATTTTTCCTCAGTTTAGGCCGATACGTATTCTTCTACCTATTTTTGGTAAAACAAATCGCAATACGCGTTTATCAATTTATGGTTTGCGCAAAAATTAAAGCGTTTACAAAATAGGGGATAGTGTTATTGCATGTTTATTAATTATTATTTTTTTACTACTAATGGCGGCAATCAGCAATTTTTTTCGTGACTGCGACATTATGGCGGACACTTCGGACAATTTTGACACATTTTTGGGACCATTGTCATTTTCACAGCAAAAAATACATTTAAAATGCATTGTTTACTGTGAAAATGACAATTGCAGTTTGGGAGTTAACCACTATGGGGCGCTGATGGGGTTATGTGTGACCTCATCTGTGTTTTTAACTGTAGGGGGTGTGGCTGTAGGTGTGACGTCATCGATTGTGATTCCCTATATAAGGGAACACACGATCGATGACAGCGCCACAGTGAAGAACGGGGAAGCTGTGTTTACACACAGTTCTCCCCTTTCCTCAGCTCCGTGGGCGCTGTGGGCACGCGCCCGCGACCCACGGCTGGGCCCACGGCTGGCCCAGCCATGCCATTCTGCCGGCGTATATCGGCGTTAGGCGGTCCTTAAGTGGTTAATGGGGTTGCTAAGGCAGAGGTTTTTTTTTTATCTTAAGATAAAAAAAAACGAGTGTGCATCAGACCCCCTCAGGCTCCTTAATTATTACCTGAGCCCCATCTCAATCCAGTGAAGTCCTTCGGCCATCGAGGACTCTGCCTCCTAATTGGCTGAGACACAGCAGCAACGCCATTGGCTCCAGCTGCTGTCCATCAAAGTCAGTTTGCCTATCAGGAGAGAGAGGGGATGGGCCGAACCACAGCTCTGTGTCTAAATGGACACACAGAGCTGCAGCTTGGCTCGGGTGACCCCATAGCAAGCTGCTTGGTGTTGGGGCACTCAAAAGGAGGGAGGAGCCAAGAGCAGTGAATAGGGACCGGAAAAGAGGAGGACCCGGGCTGCAAAACCATTACACAAAGCAGGGAAGTATAACATGTTCGTTAATTAATTTTTTTTAAATTAGACTTTTTAATCACTTTAAATCTAAGAAGTATTTAATCCTAACTTTTTTATTAATTTTTTTAATTAAGTAAAAGCTCCAATGTGACCAACACTCATTTTCACACCCCCTATAACTACTCACTCCTGACCAGAAAATGTCACATCTAGGGTTGCTACCTTTTCTTCAAGTAAAACCTGAACACTTTAGCGGCCTGGGACACCTTTTGGGTGCCCTGAAGGAGAGTACTAATGTGGTGCGCATAGCGTACCGCAGTGAACAGTAGGTGTGGCCAAATTGATCTTGCTGACATCATCGGCCTGCCCCCCAGTGATGCTGAACCTGCCCCCAGACAGCCGTCATAACTCCCAGACAGCAACAGATTTGTGTGTGACTATCTTCGTTACTTGGGGGGCCACAGCTAGGTCTGAAAAATGTGTCCAGGTTTCAGTCTGCCTGAAACCTGGACACATCCTTGAACATCTGGGTAGGACACACACTGATTGCACAGTGAAGGCAGAGGAACGTGCTCATTGGAGGATGCAGAGGGGGGTAGAAGCAGTGGCTTGCCACTTTAGACAAAGTCAGAAAATGGCTGCATGCCAGGAGTGCGCATTGTAAGAAGAAGGCAACATAAAAGTAGCAAACCAGGGTACCAGTGCTGAAGGGACGATATAAATCCAGTGGAAGGAAGAAGATGTACACATCAAGAGACATCAAATAAAGTAAATCTGTTTCAAATATTTTATTGAAGTTTTAAGAATTAAATATATAACAGTAAGTATACATAAATTATATAAATCATATAATATAAAAATATATATATAAAATAAAGTAAATCTATACATCAGGATTAGTCAATTGTCTAGACCTGCGAGTAACATTTCCTGGACACTTCTTTGAGACTTGTCATTAATAATTAGGTTTGTAATCAATTGTAGTAAATATTTCCACCTTTTTTTATTTATGACAACCCATGATGAGAGCTTTTAAGTTAGACTATCAGGAATCTATGCTGTATGCTGGGAAGTGTAAAGCACTGCGAGAATTCTTCCTGCCCTAAACCCTAAATATAGACATCTACATGTTGAAAGCTAATGTAATGGGGAAAGCAAAAGAAACCATTCAGCTTCTATCACACCAATGTAACACAATACATTCGGTTGGAATGCTAGGAGCTCAAAGTCCATCACATTCAAGACTTTTCTAAAACATAAACATTTGAATTTAATAATGTGAAGACATTTGACTTTAACCACTTCAGCCCTGGAAGATTTTTCCCCCTTCCTGACAGCACTTTTTACAATTTGGCACTGCGTCGCTTTAACTGACAATTGCGCGGTCATGCAATGCTGTATCCAAACAAAAGTTGTGTTTCTTTTTTCCCCACAAATAGAGCTTTCTTTTGGTGGTATTTGATCACCTCTGCGGTTTTTATTTTTTGCGCTATGAACAAAAAAAGAGCGACAATTTTGAAAACCAAAACAACATTTTATACATTTTACTATAATAAATACCGTATTTATCAGCGTATAACACGCACCCCAATTTAAGAGGGAAGTTTCAAAAATGTTTTTTTTTAATAAACCACTTTGAAGCAAAATAATGGTCAGTGAGCATCAATGCAGCATGATTAGTGCCCATATGCACCCTCAATGCAGCCTGATCTGTGCCCATCTGCACCTTCAGTGCAGACTGATCTGTGCCCATCTGCAGCCTAATCTGTGCCCATCTGCAGCATGATCTGTGCCCATCGGCAGCCCAATCTTTGCCCCTCTGCAGCCTTGCTCCTCACTGCAGCCTTATTAGTGGCCATCTGCAGCCTATGCATTTACCAAAATGCAGCCTGTTCAGTGCCCATTTGCAGACTCACCTTTGCCATCCGTGTCAGATTATCCCCGCTGTCTCAGAGGGAAGAGGAGCGAGCGCCGCTGAATTACATAGAAGCCGCAATCTCCTTTCTGTGTACCCATCACTCACAGCCACACCTTCTGTCCCTGCTCATATGTAATGCCTCGTTTCCACTGAATAGAACGGTTCGGGTCTGTAAATTTGGAACGGTTAGAATGGACCGGTCTATTCTCGTGAGCGTTTCCACTGCAAATCGGACCGTCGGGGACCATACAGGATTTAGAAAAAATGCCTAGCGCATCCACCAATCAGTGGAATGTATTGCATCTCCGCCCTAATGGAACCTTTCCATTTTCTATGGCCCCACATCTGAAGCAGGAGCCAGAATGGTACGGTACGGTTCGGTTTTATGGCACACTTTCATAATGGAAACACCCAAAATAGCGTACCGTACCGAACCGTACCGAACCGTACCGAACCGATCCGCTCAGTGGAAACGAGGCATTAGACAGTACAGTGGTCCAATGCGGGGCCAGGAGGTATGGCTGTGCACGGCGGATCGCCGGGTACACAGGAAGGAGATCGCGGCTCTATGTAATTCAGTGGCGCTCGCTCCTCTTCCCTCATCGACAGCAGGGATCAGCGTATAACACGCACACACGATTTCCCCCTGATTTTATGGGGAAAAAGTGTGTGTTATACGCCGATCAATACGGTATCCCCCAAAATTAAAAAGAAAAACATTTCTTCATCAGTTTAGGCCAATATATATTCTTTTTCATATTTTTGGTAAAAAAAAATTGCAATGAGCGTATATTGATTGGTTTGCGCAAAAGTTATAGCGTCTACTAACTATGGGAAAGATTTATGGCATTTGTATATATTTTTTTACTAGTAATGGCAGTGATCTGCAATTTTTAGCGGTACTGCAACATTGCGACGGACAGATCGGACACTTTTGACACATTTTTGTTTTAAATATGCTATAAATATGCACTGATTACTGTGTAAATGTCACTGGTAGGGAAAGGGGTTAAATGTGCGCGTGTTCCCTAGATGTGTTATAACTATATGGGGATAGGATTGACTGGGGGAGGAGACATATCGTCGTTTCTACTTAGTAGGAACAAATTATGTCTCCTCTCCTCTGACAGAACAGGGATTTGAGTGCTGGCTCTCGTGCATGTGATTAATGGGGCCCGATCAATTGCGCCCGTCGGCCACGTGCATTGGGTCCCAGCGGGCATACCCTCTGGCGGCTCTTAAAGGGAAAGCAGTACCCGTATGGGGTTTCCCCCAAGAAATCCATTCTGCTGCAGTAAATCTACGTGAGGCGGTCGGGAAACGGTTAAAGTGGTTGTAAACCGCAGTCATAGAATCTGAGCAAAGCAAATATATCTCTGTTGTTTACATATCTCTCGTCCAATTTCAAAGTCTTGTTTCTCTCTGGTGCTTTGTTCCTCTGTTATCAGCATTAATCACTTCTGAGACGTTTTCCCGACACATGAGACAAATTTATGTGTGTGGGGGGAGAGAGCTCAGCAAACAGCTTGTCTATTCAGAACACAGTTCTGCTGTGTAGAGAGGGGTGTGCCTTTCCTCCAATCAGCTCTCATACACTGTTACTGCAGCCTCTCCGCCCCCTCCTTTGTTCTCCTGACAACTAAAGGTAGATTTTAACACTTTTCTGCCCCTTTGAAGGGGTGTAGGCAAGAGAAGACTGTGGGTAAACAAGTAAAACCAATGTAGGAGGATTTGTTTCATCCTTGTGTATCATATGAGGCTGCTCACTTCACTGGGTATATGTGAGGGTTTACATCCACTTTAAAACAGCAACAAGTAACAGCATTATTTTGCTATAGATGAATCACTTCCTGTTATATTTACAAAAATTGCTAGACAGCTCAGATGGCCTTTGTCCTAGCCTGTCCTCACTGATAACGTACAACTGCTGCTTGCACTTGGCTATATAAGAAAGTTTTATATATTTATTTAATGTTGGGTGAACAGTTTGGGCCGACCATATGCTTTTTCAACGAACGCCCAAATTTGTAGGGTGTTTGCCCTTTAGTTCTGGTATGGATTTTAGGGAAACCCCACGCCAGAATAAAAAAAACTGCATGGGTCCCAATCAAAATCCACACCAGACCCTTATTTGAGCAAGCAGCCTGGCAGGTCAGGAAACAAGGGGGACAAGCGAGTGCGCACCCCTTTAAAACCATACCAGGCCACATGCCCTTAACATGGAGGGTGCTTTAGGGGCAAAGGGAGCTCCCCAAAGCACGTTGTCTCTATGTTGATGGGGACAAGGGTCTCTTCCCGACAACCCTAGGCTGTGGTTGTCAGGGTCTGCGGGTGGAGGGCTTATTGGAATCTTGAAGCTCCCTTTAATAAGAGGACCCCTAGATCCTGGCACCCCCTATGAGTATGGGGTATATAGTACCACTACCCATTCACCCAAGATTTTTCCAAAATCCTTTATTAAAAAAACCATTGTGTCCCTCAATGTAAATCCATCGACAATAACGCTGCCCGCTTCACCGCCGAAGTTCTAAAAAGTAAAAAACAAAAGCTCCACCTTTTAGAACGTCCTCTGGGCTTTGACAGTTCTTATATAGGTAAGGCATTGTCACCTGGTGGACCTGTCACATTATATCATCACTAAAAACTATAATTTTGAAAAAAATTATTGCATTGATACATGCCCCCAGGGCTGCACCTGGACCCCCATACCCCTTTTATGGCCAATTACTTGCATTTAAGCCTTCAAAATGGGCACTTTGATGTTTTCCTGTTGGGCTCCTATAAACTTCAATGGGCGAGACCTGTTCTGAGTAGAACCTGTCCCAATAAACCACTGTATGGTCTTGGCCACCGTGCTGCAGCTCAGTTTCAGGGTCTTGGCAATCTTCCTATAGCCCAGGCCATCTTTATGTAGAGCAACAATTCTTTTTTTCAGATCCTCAGAGTGTTCTTTTCCATGAGGTGCCATGCTGAACTTTCAGTGACCAGTATGGGAGAGTGAGAGCGATAACACCAAATTTAACACACCTGAGGCCTCGTACACACGAGCGAGGAACTCGTCGTAAATTAAACATCGTTTTCCTCAACGAGTTCCTTGTTAGGCTTCTCGAGAATCTTGACAAGCTTTCTTTGCGTACACACTGTCAAGAAAAAATCTTGTTGTTCTCAAACGCGGTGACGTACAACACGTACGACGGCACTATAAGGGGAAGTTTTATTCCACTGGCGCCACCCTCGGGGCTGCTTTTGCTAATCTCATGTTACTGCGTGTTAAGTAAAAGTTTGGTGAGAGACGATTCACGCTTTTCAGTCTGTTACAGCGTGACGAATGTGCTATCTCCATTACAAACCCTACATTTACCGAAGGCATGCTTCCATCTCATACTTTATTCTGAGCATGCGCGGGTTTCTAAGTATACACACAAACGTGTTTCTCGTCGTAAACCAGCCCGACGGGAAACACGACGAGGAAATTGAAACTCCTGACGAGGAAAAAGAGAACTTGTTCTCTTTTTTTCTCGTCGAGTTCCACAACAGTTTTCTCGACAAAAAACATACACACGACCGTTTTCCTCTGCAAAAAGCTCTGCCACCAAGTTTCTTGATGAATTCTGTTGAGGAAAATGGTAGTGTGTACGAGGCCTGAGACCTCGTACACACGACCAAGGAACTTGTCGTAAATGAAACATTGTTTTCCTCAACGAGTTCCTTGTTAGAACGAAAAGGGGAGTATGGCCTCTTGTATAGAACACTAAATTAATTAAAACAGTACCTTTTCATCCCGGTTATAGTAAAAAGAGGGGAGTGGGGGCGAAGGACCAGTGGCTGAAGTTGGACCTAGCGCCGCCCATTCAATGGTTTGGGAGGGACTATCTCGGTTCTGATGAAAATACATAAAACATAATAATGTAAAAAAGTTTATTAATGTATAAAAATTGCAAAACAAATAAAAGTACAATTCAATGATTGGTCAAACGTCGACTAGTTTCGCGGGTTTGCCGCTTCGTCAGGACAGACAATCTATAGAGTAATGCGATAAGAATATGTAACAAACATCAGCAGTACAATATACAAATAATAGAAAACATTAATGATCGCTTACAAATGGGGAGTAAGCGATCATTAATGTTTTCTATTATTGTATATTGTACTGCTGATGTTTGTTACATATTCTTATTGCATTACTCTATAGATTGGCTGTCCTGACGAAGCGGCAAACCCGCGAAACTAGTAGACGTTTGACCAATCATTGAATTGTACTTTTTTTTTTATGTACTTACATTAATAAACTTTTTTACATTATTATGTTTTATGTATTTTCATCAGTACCGATATAGTCCCTCCCAAACCATTGAATGGGCGGCGCTAGGTCCAACTTCAGCCACTGGTCCTTCGCCCCCACTCCCCCCGAGTTCCTTGTTAGGCTTGTCGAGAATCTTGACAAGCTTTTTTTGTGTACACACTGTCAAGACAAAATCTCCTTGTTCTCAAACGCGGTGACGTACAACACGTACGACGGCACTATAAAGGGGAAGTTTTATTCCACTGGCGCCACCCTTGGGGCTGCGTTTGCTAATCTCATGTTACTGCGTGTTAAGTAAAAGTTTGGTGAGAGACGATTCGCGCTTTTCAGTCTGTTACAGCGTGACGAATGTGCTATCTCCATTACAAACCCTACTTTTACTGAAGGCACGCTCCCATCTCATACTTTATTCTAAGCATGCGCGGGTTTCTAAGCATACACATGAACGTGTTTCTCGTCGTAAACCAACCCGACGAGAAACACGACAAGGAAATTGAAACTCCCGACGAGGAAAAAGAGAACTTGTTCTCTTTTTTTCTCGTTGAATTCCACGACAGTTTTCTCGACAAAAAACATACACACGACCGTTTTCCTCTGCAAAAAAGCTCTGCCACCAAGTTTCTTGATGGATTCTGTCGAGGAAAACGGTCGTGTGTACGAGGCCTCAGACCTTGAAATCACCAACAAGTCACATGACACCGGGGAGAAAACATGGCTAATTGGGCCCAATTTGGACATTCATACTCACTTTTGTTGCCAGCGGTTTAGACAATAATGGCTGTGTTGAGTTAGTTTGAGGGGACAGCAAATTTACACTGGTATACAAGCTGTATGCGCACTCTTTTACATTGTAGCAAAGTGGCATTTCTTCAGTGTTGTCACATGAAAAGATATAATAAAATATTTACAAAAATGTGAGGGGTGTACTCATTTTTGTGAGATACTGTGTGTGTGTTTATATATATAAATTCAAACTGATGACCCTAGTGCTGCTAGGTGGAAGTGCTAACCGCTCAGCCACTGTGCTGCCCCCAACTTTTGTTTACATTGTTATAAATACTTTTTTGTAGTTTGGTTGTATTTCTAGATGGATATTTATATTCAGTAGGTTTTTCTGGGCTTAGACAAATGTTGTTATGAAAAATTCAGATTTGCAGAGTATGTAAAGTAGTAGAGCTAAACACACCATTTTTATAAAAGTGATTCTTTCTTATCTTCCCAACCTTTGAGACTTCTTACAAACAGAAGCTCCACAGGGGATATTTCAGTAAGTTTCTCAGGAAACGTTATATCCAAATAATGCTTTTTTTCCATATGCCAAAGTCCCCTCCGTGTCATCTACAGCGAAATTGCTTTCATATACGCAGCTGTGGAGAGAAATAAAAACAACAGGCACCTTATTTCATCTACAATTAGTCAAAGCAGTGGAATGAAGCCACATAGTAGCCAAGACTATAGTAAATGAATAAATGTGCTATTACATTGGAAATAATGAATCCAATTATATAATTTTCTGTAGAGACTTTTTTTTTATTTTACAAGTGCATTCATTGTACATTCTGTTGTAAGCCATACACACATACAATAATCTTCCCTATGTGCTATACAGGAAAACCACCACGACCTAGAGCATTTACCTTTTGTTGTGGACAAAGGCTTAAAACAGGCTTTTGGTCCTACGACTGAACAATGTGAAAATAAAAGCGAATAACAATGCTTGCTTTCTGGGGTAAAGGAAAATGAATTATTATAGAAAAAAATGTAACCTACTTAGTGAAGATGAATCAGGAGACAGGTTTTGAAAGCATCGCAACTATAAATGCAGAGGGCCTTGTTTTTTTTTTCGTTATTTTTCTTTGATGATTTAGGCCTCGTACTCACGACCAAACATGTCTGCTGAAACTGGTCCGCGGACCAGTTTCAGCGGACATGTTCGTTCGTGTGTAGGCAGTAACGGACAGAATTCCAGCAAACAATCGTCGGCCAGACCGTTTTCCAACGAACAACTGTTTCCTGGTCTTGCTTTAAAACAGTCTGCTGGAATCGTGTCCGTCAGACATGTTCGGTCGTCTGTACACAAAAGCAGCGTACAAAAACCCCGCGCATGCTCAGTCCAAATGAGGAGACGGGAGCGCTCGTTCAGGTAAAACTCGCGTTTGTTTGGGATATGGCACATTCGTCATTAGAAACCTTTTATTCTAGCAAGAGAACAATGTCTTAAAAAGGCGCACTAAACCACATTTTAAAGCCTCGTTTTATTAATTCTTCTCTTGCTAGAATAACCCCGTTCTCTTGCTGATGCAATTTCAATAGAGTTGTCCCATACTGAAATGTCACATTTCTTGCTTGTGATGTAATCCTTTAATAATGTTTTCTATGCCAGACGTGTGTTTTGGTTGGTGGTCCTCCATAATTTAGAGTAGTCATTTTTGTAAAGGAATGTGCATTTTTTTAATTTTATTTTTTTTGTTTCTAGTTATGTCACCATTTAACCTTTTTTTTTTTAACATGTTTTTTTCATTTTTTTATTTTTTTTTATTTTTTGGTGTTTCATTAGAGAATATTAAACCATGTTGGCACACCAAATGTCCCCCCCCCCCCAAGGAGTGTGTCCTTTGTAAATTACCCATTGTATATTTATTAAAGGTTTGCTGCCTAATAATCCCCACAGTATATCAAACAATAGACATGTTTTCAAATGAAAGCAAAAAGCCTTTTATTCAGGCAAATGTCATCACAAAAAATAAAAAGAACGGCAGCACTAGAATAGATAGCAAACTATATGCAAACTTGCATTTCCAACATGGTGAAGGATAAACTTCCAAGCCTCAGGAGCCAAACACAAAAATATGAAGCAGCAGCACACAAAGGAACCCAAACTGTGGTAGTACAAACAAGATGTCCTTTATGTGGAAGGAAATGGAAGGCAGAAAATCAACGTTTCCTCCTCTTTCCAGCCTTCCCTCCAGGCAGCCTTCCAGCGGATCTAACACGGGGTCTTGCAGGTGGGGTCGATGTGGCAGCAGGAGGATGGTGTTCCGCAAGCCGGGCCGGGTCACATAGCCCAGTGTCTGGGGTCAGCAGGCCCTTCTGCATCCACCAAAGGACCTGGTTCATCAGGGCCTTTGCCAGTCTTCTCTGGTCCTCCTCCCCTTCATTTAAATCATGGGCCAATGAGGCACTGAAGGCCTCTGTGGGGTTGAGGGGGGCCCTCATGATGGCGCTTGCCTCCTGGATCATGCGGAGGCTTGCCTCCTCCACAGGCCTCAACTGCCTCCTTCGGCCTGATGGCCTCACCTGGGGGGGAGAAGACTGGCTGGTGGTGCTTCTCCTGGCCGGGTGGACCTGCTGCAGGCCACTGGGCCCAGCCTCCTCCTGGCTGCCACTGACCCCGGCCTCCTCCTGGCTGCCACTGACCCCGGCCTCCTCCTGGCTGCCACTGACCCCGGCCTCCTCCTGGCTGACAGACACCTGAGGATCTGCCACCTCCTGGCTGATCTCTTCTTCCTGTGTGGAAAAAAAAGGAATTTTTTTACAATTTCGCTAAATAAAACCACACTCATTTTCATGTTTTTCGTTTAGTATTTTATGTTCATTATTACTTGAATACACTCTACTTCTGACCCCTGCAGTTGTCATCCCTGACACCTATTTGTCTGTACACCTTTTTGTTTGCTTTTTCCCAGCTTGTTTTTTTTTTTACAATATCTAATCATTAATCCACCAAGAATTATTTACGCCATAAATATAGAGCAAACTACTATACCTCCTCATCGAAGGGTGGCAGATCTGCATCTCTGTCAGCCAGGCCCTCTTCCTCCGACTCTGCAGGGCTGTGGTCATCTGGGGAATGTCCGCTGGAAGGTAGCATGGAGGAAAGGTTGGAAGAAAGACTGGACATCGTTTTCCTGCCTTCCATTTCGTCCCGCAAAAAAGCCATCTGTTTATAATACCACAGTTTGGGTTCCTTTGCTTGTCTTGCTGCTGCTCCCGATTTTCGGCTTTTATTAGCTTTGTATGCTCTCCTGTATGTGCTTCTGAGGTTGGCAAGTTTATCCTTCACCATGTTGGCAGTGCATCCTGGCACCCAAGTTTGCATATAATTTGCTAGCTCTTCTAGTGCTGCCGCTCGTACCTCTTTATTGCAATATAATGCGTGTTTTGAATTCCACAGGATGGGCGTGTCCTGGTATTTTTGAAGTAAGGCCTCTATAGATTCCTTGCTTTGTAGGAGGTCCATTGTAATTTTTGCTAAATTATATTTCTTTTGGAGTCTAGATTACAAAAACATAAACCACATAAAAATAAATATTCCAAAGGATCAGCGTTGACCTTGATCTAATATGTGTCTTCAAATTTATTACCTATATCTAATTCCAAACACAGTCTCTCTTGTTTAAACAATGATTGGCAGCTCGGCCGCATTGCTTGTACCAAACATTGATTTGCTAGATGCAGAGCCATTGTTCACATTGCAGTAAATATTTTAAATATATAAAATTAAACAATGCTTACATATGACAGTATTCATCTAGGCACTCTTTCATGTGTAAATCTCATGCCCCTGACAATGGATGACATAAAAGACACTTCCTAATGACCTCTGTACAACCAACACTTGAACAATACTTTGCCTGATCTGAATACACCATTCAAAAACTTGTCAATGAGGTACAGCATTGTTCACATCTCTATTTTGTGAGGTGTCCAAAAGCATTTGGATACCAAAATAACATTGTGGTACCCCATAGACAGAATAGCTTAAAAAGGGTGCAACCAACAGCCCAAACCCCCATCCCATGTGTCTACATTTTCAAGGCCTCTGCTGATCACATTTTTAATTTCCTTACCTTCCTGTCTCTCGCTCCTCGTTTCTCACGCTCGCCTAATTACCGCGTAAGATGCGTAATGACGGCGTAAACCTTTTAAACACTCCGCGTATTTATGAAACCCCGCCCTCGTCACCTTTGCGAGGCCCCTAATCAATGAGTTTAGGAAATATGGCGTTAACTGTGTATGTTCTGGATGCGCTCGAAGATTTTCCGCGTAACGGACGTAAACACGTTGTTTGCATTCTCTACACTCCGCGTATGTATTAAACGCCGCCCTCTTCTCCGCCCATGGCGTAACAATTCATCTTTTCCACGCCCAGAATCTCTGTGGGAAAGGAAAGATGGCGATGTCACACGAGCGGGCACGATGCTCTCATGCCACAAGTGAAGGGACAGAGGCAGGGACGTCACGATCAAGGAAAAGAAGATATAAAGCCACTAATATGCGGTTCCATGAAATGGTGGAGTTAGTTTACATCATGCGAAAGAAGGACTATGATGGTGAATTAGGGCCATACAAGACCCCTAACCGCCGAAAGGCACATATTATGGACAAGGTGGCGAGGAGAATGCAGAGGATGTTTGGGATCACCAGGTCCAAGGAACAGCTGAGGAAACGATGGTCAGACTTAAAATTGAGGGAGCCACATCAGATGAAGAAAATACTTAAAATTCTGCGTAAAAGTAAGTAAATATATTTTGGGGTTGGGGGGGGGGGGGGGGATTGTCTGCAATAATGTGTTGCCATGTATATTTCACCATCTGCCTCCTTGGCCTGCTTGTAATTTTAAAGACATGTTGTCATTTTTTTTTTAGGACATAAATAACTACATATTTACAAATAGTGTTCTTAGTAAACAACGTAACATCACATAGTTTATCATAAAGGCTCGGTTATTCCAGGAACAACACACCTGGACATGGCTCACTGGCCAAAAACTTTGTTTGTAAACATTGTGTAAAAGCTAGTTCTCGAAAAAAAAAGTATGAGAATGGGAAAGGCAAACAGGATTCATTCTAAAAACAGTGGTAATAAAGCAGATGTTTTCACATCTGCAATGCAGAGCACCTGTGTCTCCCCAAACCAAAAATGGGTTTTGGTAGGGTCTCCCAGAAATACTGTTTAGGGGGGACATCCATGTGTGTCACTTTGCTAAAAAGGGGCAGGATCAGAGCTTCCCATAGAAGTAATTGCAAAATGTAGGTTTGGTGAAAGATAAAAGTAACTAAATGAAAGCATCTTCTAAGCAATGTGTGCGATTTATGCTCTCCAATATCTGTGTGCTGATGAGTCTACATTTGTTTTGGTTTATTTCAGGGGAAAGAAGTCGCCAGCATTTGGAGGAGGCAGAGAGGGCCAGACAAGGCCAAAATCTGCCATCTCAACATGTGGAGGAGGAGGAGGATGTGGAAGGAGAAGAGGATGTGGAAGGAGAAGAGGATGTGGAAGGAGAAGAGGATGTGGAAGGAGAGGAGGATGTGGAAGGAGAGGAGGATGTGGAAGTAGAAGAGGATGTGGAAGGAGAGGAGGAAGGAAGAAAGGAGGAAGGAAGAGAGGAGGAAGAAGTAATTTTGGACTTAGAAGTCATAGCAGATGAAGGGCAAGTGGCGGAAGAACAATTTGGCGAATTGAAAGAAGGTGGATTGATGGATGAAGGAGGAGTCCAAGATGATGGGGAAGTGGTGGAAGAAGGAGGAGTGATAGAAGATGATGGGGAGGTGGTGGAAGAAGGAGGAGTGATAGAAGATGTCGAAGAGGTGGAAAGGAGAAGCCCATCAGGTCAGTGTCACCCTAGCTTGATTCAAAAAAACATATGTAGATAGGCCTCATCGAAAAATAATGTTGTAAATGCCATTTTTTATTTTGTTTTAGGGGAGGAGGATGGTGTGCCAATATTTTCACGTGCAAGTGCTGCTATAATTATTCAGCAGGTAATGGAGTGCAGCACTGAAATGCACAATATGCGTGAAAGGATGTTTCTCATGGAACAGAATGTAACAAATGTCCTTTTGGAATGCAGCACGGAAATGGACAATATGCGGCAAAGAATGATGGTCATCGAATCTAATTTTAAGAACATTATTGACATGATGGGCCGTGTCAAAGACTGAAACACCCCCCGCCCATCCCCCGCCCCCACAAACATTTTTACAGTTTGAATAATGAATACGCCAAAATTTGAAGATACACACACAGTGTGCCAATATGTGCTATCTGCCATCACAGAATATCTAATGTCTGTGCTTTGTGGGTCCAACCCCCTCCTCCATCCTCAAGTAGTTGAGAGGAAGGGTTTGCTCCCACAAAACACAGACATTGATCACCCATGATGTCAGATAGCACATGTGGCCATTTGTCTGTTGAACCAATGACATTTGGCGAGTTTGCACTGAATGTGTGTATCTTCCAATTTTGGCGTGTTCCAGTGTGAAAGCACACCATGACTGACTGCTGTTGTGAGTTTTTATATTTTTGGAATTGGATTTTGTTACTTTTTGACCATGTTGAACATTTTGGGATACTATAAAGTTTAGACCATAAAAGAATAAACAACGCCAAAAATTTGTAAAAATATATATATAGAATTATAAATCTCTCTAATCACTGAATTTAGTGAAGTAGAGATTTGACTCCAAATTATCACCTAAAAATTTACTTTTAGAAAAAAACACCAAAAAAAAAAAAAAGGGTAAAAAAATTATTGTTTTTTGTGCATAAAAAATATGCACAAATAAAAAATTAAGGCGGTAAACACCCCACCAAAAATAATCTATAGATATATATATATATGTAAACAATAAATCTAACTATATTTGAAAAAAAAAAAGAGAACTTGTTAATAAATGTATAATCTGCATAATATTTTTGGTTGAATTACCTGAAAAAAAAAAAATTGTATAAAAATATTTTGTAGACTCCTAAGTACAGAAGCAGGGAGTAATGAAAAAACTATAAAATTATTTTTGGGGTCATGAACAAGCAAAAATTAAACAAATTGACCTCAAAATTTTCAAATGGAGTTGCTTCTTATTTCTAGACTCAATACCCTGTTTGTAGATGAGTGAATACTGTGCAAAATGTGGTTAGTTACTAAAAGTGGAGAAATCAATTATGCATTACAATTGAAGAAGTTAGTTAGAGAACCAGGAAGACAGATAAAAAGAGAAAAAGCATTAATGACAAACAACTGTATAAAGTCCAATGGTCTAATTATTTTTTATTTTTGAGAATATTCCTTTCTTTGGGGGCCGAATTAGAAAGAAATATGATCTGGCATAGCAATGGCCCCCCGACCCATGAAGTACTCAACATATTTGTCGCGTACCTCACGAGCTGATTGGGGGGCCAAGCCAGCGCGACCAGTGTCCAGCCCGGGAAGGGGATCTGAGGGTAGTCCTGCCTCAGAACCGATGTCGGGTAGGTACGTCTGGGAGTGCCTGCGTAAAAAGTTGTGCAAAATGCAGCAGGCAAATACAACGGTGTCCAATTTATATTCCGCCAGATGTATCGATGTCCTGAACAGGCGGAACCGGTTGGTGAGTATCCCAAAGGCATTCTCGACTACCCTCCGAGCCCTGGCCAACCGAAAATTAAACACACTCCTCTCTGAGGTGAGGGTCCTCTGGGGAAAAGGCCGCATGAGGTGAGGACCAAGCCCGAAAGCCTCGTCCGCTAGGAACACAAACGGAAGTCCTTCCACATTCTCTTCATCTGGTGGCAATGCCAGACCACCAGCTTGGAGACGATCATAGAAATCAGTCCGTGCGAACACTCCCCCATCAGACATCCGGCCGTTCTTCCCCACGTCCACATATAGAAACTCATACTGTGCCGACACCACCGCCATCAACACAATACTATGATAACCCTTGTAATTATAATAGTACGACCCCGAGCGGGGTGGGGGCACAATGCGGACGTGTTTCCCATCTATTGCTCCACCGCAGTTTGGAAAATCACACCGCTGGGCAAATTGGGAAGCCACAGACTGCCATTCCTGTGGTGTGGAGGGTAGCTGTGGGGACAAACAAAAAAAGAGATTTAGTACTTTGGCACAAAAACATCCTACAAGCATCCTTGGGACAGTTCACAGTATTAAAATTGCATTCGAAAAATGTTCATGGAGAATTTGGGAAATGAAATATATAGGGCCACTTCATTAAGAGACTCCACAGCCCTCTGATGGGGACAATAAAAGTTTGAAGGGGGGGGGGGGGGGGGGGACACAAAAACCAAAAAGTCCTGTTTGAAAAAATGGCAAGGTGGGTTTGTCCCTAGGATAGCATGCTGGACAGGTTAATATTGGGTAAGGGACAAATATGCAGGTAGGCCAAGAATAAAACATGTAAAGCTGATATCAACATGCATAGGGAGAAAAGGTAACGTTAGTTAAACACACAGCATATCTGGGAAAATAAAAATAAAGTTCGTTAGCAACATTATTACAGCCAGGAAACTTACCTTAATATACTCCTCATGCAGAACTTTGATGATGGCAGCACACGTGTCCGGTATGATGACCCCAAGCGCCTGCGGAGAGATGCCTGTCGAGAACTTGAGGTCCTGCAGGCTCCTCCCAGTCGCCAGGTACCGCAACGTGGCAATAAGCCTCTGCTCGGCCGTGATGGCTTGGCGCATCACAGTGTCCTGCCTCGTGATATAGGGGGACAGAAGATCCAGCAGACGGTTGAATACGGGGTCCGTCATGCGGAGAAAATTCCTAAAGTCATTAGGATTATTCTCCTGGAGTTCCCTAAGCAGAGGCATATGTGAGAACTGGTCACGCTGGCGCAACCAATTCTTGGTCCAGAAACGCCTCCGCCCCCTGTTTCTGGCCAAAGTACTGGAATGATGAACATATCCAGCAGCCATCCCATAAACAGCACCAACTCGCGAAAATTGACGCTGCTGCTCCATCATGGCTTCAAACCGGCCGGCTGGTCAGTCAAGAACACACTGAAACAGAAAGCACTCGCAAATCCAGCACTACCTGCGACAAACGCGTGACAAACAGATACGAGCGCACAGGATGCAACTGCTAAAGCAGAAACAACCTGCTTGCCTATAGCCGAATGACAACTACGTTACCGCAAGCACACGCACTGAACCCGTGAATACACGCTGTCAAAGCCTGGAGACCGAGAAGCGCGAATCAGCTCTAACCAAACCTTCACTAACACGAGCAAACACGTAACTAGCAAAAGAGGAACAGAGGGCGGCGCCATTAACTTTGGTCTTCCCCTTTATAGTGACGTCGTACGTAGTTTACGTGCACGCGTTCCGGTACGACGGGAATTTGGTCCGCTGGTGTGTACACGCCAGCGGAACAAAACACAAATCAGCCTTGTACGCCGGAAACTGTCGGGCAGACAGTTTCCAGCGCACAGATCCGGTCGTGAGTACAAGGCCTTAGAGTTATTATTAGTTATTATTATAGTTATTTTTTTATTTTGTTTATTTGCCATTGTGTTTTTTCCCCCTATAACTGAAGGGCTGGCTTTAAAATGATCTTGTTCTAGTTACAGAATGTGCCTTATGGCTTTTTTTTTGTCAAAACTTGCTTCTCTTCCCATACAATGTAAGGCAAGGGTCTCAAACTGGCGGCCCTCCAGCTGTTGTAAAACTACAAGTCTCATCATGCCTCTGTCTGTGGGAGTCATGCTTGTACTGTAACCGTCAACCTTGCTGACAGTTAGTTACTTCATGGTACTTGTAGTTTTGTAACAGCTGGAGGGCCACCAGTTTGAGACCTATGATGTAAGGGTATGCAAAAATATCAAGAAACAATATGATGTAGCTTAGAAGGAGGTCAAATGCAGGTCAGAGGGTGGTCAACTGTAGGTCAAATGCAGGCTGTAGGTTGATGCTTCCCATGCATACCCTGTACTTGGCCATGTGACATCATAGCTCACTGGATCATAACAGGGCATGTACAGTATGGGTTTCACTACAGTCTGTAACGGAACCCCAAATGGGACAGGGGTTAAAGCCGTTTAAGATATTCCATTCCCAAACCCAAGACAGCTACCGACACTCCACAGTCAGGCAGACAAACCCCAATAACGAGACACACAGCTCTGTTTGAGGTTCCACACGAATAGCCCCTTTATTGAGAAAATCAGGCTCTTATATACAGTTAGTAACCAAAATGAACAATGACCCAACTCCACCAACAACATCACACAAGGAGCCCCAGTACACATCTTTTTGGTAGACATCATGACTCCAGCTCTGACATAATTTACATGAGCTAATTAACTACAACTGATAATTCAGACACCTGACCTTTGGGCTGTCTGTTAACTCACAATACACATTTATCATCAATAGACCTTTACACAATACAGGGTCAATTAGCACAAGCCACAATGACAGATCCTCAGAAGCCAGTCCGGATTCAATACACATTTATCACAGTAGCAGACTTAATTACCACAATAGACAATAGCATGCAATCACAGCAAGCTTTATAGTACACTACAGCCAACAAACAATATATATACACTATATACAATATATACCGCATTAAATCTGACTAGCCCAGACCATAGTGGGGTTCTCATTCACACTGTGCCCCTATTAACACCCTACACAGGGTGATCTAAACATAAGAGGCATCGGGGAGCTTCTGAGTCCCACGGGCCCTTCCGTTACACAGTCTATACTAACCATCAACCACTTCCCTGTACAGCTCTGCTGTGATGGATGAGACCAGGGCATACCTGCTTGGTGTGATCTGCATTAAAAAATTTGGGGGGCAGTAAAAATTGGATTAACAAGGAAGAGTAAAGGGGGGGGGGGGGGGACATCCAGGTCAGGGTGCAGTTGGGGACAAGGCTAAAATGAACAACAAGAATTGCATCTGTAGCCACACCATTATTCACCCTAGGCAGATCTCATGAGTTAGATCTTTTCAGTTTAAAAAAAATAAAATAACAATTTGGACAAAGTAGAGTGTGCTTGAACATGATAAAATATACATTTTTCATATGTAAGTCTTCAAATTTAGCATAATTGAAGACTGAGTATTCTGATGCCTTGTACACATGATCGGTTTTCCCGAGGAAAACTGCTGAGAAAAAAACAGCCGTGAATTCCCCTGCAGGAAAAAAGAAAACATGTTCTCATTTTTCCAGCCGGGTTTCCCGGTGGTTTTCCAGTTTGGAAAACTGCGATGGAGCATACACACGCCCGGGATTCCCGGCCAAATGCTCTCATGGCAGTTTTCCTGTCAGGAGGCATTACAGTTATATAAGCCCAACATAACTTGACCTTGCACTTGTTTGTTTACTAATTCAGTATCTATCAGACACCATTCGAGATCATGAGATCAAGCAATTGTTTGGGCGGCAACTCTAAAGCCTTGTACACACGATCGGATGTCTGATGGAATCTAATCCGATGGATTTTTTTGTCGGATATCCGATGAAGCTGACTTTCATCAGACTTGCCTACACACCATCGGTCAAAAATCCGACCGTGTCCAACAAGGTGACGTAAAACACTACGACGTGCTGAGAAAAATGAAGTTCAATGCTTCCGAGCATGCGTCGACTTGGTTCTGAGCATGCATGGATTTTTGACTGATGGACTTCCACACAGACGATCATTTTTTTCTATCGTTTTTTTATACATAGGAACATTTTAAAACATATTCTATTTTTTTTTCACCGATGGGGCCCACACACGATCGGTTTGTCTGATGAAAGCAGTCCATCGGTCTGTTTTCATCAGACAAACCGAACGTGTGTACAGGGCTTAAAACTGGAGTACACTAGTAGATTTTTGAGCAAATGTTTGTAGGAACTTGCATACAAAAATTCTCCTGTACATTCAATGACTTGATGAATGTTGCTCAAAAATTTTTCTTTGACATTCGATTTTGGTGTGAAAGGACTTTTCCAAACATTCACTGTTAGAAAGTCGTTTATTCAAAAATGTTCATCCTGCTCCTTTACATTTTCTCATCACTGTGATTATAAACAAACGTCAATGGACTCCATTTACTCGCAAGAGATATTTAGGTGTCAGGACACATTTTTCCTAAACATCTCATGCGATCCTAAAACTGTCAATTCACTAGACCATTTATGTGGTATTTACTGAAAAACCCTGAAAACAGGCTTTAAAATTCACTCACAGAATGAAATAAATAATTAAATGCACCTCGCTGATAGCTGAATCTAAAAAAAAATAATAAAAAAAAAATAGGAGAAATAAGAAGCAATATAAAAAGTCCACGGGAAAGGAGAAATCCAATCAATTGTGATGAAACGTGGATCTTGAAGGCTGGTAATAATAGCAGCAAAAATGGCAGAGTCTTTAAGGAACAGATACTAAGGGCACCTCTTCTCGTGAGTGAAGCCAACTCAGGATATCAACATAGAAGAAAAACAGAAAAGTGCCTCTAAGTAAAATGTTTAATAAGTAGTACAAAAAAAGATATCAAACACTTAGGCCTCGTACACACGGCCGAGGAACTCGATGTGTTTGGCACGTCGAGTTCCTCGGCGAGTTCAGCCCTGAAGCCGCCGAGGAGCTCGGCGGGCCGAGTTCTCCCATAGAACAACGAGAAAATAGAGAACATGTTCTCTATTTTCTCGACGAGTTCCTCGGCGGCTCCATCGGGCCGAAAGTGTACACACGACAGAGTTTCTCGGCAGAATCTGGCTCTGACCGAGTTTCTCACTGAATTCTGCCGAGAAACTCTGTCGTGTGTACGAGGCCTCA
The DNA here is from genome assembly GCF_905171775.1 of Rana temporaria. Classification (NCBI taxonomy): domain Eukaryota; kingdom Metazoa; phylum Chordata; class Amphibia; order Anura; family Ranidae; genus Rana; species Rana temporaria. Next base: position 464,741,344 of record NC_053489.1, on the reverse strand, counting down.
CATGTAAGTAAGTACAGATGTGTTCATAAGCGAATCTTGTGGGGATTTTCCCAGTGTCTGTAGCATGGCCAGCTTAAGACTTCTTTGAACATTTCATCTCCTGACTGCTGCAGAGTCAGACATAGTCACAGGGGCAGATCCACAAAGCGAGTACGGCAGCGTACTTTCAATTTTCCCGCGTCGTATCTTTGTTTTGAATCCTCAAAACAAGATACGACGACATCTGGGTTAGATCCGACAGGCGTACGGCTTCGTACGCCTTCGGATCTAAGATACAATTCTTCGGCGTCCGCTGGGTGGCGTTCCTGACGTTTTCCGCGTCGAGTATGCAAATTAGCTATTTCCGACAATCCATGAACGTACGAGCGGCCGTCGCATTCTTTTACGTCGTCTCTAGTTGGCTTTTTTCGGCGTATAGTTAAAGATGCTGTTTCGTGGCGTATAGTTAGACTTGCTATGTTAAGTATGGCCGTCGTTTCCGCGTTTAATTTGAATTTTTTTTGTTTGCGTAAGTCGTCCGTGAATCGCGGGATGGACGTAATTTACGTCCAAGTCTAAACAACGACGTCCTTGCGACATCATTTTGCGCAATGCACGGCGGGAAATTAAGGGACGGCGCATGCGCAGTTTGTTCGGCGCGGGGACGCGCTTTATTTAGATGAAACACGCCCCCTACCCACCCAACTTGAATTCCGCGCTGTTACGCCGCTTGAGATACACTACGCCGCCGTAACTTACGGCGCAAAATCTTTATAGATTTGAACCAAAGCCAGGTAAGGTACGGCGGCATAGCGTATCTCAGATACGATGCGTCGGGGCAGATCTTTGTGGATCTGCCCCACAGTAAATAAGGCTAAATAAGTTAGAAAATTTGAATCATTCAACAGTGAGTCTAGAGTTGTCATAAAGACTGAGGCCGCGTACACACGATCGGTTAAACCGATGAGAACAGTCTGATGGACTGTTTTCATCGATCCAAACCAATCGTGTGGGGGCGCCATCGGTTATTTAACCATCGGTTAAAAAAAAGCCAACTTGTTTTAAATTTAACCGATGGATTCCTAACCGATAGAAAAAAACGATCGTTAGTAGGCACGACCATCGGTTAAAAATCCATGCATGCTAAGACTAAATTAGGGGACAAGAGCGCTCGTTCTGTTAAAACTAGCGTTCGTTATGGAGATAGCACATTCATCACGCTGTAACAGACAGAAAAACGCGAAACGTCTTTTACTAACACAAAATCAGCTAAAGCAGCCCCAAGGGTGGCTCCATTGGATTTGAACTTCCCCTTTATAGTGCTGTCGTATGTGGTTTACGTGTCCGCGTTCTGACACGATCGTTTTTTTAACCGATGGTGTGTAGGCGCGACTGACCATCAGTCAGCTTCATCGGTTAACCGATGGAAAAATCCATCAGACCGTTCTCATCGTATGGACTGATCGTGTGTACGCAGCCTTATTATTCAGATTCTTGCATAATCTGAGTTGTGACTGGTTCTTCTTATCAGAACTGTGTATGATGTCAAGGCTCATCAACATTGCTGCTTGAAAATAAAGGAAAGGGTTGGGTTTTTTCTGTCTCTTTGCTGGATCATAGCGTACAGAAGAAATAAACTTACATCCTGCAAACCTGTAGAGAGCAACAGACAGTTCTCATTTAAGACAGTCCTTAGAATGAAGCCCTGTACTGCATATATTTTTAAATTTCAGAATATATTTGCTGAGTACAAACTCAATTTTTATTGTTGTATAACTTGAGGTTGTTCTCAGGTTCAATTTGTAAAAGGAACATGAGATTGCTTTGTTGTGTAAACTAGGGCTGTTGTTAAATTATTAATTTGGCAGAGCCATTTTCTCTACATATCTACTTAATATGTGGGAGATGTTTAGTTAAACATAATCACATCCCCTAGATTTGATGAATGCAATTAAATTAGATGTGTAATTAAATGAGAACTGCTTTACGTTGAGCCAGAACCTATTCATTGTGTGGTGTTTGTCATAAGCTTTGATTAATGTCTCATACATGACTCTTCTTTTTTCATTACATTGTTTGCCATAAAAATGAAATATCAGAATTACAATGCTTCATAAAGTTTATGAAAGACTATAAACTAATAGATTTATTGCCGTAAGCATTAGAGATCAAAATATTTTCTCCAATGTCTTCTTTTTTATTCTCTTACCACTCAGCAAATCATCAGCAGGATGTTAACCTCTTGGTGCCCACATGTTCACCCAGAAAGTTCCTTGTATCAGGGAAATGTTAGCTTCTGCTGTACTGGAGCTTTGTGCCCGGTAAGAACCTTCAGCAGCATGTTGGCAGGTGTTCCGCTTTATTGTGTGGACAGGATGTGTGTCCTATTCTTGCCAGCCCGGTATATAGTGGGAGAATGGGCTAATTGAGGTCATCAGTCTGCAGCAGAACAAGAGGATTGATTGATAAGATTAAGTACTCCTCCCAGGGGGGCTTGGGAAAGGGAAACTATGTGGCCTGGGGCCTGGAGAGTAAACTGTGGAAGTTCTGCTCAGTGAGTAACACCATAGCACCCCCTTCTGTGTAGATATTGGGGCTGTTATATTAGCACAGCCAGGATGTGGACCAATTCATTTTATGCACCATGATTGCGATGTTTGTAGAGGGGGCTATCCTCCTCCACACACCTTGTGTAATGGAGTACAGCACCATTGTATAGACACGTTTGTAATTTTTTTATAACTTAAAGATAAATTCCATGTGTAGCCCCCTCTATCATAGGTAGGGGCTAGAATAGTATTTTTCTAGTTAAAAACTGTCAGTGCATGCAAATTTAGGCAGGCTTATGCTCTTGAGCCTGGAGTGGCAGGCAGCTCATCTGAGGAGCCCTGACCAATCCCCATTCGGTATTGGCAAGGGGCAGGGCTCCCATATACGCTCACATGCTGCTGAGGATTCTTCTGTCGGGCTGGAGAAGTGAGTATGTAGTTTTAGGCAGCTGCTGCAGTCCCCATGTGGGCGGATGCGCCGAATGCGGAGGAGGGCCGGAGGACCTGCTAGGATGTATTCCCGGATAAAGAGCTCCACCATGGAGTTAGTGCAGGAGAAGGCCATTGTGGAAGTCACAGTGGAGTGCTGGGTGAGGAGTTCTGAAACAGAGGAGATACTGTGGAGTGTAGTGTGAAGTTCCTGTGGCCAGGGAGCAGAGAAAACACTCAGCACTCAGGTAACATTATCCAAGAGACTGTGTAGCTGTTAAAATTTCTAGGCGGCTGGGGAGAGTTAAGGTATACCTCTGGTTTAGTAATGTGCTCAGGCCACACCATTTCAGAGACTTTATTACAGTAACTAATTACAACCAGCAAGTTGGGGTTATTCAACAAACTGTGCCTCAATGGTAACAAAACAGAGGTCATGATAGTTGGAAAAGGCAAGACCGACTTTCTTCAAAATTGGCCCACTGAGTTGGGCTTGACACCAAATCCGAAAGATAAGGTGACGGTCCTGGGGGTTATCCTTGACGACAAACTAAGTATGATTCCCCAGGTTAGACAATCGGTTTCGAGAGCCTCCCATTTTCTACGACTTATCCGCAAGGCAAAACATCTCCTGACCCAAGACCAGAGGAAAGACTTAGTCCAGGCACTAATTATTTCTCGCCTTGACTTTTCAAATGGAGTCCTACTAGGCATTCCAATTAAATGGTCTAAGAAACTGCAGCTGGTGCAGAATCAAGCAGCCAGGCTTATCTACAATCTCCAAAAGCAAGACCATATCAGCCCTGTGCTCAAAGAACTTCACTGGCTCCCTGTTACAAAACGGGCCGATTTTAAAATCCTCTGCCTGATCTACAGGGGCTACCACCAGCTGGGCCCACAGTTCCTATCAGATCTGACTCCACACTATATACCTAGACGCTGCCTTCGCTCAGCCGACAAAGCTCTACTCATTGGCAATACTGACAGGCTAATTTCTATAGGAGGAAAACGTATTGGCTCCGCGGGGGCGACTCTTTGGAACCAAATCCCGCTTAACATTCGCATCTCCCGTAGCCTATATACGTTCAGGAAGAAGCTGAAGACCTGGCTATTCTGCCAAGCATTTCAATCCTATGCCAATTTTTCTCCGCTGATTTCTTGTTTTCTTCTCCCTTCTGTTTTATTTATGCTCCCCTCGCCAGAACATCCGGGCTATTTTGTCACAAAGCGCTTTGGCACCACCGACCGGTGGTATATGCGCGCTTCCCAAATAAATAGTAATAAATAAAATAAAATTCAGAGAGATCCCTATTTGTCTTACTGGAAATGATGAGACAGGAATCAGTTTGCAGCAAAGGAGGAGGAGGAGTAATAGTCTGCGGTGGAGATATGCAGGGGAAGAGACTGTGAATGTGAGAAGTGCATAATTTTTCAGGGCTAAATCTACTAATCAATGTTCTATGGATGTGATGGCAATTCAACAAGTGGTATGGGCATCTCATATTTTCCTATACCCCAACCAAGTTGTATCACGCAATAAACAAAACAAAACATCGCAAATGACTGCTCATTGTCTCAGAAGTGATATATGGGGTCTGGCAGCAGGGTGATTTGGTGGATGTCTGTTACTAGTAGCAACCAAGCGCTACACATGTGTGGTATATTTTTCCTTTTTTGTTTTTTGTCCAGCTTGGACTAACTATGTATATATCATACCTGATCGATCTCCCTAGAAGCTGGAAATCACTGAAGTAGACACTGCTACAGTGGTTCATTGATCTTTACTTACTTCTGGGTCCTGATGCATTATGAATGCAGGAGGTTGCCAGCTCAGCACAGGTGCCATTCAGAGAATGCTTTGCATTTTCTCAAAGAATGCAAAGTATTCCCTGACTGGAGGCAGGGCAGTGACACTTTCCACCTCATCCTGCCACCTTTATTTACTTGTGCAAACCTGATCGGCTCAGGAGCAGGCAATAATTAGGGAAAAGGAGTCACCCTCTTGGCAGTTAGAGTTAACTCCCTCATAGAACACATGCCAGAGGACCCAGGGCCCTAAGCCCTGAGTGTTCAGTTGGACACCCAGAGACCTAATTTGAAGCATGGTAAATCTGGAACATTGGAACTAAATCTGGAACATGATCAGGGAGATGCAGAAAATTAGCTTCTTCATTTTAGGTTGTTCTGTATACATTTGCAGAGAGAAAAAAAGATTAGCTGGATGGGTGACAAAAAAGTGTTATAAAAAATACCTTTAAAAATACCTGTATACTTTAGCCTTGATATTGGTTTCGGGCATAAAAATTTTTTTTGCAAGCTAAAATGAATCACATTAAATAGTCCCTAAAACATTTTGATACTGTAGCCCCCCAATCGTTCCAGAAATCATTGCAAAACACTTGCCTTATATCCTCCAGCTCATGTTGTGGCCGTATCCATCATATGTGTGGGCATGTGAAGCCCAGTTCCTTTTTCTTCCTGGTTTTCAGGGAGAGGTGCATGCGGGGCAATTTTTAGGCACATTAATGCTCAGAGACTCCTGGGAAATGAGTGTCATCATTTCCCAGGAGGCAATGGGGTCTTAGGACAGGAAGTTGAACCACCTAGGACAGGAACTTTTTTTTTTACATTAAAGGCAAGCTGTTAATAGAAAGTTCATTTTTAGGGTGGAACTCCGCTTTAACTACTATGACCTCCAGGGCTTAAGTGGGAATATCTAAATGATGCCTGCAGCTACAGGCATCATTCAGATATAATTTCTTTCAGTTGGCGATCAATCATTGCATCCTATCCCATCGTCCTCCGGTGCTTTTACCAGCTCGCCCATGCAGTCAGCGAACTGAAGAAGGAATCAGCCAGAAGTTAGCCATAGAGAAAACCGAGGGCCAGATGGACCCCCGGCAGTCTCCCCTGTCCCTGCGTGCTCACGTCCACATATGTAAACGACGTTCAAACTACACATGTGAGGTATCACTACGAACGTTAGAACAATAATTCTAGCCCAAGACCTCCTCTGTAACTCTAAACAGCTAACCTGTAAAAAAATAAGGAGATTTTTAAGTACCAAAGTTTGGCACAATTTTAAAGGGTGACATGTTAGGTATCTATTTACTCTGCATAACATCATCTGTCACATTATACAAAAAAAATGGGCTTTCGTTACATTTTTTTTTCCCTTAAAAATATATTTTTTTAGAAAAAAAAATGTGTTTTTAAAAAATTGCTTTGATAAAAAAAAAAGCATATTTCAGTGATAAAACTTCCTGGAAAAAAAAAATATTCAAAATTCAAACTGAAATGAAGCAAGTTGTAAATGAAAAATAATAATTTCCATGACCACGCTGTGACTGTCTGTAAAAAATGTACCGATTCATAACATCATATTCAGCTTTACGGCACCACATGTCACAAAGCATGTAATTTAAAGGGGTTGTAAAGGATCAATTTTTTTTTATTTAATAACAAACATGTTATACTTACCTCCACTGTTCAGCTCGTTTTGCACAGAGTGGTCCTGATCCTGATCATCTAAGGTCCCTCGGTGGCTGTCTAGGCTCCTCCCCGCATCAGCTAACCCTCTTCATGGGAATCTCTCTCCCAAGAGGGTCAGCTTGAGGGCGGGCTCCCCATGATACAGCCGGCGGCTATAGCTGCCAACTGTATCACTCGGCCCCGCCCCCCTGGCACGCCGCATCATTGCTTTGATTGACAGAAGCGGGAGCCAATGGCTGCGCTGCTATCAATCATCCAATGAATGAGCCAAAAAGCCTGGTTGAGAAGCCTGCTCGTTCACGACGCAGCACTTTCGAAGGCTCAGGTAAGTAAACGTGGGGGGCTGGAAGGCCGACAAACATCAGATGTTTTTTCACCTTAATGCATAATGCATTAAAGGGGTTGTAAAGGTACATTCTTTCCCCCTAAATAGCTTCCTTTACCTTTGCAAGGCTTTCTCCCTGGTGTGGAAAAAGCCTCTTGAGGGGGGAGGGGGCGAGCAGGAGTGTCAGGACGCCCACTAACACACAGCTCCTTTCTCTATCTGCAAAGTAGAGCGTGTCCTGACTTGCCTGCTCACCCCCTCCCCCCTCAAGAGGCTTTCTCCACACCAGGGAGAAAGCCTTGCATTACTGTGTGTAGTTACAGACAGAAGAACAGGAAGTGAGGATTTCTCAGAAGAAATAAGGACATTTAAAAGCAAAATGGAAGGATGAGGTAAGTGAAGGAGGACTGCACTAAGGTATAGGAAGCTATTTAGGGATTTTTTTTTTTACCTTTACAACCCCTTTAAGGTGAAAAAACATGAACCTTTACAACCCCTTTAAAGGATTTATGTATTGTTAATGTTGCCCTCAAAGCTTTTTGCTGCTCTACAGTTTTTTTTAAAATTGCATTGGTACCTGTACCCCATTGCAGTGCCCAACTTTCTATGCCTTTTACAGTAGTTTGCCTAGAGAGGGGAAGTGTTCAATAATCCCGTACTGGGATGACAATACTGCTTTTTAATAGATACAGTACAAAGAGTGAGAGCATTGCCATGCAAGGACATTAAATGTATTAGTGGCAGGATCACAAAGTGAAAATAAATGTAAAAAAAGTCCAAGAAAAAGAAACTAAAGCATGATTATTTGTTCTTGGGACTAAAAAATATTTAAATGCAATATTACTTAAAGGGGTTGTAAAGGAAAAGCATTTTTTTCATAATAAGCATCCTTTACCTGCAGACATTCCTCTTTTCACTTCCTCATTGTTCGTTTTTGCTCAGAAGTTGCTCTATTTCTTCTCTGTTCTGTTCACTTCCTGCTTGTCTGATTATTACTCACCACCGTGATGGGAGGCTTTACTACGGTGGTCAGTGACGTGCTCACCCCCTCCTGGGAACTACATTTGTGCGGCAGGATGCTCTCTACGTGTTGGAGACTTCAAGGGGGTGTGAATTACTGGGCGTGCCGCAATTCATACTGGGAAATGTAGTTCTTACATGACCGAGCGATGCAAACCAGGAAGTGAATAAGAGAACAGAAACTAGAATGCCGGAGGTGATATAGATGAAGGAATTTAATAGGTATTTACTTGTTTTTTAACAGAATCATTACACTATTCTGTCTGTCTACCTTGCAGACATTGGGGCAGATCCACAAAAGGATTATGCCGGCGTATCTATTGATACGGCCGTGTGTAATTTCAAAATTCCCGCGTCGTATCTTTGTTTTGTATCCATAAAACAAGATACGACGGCATCTGGGATCGATCCGACAGGTGTACGTCTTAGTACGCCGGCGGATCTTAGATGCAATTTTTCGGCGGCCGCTAGGTGGCGTTTCCGTCGTAATCCGCGTAGAGTATGCAAATTAGCTATTTACGGCGATCCACGAACGTACGTCCGGCCGGTGCATTTTTTTACGTTGTTTGTATTTGGCTTTTTCCGGCGTATAGTTAAAGCTGCTATATGGTGGCGTACTCAATGTTAAGTATGGCCGTCGTTCCCGCATACAATTTTGAATTGTTTACGTCATTTGCGTAAGTCGTTCGCGAATAGGAATAGAATGACGTCACCGTCGTAAGCATTGGCTTCTTCCGGTCAAATTTCGAGCATGCACACTGGGATACCCCCAGGGACGGCGCATGCGCAGTTAAAAAAAAACGTTGTTTACGTCGGGTCACGACGTATTTACATAAAACACGCCCCCATTACATCCATTTGAATTAGGCGCCATTACGCCGGCAAAGATACACTACGCCGCCGTAACTTACGGCGCAGATTCTTTCAGGATTTGAAAAAAAAAGGAAGTTACGGCGGCGTAGTGTATCTTAGATACGCTACGCCTGGCGCATAAACGCGCCGCTGTACGAGGATCTGCCCCATTAATTTTAGGCAATTTTTTTTTTCCTTTAGTGACCCTTTAAGTGAGAAAAGTAATTTAAAGTTGTGATAACACATACAATACAGATTTGAACCGTTTTGCTTGGATGGATTTGTTAGGGGTACCTTTTGAATTCTCCTTTCTTCATGTATTTTTTTTTTATGTTTTTGAGGTTTATTTGGCCAAAAACGTGCATCTTGGTGTGCATTGATGCACGCTTGGCAATGTGTGTTAAATCAAACCGGTGTGAATGTGGTCCTAATGTTTACTATTTCTGTAGAAAATATGCTTCAGCTTCAGGTTCCTGCTTGTGCTGGCCATATGATCAGAAGCCTAGCATTTGGCTACTTGATTTCTTCAACTCATTTTTCCTTTAACAGAGATCACATGACCAGATGCTTTGGCTATTGACCATTAAAATAAAAAAGGCGGTTGGAGCAGCGTCTTCTCCAGAAAAGATATGCAGCCCTTCTGCCACTTATTAATTATTCATCCAAGCTAAGCTGTTAACATAGTTAGTCAGGTTGAAAAAAAGACCGAAGTCCATCTAGTTCAACCATAAAAAAACGTGGCTTTAGGTTTGTATGAAGCCATCAGCCATCAGTCCACCACAAGGTAGTTATATCTTTATCCTCCTACAATAACAAATTCTATAGGCCCAGTACCCTGTTTCCCAAACCATTTCTGAAGAACCATTATCGGTGAGATGTCTGCTGTTGACTTCCTGAGTGAAAGCAGGGCTTGAAATATGCAAAGGTGGGCAGTCCCAATCAAACAGGAAGTCAAGATTTATTTTGGTTGAGATCCTGCTGTTGAAATATCAAAGACATCTACGACTCCCAAGATACCACCTATAAGTAAACTCATATTTTTAGGTGGCCTGATTAGGTTTCTTCACGAGATCAGTGAAATTATGTAGTTTTAAAAAATATACTAATTTATACAGATATTTTTTCCTAGAAGCATGTAAAACTTTTACTATTAGGCCCCTTTCCCACCGGGGCGGGAGGTGCGATGGCGGTATAGCGCTGCTATTTTTAGCGGCGCTATACCGTCGGAATTGCAGTGGTATTCGGCCACTAGCGGTGCGGTTTTAACCCCCGCGAGCGGCTGAAAAAGGGTTAATACCACGGTTTCCCATTGATATTAATGGGAAGGAGCAGTGAAGGAGCAGTAAACACACCGCTCCTCTCACTGATGCTGCTGGCAGGACTTTTGGAGTGGTCCTGCTAGCGCACCGCTCCAGTGTGAAAGCCCTCAGACTTTCACATTGGAGACACAGCAATAGCGCCTGCAAACCGCCCCAGTGTGAAAGGGGTCTTAATGATATTTGTAGAAAACTTTGGGCACCGTGGCCTTGGTTAATTGATTAGCATTAAATCTGGTTTTCTTATCTATTTCTTAATTCAGACTTGACGTGATTGTAGCCGTATCCTTGAAGAAGGGGACATACCCAAAAAGCTTGTCCTGAAAAATTGTATGTTAGTGCAAATAAAAAAAGTATCACGGACAGTACTCAATTTTCTCTGTCTTAATTCAGAAAAAGTTCTAAATAAGTAAATAAGAACATTAATTAGAAGCAAGACATTTTGTAACATTAGGCCTCGTACACACGACCAGTTTCCTCGGCAGAATCCATCAAGAAACTTGGTGGGAGAGCTTTTTTGCCTAGGAAACTGGTCGTGTGTACATTTTTAATTGAGGAAACTGTCGAGGAACTCGACGAGCCAAAAAGAGAGCAAGTTCTCTTTTTCTTCAACGGGAGTCTCAAATTGGCTAGTCGAGTTCCTCGTCGGGCTGGTTTCCGACGAGAAACTCGAGCGTGTGTATGCAAAGAAACCCGCGCTTGCTCAGAATAAAGTATGAGACGGGAGTAAAAGTAGCATTTGTAATGGAGATAACACATTTTTCAAGCTGTAACAGACTGAAAAGTGCAAATCGTCTCTTACCAAACTTTTATTTAACACGCAGTAACATGAGATTAGCAAAAGCAGCCCCAAGAGTTGTGCAAGTGGAATCGAACTTCCCCTGCCGTTGTATGGGTCAGTGGTCATCAACCTTGTCCTGCAGGGCCCACTAACAGGCCAGGTTTGCAAGATAACTGAAATACATGACAGGTGATATAATTTGCTCCTCAGTGATTGCAGTATTCTAGACTGCATCTCCCCAAGTTAATACATAAAACCTGGCCTGTTAGTGGGCCCTGCAGGACAGGGTTGATGACCACTGTTGTACATCATCGCATTTGAGAACGAGGAGGTTTTGTCTTGACAGTGTGTACGCAAAGCAAGCTTGTCGAGTTCCTCGACAAGCCTAACAAGGAACTCGACGAGGAAAATTATGTGTTTCGCCCGACGAGTAACTCGGTCTTGTGTACGAGGCCTTATAAATATTTTCTGGTCTACATTAAATAAAGCAATAAAATAAGTAAAGTATTTGTATTGTAATTTTTACAAAGCAAAGTTAGGTGCTGATTTACTAACAGTGCAACATCTGGTGCAGATTTGCATAGAAACCAATCAGCTACAGCTTTCAGCTGAACAAGCTGAAGTTTGAAGCTAATTGGCTATCATGCACAGCTGCACCAGATTTTGCACTTTCCAGTTTTAGTAAATCACCACAATTTTCACATAATACATTTAGCACTTTGTTGTCAGTTATGATACCGGTACTTGTCTTGGTGTATTTGAAGCACGGGTGAACTGAGTATGGTTAGCGACAATGGGCCAGATTCACAAAAGAGGTACGACGGCGTATCTCCTGATACGCCGTCGTATCTCTGAGTGTATCTATGCGACTGATTCGTAGAATCAGTTACGCATAGATAGCCCTAAGATCCGACAGGCGTACGGCTTCGTACGCCTTCGGATCTTAGGCTGCAATACTTCGGCCACCGCTGGGTGGAGTTCGCGTCGTTTTCCTGCGTCGGGTATGCAAATGAGCTTTTACGGCGATCCACGACGGTTTTCGCGTTCGTTACGTCGTCGCTAGTAATTTTTTCCCGTCGCAAAGTTAAGCCTGCTTTAACATGGCTTAACTTTAGATGAGCCATGTTAAAGTATGGCCGTCGTTCCCGGGTCGAATTTCAAATTTTTATTTTTTTGCATAAGACGTCCGGGAATACGAAAGTACGTTACGCACGTCGCCGTTCAAAAAAATTACGTCACTTCGGCGCAAAGCACGGCGGGAATTTCAAAACGGAGCATGCGCAGTACGTCCGGCGCAGGAGCGCGCCTAATTTAAATGGTACACGCCCCATTTGAATTAGGCGGGCTTGCGCCGGACGCCTTTACGTTACACCGCCGTAAGTTTACACGCAAGTGCTTGGTGAATCAGGCACTTGCGCTGAAAACTTGCGGCGGTGTAACGTATAGTCGATACGTTACGCCGCCGCAAGTATATGTGAATCTGGCCCAATGTTTTCACTTTATTTTCTCACTGTGAGATTTTTTTTGAATGGGGCATTTGTTCAGTCATTCAATCATGTTGTGATATTTATTGTTGCAATAAAGGGTGTTTTATATAAGGAAACCTCAATTCCCTAATTTGTTTTACTTTTATTTTACTTACATAGCACATAGTAAAAGTGGAAAGTTACTATCTACAAAACATACATAGTGTTTCTATTCTGTTCTATAGCTAAAGTAATTTAATAAAGGTTATACTATTTTAACCACGTGGTAAGCAGATGAATGATAATGTAAGATTGGGCTAAATTTCCTCTTGTTGTTAAGCTGTAGTTTAATAAATCTGAACTGTTCGTTGTTTCTGTAATATGAGAATGCCAAGCAGGTCAAGAAGTCGGCACCTGTTTCTTGTTAATCGTTTATTTTATACAGATATGCATGATGGAAGTGCATAGCAATGGTTTTATGTGAAATTGATACATAGGTCAGTTAAAAACATTAACTGTACTGCACTGCTGACCTCTTCTGCAGATATCGCAAAACCTTCAGTCATGAAAAATGTCTGGTGACTTCTTACTGAACTATAAAGTCTTGCGTGCCAAACAACAAAAACACTGATTTGCTGTCCTGTTCTGGAAGAATTTGTACGTGTTAATGATATAAACACATGTGCTTTACTAACAGAAAAGTCTCTTCCTGGAACGAAATTCACTCAATGTTTAAAGTAAAGAGGGAAAAAAACATTGAAGAAGAATTCCAGGTATGGCTCATTTATGCATAGTTACAGTGGTCCAACTTGGACCACTGAAATTATGCCTATATCATACCTGCCTTATGCAGAAAAAAAGAGTGGATACCCTGTGCTGCCAATTGTACGTAGATGGTAGCTGCTAACACGGCTCATTCAAAAAAGCAAAACAACAAAAGGATACATAATGTGTAGCGCTAAAATTGACAAAGTGAATATCAAAATACCATACTGTGTGTAGTGATAAAAATTAAAACACATGCAACATTGATAAATATTGAACACAAATCATAAGACTTGAATAGGTCCCTCTAGTGCGAGGAATGAGAGAATGTGCCAGACTGGCACGTGGTCTGATACACCTGTTGTGGTATCAGAGGTGAATGCAAAGTTCAGCAAAACACAACGCTGTGATAATCAGATAGATATGACAAAGTTCAACAGCATCAATAAATCATTCAGGTGAGTGAGTGAATAAATGGAATAAGCGTGACTTCTTTATCGTGACAATCCCACCACCAGAAAGAGTGCAGGCTTACCGGAACTTGTTGACCACTGATGGCGTATGCCAACAAAGGTCAATCAAGGCTTTGTATGACAGATGTCAAAAAACGATCCTTGGCAGGAAACATAGGCCCAACTGGTTGAGATGTCTTTAGGTAGAATAGGTGCCTGGAAGCAAGCTGGAAGCTGTACTGGTATTGGAATCCCAAAACCAATTGCCTCAGTGTATTATTAGTGCATAAAGAAAAGAAAGAAGGGTGGCCACATAGCGTAAGTCCGTATGATAAGTAAAATATGTTTTTATTCACAGCTAACAAACTTACATTTGGCTGGAAGTAAAAGAGCTCTTGCATGCAAATGGGGCGACAGTGGAGTACTCCCCACGCGTTTCGTGGTCAAAAGCACATCGTCTGGGGTCAATACCATACCTGCCTTATGCCCCTGGAAGCTGGAAATCACTGAAGTAGACACCATTACTCCAGTGATCTCCACTTACTGCTGAATCCTAGGCTGAGTGGTTGGCCTGCTGCAACACAAGAGATAGCAACTCGGCATAGGCTACTTTAGAAGAATGCATCGCATTTTCTAAATTAATGCAAAGAATTCTTCAATTGAATAAGGTGGAGAGGTGGGGCAGTGGTGTCACACTCTCCACTTTGTCCAATCAGAGAATGTTTTGCATTCATTGAGAAAATTCAAAGCATTCTCAGATTGGCACCTGTACTGAGTGGCTGGTCTCCTCTGTTCACAATGTTGCAAGGTAGCCACTTGTCACGACTCCGAGACGCAGAAGCTAGTGGAGATCACTTGAGTAGTAGCCCCTATTACAGTGTTTTCCAGCCTCTAAGGGGATCCCACAGGTGTGGTACAGTATATGCATAGATAAACTGTGCAAAACTCTGCGCTAAACAAAATGGGCTAGATTCAGTAAGAAGTTACGTTGGCGTATCTGTTGATACGCCGCGTAACTTCTAGGATTTGCCGGCGTATCTTTTTTCTGTATTCAGAAAGCAAGATACACCGGAATTTTGCTAAGATACGACCAACGTAAGTCTCTTACGCCGTCGTATCTTAGGGTGCATATTTACGCTGGCCGCTAGGTGGCGCTTCCGTTGATTTCAGTGTCGAATATGCAAATGAGCTAGATACGCCGATTCAGAAACGTACGTGCGCCCGGTGGATTTTTTTACGTCGTTCACGTAAGACTTTTTCCGGCGTAAGGTTACTCCTGCTATATGAGGAGTATCCAATGTTAAGTTTGGACGTCGGGACAGGGTCGAATTTTGCGTTGTTTGCGTAAGTCGTTCGCGAATAGGGCTTGACTATTTGCAACGTGATTAGGAGCATGCGCACTGGGATACGTTCACGGACGGCGCATGCGCCGTTCGTTAGACGTCATTTATGTGGGGTCATGTTTTGTTTACATAAAACACGCCCACCTCTTCACAATTTGAATTCGGCACGCTTACGCCGCCAGATTTACGCTACGCCGCCGTAACTTAGGGCGCAGGTTCTTTGTGAATCCAGCCCCAGCCTCACTAAGCTACGGCGGCGTAGCGTATCTGAGATACGCTACGCCCGCACAAACTTACCGCGGGCTATCTGAATCTAGCCCAGTGTGTACAACTGTGACAGTTGCTGGCACAGGTCAGTAGATGACCTCAAACAATGTAATCTTAAATTAAAAGTGCTGCAGAGCATATCAAAAAAATAAAGCAAACATTTTTTTTTGAGCATTAATTAACCACTTCAGCTCCGGAAGGTTTTACCCCCTTCCTGACCAGACCATTTTTTTGCCAGACTGACAATTGCGTGGACTTGCGACACTGTACCCAAATATAATTGCTTTCCAGAAATAGAGCTTTATTTTGGTGGTATTTGATCACTTCTGCGGTTTTTATTTTTTGCGCTATAAACAAGAAAAGACTGACTCAAAAAAACAAAAAAAACAATAGTTTTTACTTTCTGCTATAAAACACACCCAATAAAAAAATGCAAAAAAATCTAAATTCTTCATCAGTTTAGGTCAATATGTTTTCTGCTACATATTTTTGGTAAAAACAAATCCCAAAGAATTTTATTAACCCAAAAAAGTGGTATAAGTTTATTTATTATTATATCTGTCTGAGATTTGATGTAGCTGCCTGTAGTCCCATCTCTTTTCAAATAAAAACATTATTCAACTCAATTAAATGTAATTTTCCTCAGTTTATTACACACTTAAACGTATTAGATTTCCTGAGTTTTTTTTTTTCTCTTTGCAAGAGACCAGATATCTTGTTAGTGTTTCATTTATATGTGGTCTAAGTACAAAATGGGAGCAGTAATGCAGAAGCTTCTATTGTTAGAGCATCTTGTTCATGCCTCTTAATAAATTTCATATAGAAATGCGTGAAAAAATGAATATATTTAATGCTCATTTCCATTCACTCTTCACATCACCTGGCAAAACCTGGAGAACAGTTAATCTGTTGGCTTAATAAATGTTCCAAAAATTGCTATTCAAATAGAGGAAGATAGGTCATGAAAGATCACATAGATCTTCTTATTGACTTTTATTCATTTCCTCTTTTTGTTTTAAAATGCATAA
This sequence comes from Rana temporaria, assembly GCF_905171775.1. Taxonomy (NCBI): domain Eukaryota; kingdom Metazoa; phylum Chordata; class Amphibia; order Anura; family Ranidae; genus Rana; species Rana temporaria. The sequence continues at coordinate 464,725,280 of NC_053489.1, read as the reverse complement.
AAACAAGGTCCCTAGCCAACCTTCATATTAAAATATCTTACTTACTTATCTTATGCCTTACTTGTCTGACAACTTTTTGGCAGCACTAACTAACAGGGTGTCCAACTTTCAATAACTCTCAGATTTTATACAAAGGTTGAACTATCATTAAACTGAAACTGACTACACACTCAGTAGGGATCGCTTGGAGAAGAGATATCCAACATTGTGATATAGAGTAACATAATCATTATGACTGTATATTTGCTTTTCATAGGCTTGACACATAATATTTTTACTACAGTAATTTTTTTTATTTTTTAAATGTGGCCTGCAAAAACATTTACTACATCCCCTATGTTTGTGTTCAACCTTGTAGAACCTCAGTTTCATATTTAAAAATTAATGAGCTGTCTCCCGTAACTATATTTAAATAAACACTTCCATGAATCCTATTAAATCTTTTTACATACAGCAAATTCATTTATGAAAGAATGCAGTAAAAGTTTTTGTAGCTCATTCAGTATCATATTTATGTGACCATGTATGGGTTGGAGATATTACTGCAAGTATTGGAAAAGTCTCCATATGTATGTAAAAACACACAGTAGCTTTAAAAATTCTCTTTCTTCTCTAGAAGATACAGAATATGTAATTAACAGGTAAGTTATAATCTTTTCAGGTTTTAGTTATACATTTAAATAAAATCAAATGTCCATATTACAGCGCCACCATTAACTACTTAACCCAAAAGTTAAGGACTCCTAATTCCCTGACATGCCACATTTGGCATGTCATTTTTTTGGGGAGGAGAGTGTGTACCTAGTTTTGACAGGTACCCGGCTCCCACTTCCGCTTGCGCAGCCTAGGCGACTCAAGCGTAAGTTTTCCTCTACCCTCCCCTCCCTGCAAATCTTCTGGAATGCATCACGTTCCAGAAGATTCAGGATGTGCAGCGCAACTTGCACATGGGCAGTGGGCACCCGGCTGTGAAGCCGCAAACTGTCACAGCCGGGTGCCCACACTAGTCATACTGGCGCCGGGGAGAGGCGGGGGAGAGAACCGAGGCTTCGGCCGGCCGCATCGCTGGATCATGGAACAGGTGAGTGTGTGTTTATTAACCACTTGATGACCAGACGCGGCAGTTTTACTGCGGCAACATGGCTCGGCTGGGTGAAACAAAGTTATGTTACTTTGCTTCGCCCTGTGGCCACTGGTGCCTGCGTGCGCTGCCAGAGGCACATGCGGGTGCCAGCTGTTCGCCCCTGGAGCCGATGACCGCCAGGCACCTGCTCCCAGTTCTTTCGGGGGAGAAATGACTGATCGTATGTTTATACAGTATGAACAGCGATCTGTCATTTCCCCTAGTAAGTCCCATCCCCCTTTAGTTAGAACACATCTCGGGAACACAATTGACCCCTTGATCGCCCCTTAGTGTTAACCCCTTCACTGCCAGCACATTTTTTACAGTAATCGGTGCATTTTTATAGCACTGATCGCTGTAAAATTGTCAACGGTCCCAAAAATGTGTCAAAAGCGTCTGATCTGTCCACCATAATGTCGCAGTCCCAATAAAATTTGCAGATCACCGCCATTACTAGTAAAAAAATATTAATAAAAAAATGTCATTCTATCCCCTATTTTGTAGACGCTAAAACTTTGGTGCAAACCAATCAATATATGCTTATTGCGATGTTTTTTTACAAAAAATATGTGGAAGAATACATATCAGGCTAAACTGAGAAAAAAAATTGGAATATTTATTATTGCAAAAAGTAAAAGATAGTGGGGGTTAATTACGAAAGGCAAATCCACTTTGCACTACAAGTGCAAAGTGCACTTGAAATTGCACTGAAAGTGCACTTGGAAGTGTAGTCGCTGTAAATTTGAGGGGAAGGTCTGAAATGAGGGAAAGCGCTGCTGATTTTATTATCCAATCATTTGCAAACTAAAATACTGTTTTTTATTTTTCTTCCATGTACCCCTCAGATCTACAGCGACTGCACTTCCAAGTGCACTTTCAATATAAGTGCAAAGTGGATTTGCCTTTCGTAAATAACCCCCATTGTGTTTTTTTTTTAAATTGTCGCTGTTCTTTTGTTTATAGCGCAAAAAATATATACTGCAGAGGTGATCAAATACCACCAAAAGAAAGCTCTATTTATGGGACAAAAAGGACGCAAATTTTGTTTAGGTACAATGTTGCACGACCGCGCAATTGTCAGTTAAAATGACACAGTGCCATAGGCTCTAATAGGCTTCAAAATAGGTGTGAATATTCGCTTTTCTTAAGACTGAACCACCTCTCTGCCAATTACGTGCTTGGGTGTGTTACCCGTCACCTGATTGGCTGAAATGACAGGCACTGTGATTGGACACCTATCAGGAGGAGAGAAGACGCATGGAGGACACTGTTCGCCACCCTCACCCACTGATCCACCGAGACCGGGTAAGTGTCGGGCAGACAGCGAGCGGGGGGGTCACAGTGATGGGCACAGTAGCTGCATTTGATGGCCCAGTGGCTGCATTTGATGGGCACAGTGGCTGCGTTTGATGGGCACAGTGGCTGCATTTGATGGCCCAGTGGCTGCATTTGATGGGCACAGTGGCTGCGTTTGATGGGCACAATGGCTACAACTGATGGGTACAATGGCTGCAATTGATGGGCACAGTGGCAGCATTCGATGGGCACAGTGGCTGCATTTGATGGACACAGTGGCTGCAATTGATGGGCACAGTGGCTGCGTTTGATGGACACAGTGAGGCTGCAATTGATATTTTTTTTTTCAGAATTTTTCAGTTTGTTTGCGCCCCCCCCCCCCCCCAAAAGCACCAGCCGCCACTGGGTACAAATGTTATATCAAATACATGAGCAAATGAATTAATCTGTACAGCATTTTTAGCTCATTTTCCCACATGAACTGTTGGAGTTAATTCAAGATCGAAGCTGAGAAATCCTGTTCTGTATTAATTAAACAGTATTTGTTTTAGTTGTTTTATGATTCTTAGGAAACAGTGCACTATTTTCGAATTAAAAGTAATGAGGCACAGCAAATCTCCAAGAGTTACTATGCAGCTCCACTGAGTTAAAAAATTAGATTCTCTTTAGTTTATTGCGAAATGAACAAAATGAAATATTGGTGCACTTTTAAGTGAGATCAGGAATCAGCACTAACTTAAATTCCCCATTGTTCACTTCACCCATGGTTTATTTTACTGCCTCCGAGAAGCCCAGACTTGTGAGCAAGTATATATTTAATGTCTGATAATTAAGTCATGTTTATGATCCCATATAAAATCTAAATATGTCAGGTAGTCAGACTTCCCCTGTTGTGCAGAACACATGGAAATTCCATTCGCTGTGGAGCCTGGTTGCTTCACTGTATGAATGGATGGAATGTTCCCTTCATTAGTGTTCCATTGTAAAACTGTAGATGGAATCTAATAAATTAGGACATTCAGAAGATATTAACTCACCCGAATACTGTTAGTGAACATAATTTTATATGGTGCAGTTTTTTTTCTGGTTTATGGTAGATCAATATTGTATTTCATTTTGTTGCCCTGGAAACACCTGTATTTGTAACTTAAGCTATTTCCAGGCAAGAAAACGAATTTTCTGTATTTTTATAAATATACTTGGGCTTTTCTCTGTAGAGGTGTCACAAGGTCAAATGTGGGCTTAATCAATGTATGGCTAACCAATTTAGTGAACATAGAAATGTTATATGTGGTATGTGATGAAGGTAGTTGTATTTTGCTTATCTAAAATAGCTGTTCTTACCATTCAGAAATATGTATGCTGTGTGAAAAGTTCAAGTTATGTACACAGCTTCAAGGTAGAGCCTTGCCTAAAACATAAAAATATATATATAAAAGAAATAAAAATTGCTTGTTATACCTCTAGAAGAGATTTAAGTTATTTTGGGACAGTGGGCAAAGTCAGGGAAGAATTTTTGTTGTTCCCACGTTGCCAAATTAACATCCAAAACTGCGTTTTATGGAATAAACCACTATGACTGCTGAGAAGCTTAGGCTGGTCTTAACACCCTTTATTTAAACCACCACAAAACCTTGCCCCCCAAGAAGATACTTAGACCACTTTAAGTTGGAAGTAGGGCAAGGCCACAATGGCCAGGTGGGTGGGCAACTCGTTTGACGTCAAATTCTCCCGAGAGTGGTGGGGCGTGCCTCTGCATCACCCTTTGTAGAGTTCCGGCTCCACCCAGTCACCTCGTGCCATTGTAGCCAATCCCAAAGGAGCCACTCCGACTCATCGATTATGTTGACGCCCCGCTTAGTTGCCAAGCATTCAGCAGTCAAGGCTCCATTTCCATAGAGCAGGGAGGGTCAAGGGGCCTTCATTATCTGCATTATTTTGCACCCAATGATGAAAGATTTTTAGGATGCTTAACCACTTAAGGACCACCTCCTGCACATTTACATCAGCAGAATGAAATGGCTGGGCACATGCACGTACAGGTACGTCCTGTGCTAGTACCCAGCTGAGGGTCACGGGCGCGCGCCCGTGACCCGGTCCGAAGCTACGTGACCGGGACCGCGGGATCCGTTTGCCGATGGAGTCCCGCAATCGGTCCCCGGAGCTAAAGAACGGGGAGAGTTAAAAATCCGATCGTGTCCAACGCGGTGACGTAAAACACTACGACGTGCTGTTCAATGCTTCCGAGCATACATCGACTTGATTCTGAGCATGCATGGATTTTTGACCGATAGAAAAAAATGATCGTCTGTGGGGAAATCTATCGTTTTTTTAACCATAAGAAAAATTTAAAACAGCTTCTATTTTTTTTCACCGATGGATAAAAAACCCACACACGATCGGTTCGTCTGATGAAAATGGTCCATTGGTCCGTTTTCATCAGATGAACCGATCGTGTTTACAGGGCTTTAGCCTCCATATCAATGACCCTTGTGCAAGAATGGTTTACCTTCATGAGCATCATGTAGTCAATGATGCAGCTGCCACAGAAATGCAAGCATGTAGACAGAAAGTGCCAAAAAAGAGCCTGGAATTTGTCTGGAACCAGTGACGTTTGCTGGCATCTGCCCAGGGCTCCGCAATGATGATCTCTCATGGAACTGATGATGCCAGTTGCGACTCAGGACCTGGGAATGATGATCTCTTACAGGGCCAGTGATGTCAGCAGCAACTCAGGACCTTACAGTGGTGATCTCTCACAGCTGTGACCTCTGGGTAGACATAGCAGGAGAGTCTCTCTCTCTCTAGTGATCAACTCTCAGCTTATCATAAGAGTGTGCCAAGCACCGAGAGTCCTTCCATTTCCTTTCCTGCTGCAGTTCTCTGGTCTCCCGGGACTTGCAGTCCTGTCCCCTTCCTTGGCATAATAGGAGGGTGTCTCCTGGGGACCACATTGTTTAAAGGCCCAGGTGGTTCCCAGCAGTCCTCTGCACATCAGCCAATCACAATGTCCTCTGCAACCAGGGGTATTGGGTGGGCTCTCCTTCATTTCACAGTAATTGCAAAACTTATTACTGATCAGTATTTTTTTTATAACAGTGGGTACCATACTCAATGTAAAGCATTATATATATATATATATATATATATATATATATATATATATATATATATATATATATACAGTACATATATATATATATATATATATATATATATATATATATATATATATATATATAATTATCCATTGTAGGGTTCACTGAGTGCATGTTTTGTTCATAAAATTCTGCTTTGTCTATCACTCATGTGTGACTTTCACTGACATTCAACATGTAACACTGTATGAAATGTGGGATTTAAATGAATTTTTAATTCCATTTGTTAGCAATAGTGTATACTGTTAATTTCCCCAATGAATTGTGAACATTGCTATGGGGGTTTTAAACGGAATGCTGTTAAATTGTTGAAAGTAAATCCTACTTTGAAAGTCGATCATCAGGCATTGCTTACATTTATTCTATGAGAGTTACTTTTTTTTTTTTTAAATCAAAATAATGACAGTGTATACAGAGCCAGGAAGGCCATAGGATTTATAAGTCTGTTTTTTTTACTGTTAGGAATTGTGGGCCAGATCCACAAAAACCTGGCGTAACTTAAAAAATCACATTTAAGTTACACTGCCTTAAAGTTTCTACCTAAGTGCCTGATCCACAAAGCACTTATCTAGAAATTTCAGGCTGTGTAACTAAAATTCCGCCGGTGCAAGGCGTTCCTATTCAAATGGGGCAAGTCCCATTTAAATGAGGCGCGCTCCCGCGCCGGCCGTACTGCGCATGCGCGAAGTTACGTTACGCCGAGTTTTGAGGATCGCGACGGCTTAAAAAAGTTGCGTCGGGGAAAAAAAAATAAAAAATTACAGCGTCGCTCGGCATGCATTCCTGAGAGGGAGAACTCCATGCCAATTTTCAAAGAAAAAACCGGCATGGGTTCACCCCCCAGGAGCATACCAGGCCCTTAGGTCTGGTATGGGTTGTAAGGAGACCCCCCTACGCCGAAAAATTGAAGTAGGGGGTCCCCCTACAATCCATACCAGACCCGTATCCAAAGCACGCTACCCGGCCGGTCAGGAAGGGAGTGGGGACGAGCGAGCGCCCCCCCCTCCTGAGCCGTGCCAGGCCGCATGCCCTCAACATGGGGGGGTTGGGTGCTCTGGGGCAGGGGGGCGCACTGCGGTCCCCCCCACCTCAGAGCACCCTGTCCCCATGTTGATGAGGACAGGACCTCTTCCCGACAACCCTTGCCATTGGTTGTCGGGGTCTGCGGGCGGGGGCTTATCGGAATCTGGGAGTCCCCTCAAATAAGGGGGCCCCCAGATACCGGCCCCCCACCCTAAGTGAATGGATATGGGGTACATCGTACCCCTATCCATTCACCTGTAGGCAAAAAGTTAGTTAGTAAACACACAACACAAGGCTTTTTAAAATAATTTATTATTCTGCTCCGGAGGCCCCCCCTGTCTTCGTTATTAGCTCAATTACCAGGGGGGGCTTCTTCTTCCACTCTCCGGGGGTCTTCTCCGCTCTCCGGGGGGGTTTCTTCTTCCGCTCTCCGGGGGGGGGGCTTCTCCGGACTCCGGGGGTGTTCTTCCATCTTCTCCCCTCTTCCGCTGTTGACTCGGCGAACCCCGGTTCTTCTGCAGATGTCCGGTGCCTTCTTCTTCAGCGCTGGCTGCCTGCTATGTTTGTGTGTTAGCTCAATTTCTAACAGGCAGCCAGCGCGGTCTTCTGTGACGTCAGGGTCTTCTTCTCCCTTCTTCCGATGTTGCCTCGTCGCCTGTTGTCGCTGTAATGATGGAAGCGTGCCTTGTATCCCATTTATATAGGCATCACCGTCCCATCATGCTCCGGTAGGTACCCACGTGGTGGGTGCACGTGGGTAGGCACCCACCACGTGGGTACCTGCCGGAGCATGATGTAAACTAGTCACACCTAAAAGCCCATTCCAGCGACGGCATTTGGTATGCATTCCCGGTATGCATAGAACCAGCCCTAATTTTACACTTGCAAAATAACACTTACGGCGGAAAAACGAAGCTGGAAAGCTTTGTGGATCGCCTTAAGTGCTAATTTGCATACTAGAAACGGCATTTCGACTCGAAATGCCCCCAGTGGCGGATGCGGTACTGCATCCTAAGATTCGGCAGTGTAATTCAATTACACATGCCGGATCTTCTGCCTAACTTTGGAAAAAGCCTTTTGAGGATCGTTTCCAAAGTTACACACAGACTGAACAGCAGTTAAGTCGGCGTATCTCTTTTGTGGATCTGGCCCTGTATTCTCAAAAGAAAAGTTCATTATGGATGATCTGAAAAAATCAAGTCTCCCAAGGCTGTGGTTGTTGGTCTCCAGTTGCTATTAGCAAGTAAATAGCAACTGGAGACCATTCTATTAAATAAATCATATATAGTGTATGCTGGGGGGCTCATTTGCCTCCTTTTATTTCTAAAGGACCTCTAGTGGAAGTTGATTTCTTTACTAGATTTCCTGACACTGCTCAGCACTTCCTCTCCTTACCAGAATTCTACTCACCTGCATCTACCTAGAACTGACAAATTCATGGAAATTAATACAGGTGAAAGTGTGACCTGAAGATAGTATATTATGACTTTCAGTGTACAGGTGCATCTCATAAAATTAGAATATCATCAAAAAGTTTATTTCAGTAATTTAATTCAAAAAGTGAAACTCATATATTTTCTATAGATGTGTTACACACAGAGTGATATATTTAAAGCATTTCTTTCTTTTAATTTTGATGATTAAATTATGTATCTCAGAAGATTAGAATATTAAATAGGACCAATAAATAAAAAATGTTGGCTTCCTGAAAAGTCCATATACAGTATAGTATGCACTCCTTTAGGGCTCCTTTTGCATGAATTACTGCATCAATGTGGTGTGGCATGGAGGTGATCAGCTTGTTGCACTGCTGAGGTGTTATGGAAGGTTAGGTTGCTTTGATAGTGGCCTTCAGCTCATCTGCATTGTTGGGTCTGGTGTCTCTCATCTCCCTCTTGACAATACCCCACAGATTCTCCATGTGGTTTAGGTCAGGCAAGTTTTCTGGCCAATCAAGCACAGTGATACTATGACCATTAAACCAGACATTGGTACTTTTGGCAGTGTGGGCAGGTACCAAGACCTGCTGAAAAAAGAAATCAGCATCTCCATGAAGCTGGTCAGCAGAGGGAAGCATGAAGTGCTCTAGAACTTCCTGATAAAACACAGTGGATCAACACCAGCAGAAGACATGGCTCCCCTAAATCATCACTGACTGTGGAAACTTCAAACTGGACCTCATGCAACTTGGATTCTGTGCCTTTCCACTCTTCCTCCAGACTCTGGGACCTTGATTTCCAAATGAAATGCAACATTTTCCAGTCTGTGATGATTTGGGGAGCCATGCCATCTGCTGGTGTTAGATCATCTAGCAAAGTCTAGATCATCTACCTGGATTAACATAGTAACAGTGTAAAGAGAGGATCAGGTAGCAGCCTTACAAAATTCAACAAAAGCTCAGAAAGCTTCCAGTAGTGTGTCTTGACTGGGAAAGGAGGAACCTTGCTCTTGATACCAAAGGCCTGAGAAATGAGCTGATGAATCGATCTAGCATTTGTGGATCGAGAAGTTCCATTGACTAACACTTAAGCCATAAGATACTTCTTGTGTGAAAAGATGTAGTGCCTACCTGTGGGATCTGCCACAGTATTCCAATGCATTCACCACAAGATTCAAAGCTCTTGGAAAATATGGCAGGACCTTTTGGAACTATTTCTCTTAAATGGAGTATTCGCTTAGCCCAGACTTTAGGGATTGACATTGACAAATTCTCACCGCAGCCACAGCAACTAGAAGAGGTACTCCCTCCAGGAGGAATGATGGAAAAAAAATGGTCCATTAACCTCCTTATCTATGGTGTCCAGGACGAAGAGGAAGGTGCCCATGGGGCTGAGAGGAGTGTCAGCCTATGCCAGTGATGGCAAACCTTTTTAAGCCCGAGTGCCCAAACTGCAACGCAAAATCAATGTATTCATTCCAAAGTGCCAATATATACAGAACTTGATGAGTGTGTGCTTTGATGTCTGGGGGTGAACATAGGACACATCAGAAATCATTGTGTATTTACTATGTAGTCATAGTGGTTTGTACAAGAAGATCTAAAACTAGAACACATTTTGACAAAAGTTAATTTTTTTGGAAGCTGTCCTAGCATTGTGCAATCAAATTCCAGTATCACTATTCTACTAACTATACATTAATATTCAATACACTCAAGTTGCATGACAGGTGCACTTTAAATTATTAGTTGTTCAGTAGAAGCACTGGTTGTATGATAAAGAAATCCTGTTACAGGGGGTGACATGCAACCAGCAACTCTCCAGCTGCAGCAGAACTTCCCAGGCCCCCCATTCCCTGCTGGCACACATTATGCACTCTGACTGCCAAGGTATGTTGAGATCTGTAGTTCTATGCCAGCTGAAGACATACTGGTTGCCCTGCATTGCTGTAGCAGAAGACTACTTAGAAAATCTCTCATTCCTGACTATGTTCATAGTCCAATATGTCCAGGAAACATCGTTCTGAACGTGAACACTCAAAGACAACTGTAGCAATGCTTTACCAATGGTTCACACACAATGCCTTGCAGTTCATTGCACGTCCAATGCAAACTCCCAGCAGCATCTCTACACCTCTCTGTATAATGCCAGTGATTCTGGACTGTCTGTCATGTGACTCTGGTGTCATGAAATACAAGGGGACAAAAACTATATGTATTTACATCTCACACTGTGCTGCAGTGATCTCTGCAAAATCTAGCAGGCATTCCCAGCCAGATAAACCTGAATAGCCAACACAAAGCATAAGACATCTGCTGTAACACAGACAGCATATAACACAGACAGCATATACACAGCAATATTCTGACCATACAATTCCATATTTTGTGGCAATGTTGGGAACGAGAAGAAAAAAAAATCCCCAAGGAATAGATTCTATTTGAAGAGGCACAGAAACAGTGCACACAGCTAAACACATTTATTCCCCACACAGCATGTACACGTACTTTAACAATTGCCACAGCACTCCAATAATACACGCATCAGCAAACTCAGTTCCCGGGCACGAGAACGGCCTGTGATTGGGCATCTTCAGTAGGCACCATTATGGCCCCCCATTGGCTCAATCCCCACCACGTGTTCCGCCTGCCATCCAACAAAGAGCAACTCTTCATCTCATCCACGCCCCATCCTAGACACGGCCCCCCATTGGCCCAATCCCCACCACGTGTTCCGCCTGCCATCCAACCCGGAGAAACCCTTCATCTCGTCCACGCCCCATCCTAGACACAACCCCCCATTGGCTCAATCACCACCACATGTTCCGCCTGCCATCCAACCCGGAGCAACCCTTCATCTCGTCCACGCCCCATCCTAGACACGACCCCCCATTGGCTCAATCCCCATCACATGTTCTGCCTGCCATCCAACCCGGAGCAACCCTTCATCTCGTCCACGCCCATCCTAGACACATCATCCCTGGCCCCAGAGACTTGTTGGAGATGTAGTTCTATGTGAAGGGGAGCTGTGGACGCGATATACCTCAGTACAGGATTTTCTCACGTGCCCACAGAGAGGGCTTGGCGTGCCGGCTGTGGCACGCGTGCCACAGGTTCGCCATCACTGGCCTATGCCAATACGTAGCAGTCACCCTCAGTAGACAATGTCCTAATACTTGATGTGCCTGGATTAATACGCTTCAACTACTGCACAGGGCTGAAAGCAGAAAGTGCACTGAGTCGATTGCTTTCAGAGTGGTATGTCAGTATCCCAAGCTGTGAAGGCTTATAAGCTGCTATGCACATGTACTGTGCCCAAGAACCGGCTAAAAATAGATGCAGATATGTGTGATGACATCATTGTGCACACATGCAATGCTGGACCGTCCCTTTTGCACTTTGCCACCCCTAAATGGTACCCAAAGAGAAAACTGTCCAGACAAACATTGCAAGGTACAGGGAACACCATCAAGGGGAAATCATCCACATTGTTCCATAATTCAGCACTTTGTCAGGACCTAGATCACCTGCTGGTGGCACTATGGTTCCAGGAGATGAAGAGTGGAGTTTCGATGGCCACCAGTGTGTGCCTCCCAGGAGCGAGAAGATCCCAGTAATTAGGCTCCACCTGGTGCTGGCTGCTGGGAAGATACAGAATATAAACCTTCCCTTGATTTGCATCAGTGCTTCAGTGTTTTGCCTGTTACCTGTTTGCTGATTCCTGCCTTATCCTGTACTGTCCATCCAGTACCCTTTATCCTGTTACCCTGTCTCTGCTGCCTTTGTTCTGAGTCCCAGTCCTGGTCATGCCCTGTTTATGTCAGCTTTCCTCCATTTGTATATAGTGTATTGTAGTTAGGTTGTTGGTTTAATTTTGCTTCACTATCACATTTATGTTTTACTTTTGCTTTGCTTGTGGTCTGTTGGTGTTGGAATGGTGTTGTATGCATTAATAAACTTAATCTTAAACAGTCTGATTCTGGTTCAATAAGTACAGCTACAGTCAACTGGTCCTCCCTGTTGCACTCAGTATCTTTTACACACTCACCAGTCCAGCTCTAAGGCCAGCAGATTCTTTCTTCTTCCTCCAGGGTTTCACTGCCCTGGACCTGTTAAACAGTCTGCTAGGGGGTTTACCAGATACATTGTACTCTGGAGTTTGCTGCCCGTAGGATCCAGTGCCGATTGTCTTTTGTCTGTGGGGTCCAGGCACAGCCTTTGGGCTTCTTGCCCATAGTGACCAATTCAGGTAAAGCCAACCTCCTCCCCATGAGGGGGGTTAGGAACATGCCATGATAGAGAAGCAAAGCCCATGAAAAGGATCTTCAGAGAGACACATAGAGGCACTTCCGTCCCCTAAGAACACTTGGCTTAAGTTTTTTTTCTGAACTGGGAGGTGGTTGGGGAATACTGCATTTTTTGTCCATTGTCCATCTCCTCTGTGCCCTGCAATGTACAATTAAGAAAACATTTTTTTTTATAGAAATTAAAGCAGAAATATACTCACCTCACCTCGGCTCCAGCGATGCAGCGTCTTCAAGCTACCCGCCCGGCTGCTGACATCTTCGGGTGGCTGGCTTCTGGGCCTCGTTCGTTGGCCACTGTCATTGACGGATGGGGACTCCCGTGCATTGCCACATTTGTACTGTGAGCTGCACGTGTGCGACTCACTACAAAGGTGGACAGGCTGGTAAGTAACTTTATTGCAGAAGAGACAAAGCATGTCTCTTCTGCATTAAAATCCCTACCTGTTCTCCCATCTTTAGTTCCACTTTAAGCTTCTGTTGCAGAAGTGGTATTCAGGGTTATTAGAAAATTATTCTTGGATTTCAAATCATTATTATTGGTCCTTGTTTTGTTTGTTTGCTGCATACATCTTACTCAGAACTAAGATGAGGCAATCATTTTATTATTGCTCTCCTAGTGAATCATGAAATCATGCATTGCAGTACAACCTCATTTTTACAAGAAAAAAATAACAGCAAACATTGCTGGAAGTTTACAGTGGTTTCTAGTTGAATTGTGCCAGTTATCAGCTCGAAGTAAGGCTGCTGAAAGTGCACATTCAAAATAATCCTTTCTGATTTTTGCATATTTCACTGAAATGTCACCAGAAATCAAATTAATCAAGTACAATCAATATGCCATTTTTAATAATGGACCCTAGCATTCAATTAATGGTGTTTTCTAATTAAAACCTGCCTTCTGGGATTAAATTCGTCATTCCTAATATTTCCTTTCAACATGTTTCATGGTGCATTGTGTTTGAGCAGTGTTATCCTGAATAGGTTGGTCACACCAATTATGAGAAAATGGTAAAGTAATGATTCACATGCTGATTTTTCAACAGGTTGTAAAATAATTTGTAGGAAGTATATGATGGGAAAAGAAGAGAAAAATTTGCATTTTTATTAAGGATTTGTGTATTCAGGACTCTGCTCAATCACATTGTTTTCAAAGGTCTACTGCTTAACCCAGTGGCGGGACAAGGTCATACAGCGCCCAGAGAAAAATAAGTCAAACTGTGCCCCCTTCATTATGTGTTAGCTTAGGGCAGGGGTGCCCAACCAGTGGCCAGGGGGCCACATGTGGCCCGCGGAGCCCTCTGATGTGGCCCACGAACCTCCTGCTCTGGGTTGGAATAGAATACTGTTAATTAAGGCCAGTTTATTACTAAAATCACAGTGTATATATGGGCAAATCTGTTCTGCAGTGGTTACTGGGCTGCTTTCAAACTGATCTGCAGATTCAGATCAGTGCACCTGCGGGTTATCTGCACTGAGCCATAGACGTCTGTTATTACTTGCGGGTTTGGTGAGCTTTCTGAAAGTGCACCAAACCTGCAGAATATAAAAGGAGTCTATTGCAAAGTGCAGGAAAGCCAAAGGTACACTTCGTTGCACCAGCGCTGTGGGTAAACCGCAGTGCATCAGTGTAAAAGCAGCCATGGGCCCCTTTTACACGGTCAGTCCGAAGCAATTAGATCCTCCATTCATCTTTAAGGAGTGGCAGATTTAAACCAACTTGTGTCCTATCTCCAATCCGATCCTCTAAAAAAAAAAATAAAGTATAGTGGGCCGTGTCCACTCTGCATTGACCTTCCATCCGCCCACTCCGCTCATTGTGGCCCGCGACCGGTTACCAAGTCGCTTAAGTGGCCCTCGCGCTTCAAAAGGTTGGGCACCACTGTCTTAGGGGATACTAACCCCAGCAGTCATCCACTTGTCAAAATGTCTTGTTTTTAGAATGAGCGCACTGGTGCCTCGATCCATACAGTAAACCACTGTGCTTAGGGCAGTTGTCTCTTCTACCCACCCATTGTCCCGACCCTGACTTAACCCACCATTTCCACTGCCTTTGTAGTAAAGCTTGCATGTATCTACAGTGCAAGGTTACCATTTATTTAGCGCTGCTTACACATCGGACTTTTGTTAGTTTGCTTACAAATCCTACATGATTTCTTTCGATTCCCTTTCTGCTGTCATGAACATTTATTGCACATTGCAAATGATGCCTTAGCTATCATTCTTAGTAGGTTAAAGCAGCATCAAATCCAAAAGCAAACTTTTATTATACTGCAGCTTATCAATTCCTAGATTTGATGGCTGCATTAATTTTCTTTTTAAAGCTTTCTTTCTTTTATTTTCACCCGGAGATCCTTTTCTAGATTCTGAAAGAAGATAAGGGTCAGTCCAACCAAATTTTTTACAGTTGGAGCCTGGTAGGACGAGTGACTCCTCAGATTCCTTGAATGCCTTGCCTAATTCAGCAACAAACTTCCTGTCACAATCCAGGGCTTGGTTCCTGATAATTTGGGAATTTTAAACGTTTCTAACCACCTTTGTATTGTCTCCTGTAATATAAAATAAAAGGCATACTAGGGACCTGACACTGCAGATGGGGCAGGCCAAAGGAGGAGGGCAGAAATAGGCAGAATGGGGACACCAGAATTGACCTTAGCAGATGAGTAGACCCATAAACAATCTCTATAGAAGGTGGGAACACTCAACATCCGAGTCCCTAAGCAATGTAATCAATGGTCAGGTAGTCTGGCCGTTCTTTATCTTATGATTAACCAATATTTTATCTGCCCCTTCAGCAAGAATTCAAATTTTCCTCTGTGCTCAATAAGTTTATTTTGAATCAAAAGCAAAAATATTTTGCAATTCTGTAGTTGTAGTATAGCAGTGCTGAACGTAAGATGGCTTTTCTTTATTTAGTGCCCAGCATCATTCTGCAGCAATGACACGAGAGTTCCCTACTCCCCTGTCCTTGCTCATGCATTCAACTACATACTGTATCTGCCTGCACAGCCCTTTGAAGTTATCTTTGCAATTCACGATGCTCAGTGGGCACCCGGCTGTGAAGCCGCAAGTTGTTACAGCTGGGTACCCATAGTGAAGATGTCGGTGCCAGGGACCGAAGACAGCGGCTGTGATCGACTGGGGTGGGCACACCGCTCGAACCTGGGACAGGTGAGTGGCTGTTTTTTTGAAAGTCAGCAGCTACAGTTTTTGGAGCTGCTGACTTTTATTGTTTCCATAGGTGACTAGAACTCCTCTTTAATGAAACATAAGTGTAGTGATTACCCCACTCATACTCCATTGACACTTCCTTCAGCACTCTAACTAAAAGTCCATACGTTGTACATACATAGGAGCGGTAGAAAGTCTGCAGCAGTCTGCCATTTATGCAAATTTGTTTCAGAACTGTGTAAAAATTGTGAGCTAGTATTTGAATTTATTGGTGGGGCAAGCACTATAATCTTTGCCACAAATGCCCTATGTCAATGATAGTTCTCTTCCTGGCACACTGACAGTCCTTGCTTCAGGACTGACACTGATGCAGACTGATCCCCATACCTGTTCCTGGTCAGTGACTTAGGCCCTGTACACACGATCAGTCCAAACTGATGAAAACGGACTGAAGTTCAGTTTCATCAGTCCAAACCTACCGTGTGTATGGCCCATCAGACTTTTGTCCTTCAGACCAAAGTTTTAAAACTTGCTTTAAAATCGGACTGATGGAATGATGACCGATCGGTCAAAACCGATGGTTAGTACGCAAAAGCATCAGTTCAAAACCCGCGCATGCTCAGAATCAAGTCGACGCATGCTTGGAAGCATTGAACTTCGTTTTTTTTTAGCACGTCATTGTATTTTACGTCACCGCGTTGGACTCGATCGGATTTTGAACTGATGGTGTGTAGGCACATCAGACCATCAGACCATCAGTCCATCAGTCTTCAGCCTTCAGTCCGTTTTCATCAGTTTGGACTGATCGTGTGTACAAGACCTAACAAAGCACCAAAGCTAGAGGTAAGCAAGATAAACAGGCAGCTACTGAATCCCCCCCCCCCACCTATTTCTCTCACAACAGGTTTTCTTAACACTTACTTGCAACATATTTATGTCATATAAAAAAACAATACAATTATGATGATCCCTAGTGTATGTAACTGTCAATGTGTTTCTCTGTGTTTTCCGAACCTCCATGTCTGATTAAATGTGCAGACACTGTATAAATAAACAGTAATATTAAAAATAATTATATCCTTGCAGGATTCTGATCACTTTCAATAGTTAGATTAATGACAAGTACATTATCACTGGGTAATTAGACTTGTTTTGCTAAGTATGCAGTAGAGTATAACCACAGGCATCTGACAATAGCAAATTCAAACTGTTGCTAAAGAGAAGAAAAAAAAACATTGCTTTGCAGCCAAGGCAACCGAAAAAAAATACCTTTAATTTTAGTTTTGTGTCCACGTTTGATCAACACCTACATCCTTGTGCAATTTTTCATACAGGAACGGAATGTGTCCTGAATATAGTGTTTAAAAATTTCTCTTGCCTATCTTTTAATCAGAGTCTTTCTACTTTGAGAACAGAACACGAAATTGGTCCAACCGAACATCAGAAATGTCAAAAGAAAAAAACGGAATTCAACTTTTTTTTTTACTTTGATCACTAGAGTTTGTTTGCTTTCAGTAGTTCAATATACAGTATGTATTCTTTGTATTTAGTACAAACCTTACCTCTTGTAAAACAACCCAGGTGCTTAAAGTATACGAAAACGAACTAGATGACATTTTGTTGACTAATACATGGTGCATCATAAAAAAAATTGCCATTTTAACCGCTTACGAACCGCCCACCGTGGATATACGTCGCTACTTTGACGTCAAATACCGGAGTTATATATATATATATATATATATATATATATATATATTTTTTTTTTTTTTTTTTTTTCCAGTGGGCGATCCTCTTTCACCTAAAAGTGGTCCCAGTGACAGGTTTGGGAGAGATTCTTCCTCTCTCTCGCCGCTTCTCGGTAGTTTCCACCGCTTACCTGAGAGATCAGCAGTGGCGGAAATGATTGGATCCGATGGACCGATGGGCAGGAAGTCGAGTGAGGGCAAGATGGCCCCCAGTCAACTCTGTGCCCCTGGAGGACCGGAGCGACATCAAACGTCATTTCTGCCCTCCGGCCTTAAAGGGATAAAAATAAAATTATATATATATATATATATATATATATATATATATATATATATATATACAGTATATATTGCTTTTAAGTTTAAATGTGAAATCTGAGGTCCTTTTGACCTCATATTTCACATTAAAGAGGACCTCTCCTGCTTATTTCTATTACAAGGAATGTTTACATTCATAAAAGTGATCAAAATGTAGTATTTTTTTTTTTAAGGGACAGTGTAAAATGAATAAATAAAAATGTAAACCGCCTCATCCCTCCGAGCTCGCAAGCCGATGCGAATGCATATTCAAGTCACACCCACATATGTAAACGGTGTTCAAACCACACATGTGAGGTATCGCCGTGATCATTAGAGAGAGAGAGCAATAACACTAGATATGCTCTGAACTGTAAACCGGTAACCTGTAAAAAATTTACATGCACAATTTTAAAGCATGACATGTTGGTTATCAATTTACTTTGTGTAAGATTTTCTTTCACATTATAGAAAAAAATTGTGCTAACTTTACTGTTTTCTTATCTTTTTGATTAAAAAACATGTATTTTTTTCAAACAATTGCATTTGTAAGACCGATGCGCAAATACGGTGTAAGAAATTTTCTACCAAACAATACTGATTTTAACTTGTGAACAACAAATGTCAGAAATGGGCTTGAATTTCCCACCTGCCCCATTGCAGATTGACGTCAGCAATGTGGCTCCAATATCCTGATTGGACATCATATGACATAGGCTATTTACCCTGTGATCTGCTGTGACCAATCACAGCTGATCACAGCAGTTACCAGGAAGTGCCGTTGATCGGCTTTCATCTGTTTTCACTGACAGGGAGAGCTAATCGGCAGCTCTCCTGTCGGGGGGGGTCTGTACTAATATTCAGCGCATTGATTATCAGCGCAGCCCCCATCAGAGGTGCCCACCATAGCTGCCAGTTAGTGCCATCAAAATGCCAGTCAGTGCCCATCAGTAACGTCTGTCAGAGTCCTTCACAGATGCCAATCAGTGCCCATCAGTAATGACTGTCAGTACCTCCTCATCAGTGCTGCCTATCAGTGCCATCTATTAGTGCCCATCAGTGCCACCTATTAGTGCCCATCAGTTTTGCCTATTAGTGCCCATCAGTGCTGCATATCAGTGCCCATCAATTCCACATATTAGTGCCTCCTCATCAGTGCCCATTAGTGCAGCCTCATCAGTGCCTGTCAGTGCAGCCTCATCAGTGCCGTCCAGTGAAGGAGAAAACAACATTTTATAACAGAAATTAATAAAAACTTTTTTAGTTTGTTTACCAAAAAATAAAAAACCCAGTGGTGATCAAATACCATCAAAAGAAAGCTGTATTTGTGGGAAGAAAATTTGTTTGGGTACAGTGTTCCATGACCACACAATTGTCATTCACAGTGTGACAGCACAGAAAATTGTCCTGGGTAGGAAGAGGGGAAATGCCCTGTATTGAAGTGGTTAATATAAAAACACTTGTTTTACCTTTTCCAATCTTTGTTGCATCTCAATGCTTCTTATGTTTTGGAGCAATTTCCTGTCTAAATGCATGCACTCCACCAATAGCTGCATGGGCTGTACTTTGTTCTCATTCAGGCTAGAAACAACTTTATTAAGTTTCAGCATGAACACCGACACTCCAACCCACTCTTTCCACTGATGCATTTCGCTCCCATGTGAAGCTTAATCATGGAGCCATGCTGGAACTTGAACAATAAAATAGTTTTTAGCCTAAGTATGACCTTCAGAACAAATAGAGAAAAATCTCAGCCACTGCACACCCAGAATGTAAGATCTGATAGCAACCTAAGCCTAACCCCAACCAGGTCACACCCCCACATGTTTTTCCTTGTCCACAGGGCTTAGTCATGAAGGTCCATGACTAATTGTGCCGTGGTGTAAAACATGTTGGGGGGGGGGGGTGTGGCCTGGATTGTTCAGATTGGCAGTTTTCCTAATTCAGTCATTGCTACGTGAAATCTGGGGTATAGACAGAAACAAGTGGCAAAGGAACAAAGGTATGTATAAATAAGGTACAAAGTGACAGTCTGTGCCTTAATAAATAATAAATAATGGAGGCAAAGTGTCTAGTCAGTAATTGAAAAGAAGACAATATCTAGGCCAGATTATCTTAAACAAGTGAATATTAAGGGATGAACTCTGGGCAAACAGCTAATCAAACAAATAAAATGCATATACAATATATGTGGGATTTTTTACATGCCATAGGATTTGTATTTCTGTTCCTGCAGTCCTGCTATTTACACAACTCTGCTACACAGCACAGACCTGTCTGGCAAGGGAGGGCACCCTAATTTTCTTTCACTTACAGTCCCCCTTTCTACCCCACCCCTACACTGTGACTGGGCAGTAAAAAGAGGTAAGACAGACTAATGAGCTCATCTCTCTCTCCGTCTCCTATCAGCATGCTGGTTGGGCTGCACGATTATTCGTCAAGAATCGGTATTGCGATCTTTTTCTCGTTGTGATCTTGACACAGGGTTTCATGATCTTTGGCATGAAAATAATTTTCTCTCTCTCTGCACTTGGTATGCAAAGAATTTCCTCTCTGCTCTCAGCCAAAAGTCAAAGGCCCAAATTCAAGAAGCACTTGCGCCCGCCCAACCATAGTTGCGCGGCGCAAGTGCTTACTTGCTCCGGTGTAATGAGTGCTCCTGATTCAGGAACCTCGTTACACCGACTGCAGCCTAGGATGTGACAAACATAAGCCTCCTTATGCCTTCACATCCCAGGCTGCATTCTTGCGTTGGCCGCTAGGGGGCGCGGCCTTTGTGATCGGCGTATAGTATGCAAATTGCATACTACCACCGATTCACAAAAGTTGCGCGGGCCCTGCGTACGCAAGGTACGGAGTTTCCGTACGGCGCCTTTAGCATAAGGCTGCTCCTGCTAATAGCAAGCGCAGCCAATGCTAAAGTATAGCTGCGCCTCCCGCCCGTGAAATTTTAATTTCACGTCGTTTACGTAAGTGAACCGTAAATGGCGCTGGACGCCATTCACGTTCACTTAGAAGCAAATGACGTCCTTGCGACGTCATTTGCCGCAATGCACGTCGGGAAAGTTTCCCGACGGAGCATGCGCTGTTCGCTCGGCGCGGGAGCGCGCCTAATTTAAATGATTCCCGCCACCGGCGGGATCATTTACATTAGGCAGCCTTGCGCCCGGCTGTTTAGCATATTGCCCGCGCAATTTTCGGAGCAACTGCTCCGTGAATCGCGGGCAAAGCGCAATATTTGCGTGGGCGCAGAGAAAAAAATTTGCTCTTTGCCCACGCAAATATTGCGCGATTCTACCTGAATCTGGGCCAAAGTCTGTGCAGCCTGCCAAGTTTTGAAAACATTCTTTATCAGTGGAATGTTAAGTCTAAACATTGTATCAATTTGACTTTTGCATCAAAGGAATAGACTTCTGTATGTAAATTAGTAATGTTTAACCACTTAAACACCAAACCTTTTTCTGACAGCTCTTTTCAAGTTAAAATCATTATTTTTTTTGCT
The DNA here is from genome assembly GCF_905171775.1 of Rana temporaria. NCBI lineage: Eukaryota > Metazoa > Chordata > Amphibia > Anura > Ranidae > Rana > Rana temporaria. Next base: position 464,704,220 of record NC_053489.1, on the reverse strand, counting down.
AAAAAATTACTTAGAACCCCCAAACAATATATATATATATATATATATATATATATATATATATATATATATTTATATATACATTTTTAGTAGTGACCCTAGAGAATAAAATGTTGCAATATTTTATGTTGCACTGTATTTGCGCAGCGGTCTTTTTAAATGCAATTTTTTGGGGAAAAAGTTACTTTAATGAATTTAAATAAAACTAGCCAGTAAAGTTAGCCCAATTGTTTTTTTGTATAAATATAAAAGATTTTACGCTGTGGGAATCGTGAGAGAATTGTGATCTTTATTCTAAGCGAGAGAATTTTACAAAAGAGGAAATGTTTGTACTAATGGCTGAAAAGGACAGTATGAAGGGTTATGCTGCAATGATATGTAGACATTAGATGGGGGGACATAGGATAGCATAGACTTTGTCATTAAAGCGGGGGTTCACCCTAAAAACGATTTTCTAACATTACATCCAGCTCACTCTCTACATTCACAGTATGCCGTTTGTTTTTTTGTTTTTGCTGTACATACCTCGTACAGCTATTTGCTTCCCCGGCTTCCGGGTCGGGACTCCCGCGGGAGTGGGCGTTCCTATCCAGCAGGTGATTGACGTGATAACAAAAACAACCTCACCCCGTCGCATAAGAAGCATCACGAGTTGCCGAAAGAAGCCGACCAGCGAGTCGGCGCTATACGGCGCCTGCACACCGACGTTCGGCTTCTTTTGGCAACTCGTGACGCTCCTTATGCGACGGGGGGAGGTCGTTTTTGTCATCACGTCAATCACCTGCTGGATAGGAATGCCCACTCCCGCGGGAGTCCCGACCCGGAAGACGGGGAAGAAAATAGCTGTACGAGGTATGTACAGCAAAAAAAAAAAAAAAAACGGCATACTGTGAATGTAGAGAGTGAGCTGGATGTAATGTTAGAAAATCGTTTTTAGGGTGAACCCCGACTTTAAGAGTTAGAATTATTTCTGCTAAACTGATAAGAGAAGTGATATACAAATATTTAGAGGTGCATTTTTACATAATCCATAAAAAAGTCAACACTGCCATATCCCACCACTTTAGACACTTCGGGCCAGATTCACAGACAGCGGCGTATGTTTGAGCGGGCGTAGCGTATCTCATATGCGCTACGCCGACTTAACATTGAGAGGCAAGCTGAGTAATCACAAAGCACTTGCTCCTATATTTACAACAGCGTAACGTAAATAGGCCGGCGTAAGCCTGCCTAATTCAAAGTAGGCAGGTAGTGGGCGTGTTGTATTAAAATCAACCGTGACCCCATGTAAATGAATGGCCGAGCAAACGGCGCATGCCCTACGGACTAAGACTGGGATGCTATTACAGTTTATGTGCATGTAAAGGCAGGTGTCCCAATCGTTTTCACAATATAGTGTATATAATACTGTGCAAAAGTTTTAGACAGGTGTGAAAAAATACTGTAAATTAAGAACACTTTCAGAAATAGAAGTGTTAATAGTTTATTTTGTTATCAATTAACAAAATTGAAAGTAAATGAACAAAAGGGAAATCCAAATCAAATCAATATTTGGTCTGGCCACTTTTTGCCTTCAAAACAGCATCAATTATTCTAGGTACATTTGCACACAGTTTATGAACTCAACAGGTAAGTTGTTCCAAAAATTTTGGAGAACTAACCACAGATCTTCTGTGGATGTAAGCTGCCTCAAATCCTTCTGTTTCTTAGTGTAATTCCAGAGAGACTCGATGATGTTAAAATCAGGGCTCTGTTGGGGCCAAACTATCTCTTCCAGAACTCTGGGCCATATTCTCAAACAAGTTACACCGGCGTATATGGAGATGCGCGGCGTAAGTGTAAAGATGCGCCGTCCTATCTATGCGCCGTAGTCACAGAACCAGATCCGCCAGAAATCAGGCTACTCCTGTCCGTCTTAACTAGTTTAAGTTTACGCAGCGTAGGCGTATATTTCAGCTGATGGCATCCTAGGCTGCCATAGAATTAGTATTCAAATATGCAAATGATGTAGATGCGCTGATTCCCGAACCTACGCGCGATCGGCTTAGGCTACGCGCTGTGCGCGTAAGACGATTGTCCGGCTGAAAGTTACCCCTTATAAAGCTCGGTTAACTTTGCTCCAGACCTGAGTAAGTTAGCTTGAAAAAAGCAAATACAGCAGCACCATCCCGGACGAGCTGAGCAACCAAATTTTGCGGACAACACATTCGTATGCCAACATGCCAGGGGCAGGCGTGGTCTTAGCACTGCTAGTGTGTGAGGAGGAAGAGGCACTTAGAAGGAGGAGGGCACGGAGGAGGGCACGTGAGAGGATCTACCCACAGCGCATTAGCCTCTTTGGCATGGCTGATGTGGATGTGTATCACCGTTATAGATTCAGCCCTGATGCCATCCTTGAAATTACCAGAGCCCTGAAGAATGACATCAGCAGCCCAACACAACGATCCCATGCAGTGCAGCCACTGGTGAAGGTCCTGGCAACATTGCATTTTCTTGCCACAGGCTCTTTTCAAAGAACCAGTGGAGACGTGGTTGGGATATCCCAAACCAGCATGAGTAGATGCGTGCACCAAGTTGTCCCCGCAATACTCCGACGCATGTCGCACCATATAATCAGACCCACCCAGGAGGACATGCGGCTGAAGGCAATGACAGATTTCTGCCTAATTGATGGTTTCCCACGCACTGTGGGTGCAATTGATTGTACCCATGTGGCAATACAGCCCCCCCACGAGACCGAGCACATATACCGCAACAGAAAACATTGGCATTCTATCAATGTCCAAGTGATCGTGGATGCACATGGCCTCATATGGCACGTCCGTGCAAAACACCCCGGATCCAGCCATGACAGCTTTATATTCAGGCAAAGTGACATCCCAAGACAATTTGAGCAGAATGTGTATGGGGACAGTTGGCTGGTTGGTGAGTGACATGGGTGTCAGGTATGACTGTCCCCCCCCATGATGCAGACATCACGAGGGGCACATGCATTACTAACATCCTCCTGTCTTTTCCCTTCCAGGTGACTCTGCATATGCCCTGGGACCTCATCTCATGACTCCATTCCGCAATCCGCAAACACCAGGAGAGAGAAGATATAACGAAGCACACGCACGCACCCGTGCAGTGGTTGAGCTAACATTTGGCCTCCTTAAGTCACGCTTTCGATGCCTGGATAAGACTGGGGGTACCCTGCTGTATTCCCCCAACTTCGTGTGCCAAATCATCGCTGCATGTTGCGTGCTGCACAACTTCGCAGTGAGAAAGGGCCTGCAGATTGACCTACGTGATGACCTGACCCCCCAACCACCATGTCCCCCCCTAACCGAGGCTACCCCGTCTGCTGATGGTACAGCAGTCAGGAGATGTCTCGTGGAGCGAATCTTTGAACGTTAAACACAAACATTAAACATGGCACACAGAAAATGCACGCATGCACACCACTGTGGTCCCTAACACACACCCCACATGCACAGAACATTGGATTAGACCGAAGTACACCGCACGGTACTAAGGAGCAGCAACGCCGCGTCAAGGCCCCAATGATGTTGCTGTCCATTCATACGTCATTCATACGGACCTGGGGAGAACTTATCACCAGCGCCCGAGGGTGACACCCCTTACTGGCAGGAATGTCACCACCCCACATTCACACACCATTCACACTGTACTCTGCAACACTGCCTGTGTGCAGCACCCAGAATTAAAAAAAAAGCTCTTAACCAGAGCAAATAATAAAATAAGCTCTTAACCAGAGCAAATAATAAAATAAGCTCTTAACCAGAGCAAATGAAGAATAAATAATCACTTGCCCCGGCGCGGGCTACGCCTGGTGCCCAGGTTCCTGGCCCTCACTTGCCTGGGGGGAGCTGGGGCATCAGGTGGAGGAACATCTCCAGGTGGAGGAACATTCCCAGGTGCCTCCCTGCCTGCCTGTCTGCCCTCCAAAGCTAGTGCTATGCGGGTGAGCAATGACTCCTGGGTAGCTGTCTGGGCCTGAACAGCCCTTCGCAGGCACCTGACCTCCCCCACAAGTTCGGCAGTTGTAGTCTGCAGCTCACCCAGGCTGGTGATTGTGGCTGCGCAGTTTCCAGCCACATCTTGGAGAGCATCTGGTACTGCTCCCGAGGAGGCCAAGCTGTCAGACAGGCGCCTCAACTCCACCAAGATTTCCCCCATATGACGGGTTTGCTGGTCCTGCTGCCTGGCCAGATTCTCATGCAGCATTTCTGCCGCACCCCTTGTCCTGTGGGTAGCCCTCCTGGGGACAGGAGTGGCTGGGCCCCTTGCATAGAGTGAGGACCTTGAGGGGCTGGAGATGAGGGGGATGGGACGGGAGGGACTGGAGAGGGTGTTGGAGGACCCTGAGGGGCTGGAGATGCGGGGGCTTTGTGATGGTCCTGCCACCACATGCGACTCCTCCAAAAAAAGGAAGACCTCCTGCTCGCTGTGGACCACCTCTTCCTGGACCACCTCTTCCTGGACCACCTCTTCATGGACCTCCTCCTCAACAACCTCCTGCGCGGAGGACTGACCACTCCCCTCCACCAAGGCCTGTTGGCTTCCCAGGAGGTCAGTCACAGAAGCAGACTGCTCAGTGGATGATGGTCTGTGACGGCCATTGGCAGCATTGGATGGCCCCGCTTCATCCTGCTCACCTGTGGATGACACAAAACATTCACATGTTGGTGGACCCACACACTTGTCACATAACCCACCACCCCCACCACACATGCAACACACCAGAAGATAAAACACACTTACCTGTCCTCATGGGTGGCTCACTTGAGTCATGGCCCTCCAGGCCCTCCACCTGCTCCCTCCGAAGGCAGTGGGCAATCACTTCCTCCTCTTGAGTGAGCCGGGTAGAACAGGGTGGCCCCCCTCCTGTGCCCCTGGCATGCTTTGCAATGATGGCCATCTTGTTCCTGACCACACCACGCAGGTCATTCATTTTTTTCAGAATTTCCTGGGGGGTCCTTGCCTCATGGCCTAAGGCATTGACCTGGGCAGTCACTTTCCTAAGGATCTCCTCCTTTTTGGTTTTACTTGTGCTGCCACTGTCAGCACCATGGAGTCTTGAATCGTATCTCTCCATGGCAGAGACTACGATGGCCCTCTCATCTTGGCTGAAATTTTTTTTTCTCCTTTCCTTCCTGGGTCCAGGCATTGCAAAGCTAAAGAGCAAAATCTCACGGACACCACCAACAGAATAAATGGAGTCACTTTGCACTCGTTGGGCGCATGTGGTGACACTTTTATGCACTGGGCCGGCCCAACTCAGCAGGGATTTACGACTACTGTTGTTTTGCGCATGCGCAGAGGGCGGGGCACGTCCGGCGCATGCTCCGTTCGGTCTGGACATCATTTGCATGGGGTCACGGTTCATTAGCATTCTTCACGCCCACATCCCTCCTACCGTCACTTGCGCCTACTTACGCCGACACATTTCAGCTCCGCGAGCGCAACGTAGGACGCATGTGGTACGGGAATATGGGAGAGCTCGCTCCAAGTTAAGCCGGCGTAGCGCAACTATGATGCGCTACACCTGAGTAAATATGCGCCGATCTACGAGAATATGGCCCTCTATTTATTTACACTAAAGATAGTTCCTAATGACATTGTTTGGGGTCATTGTGCTGCTGCAGAATAAATGTGGGGTCAATCAAATGCCTCCCTGATGGTATGGCATGATGGATATTTATCTGCCTATATTTCTCAGCATGGAAGACCCCATTGATCCTGACCAAATATCCAACGCCAATTGAAGAAAGGCAGACCCAGACTTGCAAGAAAATTCCACCATGCTTCACTGTTGCCTGCAGACACCGATTATTGTACCGCGCTCCAGCCCTTTGGTGAACAAACTGCCTCCTTCTACAGCCACATTTTTCAAATCAGTCCAGATCATCTGCGGCAATATTTCTGCACCCCAGTTCCTATGTTTTCATGCATAGTTGAGTTGCTTAGCCTTGTTTCCACGTGAGAGATATGGATTTTTGGCCGCAATTCTTCCATGAAGACCACTTCTGGTCAGTCTTCTCCAGACAGTAGATGGGTGCACCAGGGTCCCATTGGTTTCTGCCAGTTCTGTGCTAATGACACTGCTGGACATCTTCCAATGTTGAAGAGAAGTAAGCATGATGTGTCTTTCATCTGCTGCATTAAGTGTCCTTGGCCGACCACTATGTCTACGGTCCTTAACGTTGCCTGTTTCTTTGTGCTTCTTCACAAGAACTTTAACAGGACATCTTAAAATCCCAGTCTGCTTTTAAATCTTCGTCTAGGAGAGACCTTGCAGATGCAGTATTACCTTCTGTCTTGTTGCTGTGCTGGGCCTTTAAATGGTGTATGACCTGTGACATTAAACTTTCTTCCATAACCTCACCTCAGTAGCATAGTTTGACTTTTTGTCACCCAGTTTTAAGACCCTTATGCAGGTGTTTTAGTTAATGACTGTGTTCCAGCCTGAAATTGATGATCATTATCACCTGCTTGGTATAATTGGTTAATCATACACCTGACTCTAATCCTAAATAATACATTTGAGCAAGTGTACAAAGTGTACAAGTATAAGAATTTATGCCGATTTGAAGCCAAATGGTAGTCACACCAAATATTGATTTGATTTGTTTTTATGAGGGTATAGACATCCAGTATATAAGAAACTTTATGTCACTCAACTACCAATACAGTTCTGATTAAGATTTTCATGGTTAACACCTTCATAGGACAGTCACTTTCTACTTTCATCTAAGTATGCCTGTCTGCTGGGCTTGGACTATTTTAGGCACATGTTTCTCTATCCTAGAACCATCTATCCCACACCTTTGAATACTTATGCGTGCACTTTCTAGGCGCATAGACTATTTTTTTAACTGGTAGTACATCATTAATGTCCCTCTTCCATTGGCATATGGAGGGAGGCTGAGCCTGCATCCATACCTTGGCTATGCCCTTACGGGCCATAAACAGAGTTTCATTTAGAAATGTAGCCTGGCAGAAGTCCCAGAAGACATAGTTTGGGGTCTAATACCACTGGGGAACCCATATTGTCATGTAAAAACTGGACAATCTGCGTCCAGTATGTCTGAATGTTTGGGCAGCTCCATATGAGATGGAAGAACGTTCCAGGTGCTGCGTGGCACAAATAGCATGTTGGGTCATAAGTATGGAGGAATTTCGCCTTTTTTAGGGGAGTCAGGTAAGCTTTGTGTACAATGTATATCTGTGTCAGTCTTTCAGATAACTTGGGGGACATCAGTCTGGTCCCTTCCAATATTTCATCCCAGTCTTCCTCCTCCATAGGGCCTATGTCTTTTTCCCATTCCATTTTTGCCCTTTGTGCAATGGCATTTGAACTACGGTTTCTGATCTTTAGATACAGGGTCGATATGAGTTTAGAGGGTTCCTCTCCCATTATTACATCCAGAACTGGGGGAGAATCTGATACTGCTTCCATATTTGGTAATTGTGTTTTCAATGCATTGCGCAGTTGTAGATACTTAAAGGCGATCTGGTTAGGGAGTGTATATTCTTCCTTAAGTACTTGAAACTGCTTGATTGTGGAGTTAGATAACACCTGATGGAGGTATATTATGCCATGTGTAGCCCATACTGTCAAGTCTGAGAAATATTCTGACTCAGGTAGGTGTTTGTTGAACCATAGTGGGGTGTGGGTGTGAATTTTCCCAGTGTTTTGTTTTTTCAACGTGATTTCCCATATTCTTTGATAATGGAGTAGCATTCCCATATTATACCTTGTGTTTTTTTAGTGAGTTGTTTCCCTCTGAGGATAGCTTGGAGCGGGGTAAATGCTGGGTGACCCGGTTTATTACATACTAGGGACCTATAGCGTTGCATTTCCACTTTGTTAAAGTGGTATATGTGGGAGAGTTGAGCTACCAAGTAACAATCCTGTAAATCAGGAAGGGACACTCCTCCCATATCTGTAGGGTTCCTTAAAACATGCCAGGCCAGTTTATGTCTGCCATTTCCCCATACAAATGAGTTTAGAATGGCTTCCATTTGTTTAAAGACTTTTAAAGGGATATAGAGAGGAGCATGCCTAACCATATATAGTATTTTGGGTAACAAAATCATTTTTATTATATTTATACGTCCCATTACCCCTAGTGGCAACCTGAACCATGTCTGGGTTTTGGACTTCATTAAGTCAAATAAGGGTGTGACATTCATGTGTGTGTAGTCCGTTAAAGTCCTAGTGACCTCTACCCCCAAGTGCTTAATATTTGATACTCTAGATAATGGTAAAGTTAGGTTTGTTTTGGGGGGGGAGATGTCCAGTGGAAGGATTTGGGATTTGTCCCAGTTGATACACAATCCCGAGTAACTATCCATTTTTTTAATGATGTCAAGTGCGGCCTTTAGCGAAGGTCCCTGATCTGCCAAGTACAAAATAGTGTAATCAGCATACAGACCTATTTTATCTACTGGGTGTCCTCTTCTCAATCCCTTTATATTAGTGTCTACTCTGGTGGCAATTGCCAGTGGCTCTGCTGCCAGGGCATACAGTAATGGGGACAATGGACATCCCTGTCTCGTACCCCTTTCCAGAGGGAACTGCTCCAAAAGCCAGCCGTTGACAAATACCCTTGCTTTAGGTGTCTGATAAAGAAGCTTAACCCGCTTTATAAACTTTGGACAAAGCCATAGTTATGCAAGCACTCCCACAAGTACGGCCATTCTATGGAATCAATGGCTTTGGCAGTGTCTAGCGCTACCACCACCCTGGTTCCTGAATTGTCATGTTGAGCCTGTATGTTCATATATAGTCTCTTAATGTTCATGGCAGTGTTTTTCCCTGGCATAAAGCCTGTTTGGTCAGAGTGTATTAGCGTGAGTATAGCTGTATTCAAGCGATTGGCCAGTATTTTAGCTAGTATCTTAATATCTACCTGTAGGAGTGAGATAGGCCTGTATGACTCAGGGTAATGGGGGTCTTTGCCTGGCTTGGGGAGTACGATTATTTGGGCCTCCTACATGGATAGAGGGAGCGTGTTTGTGTCAAATATGGATTGGTAGAGATCCTTGAGTTTAGGTATGAGTGTTTCGGATTATGTTGCATAAAACTCCAGAGGCAGTCCATCTAGTCCAGGGGCTTTAGACTTGGCCAGTTGGGCAATCACATCAGCAATATCCTGTGTAGTTATGGGTGCATCTAGTAATTTCACTTGCTCTGGTTTTAACCTAGGGAATTGGATTGTATTTAAATACGCTTGGAGTTCCCCTTGTGTATGTGTAGTATGGGATTTATAAAGGTTTCTATAGAATTGTAAAAACTGGAATGCTACTTGAGAGGGGTCCATAATGTTATTTTCCCCAGTGTCTATTAGGGAGACTACTACTGGAGGCCTATCGTCCATGTCGGCTAGATATGCTAATAACCTAAGAGAAAAAGTTGCGCTACTAATAGAAAAGCAGCCTGCACCAACAATAAGACTATATTGTGTACAAGAATAAAAGAAAAAAGTGCGGCGCTGGGTAAGATATAGTGTGAACTGTAATCAAAAACAAATATGTAAGGACACTAATAATGGTGAATGCCACCTAATATATATAGATGAACTAAATCGAATAGTAACAACAATAATTGTGAAAACACAGCTGTTAGTAAGTGATTATGTACATATAAGTATATCACAATGGATTGAACAAGATGATACAAGTCCAAATTAACCACAGATAAATGTGAAGTGATACAACACACAGTAGTGGGATGGCATCCTGTATAACCAATGAGCAAAAATAAGTCCCGTTGTGTGACTATGCTGAGGCATGTGAGGTGAGTCGCATCATTCCAGAAGTTTACAAGCTCATTAGGGGGTCCACCATAGAATCCAAAGATAACCAAGACATGTAAGAAATGGGTACTCTTACCAGACATGTTGGACACACTCGCCAGCGGCGGTGTGTCAGACAGGCATAAACAAAATCCTCAGGATGATGACATCCATAGAGTGAGCGATGAAGCTTCAGGGATATCGCTGTAGTCCAACGTCTTTGGGTTTTGTATATTCAGGATGTGGTGGACAAAAATGGAAACTCCTGCTAGAAGGCAGTAGGAGAGCATATTCACATGGAGGAACATAAAAAAATAAAAAAGAGGCTCCACATAGTATAGTTAATCCCAATGGGAGGTAAAAAAAAGCCTTTATTGGCATAGATAAAAAATAGGATAAGAACAATAAAAATACAAGCCTTGTGAAGAGGCAGGTACAAGTGATCACAAAGGAATGGCAGAGCGTGGTGAACAAGTAGCTGTAGCAGGCTATGTACATATGGGTACATAGCTCCTCTGGTCTCCCTGCTGGGTGCTGTGCTCTGCTCACATCCTAATCCTCTGGTTTTACTGCTGGGTGCTTTGTTTTGCCCACATCCTTATCCTCTGGTTTCACTTCTGAGTGCTGTGTTTTGCCTACATCCTAGTCCTCTGGTCTCCCTGCTGGGTGCTGTGCTCTGCTCACATCCTAATACTCTGGTTTAACTGCTGGGTGCTGTGTTTTGCCCACATCCTAATCCTCTGGTTTTTCTGCAGAGTACTGTGCTCTGCCCACATCCTAAACCTCTGGTCTCCCTGCTGGGTGCTGTGCTCTGCCCACATCCTAGTCCTCTGGTCTCCCTGCAGAGTGCTGTGTTCTGACCACATCCTAATCCTCTGGTCTCCCTGCTGGGCAGAGCACAGCACTCTACAGGCAAACCAGAGAATTAGGATGTGGGCAGAGCACCGCACTCCGCAGGGAGACCAGAGGATTAGGATGTAGGCAGAGCACAGCACCCAGTTATTCCCTAGTCTATTCCCAATCATTGTGGAGGGTGATTTCATTTTGCAGACTTCTCACACATTAGTGAATTTTGCATTCAGCTATTTCAGCTCTACATTGTGCCTTGTGATGGTGTATTGTACATATTTATAGAGGTTTTCTGATTTATTCTGACTTCAGCACATCTACCCCCTGCTATAAACACACATAAGACAGAGTGCACATTTTCTGCCTGGAATGGAAAAAATGGCATCTGACACCTCCTTTACTTCACAGTGTTTACACAAGCCTTGTAAAACATTATTGCATTGGGAACTGACTGTTCACTTTGCATGAAAAGAGAAGATTTTCAGAAGAAGCCAGACACAGAGGGCTCAGGGTCAAGAGGCAGCTCAGCACTTCCAGGGGGGAACAATAATGAGAGGAGAGGGTGAGAGTCATCAAACATCAGACAGTTAAAAGAGCAGGAAGATCAGGATAGAAGAATCTGAAGGTGGTGAGAGCGGGAGTAGAGGGAGCATCAGACACACAAGGGGCTTCTACAGACAATGGTTGTGGAAGAATTACGATCACTCGCGGAGCCTTAATAATCAGAGATTGACCACGCATCTCTCCCCTGCAGTCCTGCGCTGACACACTAAGCTGTGCCCGCTCTCTGCCACCCCCTGCAGGCTGGAGGGAGGAGAACACACACACTCTCTGTCCAGCTATCTCTCAAACTGACAGATGACAACCCTAGACTCTGCGCTATAGGCTCCAGATTCGGGGCTATAGCCCCAATAGCCACCCCCTAGCGACGCCACTGATGCTTGGTATACAGCATATATTGATATCTCTCAGAAGTGATGTAATGGGGTCAGGTCGCCTCTGTATATTTTCCCAACACTCTGCTCTCTGTAATTGTAGTGTAGATTCTGCAGTGTTCCTACGGGGTCCTTTCCTATATCCTCCAGGTATGAATGTATAGAAGAGAATACTCTAGTATATTATATTAACGCTTAAACACGTTTATTAAGAAAAAACAGCTAAAACTATCCTTACTAGAGTCACTTCCGGTATCCCCCTGCTCACGCCATTTGCGTTACATCACGCCCATGTGACTTCTTCAGGTAAGCAGTGTACTGTAGCTGTTCTCTGCAGCAGCTGCTGCTGTTAACCTTCACAGAGTCAGAAGACGACCACAGTATCTACAGGCCGTAATGGAGACACTGAGGCAAACAAAGCCACCTGCAGCACATGGGATACACAGCATTACATATAACCAATGTGTATGGTGCTGTATTCTACCACCCCAAAATAAATAGATTGGTCATATAATTTTTTTTTAATGTCAATAACAACGATCGTGTGTGGGCTCCAGAGCATTTTTCATGATGTGAAAAATGGGCATTAAAAATTTAGAACATGCTCTATTTTTTCGTGTAGTTTTTCACGTTGTCGTTCTTCACGTCGTAAAAAATGGTCGTGTGTAGGCTTTAACAACATGGAAAAAACGCGCATGCTCAGAAGCAACTTCTGGTAAAACAAGCGTTCGTAATGGATATAGCACATTCGTCACTCTGTAACAGACTGAAAAGCACGAAAACTGAAAAGCGCGAATCGTCTCTCACCAAACTTTTACTAACACGAAATCAGCAAAAGCAGCCCCAAGGGTGGCGCCATCCGAATGGAACTTCCCCTTTATAGTGCCGTCGTACGTGTTGTACGTCATTGCGCTTTGCTCGAGCATGAAAAAAAAAATAGTTTTTTCTAGACCATTAAAAATGGACGTGTGTACGCGGCATAATAGTTCCTTCCTCCAACTGGTCAAAGCATTTATTGAGCAAATGTGATTGCCATTTTCAACATTGCCTTCAAGGAAACTAAAATATATTTTTCTTTTTATTTAGGTTCTTCATGTTTATAGAGATCAAGTTGAGATTTGTGTAGGATGGACTTTTCATTTACCAAGTGTTTAGCTATATTTTTGGCTGCTGTTCCTTGACACTGGAACAGCTTATACATGAAATCTGTGCCCCATAACGGTTTAATGAAGTAGCGTTGACAACAACCTGCATGTATTAGAAAGCCAAATGTTTTGACAGGGGACAATGTTCCTAATCACCTTTGTGTGGGATTTACTAATTCTCCTTTAAACTAAATCAAAAACTACATGAGAGCAGGCTCTTGTAAAATGTAATGTTTTCAAACGGAATTTGATAATGGTTTCCAGTGATAATTTATTTCTTTGTGGCTAAATCTCATCTCCCACTAATAATAATGGATAGCTTATTTGCATATAAATAGATTTTAGTATTTGCTGAAGTACAGACCTAATCTGTTTTCTTGTTTCATGGACATTGTTAAATAAAAAGGGTTCAGCACTGATCAGTAGTTATGAATTGCAATCACTTTGTTTTTAAAAGTATAATGTAGATTATTCTGAAGAGTGTATGTATCTTTATTTGCATCTATTTGTTAGACAAAAAACATAGCTAAGTAAAGTAAAAATTCAAGAATGGACACGCTTGAGAAAAACTGTTGGGTAACATGCCAGAGGTAAAAGCAATGTACCTATTACCGATTATATCTGATACAACTATTTAGGGTCACGATTTGTCCATGAGCTGCTATTTTTTAAAATGGGATATACCTATATATATATATATATATATATATATATATATATATATATGGCGCAAACAAACTGAAAAATTCTGAAAAAAACCCCATCAATTGCAGTCTCACTGTGCCCATCAAACGCAGCCACTGTACCAAATGCAGCCACTGTGCCCATCAAACGCTGCCACTGTGCCCATAAAACGCTGCCACTGTGCCCCAAATGCTGCCACTGTGCCCCAAATGCTGCCACTGTGCCCATCAACCGCTACCACTGTGCCCCAAATGTAGGGCCGGGCACCTGAATAGGGGGTGTCAGCAGCGACCATAGATAGATTCCTGCAATGCATGAATCTATTTATAGTGATTAGAGCGGTGACAGGAGAGGGGGGTGATGGCGATAGATTGAGCAAGACATGTCCTGCTCCCTGAAGTTTCTTCTCAAAGCATGGTGGCTGTTTACTTCCTGTGAAGATTCTACCCAGATATCCCTGCTTACGAACAACTTCCTTACTAACTTCCTTACTAAACACATAGTGAATTAAATAACAGAACTTAAGCAATACCAAAAAAGAACACTAGATGGAGCCTGCACTCCACATATGATTATCTTATGTAAATTACAAATCTAAAATGTTATTATTTTAACAACACAGATACAGGTAATCAGAATATAAGTCTGGTGGACAGAACAATGGTTGCTGTCTGGAGAGAAACTCATTTTTAGGGCTGCATGCATTCAGGGACATATGCCCTGAATGGAGGACTTATGCATTCAGGGCACATGTCTCTGAGTGCATATGGCCCTGAATGTGAGTACTACTATTCACACCCAACTGCGTCCAGCTACCACGTATTTTCAGTCTGTCAGTTTTGACAGTGGGGCTGAATGCTGCTCCTGTGGCTCATTGGTGCCCAAAAAACGTTGGGATTTGACACTGTGAGCATGTAGCCTTAGGGCTTTCTAAATTGGGAAAGGGCAGGTGGAGAGTCACACAAAATTGCATAGTCATCAAAAGCAAGCAATCATACAGAGCTTTATTTAAAGAGACATGAAGCAATTGATGTTATGCCCTAAAACATGGGTGCCCAACCTTTTGAAGAGCGAGGGTCACTTAAGTGACTTGGTAACCAGTCGCGGGCCACAATGAACAAAGCAGGCAGATGACAGGTCCATGTCCACTTTGCATATTCAGAGACAGGGGCACAGCCCACTCTACTCTATTGGCTCTCCAATCCAATCTGCCCAGATGCAAAGGGACGGATCCCCCCTCCAGTTTTTTTTTAGCAGATCAAATTAGAGGTAGGTGGGTGTAAATGGCCAAAAGTCCATTTACATCTGTGGCTCAATAGAGGTGAATGAAGGGTCCAATTGGGTCGAACTGATCATGTCAAAGGAGCCTAAGGCTGCTTTCACACTGATGCACTGCGGTTTACCCACACCCCGGATGCAGCGCAGTGCACCTATGGCTTTCCTGCAGGTTAGCTGCACTTAGACTTCTATTATATCCTGCAGATGTGGTGCACTTTCTGAAGTGCACCAACCCAGGGGTAAAAACAAAGGTCTATGGCTCAGTGCAGGTAAACCGCAGGTGTTCTGCTCCGCACCTGCGGATCAGTTTGAAAGCAGCCAAGTAACCACTGCAGAACAGATATACCCATATATACACTGTGATTTTAGTATTAAACACCTTTTATAACAGTCTTCCATTCAGGTATCACCAGCTGTTGCCATCCCAGGCATAGAGAATTTGGTATCACTCCACCTGTGGCAGGAGTTGGCGCTATACATGCCAACTCGCCATCCCAGAGCAGGAGGTCGCGGGCCACATCAGAGGGCTTCGTGGGCCAAATGTGGCCCCCGGGCCAATGGTTGGGCACCCCTGCCCTAAAACAACCAATCACTGTCAGCATTTAATGCTTACATTGTGCAAAGGTAGAATATGATGGGCACCACAGACTATATGAGACCATTCTTCCTTCAGGTGCTTTCATAAATACAGCCCATGGTCAATTGGCAATTAGTATAGCTCCACTGAAACAGACTATTCTACCAAGAGTTTACATTAAATGCTTTATTAAATGCCTCTTACAGGCACAGATGTGCATGAGCCCCAATCGCTATTCTGGAAGTTAGCCCTGCAAATACTAATGGCCAAAATAAAAGTTTAAATACATTTTAAGTGGAAATTAGTTACTTTTTTGGAGTTTTGTACAATTTACAAAGTATAATGTCAACACTGGTGGATAAAATATTTATAAGGATTATACAGGGCAAGCTAACATGAAGATGGCTAAGAGGAACTTCCAGTTCACAGCACTTCATTCGCATCATTAAGTTAGGTATAAGCTTAGGTTACATAAACAAGAACAAGTAGGTGACTTGAAGAATCCTCCACCCATCATCTGATTTCTTTCATTATTATTGGACAGTTTGACAGCAGTCAGGGTCATGAGCTCACAACATGCCATAAAAGGACATTAAAACAAGCAACCAAGCAGAGCGCTTGCTTTCAGCTCTCTGCTGCACCCTGATTGGGGTTAGCAGCCTGGTTAATTAGTCCACTGCATCTAGTGCTGAGACATTAACTCAAAAACTGCAGGCAAACACAGCGCTAAATAGAGTTCGACACATTAAACGACATATACAGTACTTTATCTTCCCGACACTCACAGAGCAAAAACACAGTACAAATGCAAATATTACACATTTATGACCGTCGTGCTTCCAAAATTAAATGTACCCAGGGCTTTTTTTCTGGGGGAACTTGGGGGAACTCAGTTCCACCACCTTTGGCTCAGACCCTTTGGTGCCCGCTCACCACAATCACTTGTAAACACAGAAGTCCAGTTTCTGTGTTTACAAGTGACAGCTCTGCACTCTGTGTGTAACCCCCTGAACTCTGCACTCTGTATGTAATGCAATTCTGGTATTTAATGCCCCTTTAAGACCCTTCTACTGTTTTTGAAATTTGAACGGATCATGGTTGAGTTCCTGCACCTATTTTCTGAGAAAAAAAGCTCTGAATGTACCGGTATATCATATAAATAATCCTGGTAATATTATATTATCTATATCTCTGTGTCTTTATGTGCTCTTCTGTACATTATTATCTTGGTGCTCTTCTATACATACACATTATACATGTAAATATATGTATTTTTAAATGGAAAGAAATGTACTGATCTACATTAAGAATCAAGACGGTACCTTTATGTTCACTGTTTAAAGGGGTTGTAAAGGTAAAAAATATTTTTCCCTAAATAGCTTCCTTTACATTAGTGCAGTCCTCCTTCACTTACCTCATCCTTCCATTTTGCTTTTAAATGTCCTTATTTCTTCTGAGAAATCCTCACTTCCTGTTCTTCTGTCTGTAACTCCACACAGTAATGCAAGGCTTTCTCCCTGGTGTGGAGAAAGCCTCTTGAGGGGGCGAGCAGGATTGTCAGGACGCCCACTAACACACAGCTCCTTTCTCTATCTGCAAAATAGAGCGTGTCCTGACACTCCTGCTCGCCCCCTCCCCCCTTAAGAGGCTTTCTCCACACCAGGGAGAAAGTGTCGCATTATTGTGTGGAGTTACAGACAGAAGAACAGGAAGTGAGGATTTCTCAGAAGAAATTAGGACATTTAAAAGCAAAATGGAAGGATGAAGTAAGTGAAGGAGGACTGCACTGAGGTAAAGGAAGCTATTTAGGGGGAAAAAATGTTACTGTACCTTTACAACCCCTTTAACCCCCTTAGCGGTAAACCCGAGCGTGACTCGGGGTGGATTTTTTATGCTAAGAATGGTATCCCCGAGTCACGCTCGGGGTAGATGTGCAGAGTGTGCAGCGGCGCAGCTTACCTTTCGCAGCATCCACAGACAAGTTACTCACCTTGTCCCTGGATCCTGCGATGTCCTCCTTGCTCGATTCACAGTCTCCCCGTGTGCCGCCGATCTCCGTTCCCTGCGACGTTACGACGCACGGGGCGGAGAACGGCGCCAAATTCAAAAAAGTAAACAAACACTATACATACAGTATACTGTAATCTTATAGATTACAGTACTGTATGTAAAAAATACACACCCCCCTTGTCCCTAGTGGTCTGCCCAGTGCCCTGCATGTACTTTTATATAATAAAAACTGTTCTTTCTGCCTGAAAACTGTAGATTGTCCAAAAGTGTCCCTTTATGTCAAAAATGGTTTTAGAGCAGCTAGAAAACAGCGATAATAAATTATAATCACTTGCAGAATTGTGCGATAGCGATTTGTGGGGAAATACGTCATAAAAAAAATAAAAGTAATGACAGCGACAATTCTGCAACTGAGCAAATTTCAGTGATTTTGAGTTGATTACATTATTGAATAATTTTTATTATAATTATATTATTATTGTTATAATTATTTATAATTATTTATTATATTATAATTTATGATTTTGTTTTTTTTTTAAAAATCATACCCGGGATGCCTACTAGACTCTTGTTTGGTCAGATTTGAGTGAGTTATTCCAAAGAATTACAGACCTACAGTATAAAACGCCAAATTTCCTTGCAAAATAATTGTACCGCTTTTGGTACGTAATTCCAGACAGAATCTTCCCGCCAGGGAGGTTAAGGAGCGTTGACTTACTCTGCTTCAGTACAGTTCCTTTGGATGTCATGCAGCTACAATTGTATTGGTATTTATTTATATTTATCTTATCATTTTTAATGTTAACAGGCTTTAAAATAAAGTGTGTCTAATAGTAAACAAAATAATATAATAGCAAAGCACTATGTGTTTTCTTAGATAGAAAATTAGTATTTCAAGTTTATCCTCAAAAGCTCAGATGACTTCCTGTAGCGCATGGCCAGTGCAGAAATCCTTCCTGATCCCATACTGGCAAACATAAAATTATATAATACAGTGTGACATAAAGGAAAAATGATCCTTGCCAAATTTACATACTTATGTTGATGTGATTTGCCTCCGCACCTGAAATCATTTACAGTACACCAGTCTAAAACATTAAAGGATTTGTGATCCCAGTAGTTTTAAAGGCAGGAATAAAACAGGGGAAACAAATCTCTTGCTGAGCTTGCCTTTGCTATAAATGAAAAATGTATGTGCCTTTTTTAAATCTTTGATCCTGCATTCACATTACCACACAACCTCCTTGGTATCCTGCTTTCCCGAACAGAGGGCATGTCAACAGCAGACAGTCAGGGAAAGTGTGCCACTACAAACAACGGCAGGACCGACTACAGGAGACCCCAGAGACACAAACTGACCCCACCAACACAGATCTGCTTCTGTGCTTGGCATGGTCAGTTTGAAAAAGGAACCTAGAGAAACTGGAAGGATCATCAGGTTAATAGCAAGAAATAAGTCAATATTTTTTTCCAGACAATATTTTTAAGAAACCATAGGTCAGGGGTGCCCAACCAGTGGCCCGGGGGCCACATGTGGCCCGTGGAGCCCTCTGATGTGGCCTGCGACCTCCTGCTCTGGGATGGAATAAAATATAATAGAATACTGTTATTAAAGGTAAGTTTATGACTAAAATCACAGTGTATATGTGGACATATCTGTTCTGCAGTGGTTACTGGGCTGCTTTCAAACTGATCCACAGGTACAGAGAAATGCACCATAGACTTCTATTACCTGCGAGCTTGGTGTGCTGAGAGTAGAGTGGGCTCTATAGAGCAGAGTGGGCTGCCATCCACCTGCTCCGCTCATTGTGGCCTGTGACCGGTTACTAAGTCGCTTAAGTGGCCCTTGCTCTTCAAAAGGTTGGGCACCCCTGCCATAGGTATAACCCAACACATAACAAATCTTCTGTTTTGGGGTAGCATACGCTTTAAAGCAGGCATGTCCTATTTTATTTTTTTGTTTATGATCAGTAGTGTTCAGGCACAGAGCAGTACCAAGTCTCCACCTCAATGCAGCTTTCTACTACTAATCTTAAGAAGTGTGGTCAGACTGTGGACACTTATATATTTACATATACATACAAAGAAGTTAAGAAGCTTTAAAACAAGCCCTCACTGACCTCTGCAGCTACATGCAATGTGGAGCAATTCATCCTCAAACACTTTTTCTTTTTATTTCAGCATCCCAGCTTCCCCTTCCCCTCCCCTTCCAGCAGAAACTTGAAAGCTTACTAGGCTTAATTTTCTGTTTTATGCACTTATCTATGCACTTATGCATATCTATTTTTTTTTTATCTATGCTCACAATTATTTTGCATTATATATATATATATATATATATATATATATATATATATATATATATATATATATATATATATATATATGTTGATTATGTGTTAGTAGCGCTGCACTGCCATTTTTCTCCTTGATACAGTACTACTGGATCCTAAAAGAAAAATAAATGATTTGTTTATAACTGAAATGCATTGTCTACAGACATGTATTAACGTCTGACTTTATTTATAGAACATACCTCTTTTAGAGCAAACTGGACTGGTGGTCACCTGTGTTTATATCATTTGTCAGCTGCATATCTCTCCTACATGCATGCTAATCCCTGCTGGCTATGGTAAGGTGACCAGATTTAAAAAATCAAATCCGGAGACATATTTTTTTTTTACTAGTAATGACTCTCTGCCCGTCACTGCCCGCCTCAAAGCCTGTCAAGTCCTACTCTCCGGGCCCTGGCTACTACTGGGTGGGGTGTGGAGGAAGATCACTCCACCAGGGAAGGCAAGGAGATAAACAGGCAGGTGGCTGGCTGGGACTTGAGCCAAGGCAGAAGAACATGAGAGTGGAGCTGGATGGGCATCCGAAACTGAAGAAATATTCCCTCCGCTCCGACCAGCACATGATCATCAGAAAGGGGCACAGATAATGAAAAAAATACACCCCCCATAGCTGTGTAATTCAGAATTTTTTTATTCTGCACTGACTGTCTTTGAAATTGCCCCAGCCCCTCTTCAAATGCAATCCAGGGACAAAAACAGGGACAGACTTGGTCCGGGGACAGTGTCCTCAAGCTGGGGACTGTCCCCTGAAACCTGGGATGTCTGGTCTCCTTAGGCTATGGTGTCCTGACAGCTAGTACTCATGACTGTCAGAATACCGGAATAGTGAATGACTGACTGCTGCCATTGTTGAACAGAAAATTTTCCGCCCAGCTCCTTCAATCTTCAGATGAAAGTGCATTGAGCTGGCAAGTGCCAGCAGGGCCATAGATGGATTACATTGAGGGAGATTAAGCAGGAAATGGATGGAATTCAATCTGAGTATAGCAAGCTCAACACATAAAAAATGATATACTAAAGCAGTTGAAAATCTTCATACAATAAATCGTTTTTCTTTTTTTCATCTGCACATGATTAGATATTTCAAGTGAATATTCTCACAACTTATTGTGTGAGGAGCATCAACTCTTTTAGTAACTAAGTCCGATAGACTGTCTTCCTGTCTCCCATCCATAGAAAAGGGAAGGGCATGAAAGAAAGGTACAGGGGTCATGCAATTAGGGCAAAAAAACATTCTGTGCTGCATGATCCCCTCAGCCCCTCCTTATACTTACCTGAGCCCAAATTTGATCCAGCATTGTGCATGAGAGCAGCAGCTCTCTCTGCTTTCTTCCTCCTCACTGGGAAGATTGATAGCAGTGGCAGCTATTGACTCCTGCTACTGTCAATCAAATAATGTGATGAGGGGGTGGTGTGGGGGTTAGACTGAGCCGCACTGTCTGTGTTTTAGACCAGTGTTTTTTTAAGGGGGCACTCACCGAAGAGGAGGAGCCAGGATTGTTGGCGATGCACCCCAGAAGAAGAGGATCAGGGCTGCTCTGTGCAAAACCATTGCACAGAGCAGGTAAGAATAACGGGCCATATTCTTATACATCTAAGGCGGCGGAACGTATGTACTTTACGTTACTCCGCCGCAAGTTTAAGTGGCAAGTGCCTGATTCACAAACCACTTACCTGTAAACTTGCGGCGGCGTCGCGTAAAGTCCACCCGCGCAAGCCATCCTAATTCAAATGATCCTGGCAGGGGGTGTGGATCATTTAAATTAGGCGCGGTCCCGCGCCGATCGTAATGCGCATGCTCCGTCGGGTAAATTACCCGACGTGCATTGCGCTAAATGACGTCTCACTGACGTCATTTGTTTTGACTGTAACGTAAATGGCGTCCAGCGCCATTCACGGACGACTTACGCAAACAACGTTAAATTTTGAAATTTTATATATAATAATATATAATATAATATAATATATCTGTCCCGCAAGGAAAAATGAAGCGAATATCGAAGAACTTTCCTTTTAAGACGTGTACGGAGTCGATTCGATACTTAGGGATTAGTATTTCAGCGTCACCAGCACAACTATACTCTCTAAATTTTCTCCCGATGCTCAATAAAATCCAAACGACCCTGACATCATATACACTCAAACGTCTTTCGTGGTTTGGTAGAATTAATACCCTTAAGATGGATATACTCCCTCGTCTTCTATACTTGTTTCAAACAATTCCAATCCACCTTCCGGCAGTGTTTTTTCGTAAAATTCACCGACTATTTTCTAAGTTTATCTGGAATTCAGTCCAGTCAAGAATTAGTTTCGGGACACTATCTCTAATAAAAAACAGAGGTGGAGTGGGGGTACCAGATGTTTCGATTTACCATAAAGCGACTATATTAGCACGTATTACGGACTGGTTTCACCACTCCACCTCGAAGCAATGGGTTCAATTGGAAGGACATATGAATCCTATAGATTTATGCGCCCTTCCATGGACCTCGCCTATTCTTCGAAAAGGCCTTTCAATACCAGTAGACCTTACTAGGCAAACACTGTATATATGGGACCGACTGATACCCATATATAAAATATCAAAACAATTGAGCCCTATGACCCCCTTTTTTGGAACGCCGGATTTTTTACCAGCCCTACACTCAATCACGTTTGGGCCCTGGTATAAACAAGACCATAGAAGAATTGCTCAAGTCCTCCAGACAGATTCACTATTAGTGGTAGATTTTCCATCGACTAAGACCCCTCAGAACTCTGCGCAGTGGTTGCAGAGACATCAAGCCTTTTGCTATATACGATCAATCCCATCGAAACTAGATTTCTATGCTGAACCGACTGCATTTGAATCCTTGCTACTGCAAGAAGAACCAATATCACACTCAATTTCTATAATTTACTCTATCCTTTTGCTTTCAATCCATCCAGATCTCCCCCCGTTCACGCGGAAGTGGGAGAAAGAACTCCAAGAGAATATAGCTTTAGCAGACTGGCAAAAAAGCTTTATTTTGACTCACAAAACCTCAATAGATACAAGATCACAAGAAAAGGCATATAAGTTGGTGAGTAGATGGTATAGGTGCCCTTCTATAATGCATCAAATCAATCAAAATATACCGGACATTTGTTGGCGTTGTCACGAGGCAAAAGGTAGCATGTTACATGTCTGGTGGGATTGTCCGCCGGTAAGAAGGTTTTGGAAACAAATTTTTGATCTATATGGAAAATTGGAGGATACAGTAATTTGCGCATCACCCAGAGTGGCCCTTCTAAACATGACCCCAGGTCCTTTAAAAAAGGCAAGAGAGGACGTGATTGGATACTTTATTTCAGCAGCTAGAGTAGTTATTCCTCGATATTGGAAGACAGGGGTAGTGCCTTCCCTAGGGGAGTGGGTGAAGGAATTGGAACGTTCTAGAGACTTGGAAAGCCTATTGGCCCGGGAAACGGGAAGGGAAGAGCAGTTCTCTCATACTTGGTCTGCATGGTCTGACTTTCGAAAATCAGATGAATTCCCAACCTGGGTTAAAGGGAACCTTACAGACGAGTAGCCATGGTGGGGAGATTATTATTACTGTTTGATTTTATTTCCCCCCCCCCACCCCCTTTTTTTTTTTGTTTTTGTTCCTCCTTCCCTTTTTTTTCTATGTGCCTATGGGTATTATATGTTACAGATAAGAAAATATGTATTATGTACATGTATGCTTGACTGCTATGATTATAGTAGTAATGTATGTCTATGTAGATACTACTAAAATTCAATAAAATTCAGATTGAAAACAAATTTTGAAATTTTGACGTGGGATCGACGGCCATACTTAACATTGAGTACGCCACCTAGGGGGCATCTTTATCTTTACGCCGCGTATCGCTTACGGAAACAACGTTAAAACACTACGGCGGGCAAGCGTACGTTAGAGAATCGGCGTGACTAGTCATTTGCATATTCTACGCTGACCGCCACCTAGCGGTCAGCGTAAATATTGCAGCCTAAGATACAACGGCGCAAGCCGTCGTATCTTAGGCATGTTTAAGTGTATCTCAGTTTGAGAATACACTTAAACATAGGAAACGGACTTACGTAGGCGTATCTGCTGATACGCCTACGTAACTTGTTTAAGAATATGGCCCAACATGTTTATTATTTTAATCCAAAAAACAAAAACAAAGCTTTAATATCACTTTAATCTGTTTGCTGCAGGTAAGAAACTTTACAATAGAAACATTTGGGAAACAAAATGTAACTTTTGCACAATTCAAACCTAATTAAAACTGCATGTATCCCTTAAAGTGGAACTGCATCAGAAGTTTAAGGCCTAGTACACACGAGAGGATTTATCCGCGGATACGGTCCACCGGAACGTATCCGCGGATAAATCCTCTCGAGGATTTCCACGGATTTGGATCCGATGGAGTGTACTCACCATCGGATCGAAATCCGCGCCGAAATCCCCTCGCGATGACGTGTCGCGCCGTCGCCGCGATGATGACGCGGTGACTAGGAGCCCAAACTATCATGGAATCATGTCCTTAAGCTGAATATATGAATGTCACATTATGAACTCCCAGGGCTTTTTTTCAAAGAATAGGTGTAGGAACTCCCCCTTTAAGAGTCACCCCTTGTCTCTGCCCCCTACTTACCTCTGAGCACCGCCCCTTGTTTGAAACCCCTACTCACCTCCCAATACCACCCCTTTTAGAAAATACAGAACCAAGTAACATTGGTGGTGCTAAGTAATTGGTATGGAATTTGTCATTGATAACAATAAAAGCAGTAACATAGATCCCCTGCAGCCAACAACAATAGATATACCCCCCCATCAACAACAGATCCCCCAGCAACAATGGGCTGCTTGCAACAGTATACCCCCCCTAGCATCAATAGACCTTCCAGCAGCCAGCAACAAAAAACCCCTCTTTCAACAGTAAATCCCTGCTAGCAGCACCTGAATCCCCCAGTAACATACGCCACACTATTGCAGCAACAATAGATCTCCCAACAGCAACGATAGACCTCCACAGCAATAAAAGACCCCTGTACAAAATAGATCCCCTCCAGTTACAATAGATCCCCCAGTAGCCAGTATCAGTTGACCCTGCAGCACACCCTAGCACTCCTTGTCATTACATACATTCAGTGCTGAAGGTGCCGGAACTGAGTCCCCCCGCATTCCTGCTGAGAAAAAAAGCCCTGTGAACACCACATTCTAAAATCCAGTTGATGCTAAGCATTTTGAGCCTGGGGGGTGGGAAGGAACATGTACAGAGCTAAGGATTTGTTTGCAAAGGAAAGTATATGAATGCAATGTAGAATGTTTACAGAACTGAAAAACATATTTGTAAAGCTGGACATCTTTTTTTTTTTTTTCAATCAGCGTGCATATTCTAATAGGTCTTAGTCCCCTTTCACACTGCTCCAGTACGGTTTCCCAGCAGCAGTGTACTCATGATTCTCATGCAGGTTATCCA
This sequence comes from Rana temporaria, assembly GCF_905171775.1. NCBI lineage: Eukaryota > Metazoa > Chordata > Amphibia > Anura > Ranidae > Rana > Rana temporaria. The sequence goes on along the minus strand of NC_053489.1, from coordinate 464,679,113 downwards.
TGGTTTCTCATAGTCTTCCATTAGATCAGCATTTTTCGTGTGTTTCCTGAAAGTGCACCACGGATGCAGTTTGCTGGACTATTGGTGTACTTTCAGAAAATGCACCATAAGTGATTGATCTAATAGAATTCTATGGAAAAGTCTGAGTAGACCACACAAAAACTGCAGGTAGAGTGCTCTGAAACCACGCTACAGGGAAACCGCACAGGAGCAGTGACAAAGAGCCCTAACAGAATATTATATTTCCACTATATGTATGGAAGAATCTCCCACTGCATCTACGATATTTCGACAGGTAGCCCCACTGGCTATCAAAATACCTGAACAGCTCCTGCATGTGACTGAATGCATCCTCTGTTAATCTGACAACTGCCTGCCTGGCTCATTCAACTTTTCATTCAAGGGATGTTGGATGGGATTTGACTGACAGGGCCACCCACTGAGCGAATTTGGCTGCATTATCAGGAAGTGGCCAAAATTTGATCCATGCACTGTATGATATATTTTTTATCTCTACCCCCCCCCCCCTTAGTTTTGCCCTAGACATGTGCATTCGTTTTCGTCCGAATGCATTTTCGTCCGAAATTCAGGTATTTTCGTTATCGTTTTAACAAACAATAACGAAAGCGCACAAAACGAAAACCTAGAGATCCGTAATAAAAAAATGCTTTTTTTCGAATAGCAATCTGTCTATCGAACCTGATATTCTACTACACACACATACTGTACTTTTCGACATTATAGAGAAAAGAAAAGATTCGACATTATAGAGAAAAGATTCGACAAAGCATCGAAAATCGCCGAGAAAAGATTAGACGGAGAAGATATACTGCACTCGTACATTTTTAATGCTCAATCCATAGGCTATAGAAAATGTCTAATGCTGGTTGACTAGTAATATAATAAATAATAATAATAATATAATTATTTATTATTATTATTACTAGTCATACAACGTTAGAATTCTTGTAGGCAAAATATTCGACCGTACGACCGTACGATTCGACGTAAAATTTCGATGTTCCGTCGAATATTTTTTGACCATTCGACACTGAAACCAAGTATATCTGGATTTTCGGACGAAAGCTATTCCCAACGAAAAACGAAATAAATCAAAACGATTTTCGGCAGTAACTAAATACATTTATTTTTCTGACGTTTCTGAAATTACGAAACGAAATTCTGAGTATGCACATGTCTACCTATCACTGTGATGACTGGTATTTTTTCTATTTTCAGAGTTGATTACTATTGCAATTAGTACATGTTACATGTTGTTACTTTTTACTGTATGTCTCATCTTTCTGATGTTTGATCTGAATCACTTTATATTTTGTACCTTTTATACAGTCTTAAGCCGCGTACACGCAATTTTTTAAATTGGTCGTTAAAAATGGTCGTGTGTAGGCTACAGAGCATTTTTCTCGTCAAGAAAAATGGGCATTAAAAATTTAGAACATGCTCTATTTTATCTCAGAGTTTTTCACGTCGTCGTTTTTCTCGACGTGAAAAACCATTGTGTGTACGCTTTAACGACGGGGAAAAAACGTGCATGCTCAGAAGCAAGTTAGGAGATGGGAAATTGGCATAATCAGCCCAAAGGGTGGCACCATTCGAATGGAACTTCCCCTTTATAGTGCCGTCGTACGTGTTGTACGTCACCGCGCTTTGCTCGAGCATTTTTTATCACGATTGCGTGTATGCAAGGCAGGCTTGAGAGGAATCACGTCGAGAAAAACGTTGTTTTATTCCATGACATGAAAAACGGTCGTGTTTACGCAGTATTACCTTCTGTATATTTTTTGAAAACTTCAATAAAAATTTATATAAAAAAAAAAAAAAAATCTATCCATTTATGGATCAGCTCAATGACATCAACTATTTTAGAAATATGTACTAAAGTGTAAAGCCCCACTTTAAGAGCTGGTCGAGATACTCAAAGAGATGCCACAGCTGAAAGACTGGCCTAGATAGTTTACACAGGCTGTCAACAAGCATGTTCTGCAAATTGTTTTGTAATATATAAAGTTATAAAATGCTATAAAGCAGTACGAAATTGGAATACGTCCAAATACATAATATATGAGTAGAAATAAATAAAATTGCCTACAAAAACTTTAAGAACCCAGACAGTATTGGTAACTATTATAGATGAAGCTCAACTTTGCAATAAATTTTACATTTTATGTTCTATATTTAAGTCATAATAAGGTTGCTGAGGGAAGCTTACAGGCTCAGTACTGAGTTCCCTTTACAGACTGTTAGTAAATCAGGCCCACAGAGTCTAATAGAAGGCCTCAGAAATGTTAATTTTCCACAGTTGGTTGCCATGGCAGCACAAATTGAAAGTACAAACAATTCCTGCTCAGTTTGATTTACACTCTGTGATGTTCTGTGACATAAAATGTGTGTATATATGTGTATATATATATATATATATATATATATATATATATATACTGTAAGGGGTTAGCTCGGTGGCAGGGTGTGTGACCCCTTGAATGGGTTCACCACACACTGAATTTATACAGGCAGTCGAAGACGGTTGAAAACAAAGATTTTGGTTTATTCTTTCATCTTGCTGGAAACAATTGCAAGCATCCAAACAGCATAAACAAAATCAAACATAAAATAAACCCTGGCCACTTTGGGTGTCTACCTTCCACACAGGAACCTATCTATGGAGTCTGGCACAGCCTAGTGCTGGGCAGACAGTGCTGTTCATACAGCAGAAAAACAATAGTCTTTTGATTTTTATCACACAGAAAAATCAATCCTCTCCTCACCTTCTCAGAAGACTTTCAGTACTGCTCTCTTTCTTTTAGAAAGCCTCAGCATGCAGCTAATCAGTGGTAATCCTCTGGACTACTTATAGAGGCCTTAATTGCCTCATTCTGAACAGCTGAAGTTTTTCAACGGCCTTTAGCCTTTTCTGGCTACGTTTGCAGCAGACGCCTAATAACAATTGGTGTACTGTCTAAACAAGGCATAAATGTATGTCCCGTCTGTGATAACACCCACAGATTTACCTGACTTCCTGTCACAATACACACACACACACACATATATATATATATATATATATATATATATATATATATACATACAAATTCTAAATATTTTGTTTTGTTAAAGCTGTTGTAAAATTAAAATTAAAATTAAGAAATAAAAAATAAAAACCTGCAAGACAAAGGCATAATGAGCTATACTAGCTCATTATGAATTGCTGACCTTAGATCGAAGCCCCTGAAGCCGTCCTCATCTCCCCCTCCGGCCACAGACATCTCTCCGGAAGGTTACTTCCGGGTATCGCCGCTCCAGCGATGTGATTGGCCGGAGAAGCAAAGACATCGCTCTGCGCATGCGTGTGGGGGCTGTCAAAGCCAGCATTAGCCATTCACAAAACCGGCTTTCTCAGTGCGTCTGCGCTGTTGCCTACGGCGCGCATGCGACATAGACATTGGTGCATAATTTTGGGGAAATATCTCCTAAACTATGTAGGTTTAGGAGATATTGCAAACACCTACAGGTAAGCCTTAATCTAGGTTTACCTGTAGGTGTAACTAGCCCCAGAGGGTTTATTTCCTCTTTAAGGCTGCATTCACACCTAGGCGTACAAAATCGTGGCGTTTTGTCCCGCGAATTGCGGCGACAAATTGCAGCATTTTGTACCGCGATTTGCGGTGACAAAACGCTGCGATTGTGATGAATGCAGCCTCACCCCCTCTATGGAGATGGTTCACATCTCCTATGCCGAACGCCGAAAGCCGCCTGAAAAAAAGGTTCGGGGCTTTTTTTCAGGCGGCAGGCGTACGGCGTTCGGCGTGGAGATGTGAACCATCTCCATAGAGGGCAATGTGTTTTCATCCCTCCAGCGTCTCGGGGCTGCTGCGGCGTCACACTACAGGCGACAAAACGCCTAGGTGTGAATGGGGGCTAAATGCATACTGAAAACCAATTATTGATATCTTTTGGTGTTTTGTAATTTTTGATGCTCTTTTAAATTATGCCAATTCAATTGGGAAAACTAATAAATGATATTTCAAGTCTGACATAAGCATATTCTAAATCATATAGCAGCCAATGCAACAGCTCAGTTGAACTGCTTGCAGTCAGGTATAAGTCAAATATGGCAGGCAAAAATCTGTTAAGCATGCTTAAATCAGAACTAAACCTTTCTGTGCTTTACAGCCAAGGAAGCTGCCTTTTTAGCCATGTGAAAAATATACTACAGCGCTAATTAAATAATCAATTCCACGTGCACCTAAATAAAAAAACAAATAATATAGCTGCTATCTTGAGTGATACCAAATCCAAACAGTGAAACATATAAAATATAGATGCGCTAATATTAACTTAAAAGGTGATAAAACGTACAAAGAAAACTAATCAGGGAGAACACTCCATAAACTGTGAATTACTAATATGTCCTTAATTAGTGCACAGTGATTAGCAGGATTCCATGCAGGGAAAAATCACTCTCTTCAATCTGAATGCTAATCCAGCCCTCCACCGCTGTGATCAGATGATACAGGCACTCACAGACAGGGATTGCATGAAAGAAAAGAGAAAAACCTCATTGCGCAATATTCGATGACAGATCAAAAATGTAATCTGAGCATTGACATATGCACTCACGAATCCCCGCTTTCAGTAAAGCATGAAAACGCCACTCAGTATGCTGTTTCCTCAGCTCGATCCGATGCACTCGGATTCGATCGCAGGCTCCTCCCTACGCGTTACGTCACAGGCACGCGACTTACTCATGGGTTCCTACGTTGCCTTTTTAGCCTCTGTTTGATCCACAGCTGTCATGGTGCTGCACGTGAGATCAGTTATGACACCAGCCAATTGATGGCTTGATAGTTCGGTGAAGAACTAACCTAAGCACACTAGTAATTCTAAAGCTGGCCATAAAATGGAAAAAGAAAATATGGACAGCCGCACTCCAAAAAACCTTGATGGTTGTCTTTATTTTAAAAAGGAAAAATGCACTACAAGTCACTACATGGGATTAAACCAGCTGACGCGTTTTGCACTATAAATTAGTGCTTAATCATAGCTGGCTATACATGGATCAAAATTTTGCAGTTTCAGCAGGAACTGGTGGAATTGTAATCCATGTATGGGCAGGGAGGTTGTACAGAAGTTAAGCTACCAATCAAGCTCTGTATAACAGCCCTGTTGAATTTTCCTCACCCAATTAGCTTTGCAGGCTCTACCCTGCAACACTAAACAGTATGTTCTGACATCGGAAGTCTCCCTGCTGTCAGAATACAATAGCTCAACCCAGAGGACTCCCCCATCCACCTTGAGTGTGTGGATGGGGGAATCAAGTCCATTTGTTTTTTGTGCAACCCACTGGTTGAACAAATAAAACAGACTCATCTATGGGCTACCTAAGGCCCCATAGTGGGAACTCGCCTTCCCACACGTGGGTTTTTGCATGTTTTTGTGCAGTTCCACGCAGGGCCGTCTTTAATATTGATTGGACCCTAGGCAAAAAAATTCTTGCAATTTCACTCTCCACCTGCTCTGAGACATACAATAAATATAAGCTAGACTTAAAATCTGTTTACTGTATCAGATCAGGGAGTGATTCCGATTGGTTGCCAGAGGTTACAGCATATCATTACAGCTCACTGATTAGTTGCTAGAGGTTACAGCACATGATTTCTGCTTGGTGATTGGTTGCTAGAGATTACTGTACAGTAATACTGCTCACAGATTGGTTGCTAGAGGTTACATCACATCATCTCTTCACTGCAGAGGGGCAGATATACATATGAATGCCACCTTTATTTACATATGAATGCCGTCGGCCTCAGCTATTTACATTTGAATGCTCACTCTATTTACATATGAATGACGGTTATTTACATGTAAACACAGGGTCTACAGGTGAGTCATCTGTACACAACAATAAGGCAGAGGTGGGCAGCAATAGTAACAACACTTCACACTGAGATATCGGGACACAGCACATGACTAAAACTTCAAGGGACAAGGGAATTTAATTGTGCATAGTTGGCAAGTATGAGGTAGCTGCTTTGGGCCTCACAACATTGACAGGGCCCAGGTCAGCTTCCCCTTTTGCCCTGCCTTAAAGACAACCCTTGTTCCACGCTGTTGTAATATTAATATATATGTGTAGGTATGTATGGCACAATATATTGTATTGCATTACCATATTGACCAGGAATTCAGTTGAACTGTCCAAGCCAGCTGAATTCTAACATATCAAAGGTACAGAAGACCCTTAGATGTGTTAATCTTATGCAAGACTACCTAGGTGTGTGTGAGGTATGGCCCGTTAACCTCAAAGGCTATATCGTTTACATACGTTAGGAAGTATTTATTGATGGTAATTAGACTTGAGGGGGTATTCATTCATGAGAAACATTTGGTTGGGGTCATTATCTGTCACTCTGAAAGACAGAATGTAGATCAAAGACGGCCAATCAAATTGCTCAGCTATTCAGTGGATAGGGAATATAATTCTGGAGGTCAATGATCCTAAATTTATAAGAGGGGTGAGTGAAATTCATCACTCTAGTCATGATTTGAAACATTGTTGAATCAGTTGTTTATAATATGCTGAAGGCTATGACATATATGGATGAAAAAGACCTTTCTACTTTTCATAAAAAATACTGGCAAGAATTTCCACTTCCGATTTGTCTGGATAGAAGAAGGCACTGATATCAAGCTGATTCTATCTGAACCATCGCATGGGGGTATATATATGTTGGTATACCATTCTGGTTGAATTATGGACTGAATGATACAATTAACAGCTCTATTAAAGGCAATGAGGGGTCGGCCTACAGCACATTACGAAAGCAATTTGTTGCTGGCAATCAACAAATTCAGGTACTTGACATGTACACAACAGGTCATCATTGCTCAAATAGGAATGGAAAGAAGCAGATGGACTACAGCTTTATTATCAGAGAATATTGAGGATTTGATGTTAAAGGAACCAAGTGTCCTGATTGGTGGATTAATGATTGAAGGTGTCAAGTGCAAGGAAATAGTTTGCAGCACAGAATTTTTACTGCTGTATCCAAACCTTTTGACCTTGAAAGCGACTGCTGATACATTAATGGTTCTTCTTACTATAAAGATGGAAGTAGAATTTCAGGATTTGCTGGTGTTTGTGTAAAAGCATCTTTAAAAATGAAAACTTTGAGCCTAGAGATGAGAGAATCCTGGACTGGAATCCTGGAATGTGGATTCGACCTCCCAAAACACACCAAGCTTTACTTTCAGTGAGATGGTGAGAGATGTGATGAAGTCAGAATGGACTGTGACATCAGCTTGTTTTTGCACAATATTCAAGATCGTGATGTGATTTACAAAAAAAAAGAAAAAAAAGAAACAATCTTTGAAATGAGGCCTAGCAGCTATATGGGACACAGATGTTTACCGAACCCTTTTACAGTCATGGTCTAAAGTTATATTATCTAATACCTGGTTCATGGGGATATTTTAGAGCAGTGGTCTCAAAGTACCGGCCCGCGGGCCATTTGCGGCCCGCGGACCAGTTATAAATGGCCCGCAGGCAGGGTGGAAGTGAGGGGAGCAAAAAAAAAAAAAAAAAAAATTTTTTTATTTTTTTTTGAGCTGGCACCATCTGGTGGTGAGCCGTTGGTATTACAAGTTATTACCACCAGATGTGAGCTGGCGCCATCTGGTGGTGGCCGTTGGTATTACTAGTTAAGCATTACAAGTTAAAGGAGTTCTCTGACCTAAAACTTTTAACCCCCGCTGTGCCCGGGCTGTAAAAAAATAGAAAATAAACTTTCACTTACCTGCCTACGATCCCCCGTTGTTCCGATATCGCCGTCCCGTTCTCCGGTCCCGGGCCCCTTCCGCTTCCTGTGTGTCGGTGACTCATAGTGCGCTCAGCCTATCAGCGGCCGCAGCAATGTCCCGTCGCGGCCACTGATAGGCTGAGCGCACTATGAGTCACCGACACACAGGAAGCGGAAGAGACCGGGACCGGAGAACGGGACGGCGATATCGGAACAACGGGGGATCGTAGGCAGGTAAGTGAAAGTTTATTTTCTATTTTTTTACAGCCCGGGCACAGCGGGGGTTAAAAGTTTTAGGTCAGAGAACTCCTTTAAACAGCAATTCTAATGTCATTTTACACTATTTTCACTGCCATCTTCTTCCCTCTAATTAGAACCCCCAAACATTATATATATTTTTTATCCTAACACCCTAGAGAATAAAATAGCGATCATTGCAATACTTTCTGTTACGCCGTATTTGCACAGCGGTCTTACAAGCGCACTTTTTTGGGAAAAAATTACACTTTTTTTAATTAAAAAATAAGACAACAGTAAAGTTATCCCCATTTTTTTTAATATTATGAAAGATAATGTTACGCCGAGTAAATTCATACCCAACATGTCACGCTTCAAAATTGTGTCCGCTTGTGGAATGCCGACAAACTTTTTTACCCTTTAAAATCTTCATAGGCGACGTTTAAAAAAATCTACAGGTTGCATGTTTTAAGTTACAGAGGAGCTAGAATTATTGCTTTCACTCTACCAATCGCGGCGATACCTCACATGTGTGGTTTGAACACCGTTTACATATGCGGGCGCTGCTCAATTAATAATGTGTTCGCTGACACCAGTACTGTTGTTTTTGAAGTTTGAAAGTTTGCATGCGGCCCCCCATGGCATATGAAAACTTGTCTTGTGGCCCTCTGGTAATTTGAGTTTGAGACCCCTGTTTTAGAGGTTGGTGAAGAGTGATGTAACCAGTCTCAACTTCATATTTCATATGAGCCATTGTAAAGCATACAGTAACTCAAACCATAATGATGTTTGTTGCTTGATTCATGAGTCAGTTCTAGTAGTTAGAACCGACTCAAGTGGGGGTATATGTCTTAATATTAATATAGATGTGTGGGTATGTATGGCACAATATATTGAATTGCATTACCATATTGACCAGGAATTCAGTTGAACTGTCCAAGCCAGCTGAATTTTAACATATCAAAGGTACAGAAGACCCTTAGATGTGTTAATCTTATGCAAGACTACCTAGGTGTGTGTGAGGTATGGCCCGTTAACCTCAAAGGTTATATTGTTTTCATACGTTAGGAAGTATTTATTGATGGTAATTAGACTTGAGGGGGTATTCATTCATGAGAAACATTTGGTTGGGGTCATTATCTGTCACTCTGAAAGACAGGATGTAGATCAAAGACGGCCAATTAAATTGCTCAGCTATTCAGTGGATAGGGAATATAATTCTGGAGGTCAACATTGTTACTCAGAATATTCTCTGTATATTCTCTGAATGTGGCACAGGTCTAGAACTGATCTAGTCAAATGGGACTTTGAATTACTCTGTTGGATTTGTATCATCTGTGGAATTTGGACTTTATTCTGTATTGGAAGTCAAATAAATGCACTCTCTGGAGAGCCTGGTGTGTTGCTGCGGAACATAAATTATAGTCATCATACTAACACCTAAATATCAATTATCTAACCGGACTACACTATATATGACTTCACTACACACGCATCACTCAACAGGCAGCTTTGGCACTTGCCAGGCTGCCCTATGCACAATGAATGCGCCAAAGGAGATCCTGCACCCTTCTGGGCATCAAGCTTTGTGCATTTTTTTACAGTGCATTTCTAGCACATTTGTTGCACAACAAAAAGCGCATCTTCTAGCCATGTCTGGGGTGCCAATTTACAATGATGGCATCTGAAGAGTGGTGCGTGTTTGTAGCAGGTGTAAATGAGGCCTAATGCCGTGTACACGCGATCTGGCTTTTGCCTGGCCAAATCACATTGGAATCCTGACAGAATTCCATCGGAGAAAAATAGAACATGTTCTATATCTAAACTCCAATGGAATTAATCGGAATTCCTGATGAAAAAACTCAGATGGGGCTACACACGATTGGAATATCCAATGGAAAAAGTCTGTCTGACTTTTTCCATCGGAAATTCCGATCGTGTGTACGTGGCATTAGAGTTATCATCCAAGGCATGCCCTGAATGTAACTGTTTTGGAAAACAGTTAAATTGATGGGTTTAGTTTTATTTAAACTGGAAACATTTCATGTGCAGTGAAATCTAAAATATGCTTTGCTGATTTGCTATATTGTGCTGACCACAATAGTCATAGAATACCCGCATTCATCGACAAATGTCATTATACACGTATGTCAACTGTCACGGTCATTGAGTACCCAGTCATTAAAAATTCATAATTATCTATAATCTGGAGTTTTCAAATTATAATGAAAATGCTCAATTGGCTGTCATAAATGTTTTGGACTGCCGGTGGGTGGTAGACAAAGATTTTTTTAGTATAGATTGCCTTTTATTAGCCTTGTAAGGTCAGCAGGCAGTAAGCAAATTGTATTTTCCAATAGTACTCATTACCAGGTTTTTCTCCTAAATTGAATACAGGCTTTCAATGTAGTTCCAATGTCTAATGTAAGTGTTTAGCTTTCCAATTGTGACAATTGGAAATACAAGGAATCCAATGTTAACTATTGTCTATGTATTAGATTAATATCTTTTAGTTTTGCAAATGTTTCTAGAGGCATCTGAAAATATTCCAGCCCTGTCATTGAGATTACTGAATGCAGCAGATACCTGTTTGTCTGTCAGGTGTTTATACTCATGGATTAGGAGATAAGAAATCTGCTCACAAGGTTGTCATTGTGTTGAAAAAAACGTTGTGGACAGTTAGCCTTTTTTCTCAAGAGTGAGCCTTTCCAACAAATCCATGTGTGAGGCCCCATACACACGATAGAATGTATCCGCGAATACGGTCCAACGGACCGTTTCCGCGGATAAATCCTCTCGAGGATTTCGGCGGATTTTCATGCGATGGAGTGTACACACCATCGCATTGAAATCCGCGCCGAAATCCTCTGGCGATGACGTGTCGCGCCGTCGCCGCGATTATGACGCGGCGACGTGCGCGACGCTGTCATATAAGGAATTCCACGCATGCGTCGAATCATTACGACGCATGAGGGGGATCCCTTCGGACGGATGGATCCGGTGAGTCTGTACAGACCAGCGGATCCATCCGTTGGGATGGACTCCAGTAGATGGATATGTTCTGCATGTCAGCAAATATTCGATCTGCTGGAATCCATCCCAGGGGAGATATATCCGCGGAAACAGATCCGCTGGCGTGTACACACCATAGGATCTATCCGCTGAAACCCATTTGCTGGGATTTATCTGCGGATGGATTCTATGGTGTGTACGGGGCCTAAGCCTCTCTAGCGTTTCTTTCTCATGTGAGAGCCTCTCCAGAATTTCTATGTTTGAGCCTCCCCAGCAGTTTTACTGTCTGAGCCACACATGTTTCATGTGTTTCATGTTTCAGTTTCATGTGTAAAGCCCCATACACACTATCGGTTTTCCTGCAGGTTTTTCTCTTCAGGTTTACCAAAACCATCTAATATGAGGTCAAACCTTATGCCGCGTACACACGGTTGTGTCATTAAAAACTATCGTGTCTGGGCTCCAGAGCATTTTTCACGATGTAAAAAATGGCCATTAAAAATTTAGAACATGCTCTAATTTTTCACGACGTTTTTAACGTTGTCGTTTTTAACGTCGTAAAAAATGGTTGTGTGTGGGCTTTAATGACGTGAAAAAAATGCACATGCTCAGAAGCAAGTTATGAGATGGGATCGCTCGTTCTGGTAAAACTAGCGTTCGTAATGGAGTAAGCACATTCATCACGCTGTAACAGACTGAAAAGCGCGAATCGTCTTTTACTAACACGAAATCAGCGAAAGCAGCCCCAAGGGTGGCGCCATCCGAATGGAACTTCCCCTTTATAGTGCCATCGTACATGTTGTATGTCACCGCACTTTGCTAGAGAATTATTTTTCACGATCGGGTGTAGGCAAGGTCGTTTTAACGATCGGGTTGAAAAAAACTTTGTTTTTCTAGACCATTAAAAGCGCAATTTTTTAGAACCCGAAAAACGGTTGTGTGTACGCGGCATTAAGAGTTTCAGTTTTTGTATGCAATCAGGCAGGCCCTTGCACTGCATGATTTTGGTAAACCTGAAGAGAAAAACCTGCAGGAAAACTGATAGTGTGTATGGGGCTTAAGTCTCTCAAGCAATTGTATTGCTCAGAGGCCAGTAGCTATAGCAGTGCAAGTCTCTCCAGCAATTGCATTGTCGAGTCTCTCTACCAGTTACATTTTTGAGCCTTTCCAGCATTCTGAGCAGTGTGGAACTCTCCAGTAGTTCCATGTGTGAGCTAATCCAACAGTTTTCATGTGTAAGCCTATCCAGCTGTTCACATATTTGGGACTCTTTAGCAGTTCCATGTGTGGGTCTCTCCAGAAGTTCTACGTGTGAGCCTCTCCAGCAGTTCCATGTACAAGTCCCCCTGGCTGGTGAAGTGGGCTCACCCAAGGTGCGAGATGTAAGCTTTAATCAGTCTTCGCCAGAGGTCCTGATGGTGGAGATGGGTTTTGCTGTGTGCTAGCGCCAGGTTGCTGTCCTCAAAATTGCCCCTCCAGGAGGTGAGCAAGTCAGGGCCTGAACGGTTCCTCATAGGTAAATAGTGGGAACCAAAGATGCTGGAGGACCAAACGATATTGCAGGGTGGCTAACACGTTTTGAGGGAGGATCCTCTTCCTCAGAGTCAAAGCGATAAATGCATCGCTTTAGCCACCCTGCAATACTGTCTGGTCCTCCGGCATCTTTGGTTCCCACTATGTTGTCCTCTTTAGCAATTCCCATGTGTGAGCTTATCAAACAGTTCCCTTATGTGATCCTGTCTTCCACTCCCAATGTCTGATCCTTTCTAGAAATTCCCATGCATAATGCTCTCAAGAAGTTACCATATGTGATCCTCTCGGGCAGTTTCTATGTGTGAACCTCTTCTCAAGTTATTCCTCTCTTGTACATGTCTGTAACTCGTGTTTTTCCTATACCCATAAAATATCTTGTGCAAATTAGAGAGTTTAGGATGTGCTCAGGACAATGAGAGACTAGCATTGTGTTCTATTTTTTAAATGTATGTATTTATACCAGCATTAGTTTCCTTTCTTAAAAGGAATGTAAAAACAAAAATAGAAGATGCTATTCATGCACTGAAGTTGTAATTTTCTGGAGACATTAGTTATTCATGAGGAGTGAGCAGACCAACAGCAGGACCAGGGTCATCTTCTACATTAAAGTGATATTTGGCAGCACAGGCTAGTGAGAGCAGATAAGTATTTACTATCTTCTTTGCACAGAAAAGGTTTATTGGCACTAGGGTTTTAGTCACTTTAATACCTTAACATCTGCAAAAAAAAAAAAAAAAGATGATATCATGTTGTGCAGCTACTCTGTTAGGGACTAAGGAAAAAGTAGAGTTCATATTACCATAATGCTCAATAATGTATACTGTTGAAGTCCACTTAATAGTGTGGAAACCTGGAACCTTGTGTATACTGTACAATACTTTAACCTTATTCTCTGAATCAACAGTACTGTAAAATATATCTATGTTGCTGTCATAAACTGCTGACAGGGTCATTGTGGAGGCATGTTACAATGGCAGGACAAATAGGAGGCACAGGTGAGCAGGCTAGTTGGTATCTGCAGTGGCGGAACTACCGCCATAGCGACCCACGCAGGCGCTATGGGGCCCGCAGCCGAGTGGGGCCCGCCGATGGGGAGGCAGATCGGTGCGCTGTGACAGTTACAGAACGATGCTGTGTTTCTCTCCCTCCTGTCGGCAATATTTCTGTCACAGCGCACCGATCTGCCTCCCTGTTCTAACCACATGTGATCCTCTATGTCCTATAGGTGCCTGGTCTCCCCCCAGCGCTGCCTGTTTTCCTCTCCCTAAAAGCTGGGAGATTCGTCAGGACACTGTGAGAGCGGGGGAGAGCTTGCCTGTCTTAATGCACAGGCACTTCTGTGAACTGCCCAAGGGTCCTAGGTGCATGGGGGGCCTTTGAAGTTTCCTCCCAGCAGGTTCGGGCAGCAGTGGTAACAGGTCTCCTCACGTTGGCTCTCTTCTGCTACAGTGTACAGGTCAGTTCTGTTATCTGGCTGTGTCTGCAATGCTCTCTCTCCCTGGCATCTTCCTCCCCTCCTCAGACACTATCTGGCCGTCCTGCTCCCTGTCGTCCTCACACAGATCCATTCATCTTTGCCTGTCACACTGCTCCTCTCAGATACTTGTTATCTCTCCCCCTCCCTTCCCTGACTTTTCCCCTGCGGACACTTTACCTTCACACATGTGTGTGTCCCCCCCAGGATCTACAAACATTACAAATGTCTGGAAACCCCCCCCCCCCCACCTTGCACACCCCCAACACTTTCTTTACTAGGCAATGGAGATCACTCCCTCTCCCCTTCCTGCCAGACAGCCCATTTACTTTTTATACTATGGCTATTTATTACCAGCTTAGAGTATGCCCCATGCCCATCTCTGATTATCCCTCTCCAGTCTCCTTGACAGCGATCTATCTGCCCCATCTCATACCCACCCCCACTTTTACCCCAAGGGTTGCCACCTCATCCCTTTAAAAAGGAACACATCTGAATTACACAGGTTCTGTGGCTGATTAAGGAGGTAATTAAACTCACTTGGTGCCTTATCTGCATTAAATTAGCCTCAGAACCTGTGTAATTCAGATGTGTTCCTTTTTAAAGGGATGAGGTGGCAACCCTATTTACCCCCCCCCCCCTTTTTTCTCCCCTACCCCATGGTTCTCATTCCCACCCCATTTTTTTTAGGGCTTAAGGAAGAACCCCGAGGTGGAGCATCTTACTACTGCTGCTTGTGTGGGTGAGATGTGTACTGTGTACTGCGCCAATCCCTGCTGACCCTCTTCCCCTATTCATCCCATGTGATTGGCGCAGTACATATCCCACCCGCACAAGCAGCAGTAGTAAGATGCTCCACCTCGGGGTCCTTCTTTAACCCCTGCAAAGCACCAGAAGAGAGACAGAAACTCTGATGGGGAAGGAAGAGGGGAATTGTCTTTCCTGTTGTATATTTAGCCCAGTTCCCCTGTAAGTTTATAAGTTTTTTTTGTGCTTGTGTATGTTAAAAATGATTTTTGTGGTGTATTGTTAGCAAAAATATTTGTTTTTTGATATTTTTTTAGGGGGGCCCTGTCAGGTAGGCTGTACGGGGCCCCGTGATTTCTAACAGCAGCCCTGGGCGCCGCGGAAACACAGGGGTGAAAAAATCCTCTCTACTGTCACTTGTCAATACAGAAGCGCTGCTGTATTTACAAGTGATAGCGCTCTCCTCCCGACAGCCGTTTAGAACCCTCTCTGCTCTACAAAACACATTGTCTATCTATCTCTATGTGAAAGCAGAGAGGGGAGGGGGGAAGGGGTGGGGGGGTGTACACAGACAGGAGCTGCTCCACTAGGGTGACCACATTTCCAAACTACCATTCAGGGACACCCCCCCCCTCCCAAAAATCAGGTGGGATTTATGATTTCTCCAATCACAAGAAGGGGGCGGGGACTGTGCTCCTCCAGGCATTCCCGGCCAGGGCAAGTACCGTCAGTGAGTAAAGCGGTGATGTGACGGCCTTTTTTTGGGTCATAAAATTGGCCGGGGGGGTGGCTGTGTCAGTTTCATTCCGGGACACTGTATTGTCCTGGAATGAAGGTGCCTGGGACAGACCTGCAAAATGTGGGACTGTCCCGGGCAATCCGGGACACGTGGTCACCCTATGCTCCACGGACATGCAGTGAGTTACAGCTTCTCTTCTGCAGCCCATCTCTGATGTTAGTTGGGTGACCGGAATGCTCACTACTGAAAGGGGGAAGAAGGGGGGTTGATGCCAGAGGAATGTGTATTGATGGAGGGTGGGCTCCAAACTAATCTGGGGAGAGGAGAGCTCTGTACTTGGGAAGGAGGGTACTTGCATGTGCACAGATCACCCCTAAATCCTGCACACCGTACACAGATCACCCTTAAATTCCCCCATACACAGCTCACCCCTCAATCCTTATACATTTTATATGTAGGTCCACCCGTATGATTTTTCCGTGCGCTTTCAGGGTTGGGGGACTTTTAGTTTTTTTTGGGCGGGGGGGGGCGTCATTGAAGGACCCGGCCTTGGGGCGGCAAAGGAAGTAAATCCGGGGGGGCCCCATACAACATTTTGCTATGGGGCCCTGTGATTTCTAGTTACGCCCCTGGGTATCTGCATAGTTAAAGTTACACTAAACTCTGGTTTAATAAAATATATATATCCTTCAGCTTCAGGCCTTTTTTGACACGTTTGTTTACGTGTAAAAATCAGTATTTTTTGCTAGAAAAATAGAACCTCAAACATTTCTATATATTTTTTTAAAGCAGAGAATTTTCTAGAGAATAAATTAGTAGTTTTTTTTTTGGGAAATAATACAACACTGTACCCATATTCGTCCTTTTTTTCCACACAAATTGAGCTTTCTTTTGGTGGTATTTAATCACCGTTGTTTTTTTTTTTGCGCTATAAGAGAAAAAAGACTGAAAATTCTGTAAAAAAGTGAATTTTTCTTTGTTTCTGTTATAACATTTAGCAAATTAGGGCCAGATCCACATAGATCGGCACCGGCGCAGCGTATCCAAGATACGCTACGCCGCCGTAACTTACTTGGCTTTGTTTCAAATCCACAACGAATTTGCACCGTAAGTTACGGCGGCGTAGTGTATCTCTGGCGGCGGAATTCAAATTGGCGATTAGGGGGCGTGATTCATTTAAATGAAGCGCTTCCCCGCGCCGAATGAACTGTGCATGCTCCGTTTCTAAATTTCTCGCCGTGCATTGCGCAAAATGACGTCGCAAGGACGTCATTTTTTAAACTTAGACGTGACTTACGTCTATCCCGATTCACGGAGGACTTGCGCATAAAAAAGAAAAAATTCAAATTTCGACGCGGGAACGACGGCCATATTTAACATGGCAAATCTAACTATACGCCGCAAAAAAGCAGCTTTAACTATATGCCGGAAAAAGCCGACTAGAGACGACGTAAGAGAATGCGACGGCCGCGCGTACGTTCGTGGATCGTCGGAAATAGCTAATTTGCATACCCAACGCGGAAAACGCCGCAAACTTCACCCAGCGGACGCCGAAGTATTGCATCTACGATCCGAAGGCGTACGAAGCCGTACGCCTGTCAGATCAAATCCAGATGCCGTCGTATCTTGGTTTGAGGATTCAAACTAAAGATACGACGCGGGAAATTTGAAAGTATGCAGGCGTATCAGTAGATACGCCGGCGTACTCTCACTGTGGATCTGGCCCTTAGTATTTTTTCTTCATAAATTTGTCCAAAATTTATACTGCTACATATCTTTGGTAAAAGTACAAATTGGTGCATATTATTTGGTCTTTGTGAAAGTTATAGAATGCACAAGCTATGGTGCCAATATCTGAAAATTGAGCACTCCTGAAGTACTGATGGCCTATCTCATTTCTTGAGACCCTAACATGCCAGAAAAGTACAAATACCCCCCAAATGACTGCTATTTGGAAAGAAGACATTCCAGGGTATTTAGAAAGATGCATAGTGAGTTTTTTGAAGTTGTCATTTTTTTCCCACAATTCTTTGCAAAATCAAGATTTTTTTCTTTTATTTTTTGTTCACACAATTGTCATATTAGCAGGTTATTTCTCACACACAGCATATGCATACCAAAAATTACACCCCAAAACACATTCTGCTTTTACTCCCGAGTATGGCGATACCACATGTGTGAGACTTTTACACAGCGTGGCCACATAGAGAGGCCCAACATGCAGGGAGCACCTTCAGGTGTTCTGGAGCACCCAGGCCAATTCTGACATTTCTCTCCTACATGTAAAAATCTTCATTTATTTGCTAGAAAATTACATAGAACCCCAAAACATTATATATGTTTTTTTTTTTAGCAAAGACCTTACAGAATACAATGGTGGTCGTTGCAACTTTTTATCTCGCACTGTATTTGCGCAGCAATTTTACGAAAAAAAAAACATTTTGTGCTTGAAAAAAACAAACAAACAGTAAAGTTAGCACAATGTTTTTGCATAATGTGAAAGATGAAGTTACTCCGAGTAGATAAATACCCAACATGTCACCCTTCAAAATTGCACACACTCGTGGAATGGCGCCAAACTTTGCTACTTAAAGTATTGCAGGTTATTGCGGAGTATTGCAGAGTAATGCAGGGTATTGCGGGGGTATTGTGGAGTATTGCAGGGTATTGCGGAGTATTGCGGGGTATTGCAGGGGGAACGCGATTTTAGAAGGCTGTTAATTAGTTAAGCAACCGCCCTGTTGCCGTACTTTGGCTATGGGCCGGTTGCTAAGTGGTTAAATGTTTTTATTTTATTTTTTACATTTTTACACTGTTGCTTTATTTAAAAAAAATTCAGAAAGAGAGAGAGTTTGGTCAGGGGGACTTTGAATGAGGCCAATAACTATATAGAGTAAGCATGTGGGATATAAAGCACAGTATAGCTTATATGGGTTCCGACAAAAAAGGTGGAGTTTGAATGAGAGATGTATACCAAAAAGCAGTCTTGGCAAAGAGCATTTTATTATACCTTGTGAGATCATGTACAGCATACTGAATGACAAAAAAATTGCATACACAAAAATCGCATAAACGCAGGGCATGCTAAAAACCACATATACATATTGATGCCATGGAACTTGGCATATTATGAGGTAAAGACAAGTCTTGCACAACATGGGCCACTGGAAGGGCTAGATGGTGTTGGAAAATCTAGAGTAAAACAATATAAAATACATAAAATCCTCTGTATGGACATCATGCATCTATGTAAGACTGGCGTGTTACGTTGGGGGTGTACCAACTCTTCAGGGGCGAATGCAATGGTGATCTATAACGAGATATAACCATATGGTATAATAGTGTAGCTGAATAATAGGAATACGTAATGGTTGTAAGGGACAGGATGGACATATGCATAGTCAAGTCAGATGCATAGATGTGAACAGAGGATTAGAGATGTCTGGCATGGGAGCTGAGGTAGAGAGCAGGGAGCACTGTGAATTCCCCAAGGCCAATGTGCAAATGTGAGTGACAGGGAGCCAACACTTCTGTGGATTGAGATCAGTAGTATATTTTGAATGTATAATATTATTGATTAGAATTGTGAATGGGCTTTTCACACTTCTCATCAATAATAGTATACAGTGACTGCAGGCATCATCCAGGTATAACCACCAAAAGTCTAGCATCGCTGGTTGTTAAGTAAATATTGTAGTAGTGGTGCACCGAATGGAAATTTTGATGCTGAAACCAAAAATGCTGGATGCCGAAACTGAAAATGACAGTTTTAAAAAAATATATATATATATTTTTCCCAATTGTATTATCTTTAACTTTTTAATTAATATTATCAATTAAAATTAACATGGATTTATTGTTGGCCATGATTGGCACCTTTAGTGCAAGAAAAGCTCAAGAAAAATGCAGTCTGCAGTCTCTGACCATCTCTTGTATCATGTCTGCAATCTCTTACCGGTATTTAAACTTAAACACTTAGTACCCATGCAGTCTCACCAGTGCCTATGCAGTCTCACCAGAGCCCATGAGATACAGTCTCACCAGTACCTATGAAGTCTCACCAGTGCCCATGCAGTCTCACCAAAGCCCATGAGATGCAGTCTCACCAGTGCCCATGCAGTCTCACCAATGCCTATGTAGTCTCACCAGTGCCCATGCAGTCTCACCAGTGCCTTTGCAGTCTCACCATTGCCTATGCCGTCTCACCAGATCCCATGAGATGCAGTCTCACCAGTGCCAATGCAGTCTCACCAGAGCCCTTGCAGTCTCACCAGTGCCCATGCAGTCTCACCAGTGCCCATGCAGTCTCACCAGTGCCCATGCAGTCTCACCAGTGCTCATGCAGTTTCACTGGTGCCTATGAGATGCAGCCAGTGTCCAGTGTCATGGAGCTGGATTGAATTGCCAGGCAGCACTGTAACAATATCCCGCCTCCTAGGTTCGGCATAGGATCAGTGTACCTTCTATCACAGAAGCCGGTCTAGGAGGCGAGACATTGTTACAGCGCCACCTGGCGATTCAATCCAGCTCCATGACAAAGCGGGAGCTTGCCATGACAGGAGGGGGACACTTGCAAAGAGAGGGGGAGGATGGAGAGGAGGACTGTGACAGGGGCGCACCAGGAGAAATAGTGTGGCACCCAGAGAGGACCGCCCCCTTTTACGAACGCCCTCTTTTGCGCTCCAATTATCGGCCCTTTTTCTACTTTCGGCCAGTTGCTGAGAAAAGTTTCCGGGCGATAATTTTCAGCGGCCAAAATTTCGGTGCACCACTATATTCAAGTAGGGATTCCTTAATCAGATATGTACTTTAAGGCCTCGTACACACGGACGGACTGTCCGCTGAAATTGGTCCGCCGGACCGTTTTCAGCGGACATGTTCTCCCCGGAGATTTCTGTCTGATGGTTGTACACACCATCAGACAGAAATCCGCGCGTACACGATACGCGGTGACGTGGCCGCGCCGGCGCTGCGACGATTACGCGGCGACGTGCGCGGCCCTGAAAGGTCAATGCTTCCACGCATGCATCGAATCACTTCGACGCATGCGAGGGATGGCGGCCAAGCGGACATGTACGGTGAGTCTGTACAGACGACCGAACATGTCCGACGGACAGGCTTCCAGCGGACATGTTTCTTAGCATGCTAAGAAACATTTGTCTGCTCGAAAACGGTCGGCTGGACAAATGTCCGCTGGAAACCTGTCCGATCGGCCGTACACACGACCGAACATGTCTGCTGAAACTGGTCCGCGGACCAGTTTCAGCAGACATGTTCGGTCGTGTGTACGGGGCCTAAGATCTCAGCCTCCTTCAAATCTCCAAAAAAAAGAAAAAAAAAAAAAAGAAACAATAGGGTTTATAGTGTGCACAGAGCAGTGCGCATGACTGCAATTAGCAGTGCACTGCTCATTCCAAACAAACAGTCAGAGGTAAAAGGAGAGGTCTGGGAGCTCATAAATGACATTAAAAGGAAGCAGAAAAACACAGTAAAACTATTTCATGAAAGATAGATTGCAGGGCCGTTAAGTAGTGGATGTATGTGGATTATTTTTAGAGACTAAGGCCAAACTGATGAAAACAGACTGATGGTCTGATGGCCTGATGGTCTGATGTACTGATGGACTGATGGTCTGATGTGCCTGATGTGTTCAAAAACCGATCGAGTCCAACGCGGTGACGTAAAACACAACGATGTGCTGAAAAAAAACGAAGTTCAATGCTTCCAAGCATGCGTCGACTTGATTCTGAGCATGCGGTTTTGAACCAATGCTTTTGCGTACTAAACATCGGTTTTGACTGATCGGTCAGACGTCCATCTGTCCGATTTTAAAGCAAGTTCTAAAACTTTGGTCTAAAGGACAAAAGTCCGATGGGGCATACACACGGTAGGTTTGGACTGATGAAACGGAACTTCAGTCCGTTTTCATCAGTTTGGGCTGAATTGGTGTACAAGGCCTAAGGAAATATATGTGAACTGGTATACAAGACTGTAATACAAATCTAGTAACGTATAATCATAACATCAAAAGTGCTCAAAAGTTTGTAAATAAAAACAGGAAAAAACCAAGATGCCTTGGAATAGTAAAGTCCCATGAGATATGCAAAATCAATTAATCCAACAAAAAGTGACTTGACGTTGAAAACATGAAGTGAAGATCTATAGTGAATCCACCACCAAAGTAAAATGGAGGCTTACCAGAATGAGTGGACCCAATTAAGCATATACTTAGTGGGTCATATAGGCTTAAAGAGTGATGTGTCCTGATTCCAGAGGTATTTTAGATGACAGGCAGGAAGGAGATTTCCAATGCGATGCAGTAAATGTACCAGAAGAGAGGATTATCCCAATATCAGCCAATGATGATAAGGGCTTGAGCCCATATAATCAATTCAAAAACTCAGCGTGTGGAGAAGGATAAAAGAGAAAGCAAAGATGCACATAGTGTAAAACTCTATATAAAAGTTTACTTGGCAGTAAATGGACATGAAGTTTACACTCACATTTCAGCACCCCAGATGACGATCTAGTGATCGAAACGCGTCGGGACCCGCTGATCCTACTGCTTTTATGATTATAAGCCTGATTTTATCTGCTGAAATGTGAGTGTAAACTTCATGTCCTTTTACTGCCAAGTAGACTTTTATATACAGTTTTACACTATGTGCATCTTTGCTTTCTCTTTTATCCTTCTCCACACGCTGAGTTTTTGAATTGATTATATGGGCTCAAGCCCTTGTCATCATTGGCTGATATTGGGATAATCCTCTCTTCTGGTACATTTACTGCATCGCATTGGAAATCTCCTTTCTGCCTGTCATCTAAGATACCTCTGGAATCAGGATACCATCACTCTTTAAGCCTAAGTATATGCTTAATTGGGTCCACTCATTCTGGTAAGCCTCCATTTTACTTTGGTGGTGGATTCACTATAGATCTTCACTTCATGTTTTCAACGTCAAGTCACTTTTTGTTGGATTAATTGATTTTGCATATCTCATGGGACTTTACTATTCCAAGGCATCTTGGTTTTTTCCTGTTTTTATTTACGGACTTTTGAGCACTTTTGATGTTATGATTATACGTTACTAGATTGGTATTACAGTCTTGTATACCAGTTCACATATATTTAGCGCTACATTTTTTTTGTTTCACTTGTTTGTTTGCCTGCAGAATTGATCATATTCTGTGGTGTTGGCTGTCATTTATATGTTACTAGCTGCATACCCGGCGTTGCCCGGTCTTCCTATCTTAACCTTTTGGGGAGGAAAATCATAGTAATATAAATATACCCATCTTTTATATAAGGGTGTAGGTAAGGGTTAATTTAACTGTCATATATTTTTATTTGGCATATAAGTAATATGTGAACCAGGTATTATTGAAATATCTCCAGGCGTACAGAAGTTATGTGGGAACATACATTTCCCATTGATTTGCATGGGACTTTAAACAAAAACCCCGACCCTCACAAATGGGGGTAGTAAAGGGATAAATTAGCTATCCTATAGTTTAAGTGGACATATAAGTAACATGTGACCAAGTGTTATCGAAATATGTACAGCCGTTTGGAAGTTATGAAGTAACATGTATTTCCCATAGAGTTGAATGGGACTTTAAAGGAAAACCCCGACCATGGCAAATGGGGGTGGGTAAGGGTTAAACCACCTATCCTATGTTTGTTGCTGACATATAAGTAACATGTGTGCCAAGTTTCATGTTAATATCTTTAGCTGTTTGGACGTGATGCTGGAACATACATACATACATACACACACACACACACACACGTTGAGTTTTATATATATATAGATTACAGGTAGCGCGGTGATATTTATACATAATTTTTGTATATTGTTTGCACACGTATTGTTTAGCATCACTTTAGGAACTCAGAGTTTTAGGCTATTGGGGCACTCTGGAAGATACCTCTGGATATAGGACGGTACCTATAGATGCCTACCCTGCCAGCAGTTTACAACCTAAAGTCATGACTTTTTATGATAGATAACATTTAAGGCCCAGATTCACAAAAGAGATACGACGGAGTATCTCAGATACTCCGTCGTATCTCTCAGAGTATCTATGCGACTGATTCATAGAATCAGTTACGCATAGATATCCCTAAGATCCGACAGGTGTAATTGTTTTACACTGTTGGATCTTAGGATGCAGTACCGCGGCCGCCGCTGGGGGGATTTTGCGTCGTAAACCAGCGTCGGGTATGCAAATTAGGAGTTACGGTGATCCACAACGGTTTTTCGCGTTCGCTAAGTCGCCGCTAGTCTAGTTTCCCGTCGCAAAGTTAGTCGTCGTTTTGGGTGCCTTAACTTTAGTCAGCAATCGTATTGCTGTCTAAAGTATGGCCGTCGTTCCCGCGTCGAAATTTAAAATTTCACGTCGTTTGTGTAACACGTCCGGGAATACGGAAGTACGCTACGCGCGTCGCCGTTCGAAAAAATGATGTCACTTCGCGCAAAGCACGGCGGGAGTTAAGAAACGGAGCATGCGCAGTAGCTCCGGCGCAGGAGCGCGCCTAATTTAAATGTTAGCCGCCCATTCGATTTGGCCCGCCTTGCGCCGGACTTATTTACGATACACCGCCGCAAGTTTCCAGGTAAGTGCTTTGTGGATCGGGCACTAAAACTGAAAACTTGCGACGGTGTAATGTAAACGGCTTACGTTACACCGGCGCTAATGTACCTGAATCTGGCCCTAAGTTTCATTGCATTGAAAATCTAGAAACTTCAGATTTGTTTTGCTTTCTTCTAAAGCAATGCTATTAAGACAACAGTATAGAATAAACTTTTTTCTCTATTTTTTTTAACTTTACTTGTAGCATTAGTAATATGGAAGTGTCTGTAACTTAACTTAATGCACCCAACACAATGCAATTACTTGTTTGCTATGTCTAATCTAAAACTCTTCTACAAATTCAGCAAGTATAATATAGAATATTTTATTTAACTTAATGAAGAATAAAGTGAAAGACATTACTGTGCAGCAGAGCTAGGATAATTCTTTGACTAGCCAGCAGAGGTCACCACGTGTATACTTTACTAATTGCATGAACCAACTGGGTCATGTATAATATGCCAATAGTGATTGAGGCATTTATACCTGTTTAGAATTCAGCTCTGGTTCTCACAGTGCCACTGGGGACATTTGCCAAAGGCAAAATGGCAATTACATTGTTGATGACATGAGCAGCAAAAACTACTGTGGGAAGGAATCTTTAGTGTAATATAATGTAAAAAGAGAACCTTGCGTGTCATTTTTTTTTTGCGCTGCATAAATAAAAGCAGTCCAATTAAAATGCGTTCGAACTTCCAACCAAATGAAATATGACATTCAGATTTGTCTGTTTACATCTGGCATTTTCATCTATACAAGCGTGTGCTGTATTCGCCAGTAACCCCAAATACTATGAGACTCTCCTATTATGAAATGACAGGCTGCCTCTCATCTTCCAATGCTCTTTAGAAACAATCATCTAGCAGTATTTGTTCACATTTCAATTGAGACCTCATTTTGGATGATGTGTGAGCAATTAATAAACAGGATTAGAAATGCAGGTGAACGGGGAAGCAAATCATTTTCTGCTTAACTGACAACTGAATTACAATGCTTGGACCTTTTGGCCTTCTGCTTAGCTACAAATTATTCTACCTAGCTTAGCATTCCTTTTTCCTGTGCCACGGCAAGCACATTAACCACTTGCTTACTGGGCACTTAAACCCCCCTCCTGCCCAGACCATTTTTCAGCTTTTAGCACTCTCACTCTTTAACCACTTAAGACCCGGACCAAAATGCAGGTAAAGGACCCGGACAGTATTTGCGATTTGGCACTGCGACGATTTAACTGACAATTGCGCGGTCGTGCGATGTGGCTCCCAAACAAAATTGACATCCTTTTTTTCCCACAAATAGAGCTTTCTTTTGGTGGTATTTGATCACCTCTGCGGTTTTTATTTATTGCGCTATAAACAAAAATAGAGCGTCAATTTTGAAAAGAAATGCAATATTTTTTCCTTTTTGCTATAATAAATATCTCCAAAAATATATATAAAAAAAAAAAAAAATTTCCTCAGTTTTTTTTTGTAACCGCGACATTATGGCGGACACATCGGACAATTTTGACACATTTTTGGGACAATTGTCATTTTCACAGCAAATAATGCTATAAAAATGCATTGTTTACTGTGAAAATGACAATTGCAGTTTGGGAGTTAACCACTAGTGGGTGCCGAAGGGGTTAAGTGTGACCTCATATGTGTTTCTAACTGTAGGGGGGAGGGGCTGGACGTGTGACATCATTGATCGTGCTTCCCTATATCAGGGAACACACGATCAATGACAGCGCCACAGTGAAGAACGGGGAAGCTGTGTTTACACACAGCTCTTCTCGTTCTTCAGCTCCGGGGACCGATCGCAAGACTCGGGTCCACGGGTCCTGCAGCCGCGGTCACAGAGGTTCGGACCGGGTTGCGGGCGCGCACCCGCGACCCACAGCTGGGCACTTAAAGAGGAGGTACAGGTACGTGCTTGTGCCCAGCCGCGCCATTCTGCCGACGTATATGTGCAGGAGGTGGTCCTTAAGTGGTTAAATGACAATTGCGCGGTCATACAACACTGTACCCAAATGCATTTTTCCCCATAAATAGAGCTTTTTGGTGGTATTTGGTCACCTTTGTGGTTTTTATTTTTTGTTAAAAAAAATTAAAAAGGCCAATCAA
Organism: Rana temporaria; assembly: GCF_905171775.1. Lineage (NCBI taxonomy): Eukaryota > Metazoa > Chordata > Amphibia > Anura > Ranidae > Rana > Rana temporaria. Next base: position 464,652,818 of record NC_053489.1, on the reverse strand, counting down.
AAAATAAATAAAATACAAAACTGTTTTAAATATTGTTATAACATTTTGCAAACAGGTTATTGTTGTCCTTCATTGATGCACGCTGATGAGGCTGCACTGATGGGCTGCACTGATGGGCACCAAAGGGCTGCATTGATGGGCACCAATGGGCTGCATTCAGCAATAAGGCAGCAATTGTGGGCACTAATAGGTGGCATTTGTGGGCACTGATAGGTGGCACTGAGAGGTGACACTGAGAGGTGGCACTGAAGGGCATTGATAGGTGGCACTGGTGGGCACTGAGACATGGCATTAATAGGTATCACTGATAGCTGGCAGTGATGGGCACTGATAGGTGGCAGTGATGGGCACTGATGGGTTGCAGTGATGGACACTGAACGGCACTGGTAGGTGACACTGATAGGCAGCACTGCTAGGTGGCACTGATGAGGCACTGATTGGCACCACTGGTGGGCATTGATAGGTGCCACTCGTGGGCATTAATGGGAGGCACAGTTTTGCACTGGTGGGCACTGGCAGATGGCACTGGTAGGCGGTACTGGTGGGCACAGATGAGGTGCCTGTGTCCCTTCCTCTTCGGGACCGATATCCCTTGCACAAGAGCAAGTGATCGGCTTTTTTCCTCTTCATGCTGTCGAGGAGAAAAAAAAAGATTACAGAGCTTTTGTTTACATCGCATGATCAGCTGTCATTAACTGACAGCTGATCACGTGGTAAGGGGCCGGGATCACCTGAGTCTCAGTGACTCGTAGGGATGAGCACTATGTTCGGGTCGAACGTGTTTAGAACAGTCCCTGCACAAAATGACATTTCCAAAGGAAAAAAAGTCATTTCAAACTACTCAAGGCTATAATGAATTGTCCGGTCTCGTCAATACAGATAAAAGTAGTTGAAAAAAAAGACACATGAAGGGCCTGATATGGAATTTGGGGGGGACCCCCACGCATTTATTTTATTTTGGTTTGGGGTTCCCCTTAATATTCATACCAGACCCAGCGGTGCGTGTTCGGCTCGTCCCTAGTGACTCTGTGATCACAGCGCGCGGTGCGCACGCCCTGCAGGGAGCGTGCAGGAAGAGTGCAAAAGGGGAGGACGTCTATTGACGACCTCCCGGCAAAGCAGGTCCACGCTGTACCCGTTATTCGGCTATAGTGTGGATCTGAAGGGGTTAAGGTGTAACTCAAGCTGAATCCTTTTTTTCTTTGTTTGGTTAGAGAGGGTAACAATTCAGATGCGCAAAATTCCGTCGCATTCTCGGAAACAATTTGACGCATGCTCAGAAACAATTTGACGCATGCTCAGAAGCATTGAACTTCATTTTCTCAGCTTGTCGTAGTGTTGTACATCACTGCATTCTTGACGGACGAAAGTTCAGAGAACTTTTGTGTGACCGTGTGTATGCAAGCCAAGCTTGAGCGGAAGTCCATCAGAAAAATCATCCAAGGTTTTTTCCGACGGAAAATCCGATTGTGTGTACGGGGCATAACACTAGATACACTATACCCACACTACACTGACACTACATTAAAACTACACTTTACCCACACTACACTGACTCTACACTAACACTACACTGACACTACACTAAAACTGCACTATACTGACACTACACTAACACTACATACACTGGGCCATATTCTCTCTAAATATCCGCCTGCTTCGCTTAGGGCACTTACACTCCGCTGTCCCAACTTACTGGAGCAGGTGTTGTATTCCCCAACCACTTGCTCCATAAGTTGGGACAGCGGAGTGTAAGTGTCCCGGCGTAGCCTGGCGGATCTCCAAGGGGGCGGCTTCTATTCAAATGAAGCGCGCCCCCGATGCAAAAGAACTGGGCATGCGCCGGGCTGCAAAAAGCCCAGTGCGCATGCTCCAGTTCTCGGCGGAAAACGTCAATGACGCCGACGTGTGCGTCATTGACGTAAAGTCGTATTCAAGAACGACTTACGTAAACGACGTATCCGACGAAAAAACACGACGGGGACCCGACGCCATCCGTAACATGGCCTACGCGAGACTTGCGGAAACTTACCCCTCATATAGCAGGGGTAAGTTTCCGCTTACGCAAACGACGTTAGCGACGGTTACGCGACGCAAACTCGTTTGTGAATCGGCGTAGAAGGATCATTTGCATATGCAAATGACTCCTTCATGTAAATGCCATCTAGCGGCGGCCGGCGTCATTGCATTTAAGATCCGCCAGTGTAAGTGACTTACAGATGGCGGATCTTAAGTGTATCTATGCAAAAATGATTCTAAGAATCAGGAGCATAGATACACGGGTCAAAAAAGGGAGTTACGATGGAGTATCCTGAGTTACTCCATCGTAACTTTACTCAGAATATGGCCCACTATACCCACACTACACTGACACTACACTAAAACTACACTTTACCCACACTACACTAACTCTACACTAACACTACACTGACACTACACTAAAACTGCACTATACTGACACTACACTAAGGCCCCATACACACGAGAGGATCCATCCGCTGAAAAATCTCAGCGGATCGGTTTCAGCGGATAGATCCCCTGGTGTGTACGTTCCAGCGGATATTTATCCGCGGATATTTCCGATTTCCAGCAGATAAAAATTTGTAGACATGCTTACAAATCTATCCGCTGGAATCGGAACCAGCGGATCGATCCGGTGGTCTGTACAGACTCACCGGATCGATCCGTCCGAACCCATCCCTCGCATGCGTCGTAATGATTCGACGCATGCGTGGATATCCTTATATGACAGCGTCGCGCACGTCGCTGCGTCATCATCGCAGCAACGGCGCGACACGTCATCGCGAGGGGATTTCGGTGCGGATTTCCCACACTACACTGACACTACACTAACACTACATACACTATACCCACACTACACTGACACTACACTAACACAACACTGACACTACACTAACACTACATACACTATACCCACACTACACTGACACTACACTAACACTACACTGACACTACACTAAAACTACACTATACTGTCACTACACTAACACTACATACACTATACCCACACTACACTGACACTACACTAACACTACATACACTATACCCACACTACACTGACACTACACTAACACTACACTAAATCGACACTATACTCACGCTACACTGACACAACACTAACACTACACTGACACTACACTACCACTACACTAAATCGACACTATACTCACACTACACTGACACAACACTAACACTACCATGACACTACACTACCACTACACTAAATCTACACTATACTCACACTACACTAACACAACACTGACACTACAATAAAACGACACTATAACCCATAATGCTTGGTGTCAGTGGTGTCAGGGTTACACTCTGTAATAATAATAATTTGTAAAATAGTACAATAGATGTTTTATGTAAACGGTAATGCATAAAAAAAAAACTGTTTCGGTGAGAAGCTTTAAAGAGATGAAACAAAAATGTCCCACATTGACAATGACTTATTTCATGGTACTCTATTGTGGAGCCTAGGGCAGCTATAAAGTTTCTTTCTAGCATTCTCTTCTTTCCAAGTGCCTTCACACCACACACATTGACAATAACATAGAACAAAAATGCACAATATTCTGATCTGGAAGAGCAGCAGAAAAAGCAAATTCACATAATGTAACCATTACAGAAAATAGAACCTTTGCATGTGGAAGTTATTCCTAAGAAATGTGTCCTTGTTTATTTGTGTATAAACATCTTTGTGTTTTTGTCTACTCATTTATTGCATAATACGGCAGCTTTTACTTATAGTTATTTGTTTTTCTTGTCATTTTCTATGAATAATAGAGAGACCAGAGTAAAAACAAGATAGTTGCCGTGCATTATTTATTCTCACATGTTTAATGTCTTTTCACTTTTGTTAACTAACTTGCAAATATTGGAAAAATAGATCTAAGCTTATAACTCTGTAAATTTCTGGTTTACAATGTACTTTTTATGACTGTAGTAGTGTGGTTTAACTTTTATCTTTAAAAATAACATAAGTGAAAAATCCATCACTAGAATTGTGCGACTGCTCAAAACACAAAGGGAGCTATTTCTTAATATTAGAAAAGAACTGTAAAAAATGTTATATGGTACTCTCCTGAACAAATCACAAATGGGGTGTTGCTTATGTACCCAATCACATTTTCCAGTGCAGGTTAGAGAATGACGTATACTCACTTTTCATTTGTTATAGCTTGTAATATTAGCCCTGTGGCATTTTTATTCACAGTAAATTAGATCCCTATCCATGCGAAAAGTGAACAGTGATGACATTGACATAGCTCCATGTTGGTGTCCTCAAGCAGCTTCCCGTCATAATGACTTGGTCCCAATATTACAGGCTTTTTTTCCCCTCTAGGCAACTCAATTTTTCCATTTGTCAATGATGTAACCATGAATTTCAGTGGGGTCACAACTGCCACTAGTTCTGGAGGGCTGAATTGGGCCCAGGGGGTTTGAGCTGTGCTCTTGTTGACCTCATTGAGGTTACTTTGATAAACTTCCATGCAAGACTAGACTTTCTGTGACTCCCATGGTTCCAGAATGTGTACTAATAGCATTGATGGACTACTAGGGTCTACGTGTACCACTTTGGTATAGTAATCCCTAATGGAATGTAGATAATAGCAAGATAGATTTTTTTCCTTTTGCATATAGAAGATCATTAACACTTGATTAACTAGTGTGTGTGTGTGTGTGTGTGTGTGTGTGCAGGACTTCAGTGAGGATGTTTCCCTGGAGAGTGCTTTATTCTGTGTAGAACATTTGAATATTCAAACAGTGCCAACATGTGCTGCAGTTCTTTTTGTATAGTGTTAGTATGTAAACCAAAATATGAAATCTTGCAATAAGTCATGTAGAAAGACTAATGACAAACAGGAAAATGTATTTGATGCTTAATTTTAAATATCTCTATTATTAGTGGGTTAACATTGCAGTGTGAAATTATACCATAATAATAATAATAATAATAAACATTATTTTATATAGCACATTTATAGGTAGCTTCTCAAAGCGCTTAAAGGGGTTTTCCACCTTTTTTTTAAGTTTATTAAAAGTCAGCAGCTACAAAAAGTGTAGCTGCTGGCTTTTAATAAACAGACACTTACCTGCTCCACGGCTCCAGCGGCGCGCCGGCCGGGGCTCCGCTCCTCGCCCCCCCTCTTCATTCTTAGTGTGGTCACCCGGCAGTGACAGCTTTCGGCTTCACGGCCGGGCACCCACTGCGCATGCGCGAGCGGCGCGGCGCCATCCGATTGGACAGGCGCTTGCCTACAGGGAGGGGCTGTGTAAAGGTGATTAAGCTAATCGCCTTTCCAGCCCCTCGGCGGAAGGAGGAAGTGGGACAGGAAGTCCCCTTCTCCTGAAGCCCCCACTCCCCCTCAAAAAATTACATGCTAAATGTGGCATGTAAGGGGGCGAGGAGTGGGTTAAGCGGAAGTTCCATTTTTAGGTGGAACTCTGCTTTAACAAGGAAAACACAAGGAATACCCTGGGTAACATGAAGGGAAAAAAAGTCAATTAAAAGGGTTGTAAACCTTTCAGTTTTTTCACCTTAATGCATCTCATCCTATGCATTAAAGTGGATGTAAACCCACTCTCATCCTTTCTAAACTACTGCCATAGTGTTGATCTATAAGGATATACATGCCTCCTGCATGTATCCTTACCTGTCAAATGTCTCCTCTCTGTCTGTTATAAGAACTGAAAAACTGCAGATTCTGTGGGTGGATCTGTTGTCTGGAGCTCGATGGGTGGAGTCGTGATGTCAGTAGACTCCCCGCCCTCCTCTACACTCCCCTTGTCAACTAGGGTGCCCACATGTCCCTGATTGCCCGGGACTGTCCCGCAATCGACATGTCTGTCCCGGGCACCTTCATTCTGGGACAATACAATGTCCCCACCCACCTCGGCACCTCCTCCGGCACCCAGCAGTAAGCGGCAGGGACTGGTGTGATCTTCACTCTCCAGATAGTGACGCCACTCCTTTCCTTCTACACACGCGGCTCATGCAGAGGGAGTGACAGCAGCACTGAATCTGGTAGCAAGTGGCACATTCACCTGACAAACCCGCCGCCGCCAAAGCGAGCTGCGGTGGCACGACGCGATTGGCACTGCGCTGACAAGCCATTCACCTCTGCAGCTACAGGTTCAGATCCCAGTCTAATCTACATGTGAATTGAGTTTGGTGGTCTCAGCCCGGCTCCCGGTGGGTGTGCTATGCGAGGTAAGCTTGCGCTTAGTACGCCCACCCCCCCTCCCACAAAAACCACCACACTTACACGCACTCGAAATTGGGTTAACATGCACGCACTTTGACCACGCGGTCTCTAAAAAGAGAGGCGAAGGACTAACGGGGCTGGTTGAGCGGGCAAATCCTCTCACTCCCTTATAGGGAGTCCCTCTGCCCCGTTGGGCTTCAAAGCAGAGCAGGTAGGGCGGGCTGTGTGGGAGGACCCCCTCACACACCCACCATTGCCACCCGGGGCATGGAGAAAGGTGGCAAATTGCCTCTGGGGGAGGCCTGCCTACTCCCAACTCCTGCAGTACGGCTCCTCTCTCGAGTACACGCACAAAAAATACACCTAAAAAAAAAAAAAACAACCAAGTAAAAAAAAAAAGAAAAAAAAAAAAAAACCCCGCCGCCAAATTCCCCTCAACCCCCGAAACTACATTTCCCCCCGACCCCTCATCTTTTTTTGGGGAAGGTGGGGGGGGTGTCCCTGATTGGCAGTTTGGAAATGTGGTCACCCTATTGTCAACATGCATTTTTCCTATGTATTCCTTACACTAAATACTGCTATGATCACTAACATCCAGTCAAAATCTAGAAAAGTAACCACATGACTTCAGAAAAAGGAGTGGGGGTGGGAATTAAAAAATAATGCCTGTCTCAGGCTAGCGCTTGAGATATGTAAATAACCTGCCATTCACAGCAAGGGGGAAGAACAGACAAAAGTTTTCTCCTGTTTGTCCGTTTATCTCACTGAAAAAAGAAAAGAGGATTGGTCAGAGCTGGATTAACTTTGTGGCAAGACTGGGCACAGATGATAGGAAATATTATACTCTACATTGTGACAGCAAAAAAAATAAAAAAATTAGATTTACATCCACTTTAAGGTGAAAAAACATCTGATAATTACCGGCCCCCCAGCCCCCCGTTTTACTTACCTGAGCCCTCGAAAGTCCCAAGTCAAGAATGCACTGGATCTTGGCCCAGGCTTCTCGGCTCTTCATTGGATAGATTGAAAGCAGTGCAGCCATTGGCTCCCACTGCTGTCAATCAAATCCAATGATGCGGGTGACGGGGGCAGGGCCAGGTCCAGCATTCGTGTCTATGTACGCAAATGCTGGACTTGGGAGCACGCCCGCAAGGTAACCCCCTTGGGTGAGTGCTTCCCAGAGGGGGTTATCTGATGCAGAGAGGAGCAGAGACAGACGCCGAGGGACCCCAGAAGACGGCGTTCGAGGCCACTCTGTGCAAAGCGAACTGCGCAGTGGAGGTAAGTAATGCAAGTTTGTTATTTAAAAAAAAATGTCAAACCTTTAGTACCACTTTAAGTGAAAGTGGAAAGTGGAAAACCAATTTTAGATTTGATTTAAGTGAGTTTAGAGAAGATGACTCTGATGTTCTTTGGAAGTGAATTCCAGTGTTTTGGAGCATAGCAGAAGATGGCAGTGTAGGTGAGTAGAGGGGAGACACAGAAGACCAGAATTTGACGAGCAGAGGTTACAGGGGGGGGGGGGGGGGGAGTAAATGGCGTGCCATGCCATGAAGAGCATTATAGGTGAGAAAGGGGATATTAAAGGATGTGTTAAGTCTGGCAGGAAGCCAGTGTAAGGACTCCAGGATAGGGGTAATATGGTCACTTGTACCAGACCTAATCAGGATTCTGCCTGCATAATTTTGTATATAGTGTAGTCTATTGATAGTGGATTTAGGTACACCCAGGACCAGTACAAGAGGGGGGAGGGGGCGGAAGGGGCGGATGCCCTGGGCGGTACAATTTGCCGGAGCGAGGGGGGAGCAGGTGAAGTGCCGAGAGTGTGCTTCACAGTACACACTAGCCCCTAATAGCTGTACTCGACTAACGAAGTGCTAAGTGCGCTCCTGCACCCAGCACAAGCCTAGACAGGCCACAAGCCCTTCCCTGTCACTGATTCACTCCCCCTATGAAGACGCTTCGTAGACCCGTCCCAGCAGCATGACGTCACTCACAGCTGGAGGCAGGATGGGAGGAGCGTAAGGAAGAACCAACAAAGTGTATATCGCACAAAAGTAAGCAGATTAATTAACCCTGACACTGGTGCCACTAATGCAGCACAAAGATTTCATTACTGGATGTTTATTTACTGCACTGTCACTTTTGTATTTTGCAATTTATGATAAATTTGATGTTATTGCTCATTGAGTGAGCGCCACATATACCTATATTTAATTGTAGCACTACCCCCGGAGGAGCTGCTGGATTTTTGGGCGGCATGTTACCTCATGGCTCCTCCGAAATTCCTAGGGGTGAATGTTGCATATTGCACGTAGTAGAAGATGTTAACGACAGGTGCTCTTTGCAGTGCTCTTTATTACCCAGCCGGGTAAAAACAGTAACTTATGGTGAGGAAAGTAAAGTTGAAGAAGATAGAAGAATAGCAGATTCAGGTGTGATAATAGGAAACAGTCCTGCTCCCAAACGTAACCCTTCTATGCACTACTCCCGCCGGAATGGGCTTAGCGTACCCGTACAGGCCTCTCTCACTGACCTGGCAGCCGAAGTATCACTCGGACAATTGTAGGATAAAGTCTCTGCCACAGACCCTCCTTAGTGAACTTGAACTTGAGAAAGAGCCTCTGCCACAGACTCCCCTCGGTGAGCCTCAGAAAGATACCTCTGCCACAGGTCCTCTCTGGATTGAATCCTTGGAGATATCCCTCTTTAGATGAGTTACGCCTGGATCTCCTTCAACTTGTCGCCCAGGTACCGACTGACAGGTGATCAATCCCTCAGTGTCCGGATACCTCGATCCCGGGTGGTTTGTCCAGGCCCTTTTGGACCGCCAGCCTCTCAATGGCGCTCCTCAGACTGACTCCCCACCGAACAGCAGTACAGCTTGGGATCCTCAAAGGTGGGAAAGATGGTCCCGGGACCAAGAAGACCGCGTGGCACGCACGCCTTGGCCAGGTAGGCCATAGCGCCGGGGCGCTGTGGTGTGGCCACCCTAAAGGTGAGTGCCACACTGGATGAAGAAGACCCAGAACTAAATGGTGTCTGCCTCATAAATACCCCTCCCAGCATGCACAGTGAGGACAAACCCTCCTGATTGGCTGCGGGGAAAGAGCACCCAAACCTTGACTCCACTGCTGCCACCTGCAGCACCGGGGCTGTAAGAACACCCCAGTACAACAGAAAAAACCCACAGCACAGCCAAGCTAAGACAGAGAGCCTGTTTTGCCTTTAACAATCTGAATCAGAGTTTAACTACACTCTGATCTACCCTTAAATTTAACTAGCACCAGTACTATAAAGTACATAGGCGCTACATAATTATCACCGTGTGGGAACACCTTTTCATGTTGGCAGCTACTCAGCTTTATTTATAGTTATTTGGTTTGTGCATTAGTATTTTCACATATATTTACTTGTCTGTCTTGCTACCTTTTAACCAGTAAACTGTTAAAATAGTCCATTTATGCATTTACCTGTTCACTAAGACCCCTTTACCACTGGGGCTGTGGCCGCGTCAGCGCTAAAGCACCACTAATTTTAGTGGTGCTTTAGTGCTGTTTAAGCGGGGAGTTTTTAACCCCCCAAAAAACTCCCATCTTGCAGCGATTCGGAAGCGCTGCCCACCAACACTCGATTGGAGTCGGACCACTTGGCCTTCAGGAGAAAGATTAAAACCTATCTCTTCTGAGGTCAAAGGGTTGCACTCACAGAATGGATACAGCGCCCAGAGGCGATTCAGTTTGCATGTGTTGCGCTATATAAGTTTTTGCCTCACTCACTCATTCATTCCAATGTGCAAGGATTCTTGGGAGCGCTAAATACATCGCTCCCAAACCTCCCCAAAGATGCTGCTTGCAGGACTTTTCGGAACGTCAAGGAAGCACACCGCTCCAGTGTGAAAAGTCACACTTGAATGAATAGGAGGCGGTTTTCAGGCGCTTAGCAGCACTAAAGCACCTGAAAACTGCCCCAGTGTGAAAAGGGTCTAAAGCACATGAGAATTAAAAAATGGTGCAATTTCAAAGTAATTGTTGGTAACGGAGGCTCTTTCATTAAACTGTTAAATAATGGAAGTGTGATCTAAATCCTAATGCCGCGTACACACCATCACTTTATGTGATGAAAAAAAACGACACTTTCTGTGAAGTAAAAAATGACGTTTTTGAAACTTCAATTTTCAAAGACGAAGTTGCCTACACACCATCGTTTTCTCACAATGATCTTGCAAAGTGAGGTTACGTTCCACCACGTTTTACCATTGAAGCTCGCTTCATAAGTAGCTTCTGGGCATGCGTGGATGAAAAAACGTCTTAGAAAACGACGTTTTTTGCTACACACGGTCAATTTCTGTGAAGGAAAAAGTGCACTTTTGAAAAACGACACATAAAATTGAAGCATGCTTCAATTTTTTTTGGTCGTTTTTTACAAGACATAAAACGACGTTTTCCCCCACACACAGTCAATTAAAGTGACGTTTTTAAAACGTCATTTTTTTTCATCACATAAAGTGATGGTGTGTACGCGGCATAAGAGTTCAAAAGGTGATAAAAGACAGTTGCAGTCTCAGATAGTACAAAACAGGTTCTTTTTAAATCCCTTTATTCATTAAACTGTAGCTAGAGAATTGCAATACCAGGTTTCTTCTACAGCATTGTATGGGGGACATGTAATAGCACTGTCCTGGTCAGCAATGAAAACAGTGATGGGACTATAAGAGAATTTATTGAAATGAGACTGTACAGTGTTAAGAAATTTGTTACAACTACTAGGTTGTTCCCTTTAGACTGGCATACAATTGAGATCCACATTACCTTAGTATGCATGTGTTATGTATAGTAGAAATTCTTCAAGACACATGTATATTAATCATTCTGACACCAGTAGCGCCCTTCAGCCTATTAAACATTAAGCCCCAGGAGGTCAAACATAAAGGCATCCAATATTATTCTGATATGAGTTTCCAGAACTATGAACTTATCACACATCCAAAATGAATTTTGACATTTCAACTAATGAAGACAGCTTACTTAAACATGAGGGGAAGATGATATATATGGAAATGCATCATGCCATTTTGATTTTGCATCACTGCATGCATGTTGGTGAATGAAGTAGCTTACAACATGTACAAGGTTGTGTGTTAAATTTAACAGAAAAAAGGGAAAAAAACATAATAAAAATCTAATAACTTCACTTGTGCAGCAGTCATGGGGAGGCAGCTATTAATGAACAACAGACAACTTGATTGTAACACTGGTTATGCTTAAAATGTGTAACTAACCATTAAATGTTAAGCTTTAATGATAATAGTAGTTAAAGTAGATGTAAACTTTTGACATTTCGATTGCTAAAGCAGTGAATCATAAACAATTCAGTGGGCAATTCCCTATTTTTATTTTTTTTACCAATTTTTTATCTATTGTTACCTATCGGACCTGCTGACCTAATTTATCCTTTTTTAAGTCACTTCATGTCTACCCATAGTCCATTGGTGACGGCATGACATTTCTCAAGGCGAGTTTCCTGATAGTGAGAGAAGTGGACCATGCCAGTGGAATGTTAAGCTGGCCATACATGGATCGAAATTTGGCCGATCAGGATGGACTCATCTATTTGTGGGCACCCTGCTTGTACACAAGTCGATCTATTAATCAACTTGTGTACAACCAGCCTGTTGGGTTTTTTCCTGAATGATTAGTGCTGCTGGCTATAAGCTGGCAACAGTACTTTTTGTGTTCTGCCAGCAGGGGGCGCAGGGAGCCTTCCCTGCCGGCAGAACACAAATAGTGCTGCTGGAGGGATTGTCCCAATGAATACTGACTCTGTTCTCAATTAATTATTATTACATTTTCTTACATACAAACATTTTCATTAAACAAGATTCTGTCATATTATATATCAATTTCTACTCATTATTCAATATACAGAGTCTTAATCATTTTGCTTAATTCACATTATCTTTAAAAAACACCATTTACTACACCAGATACCTACATATATTCTACTATCTTCCAAACCCATTCATCCTCACGATCCCACTATTCTCTCCCGTTCCCTGTACTCATTTTATATTTCATTTACTTTTCCTCTTCATATTCTCCTTTACTTTCCACTTATAAATAATCTTTCATTCTTTTTGAGAGCCAAAATGTATCCAATTTCTGCCATATTTCTGGCATTTGACTATTTATGTATCCTTCTTCACTTATCTGTCTTTCCATATATTGTATTTCGTTCATTTCACATTCTCCTATATTTGGACTTTTTTTTTCTCTCAATTTGCAAGCTATTATTGTTTTGGCTGCTGATGTCATATGGTGGAATACTGGGTATGTTAAGTCCACTTGTGGTGGAAGCAAAGAAAATTGCATAATGTATGGCCTGCTTTAGTCACTACAGGCCACAGTAGAGAATGTGTGCTGACAATGCAGAAGCATGTTCAGGAATAAGGGACAGAGCATTGCCACCCTATAATATTAAGAGTTGGAATTACTAAAGGCAAATAGACTGTGTACTTTGCATGTGTAGTTGCACTCTGCAAGGGCAGGGGCCCCTGAGCTTAGTAAATGAGGGGAAGCTCTCCTGACTTCCATCACCCAATCATGTGCAAACCATATTGCTGTTTTTTGCATATGATTGGGAATTCTTTGCAAAGCAAAGTTTTACCTAATTTACTAAGCTCTGTAACAAATGCCCATGCAGAGCACAACTGCACTGGCAAAGTGCACAAACTATTTGCCTTTAGTAAATCAACCTCTAAGGTCCCATTCACACCTGAGCATAGCGTTTTCAGGCATAATGTCACGCCGCTGGGACTACAAAGTCCCTTCATAGGGGGAGAGAAGGGACAGTGCTGACATGTATGGCTGGTGTGGACTGTGTAGGCTTGTGCCGGGTGCAGGAGTGCACTCCGCACATTACAATAGTAAGTTACAGATGACTACAGTACAGCTAGCGGTGTCGGCTAGTGTGTACAGTGAAGCACACTGCCGGCACTTCACCTGCGCCCCCCTCCCGCCCGCAAATCGTACCGCACAGGGCATCTTCCCCTTCTGCCCCTGCCTTGTACCGGCCCTGCCCGTCGCTTCTATGTCGAGCTCGCTGGAATGTGCTTTTCCTATTACAATGAGTGCGGGATGTCGGCACCCTGTCACGGAGGACCAGCGCAATGTGGTCGTGCTGGAAACACATTCTCGCGGACAGGTACTGTAAGTGCCTAAACAAGGATCTTTATGCTAGGATACTTTCCTTTCTGGTTTGCAGTATCAGGCCAGCATTCGGGCTCGAATGCTTTAGGACACTGGGGACAGTGTCATTTCAAGTGGGGGGAGTATGTAGCGCCCCCTTACTTTCAGTATGGGCGCTACGCTAATAGTGGGGAATGGGAGAGTTATTTTGCTCCCATTCACAATTTGTTAAATTGCAGGGCTGCTGTCCTTTCAGAACTGTCTTGTAGGTCAGTCTGCATTTCAGGGGTGTGTTTCCACCTCTGGGCGGCAGTTGGCGCTAGAGGGGTTCTGGCAGAGTCACTTTTGCCCAGCAGCCAATTAGAGGAGTTTTTCCCTCGCTGGGCATGCTGGGGAAGGGTATATCTGGGGCAGACGCCATTGATTCTAGGTCCTTTTCGTGGGGTCCAAGTTCCAGGTGCGGCATCCACCTTCAGGGTGCGCGCATCCATGGACCCTGCCACCATGGCTTACCTGGCCGGAGTTGCGCGCCATGCGGAGCTCCATCCTGATGCGGAAAAGGGGCCCCAGCCACTTGCTGGGTCCCAACCTTTGCTAAGAGGATCCTAAGCTGAGAGCTGTGCGGTGGGGAATCGGCTCAGGGAGAACCCGGGAAAGAGGTTATCCAGGAGGCCTGAACGAACCATCGGGGATCTGGTCACCACGACACTGACAGGTATATTGCAGCTGTCAACTGGTGGCTTTAACTGAATTTACTGGGATGATTCGCTCAATCCAATTATTGCACCCTAAATCGCTAGGCCTGTGGCAGAGGTCCAGAGTCAGGCCTGTGGCAGAGGTCTGTTCCTCCCAGCGATTTACAAGTGACAACTCGGCTGCCAGGCTTGTGACAGAGGTCTGTCCGGAGGCACTTTACCAACTCTGGCTAGAGTGGCGACGAACTGATCTCATTATTACTAAGAGCAGGACTGCTCTTCTTCTTATCCAAGGCCTGATACTAAAGTTGATCTCATGCTTCATTAACCTTTCCTGTCTTGCCTTATGTTGATGTTGGCCATGTTGGGCCTTGGAATAAAGCATTGAAGAAAATCCAATTGATGACTGGACCTTCGCTCATTGCCTCAACTCACTAGTATCACCCCTAGACACCCTGCAAGGTAACTCAACATGCCGATCCCACAAACAACCAGCGGCTCCTGCGGAGGTAGCGCTACACAGGTATGGGTAGGTGTTCTATAGTACACATACTTGAACTTAGATGTGTAGAAGTCCACAAGTATTTCTGAGTTCCATGACAACATAATAATATCAGGTTATGCTGGCAGTTGTGTGTGCATACCCCCTTCACTGAATTGGTGCTATCCTACTTGCCAGGCCCTTCCACCAATAGGGGTTTGGTTACAGGCAAAATATATCTACAAACACATGCAGTGAAATGAGCACAAAGGAAATGAGGTATTGCATGCCTTATTAAAGCGAAATGATCTCATATTACAGCAACTGATAGAGATATAAGCCCTAGTAGTGCGTAACCCATCAGTCAGTGCAAAATAATTTATTGCCTATTTAGCCAACATCAGTCCTATGACCGCAAGGTGTTCTATAGTGTTTAACCTAAATTTACCTAATTATGTATTGCTGCTAGTTAGCTTTGATATGCACAATTAAAATACACGGCATTGTATTATTGCTTAATAAGCATTGCTAGGCAACTGAAATCAGACAAAACTAGTGAAGTGGGAGCTTCTGTTAGCATTTTTTACACATAATGAAATCTATGAATCATTAATCAACATCTGCAATTATCTGTACTTGTTAAACTAAGTTGGAGAACAATTAAAAGGGAAAAATAATCTTCTCATGAATGCGAATTTGCTTATATGAAAAAGTCTTTCAAGTGGGATATAGGGAATTATTTTGTATCACGCTAAATTATAGGCATGGTAACACACGCAGTGCAAAATGTTTTTTGGGGGAGCATACAATTGGCCGTCTGTTTGCAGAATGCACTTGTTTTGTCTTTGATTGATTATAATTATGCCTAATTTTCCCACTGTCTATTTTTTAATAAGCTTCGCTTCTCTATTTGATCCTTAGTGAAATGGTGTCAATTTGGAGAGCACGCTGAGGATTTATTAATGTCACTGTGAAAAACGCTCGTCTTTACTGTTGCCATTGTTCAGGCTTTTGCCATTAGGACTGATTCAGTCTCAACTACCTCCCACATCAATCTCTTTTCAGCACCGAACAGGCATTTTAGAAGAATGGATAACTAATGGCAACACACAGCCGCTGGGCAAACTTGAAACTTAGAAGGAATGGGAATTTTTCAAGATTTCGTTTTAATCTGCTTTTTTGGTCCAGAGGAAGTTCAGGGCCTTCAGTTTGGCATTTGCTGTAAAATGTTTGACACACATTCTTCACTTTTTTAGTTTATGTTCAGTTACTTTTTTTTTTGACAATGCTTTACTTTGTTCTGTCTTTCTTAAGTTATTCACTTTGTCAATTTTTTTTGGTCCTTTGGGTAAACTATATTTATAGGCATCCCTATGAAATAAGACCAAAAAAAGAAGTCTAATCAGTTTAACTTCCAGCCCTGCACAGGGCAACGGGGTGCAGCTTGCCGCAACCATAGGATGTATAGAGGTTTAACATTTTACAAAGTCCTGTCCTTATGCTATTACGCCACTGGCATATGAGGATGACATACCAGAACTTTGAATGTCTTGACAGCTCAGGACATGACATTTGTAACATCATGAAAGGGACTTGGAGAAGCTGGGAAAAGCCACAAGAGACAAGGTATTCTCAATTGCTGTCTATTTATCGCGCCTCAAAGATGCTGCTCTTCTGATGGATTGAAGTATGATGTTCACTACTCTTACTGTGACAGTGACAATCAGGTATTGATAATCAAAAAAATATATCCAAAAGAATCATGAAGCAGCCAGTATCCCAGGGCAGAATATGGGTTGCTTGGACATCTCGTAACACGACAATAAAGAGCACATAGGTAATAATATTACAATACAAAATCCCAGTGCTTGGTTGAGTTTGTTTTTAGTTGTCAAGAATGATGTTTCTCTATTAAGTGAATGTGTACTTTGCTGTGTTCTCCTGTTTATCACCCAGTGCTCAATGAAAAACCCAGGACTTCTGGAAATGGGGCAGGAAACAATAAGATGCTCTCCTCTTTATCAAATAATGCAGCATCACACTGGGCTCTGGTGCTGTCACCTGGGTGGAGGTCCTTAGCTCAGTGGAACCGCTGACTTAAATCTATCTGATCTAAAGATTGGCTTCTGTCGAATGGGCTTGTTGGAAACATTTGATCAGTGGCTGCAATTATTAGGCTGCAGGCGCTGATCACTGTATTCTGACAGTGGAGAGTCCCTGCTGTCAAAATACAATGTCTCAGCAGGAAGGATTCCTCCATCATCCTTGATTGTGTGGATTGAGGAATCGCTGGCTGAATGAAAAAAAAAGACCCATCTATGGCCAGCCTCAAAACTAACGCTGAACTTTTTTCCAGGAGGCTTGTGGGCAGACTGGGTGACCAGAGAGCACAGGGGAAGTAAATATCAACAGCACAGTGATTGGCTATCAAGCAGTGAGAAGCATCTGGAACCCACAATATTGCTGCATACCAAGACACTTAAACGGGTTGTAAAGGTTCGTCTTTTATTTTCTAAATTGATTCCTTTAAGCTCGTGCATTGTTGGTTCACTTACCTTTTCCTTCCATTTACCTTCTAAATGTTTTTTTTCTCTGTTTGAATTTCTCACTTCCTGTTTCTCCTCAGTAAGTTTTCCACCATCATCCGAGTGGTGGAAAGTCATTTAGAACAGCTTACTGAACAGCTTACTAAGGAGAAACAGGAAGTGAGAAATTCAGACAAAGAAAACAAAGCAAAAAAACATTTATGCCGCGTACACACGGTCATTTTTTGTGATGAAAAAAAAACGACATTTTTAAAAACGTCATTTAAAATTACCATGTGTGGGGAAAGCGTTGTTTTATGTCTTCTGAAAAACGACAAAAAAAAATTCGAACATGCTTCAATTTTTTATGTCGTTTTTCATAAACGTCGTTTTTTGTGTCATAAAAAATGATCGTGTGTGGGCTAAAACAACGTTTAAAACAATGTTTTTAAACCCGCGCATGCTCAGAAGCAAGTTATGACGCGAGCTTGAATGGAACAGAGTGCCGCCGTACGTGCTGAACGTAACCGCGCTTTGCTAGAGCATTTTGAAAAAAACGATGGTGTGTAGGCAACGTCGTTTTTTAAAATGAAGTTTGAAAAACATCGTTTTTTTTCATGAGAAAAAAACAACGTTTTTTTACAAGACAGAAAACGACCGTGTGTACGCGGCATTAGAAGGGAAATTGAAGGAAAAGGTAAGTGAACCAACAATGCACTAGCTTAAAGTAACCAATTTAGAAAATAAAAAACTAACCTTTACAACAGCTTTAAGATAATTTCTCAGAGTGCCATCTAAAAATAATTTGCTATTGCATTGTAGCATATTTTCTGATACTGACAGGCATTAAAGGCAAAATCCGGGGCAAAAAAAATGCTTTCCCGCTTCTGCAAGGGTTTATTGCTTGTTAAAAAAGAGATTTACTTACCCAATCCATCGGATCTCCCTGCAGCTCCCAAGCTCCTCCCATCCAGCATCCTGATGTCATCAAGACCAGAGCAGGCTCAATAGCCTTGCACTAGACATGAGGATGCCAAGGGACAGTCCATCATCAGATCGTGGGGGAGCGTCACCTGCTAGGAGAGTGGAGGATCAGATAAGTTAAACTGTTTCTCCTCTCCCCTAACAAAGTGAGCAATGAACCCTTGCAGAGGGGATAGTTTTTTATTTCACCAGAGTTGGACTTCCAGTTATCGTTGGTGTCTGTTCCAATTGAAATTACAAAAAAAATTCCCTGTGCCACTCATAGTAAAAACTGACTTTTTCAGCTATAAGAAACATGTAAGTTTTATAAGTTTTGGCAGGACAGCCTGATTTTTAACTTAGAGGTTGTCATATATTGACTAATTAGTCTACTATTCTACTTCACAAATAAAAAAGAATATATATTGGGTGCATTTATACTAAATGCTATACAATAAGTTTTCCAGTGAAGCTGAACTGCATGAAAATTCATTGTTTTTAACCACCTTACTACCGACCACCGTCAATTGATGGCGGCACGATAGCTCTCTTGTTCTGAGAGGACGACATATGACGTCCTCGTCTTGCAGAGCCACTAGAGGGCGCGCGCGCACCCGCCGCGTTACTGGGAACCACGATGGCCGCCGGGCACCCGCGATTGCCCAGTAACTGAGCAGGACCGTGGATCTCTGTGTGCAAACACAGAGATCCACGTCCTGTCAGGGAGAGGAGACCGATGCTGTGTCCCTTGTACATGGGGACACATATCGGTCACCTCCCCCAGTCAGTCCCCTTCCCCCACAGTTAGAATCACTAGTAGGGAACACATTTAACCCCTTCCTCGCCCCCTAATGTTAACCCCTTCCCTGCCAGTCACATTTATACAGGTATCAGTGCATATTTATAGCACTGATCGCTGTATAAATGTGAATGGTCCCAAAAATGTGTCAAAAGTGTCAGATGTGTCCGCCATAATGTGGCAGTCCCAATAAAAATTGCAGATTGCCGCCATTACTAGTAAAAAAAAAACAAAAAACATAATGTCCCCTATTTTGTTTTGCGCAAACCAGTCACTATACGCTTATTGCGATTTTTTTTACCAAAAATATGTAGAATACATATCGGCCTAAACTCAGAATTGTTTTTTTTTTTTTTTAAATTGGAATATTTATTATAGCAAAAAGTAAAAAATATTTAGCCAGATTCAGAGAGACGGGCGCAACTTTAGTTCGGCGTAGCGCATCCCATTTGCACTACGCCGACGTAACATAGTGAGGCAAGGCCAGTATTCACAAAGCACTTGCTCCCTAAGTTACGTTGGCGTAGCGCAAATGGCCCGGCGTAACCCCCGCCTAATTCAAATTAGGCAGGTAGTGGGCGTGCTACATGTAAAGTAACCGTGACCCCATGTAAATGAGGGCCGTTGGTACGGCGCATGCGCGCATGCTCAGAATCATGTCGCAAATACTCAATGCTTTTGACGTGAACGTAACCTATGCCCAGCCCCATTCACGTACGGTTACGCAAACAACATAAAATACGACGGCTGTTCCGTCGTCCATACCTTGCATGGGCTGCACCATCTTTTTGGTGGTTTATCTTTACTCCAGAGTATGTGTTACGTAAACGGCGTAGCTTACTGCGACGGGCGTACGTACGTTCGTGAATCGGAGTATCTTGCTCATTTACATATTCGACGCGTAAATCCACATACACGCCCCTAGCGGCCAGCGTAAATATGCACATAAGATACGACGGCGTAGGAGACTTACGTCGGTCGTATCTTAGCAACAGTGAGGCGTATCTCATTTTGAGAATGCGCGCAAAGATACGACGGTGCTCATTCGGACTTACGACGGCGTATCTACTGATACGCCATCGTAAGTCTCTCTGATCCTGGCTAATTGTGTTTTTTTCAAAATTGTCGCACTTTTTTGTTTATAGCGCAAAAAATAAAAACCACAGAGGTGATCAAATACCACCAAAAGAAAGCTCTATTTGTGGGGGAAAATGACGTCAATTTTGTTTAGGAGCCACGTCGCACGACCGCGCAATTGTCAGTTAAAGCGACGCAGTGCCTGAAGCTGAAATTCCGCCTGGGCAGGAAGGGGGTATATGTGCCCAGTAAGCAAGTGGTGAAAGCCCATTCTTACAGACAAGTTGCACTACAATGCATGTTTATGTTTTGGATAGATTGTCATGTGTAAAAAATGGGGAATGCCATTGCTGACCTTCTTAAAATGCTAGTTCCCTGGCTGCTGTGTTAATCATCCAGCTTCAAAACCTTTTGTAGTAAATAAGCTGGAAATGGAAGGCAGACTAGGATGTTCAAAGAAAAGTCAGTAGTTATCTGCATACTTTTTCCAGGCCAGTTACTCAAAGAATTGAAGCTAGAGTGCCATTAAGGCAGGCAGGCAGGCAACTAGTACTTTCAAGAGATCAGCGGTGGCAGCCAGAGGCAGCTCTTTAATTAGGCGGTCGTCTAAGGCCTCGCACTCACAGGGGCCTCGTGGCCGCCTACATTACATTGCTGTGCTCAGGCAGTGTTAAGAGCCCTGACTCAGGAGTGGGGCTGGCAGTGTCCCTAACAACAAGTGAATATCGTTGACACCACCCCTTGTGACGTCAATGACTCAGCATGATGAGTTAATGATGTCACAAGGGGGCGGGTTCACCAGGTGACAACACCAGGTGGCCCCCGCTGCTTAGTTATTAAAGAGCAGGATCTGGGGATGGCCTTGTTAAAGGGGGCTTCCATATTCCGATAAGCCCCCTGCCCGCAGACCCCCACAACCACCAGCCAGGGTTGTGGGGAAGAGGCTCTTGTCCTTGAATTATTTTCCCATCATGGGCGTGAGTGGGGCGCCATGTCAAGTTTTGCCTAAGGCCTCACAAAGCCTAGAGCCACCTCTGGTGTCAGCACCCCTATTTCTCTCTTTACAGGTTTTAATGTTTTGTAGTAAAAAAATAAAAAATAAAAAACAACAACCCGTATATGTAAAAATGTTAATCTATTTGTACTTGTGATTAATAGGATCTGCCCAATGATACTACCGTATATTGTATATAGGTAGATGCTGTTGGTTGTATTAACTTGTGGATTCCTTGTGAAGTTGATGACTGATTCAGCCTGCTGGAACAAACTAAAACAAACAGTTACATACATACAAGTTGGAATATACGTATTGAGATATGATTTAGCTGTCAAATGATTTGTGTTTCTGTCCATCTAGTCCTGAGATTTGCACAACCCTGCCAAACAGCAGAGCCTGACATTGCTCTTCTTCAGCTGAGCAGCAAAGCTAGATTTTATCTCTACCCACAGCCTTTTATTGGACATTGAATGATCAGCAGATTGACAGGTTCATCCTTCTGCTTACTCTGCTCTGTCTTCCTTGGTATAGCACTTACACAAAGCAGAACATTGTTGGGCCCAAGTACTATATTCCTCTCCCAGCCTGACTTCTGAATATAGAGGATGATTGCAAGAGCCCGATACAAAATTAAATTCAGGTTCTTACACTAATCACATTTGTAATACATTTTATGAATTTTAGTGTCATTTGATTCCTACCTGGGGTTTAACTTTAAGTTAGACATACTTTAACCACTTCACGCAAATCGCCGTGACCGTACGTCGCTACTTGATGCTAAATACCGTTGTTATGGTAGCAGCAAGCTCCCATAACCCCGGAATTTTCAGGAATGTTGTGCGTTTCTCTTTAAGATAAAAGTGGTCTCTGCGGCGGATTCATCACAAGATCACTTTTATCATTGGCTGGAGAGGGCCCTCCTCTCCCACTGTGCTTCGGTTGTCTCCGCCATATTGCAATGACCGCCATTTTATTCTCGAGGGTGTTGGAAAACAATATATCATTTTTGGGGGTTCTAAGTAATTTTCTAGCAAAAAAAATATTATTTTAACTTGTAAAGACTGTCTGAAAAATATGCCCATCACACTTCAGCCCCGGAAGGTCTTGCCCACTTAATGACCAGGCCATTTTTTGCGATGCGGCACTGTAACTGACAATTGCGCTGTTGTGCGATGTTGTACCCAAACAAAATTGATGTCCTTTTATTTCCCAAAAATAGAGCTTTTCTTTTTGGTGGCATTTAATCACCTCTGCTTTTTTTATTTATTGTGCTATAAACAAAAAAAGACTGACAATTTTGTAAAAAATATAAAAACTATGTTTTTTACCTTCTGCTATAATACATATCCAAAAACAATATATAAAAAAACAACGTTATTCATCAGTTTAGGTCAATATGTATTCTGCTACATATTTTTGGTAAAAAAAACACACAATAAGTATGTATTGATTGGTTTGCGCAAAAGTTATAGCGTCTACAAAATAGGGTATAGATTTATGGACTGCGATGAGCTGCGATTTTTTAGTGAGACTGCGACACTGCAAACAAATCTTTTTTTGGGGATCAGTGACATTATTACAGTGATCAGTGCTAAAAAAAATGCACTGATCAATGTATAAATGACACTGGCAGGGAAGGGGTTAACACTAGGTGCGATCAAGGGGTTAACTGTGTCCTAACTGGGTGTGTTCTAATTGTGTGGGGGTTGGGCTCATTGGGACAAAACAGAGATCGCTGTTCCTAATCACTAAGATCAACAGATCTCTATGTTGTTCCCTGTCAGAACGGGGATCTTCCTTGTTTACATAAGCAGATCCCCATTCTGCCTCTCTGTACCGCGATTGCGGGTTGCCAGCGGACATAGGGTCAGCCGGACCCAGGGGCGGACTGACAACTCATGGGGCCCCCAGGCAATAGAAGATTATGGGTCCCCTGGGCTTACTGATGGCCACCACGCCAGGAGGCAGTGCAGAGGCGGGGCAGCTAAAATCTCAGGATTTTCACATCAAAAGCATGTCTGTTTCGGACATATCAGGGACAGATGTAAACAAAACACTGATTTTGACATACTGTCCCTGGTTTTACTGAGCCTGGCAACCCTGATGGGGCCCCCTAGTGGCATGGGGCCCTCGGGCAGTGCCGAGTGACTCAATGGTCAGTCTGCCCCTGGCCGGACCCCCTCGCACGCTCCCACGCCCACAGTATCTATTGCATGAGACGACGTACATGTACGTGGTTTCGCGCAATAGAGCCACCCTGCCGCATTATATGCGCGGTGGGCGATCCAAAAGTGGTTAAGAAAGCACAGTATACTAAATGTACTAAATATTAAATGTAACAGATCGTATATAACATAATTGTATAGTACATCTATGTAAAGCAGTTTGTTTTATCGGAATATGTAATTGGCTCAAAACTTCCGTACTGAAAATCATTAACTACTTGGGACCCGCGCTATAGTCAATTGACGGCTACAGCGTGGATCCCAAGATCCAAGTGGACGTCAATTGACATCCGCCCCTTTGGGCGGTCCCCGCGCACGCTCCAGAGCGCGCAGTGGGGAAAATCTGTGTTGGCCGTGTCCCTTGGACACAGCCAATTACAGATCGCCGCGAATGGCCAATCAGAGTGGCCGTTTGCGATGCGATCTGTGCGGCCAATGAGAGATGATCTCATATGTAAACATATGAGATCATCTCTCATTGCCGTTTTACACAGAGACAGCGGTGCTGTCTCTGGAGAGGAGACCGATCTGTGTCTCTTGTACATAGAGACACAGATCGTTCACCCCCCCAGTCACCCCCCCTCCACCTACAGTTAGAACACTTTATAGGAAACATATTTAACCCCTTCCTCACCCCTTAGTGTTAACCCCTTCAATGCCAGTCACATTTATACTGTAATTAGTGCATATTTATAGCACTGATCGCAGTATAAATGTGAATGGCGCCAAAAATGTGTCCGATGTGTCCGCCATAACGTCGCAGTCCCAATAAAAATCGCAGATCGCCGCCATTTCTAGTAAAAAAATAAATAATAAAAAATAATAATTCTGTCCCCTATTTTGTAAGCGCTATAACTTTTGCGCAAACCAGTCGCTTATTGCGTTTTTTTTTTTTTTTACCAAAAATATGTAGAAGAATACGCATTGGCCTAAACTGAGAAAAAAAATGTTTTTTTTTTTTTTTAAATTCGGATATTCATTATAGCAAGAAGTAAAAAATATTGTATTTTTTTCAAAATTGTCGCACTTTTTTGTTTATAGCGCAAAAAATAAAAACCGCACAGGCGATCAAATACCACCAAAAGAAAGCTCTACTTGTGGGGAAAAAAGGACGTCAATTTTGTTTGGGAGCCACGTCGCACGACCGCGCAATTGTTAGTTAAAGCGACGCAGTGCCGAAAGCCGAAATTTCACCTGGGCAGGAGGGGGGTATATGTGCCCAGTAAGCAAGTGGTTAAAGAAGCTCTATCCTTTGGATAAGTGCGCCAACAGCTGGCCTTCTGAGATTAAGCCATAGAAAATAATATGCCCTATTATCAAAGGCTGTATTCACCTCGTCATGCAGCTGTGATCTAGTATACATACAGGAGCAGAGCTATATTATCTTATCATTTAGTCATTTTGGACTGTGTTCCTCTGCACTGAAACACATGTGCTGTTTTTAAATTATCCATCTCTTCCAGCCTCTGCCATTTTTGCCCTGTAGCACTGGCTGACATTTCATAGAGAGTGAACTAGCATAGGGGCGTAAAATATATAATTATAGGAAGCGCCTGCTTGTGATTTTCCCATTTCATACTCTTCATGAAGCAGACAGGGGTGTTTAACTTGGAATTATAAGTTTCATTCTTCACTGACCTGTGATTAAAACTCTGCCGTTTTTAGTAAATAAACAGACTTTTGCATAATTCAAGTTTTACAATAACAGCTAAATGTCTCTTCCTTCAGTAAATACCCCAGGCTAGTAAACTTTATATTGCATGAAAAAATAATATAATATAGAGTGCGCGAGGCCTGAAAAAATATGGCAGCTTTTCCAAGAGATGTCTAGAAACAAGAAATGCCTAATTTATATTGACGGCCTCATGCTGAATTAAGAAAGGGATGAAAGCAGCACTTAATATTTGCATAATATGAGCCATCCTAATGCACTTTAACATTTTTCAAATTGACTTTATTGCTGATCTGTTCGCAACACTCATGAGGATAAAACGTATTGCAATGACTAAAGCACAAAGAGGTTTGACTAATGCAACTGATATGTATGCAGAAGTTTGGCTCGCTCCGCTTGTCTCATTGGCTTTGATGCCAATTCATATCACAAAGGTTCCCGTCAGCACTGAAATATTCATAAAAAAGGACACATATACTGTGACCTTACAACGCAGGTAGCTTGCTGAGTGCAAACGTAGAATCAGAACATGAACGCTTCTGAGAAAACATTGCTACTAGGGTCACTGGATACACCAAGTGGGTGGTTATATAGCATAGACAATAATGCTGCAAAATAGACCACCCAATGGAATTAAGAAAGCACTAGTCCTAATTAAAATACATTTATTACCTTGAATTTTTTTTTATGTTAGCTGTAAAGCCAGCTACTATAGATACAGCATTAAAATGCATCTATGAAGTGTTTGCCTTATTGTCAATTGTGTTAAAGCGGAGTTCCAACCACAATTAGCATTTTTTAGATGTATGTCCTTTCATCCTGCGTTTTTATAATATAAATCCGGTCACTTACTATTTTACAATCCGCCACCGATCTGCATAGATATTCAAAAAAGATAGTTTATAAAACTATGTCTACACCGTTGTCATTTTGCTTGTGGGCATTGTGAAGCCTACAAGCACTTACTTCCTGGAAGTCTTGGATGGGGAGTGATAATTGGACAGGGCACTGCATCCTGGGAAATGATGACACACATTTCCCAGGAGCATTAGAGGGAGATGATGTCAGAATCCTAGGTGCTTTCAAAGGCAGATTTCATAGGACCACATAGCAACAGGCATTTCCAGATGAGTAAAAAAATAAAAATTTTGGTATGGAAACTCCACTTTAAGATATTTATACACTTATGTGACCTGCAAAGCAGGCCCCGGTGACGTCACTGCTTTTTATTTTGATTTTGCATCTTTCTATGTCATGTGCCTGCTCACTGAGCTATAACAGCATCACTGTAATTCCTCTTATGTATGAGTGTCCTGTGGGCAGTAAAAACAGGCAGTTGAATGTCCATCTAAAGTAAGGTGACCAGATTTTTAAAATGAAATCTGGGGACATATTTTTTTTTACTAGTAATGGCCGCCCACCTTACAGCCTGTCAAGTCTTACTCTCTGGGCCCCCGGCTACTACTGGGTGGGGAGCGGAGGAAGATCACTCCACCAGGGAAGGCAAGGAGATAATAGATAATATTTATATACTGTATATACAGCTATACCTATATATACATTATATACCCATGAGATTGCACTATAAGGGGCAGTGAGTTTACTTATTTAGCCCAACTCTGGGCACAAATTAAATGTAAATGGTGCATTGGGCATCAATTTCCTTACTCCTCAATCTTTATTCCAAACACCTCTTCTTTAGCCATCCTGCAGTGTAATGTATCAATGTTACAGTTTCCTCTATGCACCATGCTAATTTCCTGCCCTGGGAACCAGACATATTTCCCTGCTGTTATCGTCTTGGGCACTGGCCTATTCACCACCCCAGTGAACACTTTTGCCTTTGGAGCCTATAAAAAACCCGGACACAGCTGCTGAAAGTGTCACCTCCACCAATAAGAGGTGTCCACATCACACTGACAGTGATGTGGACACTCAAATAAGGACATCAGGAAGTAAATAGAAGAAGAGAGACGGATTGACCGTGGCTTCAGGTAAGTAAATTAGACATTTGGATACTTTTTTTTCCATACCAGAAGTTGGGGGGTGGAATAGAAGAGTTTATTATATGCTGGTGTTAGGCTTCAGTGCCACATCAGTTCTCTACATTTGCAATTAAAACATAACAACAGCCCAACACAGCATGCATTCATTCTAAAGACAAGATTGATAAGGGATTTGCACATTAAGGGCTACTGAAACAGAACAGAGATGTGTGGATTGGTGCTTATTACATTTCTTATCTGCATTTCTTCATCAGATACTTTCTCACATGCAAATATGCATTTCTCATTCTATTTTACAATACACTGATTAAATGTGAATAGAAATGAGCAAGACACTATTAAAATCAGTTTATGTATGCCAAACAAATGACTTGATAGTCTTCACATAAACAATTAGATATTTGTGTGAAATGGAAGTCAATGAACTGTAGTAAATGAAAAATATTTTGTCACTACGCACATAAAACATCAAATTTTATTTCTGTTGGGTTTTTCAGTAAGGTGAAACTCATAGCCAAGTGTTTAGTTTCTCCAAAGAGTGCCTAAAGTCCTTTGTATCTTGATGTGCATAATCTTATCTTATTTATTTATTTATTTTATAAGTCATATTTGCTCAATACATATGCAGGTTCAGCTTCCAACATGCAGTGTAACACAGTGGTTTTGCTTTAGTCCTTTTCTCACAATGTAAGGCCTCGTACACACGACAGAGGAACTCGTCGTAAATGAAACATCGTTTTCCTCGACGAGTTCCTTGTCAGGCTTGTCGAGAATCTTGTCAAGCTTTCTTTCCTTACACACTGTCAAGACAAAATCTTGTCGTTCTGAAACGCGGTGACGTTCAACACGTACGACGGCACTATAAAGGGGAAGTTCGCTTTCACTGGCACCACCCTTGGGGCTGCTTTTGCTAATCTCATGTTACTGCGTGTTAAGTAAAAGTTTGGTAAGAGACGATTTGCGCTTTTCAGTCTGTTACAGCGTGACGAATGTGGTATCTCCATTACGAACGCTACTTTTACCGAAGGTGCGCTCCCGTCTCATACTTTATTCTGAGCATGCGCGGGTTTCTAAGCATACACAAGAACGTGTTTCTCGTCGTAAACCAGCCCGACGAGAAACACGACGAGGAAATTGAGACTCCCGACGAGGAAAAAGTGAACTTGTTCTCTTTTTTTCTCGTTGAGATCCACGACAGTTTTCTCGACGAAAAACATACACACAACCGTTTTCCTCGGCAAAAAAGCTCTGCCACCAAGTTTCTTGATGGATTTTGTCGAGGAAAACAGTTGTGTGTACGAGGCTATAGTGTGTAAGTCAGCTGACTCGTTAAAACAATACTTTTATTGCAGGCCACACGGGCACTGGAGCATTTATACTACCCCAGTGGTAGAACAAGTAATGAAAGGTGATGTAAAGGGTGGTCCAGTGGTGCAGGGGACTGTGTATTGTAAAGAGGTGCAGGGGGCTGTGTAATGTAAAGGGGTCCAGAGGTGCAATGTAGTGAAAAGGGTCCAGAGGTGCAGGGGGCTATGTGATGTAAAGGGGTCCAGTAAAGGGGTCCAGTGATGCAGGGGCTGTGTAATGTAAAGAGATGCATGGGGCTGTGTAATGTAAAGGGGTCCAGAGGTGCAGGGTGCTGTGCAATGTAAAGGGGTCCAGAGGGCTGTGTGATGTAAAGGGGTGCAGAGTTCTGTGTAATGTAAAGGGGTCCAGAGGTGCTGTGTAATGTAAAGGGGTCCAGAGGTGCAGGTGGCTGTGTAATGTAAAGGGGTCAAGAGGTTGTGGAGGGGGTACACAGTAGTAAAAAATAGATATTTAAGGATGCAGAGGTATGCAGGGGGCACGGTGGGGTGTTTTTACATTTTAATGTGGGGGGGGGGGGGTGCCAGATATAGGATCCGCCCGGGTGCCAAATGCTCTAGGTACGCCCCTGATGTAGGCATACAACACCCTCTTAAAGGAGAATTATATGGGAAAGAAAAGGTTTGGTTGAACCCACAAGTGCTTTTTTACCACTACAATTCCTTTATACTGGCTTTTGAAAATTACAAATGCAGCAATTTTGAAATATAGTTTAAAGGTTAGCACTGGGAAACACTTTTTGAAAGATAAAAAGTGTATTTCGTATACAACTTTATAGATCAAACCAAAATGAGGGACACAAATAGGAGGAAAAGGGGACGGAGGGACTTTGTTCCAAATCAGGGTCAGCCCCTCAAAATCAGGGACAATTGGGAGCTATGTGTAAGTGCTGATTTTAAACATCTATTGGCTCAAGTGTTTTTAAGCAGTAAATTGGATGGGAAGGAAGACAGAGGCAATTGAGACTTCCACCTTGTACCACCGTTCTCTGCATGTTAGAATTGCCCTCTGGACTGAGACTTATTTTAAAATTAAACAAAGCAGGTTGCTTTAAAAAAGGTTTGGATTCTTTCCTAAATGTACATAATATAACATTTATAGGTAAAGTTGATCCGGGGAATATCCGATTGCCTCTCAAAGGATCAGGAAGGAATTTTTTCCCCTGCTGGAGCAAATTGGATCGTCCTCTGCTGGGGTTTTTTGGGTATAGGGTATATGACTGTGTATATGGGAATATATATATATATATATATATATATATATATATATATATATATATATATATATACAGTATATACTTATTTTTTTCCTTTTATAGGTTGAACTAGATGGATTTGTGGCTTTTTTTCAACCTGACTAACTATGTTAGTCGTGCCTAATTAAACTCTTTCAGCAAAAATTGTATTATGTCATGCAGTTCTGAGTGCGAATTTAATTAATCACAACTAATGAAGTATGATGTTAACGTGTATTTGTTTAATTAAAGAGGAATAGCAAGTACACATATACATTTGGGCTAATTAGTTCTAATTGCATTACAAGCATATGATGTATATGTTTTCCCACTTGATATATATCACAGCTAGCATGTTTGTTTTCACTTGAAGGCAATTGCACTCCGTTTTATTAATTTTTCTAATATTAACTGGTTTATACTGTTTCATTTTACAAATGGGGCATAGCTGTAATGGCTTGAAAAGAAGTGTCAGTCTTCAGCCATACTTTTTATATCTCACTATCTCTGTGACAGTAAATAAAATGCATGATATATGACAACAAAGTGCTGAAGGTGCCAGATTTTGAAATAAGTGGATTTGAAAATGAGTCAATTTGAAATAATAAAAAAATTATCAAATCGCTTTATATGCTTAATGCTTGACTTTTTCAATTTTTTTTTATAGCATCGGTGTTGTAAATGTGCCTCTATATATTATGTGCTGCATGCTGCGACTGTCCCAAGCCCATGAGATCCAAACATAACTGGCTTTTTCCCCCTATATGGCTTATCAATGAGTACCGTATTTATCGGCGTATAACACACACCCTAACTTTAAGGCCTCATGCACATTGGACGTTTTTGGAAATTTTTACAGCAGCTGTTTTTGTCAGTAGACTTTTTTTCTACAGTCAATAAACTCTCCATCATGTTATCCTATGTGTCCATGCATACATAGGCTGTTATCAGCAGTTTTGGGCAGTGGCATTTTTGAGCAGTAAAAAAAAAAAAAAACTAGTGGGTTCTGAGAGATGTTTTTCAGCTGTAAAAACGCTCTAACGCTGATAAACGTCGATAAACGCTGACAAACGCTCAAAACCATCACTCACCAGCGTTTAACGTTTTTGATCCATTAAAAAAAAAGAAATTCTCTTCAACAAAAAAACGCTAATGCGTAAAAACGCAAACAAACGCTAATAAACGCAAAAAAACGCTATTGAAAAAACTTTGAAAAAAGTTGAAAACCTCACTGCAAAGCTACTGGTGTTTTTATAACGTTATTTTAACGTCCAGTGTGCATGAGGCCTAAGAGGGAAGTTCACGGGGCAGATCCCATGTGAAAGGGCCCTTAAGTATTATTCTTGCCAAGTGCATGATTTTTTTTTTAAATTACATAAAAACCCCAAAACAAAAAGCTTAATATATTGAAGCTTACCAAACCTTTGATGTGTTGCCTGCATTTGTTTTATTTTTTTCATACTTCTCTTACATTTATTTTCACCTGGCAATCCTAATACAACACTTTCTGTCCCTGGGTTGTTATGCTTTCTTTGGGTGCTGTATCCATGAAGTGAGCCACGGTTGTCACTCAGATGGACCTCAAACATCTTTACCTTTGTTCAATTCTATTAGATGGGGATGGTAATGAGTTTAGTAGTTAACACAGGAAAATAAGAAAGGAACAACCATAGGATTGTTTTTTCTTTTGGTTCAGCTCACAGAAAATAACAGGGACATTGGGCCAGATTCACAAATGAGATACGACGGCGTTTCTCCTGATACGCCGTTGTATCTCTGTTTCTATCTATGCGACTGATTCATAGAATCAGTTACGCATAGATATCCCTAAGATCCGACAGGTGTAATAGTTTTACACTGTCGGATCTTAGGATGCAGTACCGCGGCTGGGGGGAGTTTGCGGCGTAAACCAGCGTCGGGTATGCAAATTAGGAGTTACGGCGGATCCACGACGGTTGTTCGCGTTCGCTACGCCGCCGCTAGTCTAGTTTCCCGTCGCAAAGTTAGTCATTTTTTTTGGTGCCCTAACTTTAGTCAGCAAGTGTATTGCTGTCTAAAGTATGGCCGTCGTTCCCGCGTCGAAATTCAAAATTTAACGTCGTTTGCGTAAGCCGTCCGGGAATACGGAAGTACGCTACGCGCGTCGCCGTTCAAAAAAATGACGTCACAGCGCGCAAAGCACGGCGGAGTTAAGAAACGGAGCATGCGCCGTAGGTCCGGTGCCGGAGCGCGCCTAATTTAAATGGTACCCGCCCCATTTGAATTGGCCCGCCTTGCCCCGGACGGATTTAGGATACAACGCCGCAAATTTCCAGGTAAGTGCTTTGTGGATCGGGCACTTAGCCAGAAAATTTGCGGCGGTGTAACCTAAATCGGTTAAGTTACTTTGCGCCCGGGCTACGTGAATCTGGCCCATTGAGTTTGTACCAAGATCAAAAAGTATTTTCTGTAATTGCTAAAAATGTTCTTAGCCTGAAAAAAAGAAAAACAATTCAGCCGCCACTATGATTAATATGTAAATTACACTCACCTGTTTCCCTTTTGTGCTGATCTATCATTGTAAAGATGCGCTCAGAGCCAGTTGTGGAAACCATGATATCCCAGAGACTTCTATGGTCCTGACATTTAGTAAGCTGTGCAGAGTTTGTCTTCACAGAATTAAAGGTATATATCAAAAGCCCAATTTTATTTTTTCTATTTTTGGATAGAGCAGGGAATTTCTAAAATCTTTTGTCAGATTTTTGATTTGGCCCAGTGGCCATTGTCACCAATGATAGGATATTCAGACCATTCAGCCCCCCTGTCGCTCGATCGTCAGCCCACCAGCCTCACACTTACCCCATCTCTAGGTCGCGGGCAGCTTCACCCTGTGTCTCCTCCTCCTCTGCTTCACGGCGGCTACCCCTGCATCCCCCTCGGCTGCCAATGCGATCACTTCTCCTCTTGGCCAATCAGGTCTCAGGACCCGCTTCCTGATTGCCTGGGAGAAGAATCAGCAAGAATTAGTCGTTTGCTATTGTCACACAACTGGGTTGACTCAAAGCGCAGTGCTCTGCGTCCCAAGCCCACCCTTTTTTAAAGCCAATTAGAGCCTCTGGCTCTAATCACGTGCTAAAAAACAAACAAAAAAAAAACATTGGAATCCATGTGTCCGGCGCCCTGCGTGTAGATTCGGTGCCAAACGCATGGATTTGGAAGCGGTTCCCCTGCAGATGCGTATCTAGTGAAAATGGCGCCTAGGGCAAGCACTGAAACTGCACCCCTGTTAAAACTTCTTTACCATCAGAGCCCCCCATTATCATCAGAGCCCTCCTTTACATTCAGAGCCCCCATTATCATCAGAGCCCCCTTTACATTCAGAACCCCCATTACCATCAAAGCCCTTCTTTACATTTAGAGCCCCCTTTACATTCAGAGCCCCCATTATCATCAGAGCCCCCCATTATCATTAGAGCCCCCCTTTAAATTCAGAGCCCCTTTACATTCAGAGCCCCCATTATCATCAGAGCCCCCATTACCATCAGAGCCCACCATTATCATCAATGCCCCCTTTACATTCAGAACCCCCATTACCATCAGAGCCCCCATTATCATCAGAGCCCCCTTTATATTCAGCACCCCCATTATTATCAGAACCCCCTTTACATTTAGAGCCCCCTTTTACATTCAGAGCCTCCCTTTACATTCAGAGCCCCCATTACCATCAGAGCCCCCCTTTACATTTAGAGCCCCCATTACCATCAGACCCCCCTTTACATTCAGAGCCCCCTTTACATTCAGAGCCCCCATTACCATCAGAGCCCCCATTATCAGAGCCCCCATTACCATCAGAGCCCCCTTTACATTCAGAACCCCCATTTTCAAAGCCCCCTATTACCACCAGAGCCCCCCATTATTATCAGAGCCCCCTTTACATTCAGAACCCCCATTACCATCAGAGCCCCCCTTTACATTCAGAGCCCCCATTATCATCAGAGCCCCCATTTACATTCAGAGCCCCTATTACCATCAGAGCCCCCATTATTATCAGAGCCCTCCTTTACAATCATGAACCCCCTTTACATTCAGAGCCTCCCATTATCATCAGAGCCCCCATTATCATCAGAGCCCCCCCTTTACATTCAGAGCCCCCATGACCATCAGAGCCCTTATTTACATTTAGATCCCTCCTAGTGCTGGAACTGTGCAGCACTGGGAGGAGGTTCTACTTACAAGCTGAGAGACGAGGAGAGCACTGCAGTGGAGAGCAGAACAGTCTGTGTTGGGACTCCGGGCCACCATACTGCTGTCACATGCCAAGCATGGAAGGAGGTTGAAAACCCCACAGGCATGGTACACAGACTCTGACTGGACCAACCTCCGACTGTTGTCACCGTGGTGTTGGAGCCTGCATATTACAGGACGGCTGCATCCCCATTCCCGCCCAGGCACCCACTCACATAGCCATAGGCAGTAAGGAGAAGACAGGATCCTCCTACTGAGGGGATGTTCTATCAAACGGTGACCTCCACCGCAGGATGATGGCTATTGGCTAATGAAAGTGACTTCTAGGGGGGGGGGGGGGGGGAATTTGTCCCGATCTCAGTCTGCAGACCTCAGAGCCCTAATGCTGCAAGCAGGTGGTGGCACCCCGGGATGCCCCCTTATCCCAGTGTTAGTCACTCCGGTGGGAAGAAGTGCTGTCCAGCCACTCACGAGCGCCCTCTTCATATGGCGCCCATGGCACTTGCCATATCTGCCATACCTTGGATACGCCACTGTGCCCCTGCACCCTGTATGGATGGGCCGCCACTGTTTGAACTTTAAACTAGACCTGCATAAGTAATATTTGGAATCCATCACATTTGACCTTGTTTACTGGCTATTATGCAGACTCAGTGATGTTTAATTATTAAAGGCAAATACACTGTTTCATGGGAAGTTTCACTTTACAAAGGAAATTTCTTGATGAATGTGGCAAACCTTTACTTCTCAATGAATAACCAGTCATGTACAAAGAAAATTAAAAAAAACGGCACTGTTGCCTGGACAAGACTAAAAGATGGAAGTCAGCAGAGCTTCACCCAATTCACTAAGCTCTGGGGAATATTCCCAAAGTGCAACTTCCCTTGCAATGTGAACAGTCTACTTGCAGAAGACTCACTGTCTTTAACACTCTCTGGATCAATGATTTGGATCATGCATGAAGACCTAGAAAGTCCTTATCAGCATATTCATTCTGGGTCAGTAAATCTGAGTATTGATGCCAGAGGGGAAGCATGACAGGCAACTAGCATATCAGGTATAAAAGTACAAGTA
Source organism: Rana temporaria (assembly GCF_905171775.1). Taxonomy (NCBI): domain Eukaryota; kingdom Metazoa; phylum Chordata; class Amphibia; order Anura; family Ranidae; genus Rana; species Rana temporaria. The sequence goes on along the minus strand of NC_053489.1, from coordinate 464,618,061 downwards.
ATATGTGCAGTACACTTACTTCACACACTGATCCTAATGGAATGCTCATTGCTAATCATGCTTTGTTAACAGGTTCTATTTGCTTTAATTTATTTGTACCTGTAATGCTATTTGCACGTCCACTAGTAATGAGAAACACACTTCACTGGTGTGAAAAGGCCATTACTCTCAACATGAACATTCCAAAGCACATTACTAACACATCTGATTATACTGCCTTTTACGAATAGCTTGTACCTCTAATGTGCATTATTTATTCATTCATCAATATATAATTACTATTCTTGCCTCTAGGGCCCGGAGCCTATAATCCAGTCATGAAACCAGTCATTCAGTCTCCATCTTCTGTTCCCAGAGAAGAACGTTTTAAAGATCCAAAAGAAGTTACACCTGGTCCTGGATCATATGAGGTACCACACAATGTAAAACTGATTAATTATGCATTTTTAGATCAAAGTTTTTCCATTATTTAAAGAAATTCAATCTCTAAACCCGAAGCAAAGTTTTTTTTTTTTTTTTTGGATGACTTATACTGATACGGTGAATGCTGTTGATTTCCTAAATACAAATACAGGTGAAACTCAAAAAATTTGAATATCTTGCAAAAGTTGATTTATTTCACTAATGCAACATAAAAGGTGAAACTAATATACTGTATGAGATAGACTCATTACATGCAAAGCAAGATAGTTCAAGCCGTGATTTGTCATAATTGTGATGATTATGGCTTACAGGTCATAAAAACCCCAAATCCACAATCTCAGAAAACTTGAATATTACATGCAATCAATAAAACAAGCATTGTACATAGAACAATATCGGACCTCTGAAAAGTAGAAGCATGCATATGTACTCAGTATTTGGTTTGGGCCCCTTTTGCAGCAATTACTGCCTCCATGCGGTGTGGCATGGAAGCTATCAGCCTGTGGCACTGCTGAGGTGTTATGGAAGACCAGGATGCTTCAATAGCGGCCTTCAGCTCTTCTGCACTGTTTGGTCTCATGTCTCTCATCTTTCTCTTGGCAACGCCCCATAGATTTTCTATGGGGTTCTGGTCAGGCGAGTTTGCTGGCCAATCAAGCACAGTGATCCCACGGTCATTGAACCAGGTTTTGGTGTTTTTGGCAGTGTGGGCAGGTGCCAAGTCCTGCTGGAAAATGAAGTCAGCATCCCCATAGAGCTCAAAATCTTTCCTTAGCCCAGGTAAGACGCTTCTGACGTTATTTGTTGTTCAGGAGTGGCTTGACAAGGGGAATACGACATTTGAAGCCCATGCCCAGGATCTGTCTGTGTGTGGTGGCTCTTCATGCACTGACTCCAGCCTCAGTCCACTCCTTGTAAAAGTCCCCAACACTTTTGAATGGTCTTTTCCTGACAATTCTCTCCAGGCTGCGGTCATCCCTGCTGCTTGCGCACCTTTTTCTTCCACACTTTTCCCTTCCACATAACTTTCTATTAATGTGCTTTGATACAGCACTTTGGGAACATCCAACTTCTTTTACAATTACCTTTTGAGGCTTTCCCTCCTTATAGAGGGTGTCAATGATGGTTTTCTGCAAAACCTGCAAGTCAGCAGTCTTTCCCATGATTGTGATTCCTACTGAACCAGACTGAGAGACCATTTTAAGGCTCAGGAACACTTTGCAGGTGTTATGGCTTAATTAGCTAATTAGAGTGGGACACTTTGAGCCTAGAATATTGTACCTTTTCACAATATTCAAATTTTCTGAGCTGTAAGCCATAATCACAAATCACAGCTTGAACTATCTTGCTTTGCATGTAATGAGTCTATCTCATATATTAGTTTCACCTTTTAAGTTGCATTAGTGAAATAAATTTACTTTTGCACACTATTCTATTTTTTCGAGTTTCACCTGTAGGCTGTTCACTTTGCAAGGAAGTTGCACATTGCAAATAAATTATCAACAAAGTATCGTGTATGTGGTGGAATTTAATTTTGCTTGAATTCTTTCTGTTCTGAATTTCATTTTGCAAAGAATATCCAATCAAGTACATTGAACATTAAAACAAAACCCCAGCTGTGATTGGATGATGAAAGTCAGCAAAGCTTCACCACATTCACTAAGCTCTAGGAATGCTTGGTTGTACTGTTATTTTATATTGTTTGACATTGTATTGTGATTTGGTACTGTGTCATATCCTGTATCTTGGGATATAAATATCTGCAGAGGACCAACCCCAATAAGAGAGGCCTGTGGGAGAGATTTTGGAAGACCAAGAGCTGTGATGTGATTTCTCTTCTTTTTTTTTCTGCCACTCCTTCCTTGCTTGTTCTTCAGAGAATCCAAGTTTTATGGACTCTTTGTTACTTTGGACATTATCCAATTCAGTTTTGGACCGCACTAAGTCCTCTATGCACCTTTTCCTATACAAACTGCTAGGGATAGTGTACCAGTTCAGCAGCACAGCCATTCTTTCTCAGCCAAATCACACTACTAATTTGTATGCAATCATCTGCATATGTGAACAATGTTGTAAGATGTACATGTGAACCTCAAGTTTGTCATTTAAGTGAAGATGTTGTCGGTGTCATTTACTGGAAGATGTCTATAGTCAATAACAAGTGTAACCCTGGTGTATCAAAAGAACATTAGCTTTGAGAGTTAAAACCATGCAACCCTTTGGGTTAAACAGCCTTGAATCGATGCAGAACATTTGTACAATGTACATTTTTTTGTGGTTAAATACATTTGGGAAAATACACAATTTAACCTTCTAGGTTGGGACACTCTTTCAAAAGGTAGTGGCCAGTCAGAGGAGGAAGTGTGTAACTGTGGCAGGGGGCGGCGTCCTTGTTTGGTGGGAGGGCAGGTCCCCTTCGTGTCTCTCTTTCCACGGCTCAGTCTACATTTAGGAGCCTGCTTCAGCGCAGTGTTGGCCTATGGACTTGGTCTGGGGAGTCACGAAAGCAAGGCCTTGCATCACCAGAAGTGTGGTAGCTTCCTGTGGTGTGTGCCTATAAGGTAAAGTGAATTCAATATACATAATACTAATGGCAAGATATGTGTGTCTAGGGAAGACACAAGGGACTAGTGAAGAATGGGACATGTTTTGCAGTCCCTTCTTGTAACGCTAATGTATTCAGAGTGAGGGATCAGGATTATTCACTTGACCTCCGGAAGATTTACGCCCTTTTATGACCAGGCCATTTTTTTCCGATACGGCACTGCATTATTTAAACTGACAATACTGTACCCAAATATTTTTTTTTTCTTTCACACAAATAGAGCTTTCTTTTGGTGGTATTTGATCACCACTGGGTTTTTTATTTTTTGTGCCATATACAAAAAAAGCTATATTTTATACTTTCTGCTATAAAACATATCCAATAACAAATAAAAAAAAAAAAAAATCAAATGTCTTCACCGATTTAGTCCAATATGTATTTTGATACATATTTTCAGTAAAAAAAAAAATCCCAATAAGCGTATATTTATTGGTTTGAACAAAAGTTATAGGGGCAGATCCACAAAGAGAGTACACAGGCGTATCTACTGATACGCCGGTGTACTTTCAAATTTCCTGCGTCGTATCTTTGTTTTGAATCCTCAAAACAAGATACGACGGCATCTGGGTTAGATCCGACAGGCGTACGTCTTTGTACGCCTTCGGATCTTAGATGCAATTCTTCAGCGTCCGCTGGGTGGCGTTCCCGTCGTTTTCCGCGTCGAGTATGCAAATTAGCTATTTCCGACGATCCACAAACGTACGAGCGGCCGTCGCATTCTTTTACGTCGTCTCTAGTCGGCTTTTTTTGGCGTATAGTTAAAGCTGCTATCTGGTGGCGTACGCAATGTTAGGTATGGCCGTCGTTGCCGCGTATAATTTTAAAAATGTTATTTTGTTTGCGTAAGTCGTCGGGCTGGACGTAATTTACGTCCACGTCAAAACAATGACGTCCTTGCGATGTCATTTAGCGCAATGCACGGCGGGAAATTTAGGGACGGCGCATGCGCAGTTCGTTCGGCGCAGGGACACGCTTCATTTAAATGAAACACGCCCCCTACTCGCCGCATTTTAATTGCGCGCCATTACGCCACGAGAGATAGACTACGCCGCCGTAACTTACGACGCAAATTCTTTGTGGATTCGAAGCTTCAAAAAGTAAGTTACATCCATGCAATTCTACGAAGATCTGCCCCATAGCATCTACAAACTAGAGATAATGCCCTATCCAGCCTCTTTCTTGTTTTAAAATTGAAGACAACTTCTCTGGATTTTCGAGTGGGATCCTGCTGAGCCAGTTTTACTTAGAGCTCAGGAGTGGTTCAACTGTGGACCAAACTTAAGTGTTCCCACTTCAAAGGGGTATGCCTAGGGAAGCAATACAACATAAAATAAATGTGTGTATGGGGATAAATAACCCAATATCACCACAAAGAGCCTGGCAAGGAAAGAGCTTCCACTGTACCTGTCAGATGGAGAGGGATCATATAATTCCGCCGTACAAGCCGTCACGTCTGTCCATCGGTAGCCGCCGCAACTATAAATAGTGTCAACCGGATGCCGCACATGCACAGAAGATTGACCGGGCGTAATGACGTCATCGCGACCGTGCCGCATAATGATGATACATAGTCATCAATAGTAAACATAGCGTTGTCCCGAATGACATGATGTATACTGCGCATGGGCACAAAAAAGCACTGACACAAGTCAGAGTGCAATGTATTCAAAGGGCAAATCCAGCAATTGGAGCCAAAGTAACATGCCACATCCAGCAAAAGGACAGACACCGGGCATAATATTGCAAAAATAGCTTCACAAGGGTAATAATAAAAGAAAGACGGTTTGTTTACTTGGACGGAGGACAAAAATTATCAATGTCCCTAGAACAGGTAAAAATGCTAGACCAATCAACACACTTTAAATGAAAAATTAAATGACTGGCATATTATTGAAAAAAATTAAACGTAAACGGGCGGGGGCCCCTATTGGGCGGGGCCCATGGGCTTGAGCCCAGTCAAGCCCAATGGTCTGTCCGGCCCAGGTGGCAGGGAAAGGGACTCCAGTGTGGAGATGTCACTTCTGTTAGAAGATATTTGAGGTGGGGCTGGCGAATGGGACAAAAATGTGCCTATTTTTTTTAGTAATTTCACCCCATCAAATCATTCTCTGCAGCTATTACCTTTTATACCACCACCCCTCCCTTTAAAATGTAAGCTCTATGAGCAAGGCCCTCCTGTACCTTCTGTATTGAACTGTACTGTATTTGTGCTGTCCTCCCTATACATTGTAAAGTGCTGCGTAAACTGTTGATGCTATATAAATCGTGTATAATAATAATAATAATGTGTATACACTTGATGAACAGGCACATCTGCCAGCGTCATATTGCAAGAACAATCAAATGTATTGCTTTGGAGCCCGTAGGACCATTGAGAATGAGTATATTTTGCCTAGTGTGCTTATTAAAAATGATTTGTCATTTGCACTAGTCTCTCTGAAGATATGCTTGTTACTGTCTTATATCAAAGAAGATGTGAAAGATGATAGTATGTAGGAGTATCTTCTTTTATTGCTTCTGTTATGAGCCCTGGGTGCGCAGAGAGATTGATGTAATGTAACTATGTAGCATAGGGTGAGAAGATGAAGATTAACATTGAGCATTAAAACTATAGATATATGCTTATGTTGTGGAACACAGTAATTACTATAGTATAATATAGTATTAGCATAGTGAATTACCGGTACAGTATATCTATTTTATCTTGTCTCATAAGCTTATTATGGATCATCAACAGAAATAATTGTTTGTACTAGTTCAAAAAGTAAAGGTTGCTAGCAATGTGGAATACAATATGTAAATCCCACATTAAATTATAAAACATAATTGTAGCAACAACTGGCTCTGCTTTTTTTTTTTATAAAATGTAGTATGGATCTTAATAAAGAATTGGCCACATCATGCACCATCTTTACATTTTCTCATGTTCAGCAGTTTCTTTGCTCAGTATGTACAAGTATCTTTTTAGAGATCCTTAATTCAGCTGTAAATATTGGTGTCTCATTCTAGCTTAGGGAAAATTTAAGCCACATACACAGCACTGACCCAATGCATAGACAAGTCAACTTGCTCTGTGTTCTTTAAGTTCAGCTCACACTAATGCAGTGGTGGCTGGTGCTCAACATTTTTGGGGGAGTGAAAAAACATCAATTGCAGCATCACTGTGCCCATCAAACGAAATCACTGAGCCCATAAATTGCAGCCACTGTGCCCATCAATCGCAGCTACTGTGCCCATAAATCACAGCCACTGTGCCATCAAATGCAGCCACTGTGCCCATCAAACGCTACCACTGTGCCCCATCAAATGCTTCTTCCACTGTGCCCCATCAAATGCTGCTACTGTGCCCCAACAAATGCAGCCACTGTGCCCATCAAATAGTGCCACTGTGCTGCATCAAATGCTGCCACTCTTCCCATAAAATAGTGCCACTGTGCCCCATCAAAAGCTGCCACTGTGCCCCATCAAAAGCTGCCACTGTGCCCCATCAAATGCTGCCACTGTGCCCATCAAATGCTGCCACTGTGCCCATTAAAAATTGCCACTGTGACCCCCCCTGTGACCCCCCCATGCTCGCAGTCTCCCCGGCACTTACCCTGTCTTGGTGGTGGGTCAGGCATGTGGGTGACGGGTGCAAGCGGTGGGACCTTGCAGTGGGTCAGACAGTGGCTCCTGTGTCCTCTGTGCATCTCCTCCCCTCCTCCTCCTTGTCCAATCGTAGCGCATATCCTTTCAGCCAATCAGGTGATTGGCTAAGAGGTGGTGGTTCAGTGTTAGGAAAGCGAATATTAATTCGCTTTGCTAACACACCTGGGTGGACTGTGAGCACAGTACCTTGCACTCGCAGTTTACCTTTTTTGAAGCCTATTAGAACCTATGGCTCTAATCGGGTGCTTTAACCCTCCTGGCGGTAAACCCGAGCGTGACTCGGGGTTGATTTTTTATGCTAGGATCGGTAACCCCGAGTCACGCTCGGGGTGGACGTGCAGAGTGTGCAGCGGCGCGGCTTACCTTTCGCTGGATCCACAGGCAAGTTACTTACCTTGTCCCTGGATCCAGCGATGCCACCCCGCTGTGTGAGCGAGTGGGACCTCCTCGCTCGATTCACAGTCTCCCCGTGTGCCGCCGATCTCCGTTCCCTGCGACGTTACGACGCACGGGAGCGGAGAACGGCGCCAAATTCAAAAAAGTAAACAAACACTTTACATACAGTATACTGTAATCTTATAGATTACAGTACTATATGTAAAAATTACACACACCCTTTGTCCCTAGTGGTCTGTCCAGTGCCCTACATGTACTTTTATATAATAAAAAATGTTCTTTCTGCCTAAAAACTGTAGATTGTCCAAAAGTGTCCCTTTATGTCAAAAATGGTTTTAGATCAGCTAGAAAACAGCGATAATAAATTACAATCACTTGCAGAAATGTGCGATAGCGATTTGTGGGGAAATTCGTCATAAAAAAAAAATAATAATGACAGCGACAATTCTGCAACTGAGCAAAATTCAGTGATTTTGAGTTGATTACATTATTGAATAATTTTTATTATAATTATATTATTATTTGTTATAATTATTTATAATTATTTATTATATTATAATTTATAATTTTGTTTTAAAAAAAAAAATCATACCCGGGATGCCTACAAGACTCTTGCTTGGTCAGATTTAAGTGAGTTATTTCTAAAAATTACAGGCCTACAGTATAAAACGCCAAATTTCCTTGCAAAATAATTGTACCGCTTTTGGTACGTAATTCCAGACAGAATCATACCGCCAGGGAGGTTAAAAACAACCCCCGCCACTGGAATTCAGGCGAAAAAAAGGCCGGACGCCTGAATAGGGGTTGGCAGAGGCGGCTATGGATAGATTCATGCAATGCATGAATCTATCTATTAGTCATAGAGAGGGTGGCTGGAAAGAGGGGGCGGTGCCCTTCCAACCTTAATGGACCCACCGCCACTGCACTCATGCATGGTGTTGGTGTGGGTTGAAAAAAGTAGGACATAATGCCTTTTCAAACAGCTATAGGATTGATTTACTAAAACTGGAGAGTGAAAAATTACCAATCAGCTTCCAGCTTTTTTTTTTTTTGCCAATGCTTAATTGGCCACCATGCACAGCTGCACCAGATTTTCCACTTTCCAGTTTTAGTAAATCAACCCCATTGTGTGCTGTAATTCACTACACTGCATCTCAATGTAAATTAATAAAATTACATTTTGTGAAATTTCATTGTACAGTATTAAAAAAGAAAAAAAAAAACACAAAATCTGGTGGAGCTCTGCATGGTAGCCAACCAGTTTCTGAATTCAGCTTGTTCAATTAAGCTTTGCCAAAACCTGGAAGCTGATTGATTTCTACGTTGAGCTGCACCAGATTTTGCCCTCCCCAGTTTTAGTAAATCAACCACAATGGTGCAATACATTGTAACCATGCATTGCACCACATCACCAAACTGTACACCAGAGGACATATGTTATAGGGAGCCTAACACACATCACTTGATTATTAGTATTATCCGTCATCAGTATGCTAAGAATCTGATTAATCTGATTGTCCTTTGTATACCATTATTGCTGTTTAAATGACTATATTTTAAATATAATGTAGGTTACAAGTAGGCTTAGCTATACATACCGCAAATTGGAAATTTCTTTTTTTGAATTTTAGGTGAATTAAGTGGCTGACAAAGTGGCAATGATAAATGTGTAAACAAGCATTTGGTCATATACAAGTTCTCTTTTAAACAGTATTTTTACATGCTTCTGCTTGCAGCTGTTTCCTTGTATATTGCTAAGCATCTACTGTATATAGATTTTTTGTTAGTGTCTGCAATAAAAATTGTGTGTCTTCTTATAAAAAAAAAAAAAAAACACTTAAAACAGCAAAATATTCTAGAGTCCTTCAGTGCAAAACTTAGCTTGATTCATGTTTTCATGGGCTATGCACAGACTTATTGCGGTTTCACAGAAATTATCTTGTAATATTATATCTTTGAAAAGACCAGTGAACGCCGTCAAAATTGCATGTGAAGAGTCATCCATCTTCATAACGTGGTTGGTGGCAATAGCAATAAAAATAGTAGTCAACTAATAATACACTGCATTGTCCATCATTACAGAGGGCAGACATATGAGGGCAGTTGTTTCTTTCCCAGAAAGAACATGTATGCCACATCCTGGGAGAAAAATGATTTGGAGGTCAACCATAAATACAAGGCTATGGCGTAAAACTCCTGTGATGCTCTAGTGTTACCAGGATGCAGTGTCTACAAACCTAACAAACATTCCACATGATTATCCATTGATGAAGTCAAATGCAATGTATGGCAGATGTCTACAGGGCTGCATTTTCATCATTGGAACCTGTAGGTGTACAACCATTAATTGTATGTGATTGAAGTAGTGGCGCCCAGAAAAATATATATAATTGTGTATTTGCAAACCATATGTGTTCAGCTGCCCCTTTTCAAGTTAATATGCCACCTTGTAAATTATTTTCAGAAAATAAAAAGTTCAACGCTAACTCAAAAACTCAAAAAATCTTTATTATCCATGCTTCACCATCACTTTTGCGAGAGAAATACAAACTCACCAATAGACTAAATATAATGAGCCTCGTAATAATCAAATTCCCTGGATATTGATATATGTCTGAAGAGGGTGATCCTCAGCTCAAGCTTAGCTCATGAGGTAACTCCTTAGATTAAAATGGAACTTTAACGGTACCACAAAAAGTATTTATAAAAAGTATAAAATTGTATTTGTACAAATGTTAAAATCAACAAAACCTATTACAAAATACTAAGTACTTATACATCTGCCTTGTGATGCAAAACATTACATGCTGTTCTTCCCATCATTCATTTCATATATGAAGTGATGGGTTGCTTGCTATTCTACAACACATTTCACGGGTCAGGATCCCACTTCATCAGAAAGACAAGCAATAACAACATGAACTCTGCAATTATAGAAGAATATATAAGAACACTTTGTTCAAATCATATGAAAAAGAACATTCCATATATATTTTGTTATTCTATTTTGACAAATATTCTTCCTACCTATAGCAGATGCCAAAATTGCTCATATAAAGAAGAAATCATTGCGGTTAGCAATTCAAACCATCATGGGGAGAATGGACCCATACACTGATGTGTGTTCAAATGAGCCAAAGTAGAAACATTTACCCAGTATGGGACCATGTGCCACAGAGTATACTGGAAGATCGTTTCATGATATGTAATGTTGTTCATACTACATAGGAATCCATTTATTACCTAACTACGCCTCTACGTAGATAAAAAAAAAAAATATATATATATATATATATATATATATATATATATATATATATATATATATATATATATATATATATATATATATATATAAAAAACAAAGTATCAAAATCAAAGAACTGGGGTTCAGATGATAAAACAGCGCTATATGGCTGGATGCAATCCAGCTCCAGAATTAAACCCAAAAGTAAGAGGAGATGAAATGTTGTGACCGGTGATCCTAGGAAAGATGTTAGTGCACCCTACACCAGTCCACTAATTTCACCAAAAAGTGGGTCCCACTTCCCCTCCGGGGTTCAGACTTACCACAAATAAGGTAAAATAAAGCTTTAAAAAGCTTCTCCTATGTCACATCATCATCTTTCTTCCAAATGGTCGTGGGGGTTAATCTCAATGGAGGCACATATAAAAAACAAAAGGTACTGCAATAGTATAATTCTGCTTTGACAAAGTGCCCCCCAAACAGTAAAAAGCCCCACTTAGAGTGCCCGTACAGGGAAATCACTTGTAAATAAACAGAGTAAGGAAAGGGTTCACCGCTGTCACCGCCGTCCTCCAAGCATAGGGGCCGCGCGCAAGCTGAGAAGCGTTGTGTTGATACGTCCTGGCTGGTCAGCGGTGGAACACAGTCTCCTTCCTTGTTGTGCTGTTGTAGCCACGCCCTACAATGGCGCAACAAGGAAGGAGACTGCATTCCACTGCGTTCCACCGCTGACCAGCCAGGACGTATCAACACAACGCTTCTCAGCACCCACGCCCTACAACCTCAGATATAAAACTTTGTTTTATATCTGCTTTTAAATGTTTTTTTCCACTTAATTTTAAATAGCTGCTGTTAGGCTAATACCAACTGTAATCTGTAGGTATTTCCCTTGTGATTTTTTCTCTGGTTTTGAGATATACATCCTATATTCTACTTCGGGAATAGTTGATACATTGTTCCTTGGCGCCGGGAAGTCCATTGCAGGCCTTTATTTATGCACCTTATATATATATATATATATATATATATATATATATATATATATATATATATATATATATATATATATATATATTGTGAGGGTGTGCTATGGGAAAGATTGCTGGTTTTCTCCAGATTTTAGAGAGAAGGGCATGCTGATTGCACAGCTGTGTGTTGGGCTATTTAGTTGTGACCTGACTATGGCTCAGGGCCCCACCCACAGACAGGAAGTCTGTTCCCGGGAATCAGGTGGATTCCCAAATCCCTCTGAGTGGAGTCAGAGACTGTGTGTATGTCTGCAGGAGGCAGATGTCCTCAATGACTGAGCAGCAAGACGCTGATAGGAGTAAGCTAGGTGTGTGCTTAACTCTAGGAAACTGTTTGTTCTGAGGAACAGAACTGGGGCCTAGGCTAAAGGCCTGAAACACCCGTATGGCAAGTGTGACAGCCAGGAGGCTAAACTGTTGATTTGGCAAGATACAGGAACGGTGGAACCCCCTGCGATGGCTTATATTGTATTTGTGAACTTTTGTGCTTTTAAATAAAAGTGGGCTACCAGGCCCTTAAAAACTCAGTTCTGGATTGGCGTACTCACTGGAAAACGCATCTATCGCTGAAGTCTAATAACCCCAATCTTACAAAATATATAAAAGAAGAGAGCCTAGCCATATAGAAAAGGCATGGCACCAAAACAGCATTCTCAAATTGATGCGCATGATGTCACTATCGACCCCCCCAACCCCCCGGTATAGAAATGTATTGCACATTGGAAATTTCGCCCAGTTTAAAGTGCTCATGCGTTTGTCATGACGCTTCAGGCGCAGTGCCACAAGGCACATCGCAGTGCCATAGCAGAATATATAACATGAAAAATCAATATACCGGTAGTTAGGACCCGGCAGGGGTAAGTGCAAAAAATAAACAAGGATCACCAGATCCAACTGTCCGTTAGATTTGAAAGAATAAAAAAAGAAGAATGTAATGCCCTGTACACACGATCGGTCCATCCGATGAAAATGGTCTGATGGATTTTTCCATCAGTTATCCGATGAAGCTGACTGATGATCAGTCGTGCCTACACACCATCAGTTAAAAAACCGATCGTGTCAGAACGTGGTGACGTAAAACACAACGACATGCTGAAAAATATGAAGTTTGATGCTTCTGAGCATGCGTCGACTTGATTCTGAGCATGCATGGATTTTTAACCGATGGACGTGCCTACAGACGATCGTTTTTTTCTATAGGTCTTTTATCCATCAGATAATTTTAAAACAAGTTCCTAATTTTTTAACCGATGGATAAATAACCGATGGGGCCCACACACGATCGGTTTAGTCTGATGAAAATGGTGCATTAGTACATACTAAATAGATACTAAATAGATTGATAGATATTTGTTCAATAGCTGGGAAAGTTATGTGTTTGCAGCACTGGTGTTGTGGTCTCACTTACCGCATATTTTTAATAGTTTTTAGGAAATGCCATAATATATTCATATTTATGTATTGCATGATTGTTATTACGTTTTTGCTTATACATTTTATGTAGATAGACAGAGTTTTTATTATAGTTTTAACGCAATACATCTTTGTTTCTTATGTGCTTATGGTGGCTGTATTCTTGTACTTAGTGCTTGCAGCTAGCTAGGTTTAGGTCAAGGGGAAGCACAGAAAATTTCTATATTTATAGGTCAGTAATGGCAATCTACATATTTTTCTCAGTAAAGCGTTCCTTTTAGCGAGCTGACGGTGGAACAATGATACCATGGAAATCTTATTTATCTTTTGTTATCATTAGCATTTCAAAGAATGTTTGCAATTTTTATGGCACCTTCTAAATGTTTAGTTTTACTTTCTTGAAAAGTTCACTCTGAGCTATGTAATTAGCTATTTAACAAGCCTCCAGAATCGATAAAGAAAAATATCAACCTTTGTGCAGAATCTGCAGTGATTATAAATGTCATTCCCACCTAATAAAAATGCACTAGCAGGTTATGGATAATTATGCTAATATAGGCATTTGAGACTTCAAAAATCACTTAACTTTTTATTGCATCCGTACAGTGGGTGAGACTTTTTCAATGATGTAACAGCTTTCTTTTGTTCAGTATACTGGTCTTGTACTGTGGAAGAGCTCTCGGGCCAAGTAAAACAAAAGAACTCTGAGATGCTCTCTTAGAGCTTTGATATATTAATACAAAGCTGTGAACAGATCTGTGATGTTATTTCAGAACTATTTCAGTAAGGTGTTTGGGTAGCAATAAGTTAAAGTGTATTTTAGCTTCCCTCAGGAAAAATGAAATCCTTTAAGACATTAAACCTAAGATGTTAGCAATTGTAATGTGAACATTCACTTTTTTCTTAAAGAGGAAGTAAACCCTGATGGGTTTTACTTCCTCTTAATTTCCCTGCAAAGGTAAAGCATAATGAGCTTCTATGAATCGCATAGTAGCCCATTATGTGTCACTTACCTGAAACCGAAGCCTGCAATGTCCCAGATGTCCCCGCTGGCTGGGAACGTCCATCTTCAGCCCTCTTCTTTCTGGGGCCACGGACTCCGGCTCTGTGACTGGCCAGAGTCGCGTGACGTCACTCCCGTGCATTCGCGCGGGAGCCGCCAGTCACCGCATGACCCCCTCTAGAAACGGCACAGCGTTAGGAGATATTTCCAGCACCTACAGGTAAGCCTTAATATAGTGTTTGGAGGGATATTACCGCGCTATCTGGTGGAAAAAAAGGAAAGAAAAAAAACTGCCGACACAAACAAATAGATATTTGTATTAAGCAATGATAGATAACATGTGCAGCACTGAAAAGTTAGTGAATGTAGTCAACCAATCATGTGAAAAAAAAAAAAAGAAAAGTGTAGATGGTGTGAGTATGTATATCAAAACAAATCACACTAAAAAATAGATCTCATAGCCAATTGCAAATCACAAGAGTGAAGACACCAGATGAGAGGGTTGTGATCCCGCCACCATGGGATCTTACCGTAAGGTGTAGACCCACACACCGATAGATGGTGAGTCAAGACAGCGTATGGCAAGAGTGTCAATATCACAGCTTCCTCAGGTGTTCATCATGGGCTGGCATCAATCTTTCTTCCAGTAATTGCTGAGCCGGTGACACACACTTCCCAGTCACAGAAGATTTGATGGCGTCCACACACAGCAGCAGTTCCCCTCCAAGGGAAAAAGGATTACAGATGGATGCCACGGATAAATCAATGAAGAAAAATAAAAAAAGGCCTCCACATAGCATAGATCAGCAATGACCAAAAAAATGTAATGATAAAAATTGATAAAATACGAAACATTCGGCGATGAATGCACAGGTGGTGAGCACAAAAAACAATAGGCGCAGTATGAGCAGCAGGTATATAGCACCCTATGCATTTCGTCCTATTGGACTTCAACTGGGGTGTGTAGGTGAAAGTGATTGTACAACCACTTTAAGTAAATCAAACCCACTGTGTATCTAAAGTGAAAAAATAAAATAAAAATACGCTAGGATCATTGATTTCTACACGTTCTTCCTGCCCTCTATGTGACAGTGGGTACGCTGTGCTTAGCAGCAAAGATTTATTAAAGCAGATCTTCACCCCCAGGTGCACGCCATTTGCCATTCCAGTAAACCCGGAAGCTGATTGAATTCTATGCAGGGCTGCGTCAAATTTTGCACTTGTCAGTTTGATTAAATCAACCCTATAGTTTATTTTTTCATTCAATCTCCGGGGTTAAATTAAAATATTAACACAACAATGTGTGATGCATTGATTTTTCCCACTGAGGCTTTTTATTCTGGTGGGGGGACTCTCCCCCCTCCCATCAGAATACATTGATTGTACTCGCAACCATTGGCTTCAAGCTCTAATCCAATATTGGGTTTCCTACAAAACCATTTGACAGAAGCCCATGGTTAGACCTGCTTCTGTTGAACAGAGAAGGATGCACACATACCGAAAGTCAGTCAGTTCCTGTTGAACCAGCCAACTTTCAGTACGTGTGTACTTGGCTTTAGTCACTAGATTTTTCCATAGCAGACATTTCTCCACATTAACATAGCAATGTAAAGCATAGCTGTGACAGACTCATCTGGGACAGGGTTTTTTGAAGGCGACTGTGGGGTAGCCTCTTGCCTACTGACTATGGGCCCTGGCTTTTGAGGGGCTCTAATCTTTGGAAGGTGTATGCCTGGGAGACCTTTGGAGAGGTTTTGCTTTGCATTCAGGTCCATGTCTCCCTGCAACACACAGACTATGGGAACCTAGGACCTGGATACAGATTTGGGGCCTCTGTGCCCATACCAGCAGTGATTGCTTTACCCCCCCCCCTTTTAGACTCAGAATAGATGTTAATATAATCAGCTCAAAACAACCTAATGCTGGTGTCCCCTGCTGTTATGTGTATTCTGTTTATTAAGGCATCTTTCATTGTATAACTCCCCATTGTGTGCCTCCTAGGTGTAATTTCCCATTGCTAATTGAGTCACCTTTTGTTTCTGTCTGTCTGCTAGTATTGTGTCCACTTCACCTCATTACCAAACTATGGTGGGATGTTTATGTGTTTATATTAGCTGTTCATTAGCCACTTGCTTACTGGGCACATATACCCCCTTCCTGCCCAGGCGAAATTTCAGCTTCCGGCACTGCGTTGCTTTAACTGACAATTGCGCGGTTGTGCAACGTGGCTCCCAAACAAAATTGACATCCTTTTTTCCCCACAAATAGAGCTTTCTTTTGGTGGTGTTTGATCACCTCTGCGGTTTTTATTTTTTGCGCTACAAAATAGGGGACAGAATTATGATTTTTTTTTACTAGTAATGGCGGCGATCTGCGATTTTTATTGGGACTGCGACATTATGGTGGACACATCGGACGCTTTTGACACATTTTTGGGACCATTCACATTTATACAGCGATCAGTGCTATAAATATGCACTGATTACTGTGTAAATATGACTGACATGGAAGGGGTTAATACTAGGGGGCGAGGAAGGGGTTAAATGTGTGCCCTGCATAGTGTTTCTAACTATGGGGGAAGGGGACTGACTGGGGGAGGTGACCGATCTGTGTCCCTATGTACAAGGGACACAGCATCGGTCTCCTCTCCTTGACAGGACGTGGATCTGTGTGTTTACACACACAGATCCACGTCCTTGTCTGTGTAACCGCCGATCGCGTGTGCCTGGCAGACATTGCGGCCGCCAGGCACGCGCATCGGCACTGCAGTGATACGCTGGGCACGTGCGCCCCCCAGTGGCCGGAGGAGCCGAGGACGTCTATAGACATCCTCCCGGCAATTGAGAGCCACCTCGTGGCTGTCTTTAGACTATAGGCTGGATACCAAGTGGTTAGATATACTGCTATTACTGTTTACAGTTTACATTGTTTAGGGCAGGGATCTCCAAACTACGGCCCTCCAGCTGTTGTGGAACTACATGTCCCATGAGGCATTATAAAACTCTGACATTCACAGACATGAGTAGGCATGATGGGAATTGTAGTTCTTGAACAACAGGAGGGCCATAGTTTTGAGACCCCTGGTTTAGGGTAATGTGATCAAGCTTTTACTACATTTTGTGTGGTATATAGTCTGTGTGAATTTACAATAAAGTCAATAAAGTCAGTTCCAGTTTGCAGCTAAGCTAGTATTGTCTAGTCATTGGGTGCAATTCTCAGCTATAATACCTGGTTCCTGGTTCCAGAGTGGAGGAAGCTGTATCTTGGCGGAGGCACCCACGCTGGGTGCCAGGCGGTCCGTCACAATAGCTACATGTTTGATCTGCCTCTACCTTTGGCAGTCATTATTGTTCCTTTTGCAGGACATTGTGCAGCAGTAAAAATCCACACTGTCAAAGCTGATATCTGTGAGTAATTTCTTTGTATTATGGGCACTGATTATGATCACTAAAGTTTGAATCTAGCAGTTAGATGGTTACTCAGTGGCCTGGGAACCTTATCATTACATATTTAAATCAGGTATATATGAATGTGTAGCTGCACATAAATAATTCACCATATACATTCAGCATGACAACATTATAACTGTATATGCAAAGGCTTCTAAGGCATGCCAATGTTGTTTTGCCATAAGGCTAGAACAGACTTAGCAGCAGCAAATACATCTTTATAATCCATGCTTACTCTATTCCAGCCCATCCCTGCATCTGTTTCATTGAACAGAATAAACCATTTAGCTTATAGATTCTCCAGCAACTAATTTACAGTGACTCCTGGTCACATCTCAGTGGGCTAAGACCATTATTTCTCTGTTGAGCTTCCAATACTCCGTAAGCCATTGCTCCAATAAATAAAGGTTGTTCTTAGGCCAAATGAAAGAGCTAATCACTGTTAGCCAGATGCACCTAATAAAATGATGGTTCAAGGTGTATAATAGTCATCCCTCACTATGATCTTTGCTTCTGTATGAATGTTACAGTTTGGCCCCTTTTCCTTAGAAATATCTCCCAGCTTTTCCAATGCTGTTTGCATTTAAATTGCTAAATGTCATATCTAGAGAAAAACATTTCACTAGATTGGCAGCATTCAGTGTCAATATGCAAAGAACTGAATGTTTTTTAAAAAACAATCATTTCAGTCTGACAGAACAAATCTTGGTCGTAATGGCTCCAGTCACTTACATGAGATATCTGATGTATTTTAGGTGAGCTGGAAATGTT
This sequence comes from Rana temporaria, assembly GCF_905171775.1. Taxonomy (NCBI): domain Eukaryota; kingdom Metazoa; phylum Chordata; class Amphibia; order Anura; family Ranidae; genus Rana; species Rana temporaria. The sequence continues at coordinate 464,600,078 of NC_053489.1, read as the reverse complement.
CGTCTGTGGCATATATGAATAGTGTAAGTCTTGCTCTATTTTCTTCTTCCATTAAATAAAATTTCATTTAAAAAGGACAATGCTCTGATGTATTTAAAGTACTGTATTTATTGGTGTATACTGTAACACTCACTTTTTTTACCCTGAAAATAGAGGGTAAACTGTGCCCGCGTGTTATACGCAGGGGGCTGTGGAAATTTTGTTCCTGAAACTTCCCTCTTAAAGTTAGGGTGCGTGTTATACGCCTGTGCGTGTTAAACGCCGATAAATACGGGTATATCAATAGTGTTTCAGTACAGTTTGTTGTATCTCTTCATCAGTTGTAATTGTTTATACCTTGGAATTATTATTGCACACATTTCAGCAGGACACGTGAAATAAGTAGAGCAAATGTCGAACATGAAATTAATTCCACTCTGGTTTTTTTTTATTAATTATTTGATAGATTATATTGGTGTGGAGTATATGATTAATATTTATGACGTAATTATCACCAATATTTGTAAAGGCTGCTATATTGAATTAAATATATGGCAGATATGTTCCAAATACATGTCTCAAAGGCTAAATATTCTGCTGATATAACTGAAGTCCATCTAGACTGTATACATGGAACATAATTTCAGCTTGACCTTATCATTTTAGCTACACATATGTGGGAGAGAGTGGATCTCTTATCATTCATGTTCAATGTATACACTTATTCTGTTCTATAATAAAAGCTGTGTATGCTTATTCTTTTCATCTGAAGAAAGCTCAAACATGCCTGACAACCTGGTCTGCCGGAATGAAGTGTATACAGGCAGTTCCAGGCAACGAGTTACATTTTTACATGGGCCATGGAATTTTCTTGCACCGGGGTCCCGAACTGGCTACGGAAATGAATGGTGCAAAAAAGAAAAGAAAATACAACACAAAATAGTTTTAAAAATGCTTCAGCCACTTCACTTATTGCAGTGGTACTGAAGTTAAATCTTATACAGTGCATTATATGTTTGCTTATGTTCCAGTGCAGGCCATAAACACACATCCATGGAAAGCATCCCTAGCCCAGCATTACTGTTATCTAGAAGACAGTGCACAAAAGTATCTGAAGGGTGTCTGAGGGTGGAAGAAGGGTTTTTTGTTCACACCTCCCACCTAGTCTAGCCCTGGTCACATTTGGTAGCATTGTGATGTCACTGTTTTTAGAGTCATGAAGCCATAGAAAAGTGATGGCAGAAAAAGACCATTGAGTCTTCCCCTTTTTTTTTAATGTTTTGTTTTTTCATTAACTTTGTTGTCTGACTATAGATCTATGTTTATCCCAAACATGTTTGAAGCCATTTACGGTTGACTGTCTCACTACCTCTATTAGTAGTTTATTCCAAGCATCAACTACCCTTTCAGTAAAATAATACTCTTTAAGATTCATTTTTAACTTCCCTCCAGTTAGTTTGAGGTTATGTCCGTGTGTTCTTAATTTTGGTTTCATATTAAACAAACTGCACTTCTGAACCTTATTCACCCCCTTGATGTATTTAAAGGTTTCAATCATGTCCACCCTTTCCCTTCTTTCCTCCAGACCAGGGGTCTCCAAACTTTTTGAAGAAAGGCCAATTTACTGTCCTTCAGACATTAGGGGGCCCAGACTATGCTCAGTGGCAGTAAACCATGCCCAACCTTGGTATTGGGGGGGGAAATAGTTTGGCATCATTGGGAGGAATAGTGCCCTGTTTATGTTGTCAGCAGAGGAAATGATGCCCCATTGTTGGTGTCAGTGGCAGGAATTATGCCTCATTGTTGGTGTCAGTGCAAGGAATAATGCCTCAAGGGCCAGATAAAGGCAAGCAAATGGCCGCAGTTTGGAGACCACTGCTCCAGACTGTACATATTAAGATCCTGAAGTCACCATTTTTGTTACCCGTCTCTGGACTCATTCTATCTTATCAATATCTTTTTGTAAGTGAGGTTTCCAGAACTGAACAGTATTCTAAATGAGGTCTCACTAAAGATCTATATAGGGGAATCAGAACCCCCTTTCTCCTGCTGTGATCCTTCTAGGGATGCATCCTAGAATTGTCACCTTTTCCACTGCCTGGTCACACTATTTGCTCAATTTGCAATCATCTGAAATAAGTACTCCTAAATCTTTTTCTTCTGTAGTGCTGACTAACACTATACCCCCAATGTTGTACTCTCTCAGGGATTATTTTTCCCTGGGTGCATTATTTTCCATTTGACCAATCTTCCAGCAATACCAAATCATGTTTCATGTTACAGACACCTCCAGGGATATCATCCCTATTACACATATTCTGACTCCGCATGTTGTGAAGCGACTTATCCCTTGTAAGACCTCTATGACTGGCCTGTATAAGCAGATATAATCACTCAGGACAATCCTTATCAGATAGCTTGAACTCACCAATAACGATTCTATTCACAAAAGTTGTATTAATCCAAAACATCAGATGACAGGTTACAGCAGATGAACAGGTTGGAGTATTGTGTGGTCAAAAGATGATACTGTCTGAAGCTTACTTACTGTGCCCTTGTTACATGTGGCCTGTAGCTTCAGCCATGACAGAGGAAGAAGAAAGTCAGGAAGAAGGGGTGGAGCATTACACAGAAAGGAAGTGTGTCATAATCAGACAAAAGAAATACAGAACTGTGCATTACCAAAAAAGGTCACTAGATGGCAGCATGTAAGCTAAACATAACATACATAGAAAATGGTTGAGAAACAATATGAAAATATATATATATATAACAAATTTATGTCCATTGGGCGGCACAACACACCTTTGTATCATCAGCAAAAAGACATATCTTGCCTGACAAACTTTTAGTTATATCACTTACATATAGATGAAATAGATCAGGACCTAGTACAGAGCATTGTGGTACACTACTAGTGACTGCTCTCTGTTCTGAGTGAACTCCATTTAAAACTCTGGTATCTCAATCCTTTAGTGTCACGTACCTAGTAGATGAGCCCGGTATGCAGAGCCTTTCTTATGCCTCTGACTCACGGCTCCTGGTAGAGTAGACAGGAGGCATGGAAGTGCAGAGTAGCACAAGTGCCTGGCAGGATCAACTTCGTAGAGGTATGTCTGGAGTTCCGGATGGCACTGTGGCTGGGAATTAGCAGACTGGAGACAGCTGACTTGGCTGGAGGCAGGTGCAGGCTCATGTCAAAGGGTCACCCACAGGATGCAGAGGCAGGCAGGCAGGGAGGAGGTTCCAGGGCAGGAGCAGAGTCACAAGACAAGCAGGGTCGGTAATAGAAAGGCACGGATGAACCAGTGGATAAGGCAGATGCAGAGTCGTGGACAGAATGGTGTTAGGTGCAGGCAAACAGCAGAAGTAGTCAGAGGCAAGCCGGTTAACCACAAGAACAGATCAGATAAACAGGTAACACCTCAGGGAATGCTGTATATCAGACAGCAGGGTTTGAGTGTGACAGCTGAGTTTAAATAACCCGTCTGGCAAAGGGGATCACGTGCGCGCACGCGCATGCGCATAGGCACACACAACTGTGCACCAGTTTGTATGGAACTACTGTTCCCAGCAAGCCTTTCCTAACATTTAGCCAACTGCATATCCACCTTACCAATCATTCAGTGTCCTCCACTCCTCTCTGCTAATCCCTGCACTGGCTTCCACTCACCCAATGAATAAAATTCAAAGTACTAACAATAATTTACAAAGCCGTCCACAACTCTGCCCCCAGCTACATCACTAACCTAGTCTCAAAATACCAACCAAGCTGCTTTCTTTAGTCTTCCCAAGACCTCCTGCTCTCTAGCTCGCTTGTCACCTCCTCCCATGCTCGCCTCTTATAGGATTTCTGCAGAGCTTCTCCCATCCTTTGGAACTCCCTACCCCAATCTGTCAGACTATCCCCTAATCTATCCATCTTTAGACGATCCCTGAAAACCCTTCTCTTTAAAGAAGCGTATGCTGCTTCTTACTAATATCCTGTTTTACTTTCTCAATCAGCTCATCCCCCACAGCTATTAGGATGAAGGAAAAAAGCTGGGACAGCCGCACTCCAAAAAAACTCCTCCTTTAATTAAAAATCACAAAATACATGCCACAGCAAAAAACAGCACAACAAAAGAAAAGCTGACGTTTCGCACTATGCCTTAGTGCTTCTTCATAGCTAGTGTGTAAACAGTAAAATGAGTGAATATATACCTTACAACCCAATGAGTGGGAGGGGGCTCTGGAAACAATTAAGTTAAACAGGGTCCCCTGTGAAGTTTGGGTGTGTCTCGACAGACAATCAGAGAGTGTCTCATGTGGACTATGTCTCATGCAAATTCATAGTGAATAGTGAACATTGGATAAAATGATGTGTTGACCCAATAGAGAAGTGGGGTGCAGAAAAATTTGAAAAAGAATGTAGGAGTATGTGTAAGTGTGAAGAAATATATTTGAGTGTAAGAGAAGTGAATTGAAGTGGACAGGAAATGGAATGATATGTGTAAAACATGTATAACTTGTATAAGTAACAAATAAAATGAAATTAAGAAAACAAAAAATATGATATGAATTGAAGTGCGATAAAGTAAAGTGAAATTAATTAAAAAAGAAGAAAGAAAAACAAATAAAAAGTGAAATGGGGAAAAAAAGAGGAAAAAAAAAAAGGGAAAAAATAGGGGTGAATATGACGGTGAACCATATAAAGGACGATGCATAAACCATAAAATAATATGGTGTAATGTAGTGAACAAAAAATGCCTAAAGATTGAGCATAGTGTAAAGGTGCACCTTAATTCTAATGGTCTTATTTGTTTTATAGTGTATTAACTTGTGTTTTTTTATTATTTTTATGATTATTATTATTATATTATTTTTGTTTTTTGTATTTTTGTTGCCTGTATGTGTTTGTGTACTTACTCATTATTGAAATAATAACTGAGACACCGGGCATCTATCTGGACTGGTTAAACATTCATTGTGAGCTGAACCATTAATACAAAGACAAAAACAAAAGCAAAAAGATGTGAACATGTGTGTCCGTTTATAGAAGAGTTCTAAAATATCCTAAAAATCAGTAAATGAGTAAACATGCAGAGTTAATGGTTCAGCTCACAATGAATGTTTAACCAGTCCAGATAGATGCCCGGTGTCTCAGTTATTATTTCAATAATGAGTAAGTACACAAACACATACAGGCAACAAAAATACAAAAAACAAAAATAATATAATAATAATAATAATAATCATAAAAATAATAAAAAAACACAAGTTAATACACTATAAAACAAATAAGACCATTAGAATTAAGGTGCACCTTTACACTATGCTCAATCTTTAGGCATTTTTTGTTCACTACATTACACCATATTATTTTATGGTTTATGCATCGTCCTTTATATGGTTCACCGTCATATTCACCCCTATTTTTTCCCTTTTTTTTTTTTTTTTCCTCTTTTTTTCCCCATTTTACTTTTTATTTGTTTTTCTTTCTTCTTTTTTAATTAATTTCACTTTACTTTATCGCACTTCAATTCATATCATATTTTTTGTTTTCTTAATTTCATTTTATTTGTTACTTATACAAGTTATACATGTTTTACACATATCATTCCATTTCCTGTCCACTTCAATTCACTTCTCTTACACTCAAATATATTTCTTCACACTTACACATACTCCTACACTCTTTTTCAAATTTTTCTGCACCCCACTTCTCTATTGGGTCAACACATCATTTTATCCAATGTTCACTATTCACTATGAATTTGCATGAGACATAGTCCACATGAGACACTCTCTGATTGTCTGTCGAGACACACCCAAACTTCACAGGGGACCCTGTTTAACTTAATTGTTTCCAGAGCCCCCTCCCACTCATTGGGTTGTAAGGTATATATTCACTCATTTTACTGTTTACACACTAGCTATGAAGAAGCACTAAGGCATAGTGCGAAACGTCAGCTTTTATTTTGTTGTGCTGTTTTTTGCTGTGGCATGTATTTTGTGATTTTTAATTAAAGGAGGAGTTTTTTTGGAGTGCGGCTGTCCCAGCTTTTTTCCTTCATCCTAAACCTGCATTTTGATTGCACTGCCTGCACCCTTGGCTCGGACCACAGGAATCAGATTACCTGGTTCTCTTTGAGCGGTTACCCACTCTCTCACCCCACAGCTATTACTTGTTGTATCAATTGACCCTCCCTCCTAGATTGTAAGCTCTAGCGAGCAAGGCCCACTGATTCCTCTTGTACCAAATTGTAATGTAAATGTAATGTCTGCCTTAATTTTGTTAAGCTCCTCGCAAACTGTTGGCGCTATATAAATCCTGTACAGTATAATAATAATAATCATTTCAATTACACTAAGTTCAGTCAGCAAAATGGCAGACTTCAATATATATAGATCCCTTAACTTATATTAAGATGAATATTGAGGCAAGCATTACTGATATCTTTTGAAAATCTCTATTACCTGGTTGTAATATTGATCACCATGGCTTTGATAACCTCTGAGTTCCTACCCTGAGAAAAAGTATGCAAAAAGTTTTTTTTCCGCTATAGCTTCACTGGATGCATGTTTTTTCGAGTTAAAAGCAACGGATCAGAATTAGTATCAGGCAATTAGCATTTTCCAGAAGAACACAGCAATGGAAGCCTCCATATTTCTCTTGGCACAAGTTTCCTTTAAACAATGTAACACAGAAATAGTAACTAAATGTGCTGCCCAAACAGTCTATTATTTATAACCTATATGGCTGTAAATTTCAACTCTCTGGTAAGAACCATTTGGATACCTTTTATAATGAAATAAACCAAGATGTAACATTAGAGTTTTATTTGCAGGTTTAATGGTTTGTAAAGATGTCAGATACTTTTAGCCTGTGCATTCCTAAACAGAGAAATAAATTGAAGTTGCTCTGCATACAAATCACATGGGGAAGTGAAAAGCCAAAAGAAGCATTTTATGTAATGTAACTTATTGTACTTGTAGTTATAGAAATCTTGTGTACTGCAATTATAGTAGCATAGCAGAAGTCTCATCTTTATTCAGAACCAGCAGATGTTAAAATAATTGATCTGATCTCCCCTCTGCATAATTTTAATGATGACAAAAAACTTTCAATTCAGAGACATTCATGTGTATACATATGGAAACAAATTAGAGATATGAGAGAAAACCCCTCTAACAACAGTTTAATACAGTATTTACGAGCACTGTGTGTTGGATGCTGTAGTTTCATATATGTGTGCCAGGGAAAGGTTATTATTTTGGTTCCATGCTATTCTTAATAATCCAGCTGTGCTTTTTATTTAACCATTTCTGTCCCAGAGCCTGTTTTCTCTTTTTGACATTAAAGCTAAATTAAACTTTCATTTTTTTTATTACTGTAATAAATTCATGATGCATGATTGGTAAGAAATATTTTTAACACTACTGTTTACTCCAAGAAGGGTTAAAATACCTTGCAACTAGCAACTTGCTGGAAAGCCCAACCTCTTCTGAGCGCAAAGGTCCAGATCTCCAGTGGTCTGATGCACTCCCTGTCCATGCCCCAATCAACAGTGCAACTGCGCTATGCGTTAAATGGAGGAATGGCCCTATAGCATGCTGCTAAAAAAAAATCATATTGATTAGTATGTATGTATGCTGAATGGCTTAAAGGGGTTGTAAAGGATTTTTTTCCCCTAAATAGCTTCCTTTACCTTAGTGCAGTCCTCCTTCACTTACCTCATCCTTCAATTTTTCTTTTAAATGTCCTTATTTCTTTAGAGAAATCCTCACTTCCTATTCTTCTGTCTGTAACTCACCACTGTAATGCAAGGCTTTCTTCCTGGTGTGGAGAAAGCCTCTTGAGGGGGGAGGGGGTGAGCAGGCAAGTCAGGACACTCTCTACTTTGCAGATAGAGAAAGGAGCTGTGTGTTAGTGGGCGTCCTGAAACTCCTTCTCGCCCCCTCCCCCCCTCAAGAGGCTTTCTCCACACCAGGGAGAAAGCCTCACATTGCTGTGTGTAGTTACAGACAGAAGAACAGGAAGTGAGGATTTCTCAGAAGAAATAAGGACATTTAAAAGCAAAATTGAAGGACGAGGTAAGTGAAGGAGGACTGCACTAAGGTAAAGGAAGCTATTTAGGGAAAACATTTTTTTCCTTCAAAACCCCTTTAAAATAATAACCAGGAGAGTTTGGTTGGGCTTTAATTTTTGTTTTAGAGCTAACTTATTTTGTATTTGGCAAAGTGTAGTCATGAAGTCGAGGAAAGTTGGGCCCTATTTGTTTTCTTGATTATTATTGGTATAACGTTAGAAGACCTATTTTGATGTAGGAGCTCTCTCATCTTTGTCACTGGAAACTGTGGCTTGGTAGTCCCATTCTTACAATGTATTTATTTTTACCTTTAAAATATAGAAATGGGCAAGGAGAGTGCCCATGTAAAATAACAAGTTATTTAATCCAATGGCAGTACTATTGTAGAAATACTAGATTTGGGTAGCATTTTCCATGTTTGTTGGGAGGCAAAATCCCAGGTTGGTTCCTTGTTATTTTATCATACCTAATTTATTTTGCATAAAAAGAATAGCGGTCTTACTATAAAAAGAAAACTTGCAATATATCATTAGTTGATTTTATATTTATGTTCTCATGAACTGCAAGGGCAAAAACATTTATTGGAAGTTTGCATGAAACCATAAGGTGGTGACACCAATGCAAGGCTGTTTGACACCGAAATCTGGCCCATACGGCCACAGAATATACAGTAAAATAAATCTGAAAGTCTATGTACAGTAAATCAGCAGCATACAGGCAATGCAAACTTGTCATACTACACAAAGACTTTATTCACCATACAGTATATAAACTTTGTGATGCTTTTGCCCAAGGTCACTGTCCATGTGTTTAGTTACATTTTACTTTTTTCAGGAAATAAATAATAAGGGGAAATAAAGTGTTTGCAAACCCGAGTCATGGAATTTGAGCAAAGCACCTATATCTGCAGTGTTTACTTATCTCTCTCCAAAGTTTTAAGTGTTGTCTCTCTCTGGTGCTTCGTTCCTCTGTTATCAGTATGAGTCACGTCTGAAAAGTTTTCCCGACATATGAGATACATTTGTGTCGGGGGAGGGGGAAAGCTCAGAACAGAGCTTGTATATTCAAAATAGAACACTTCTGCTGTGTGGAGATGTGTGTATTCCAGTCGCTCTGCCCTCTTATCTGTGCTGCTGAGAGATGAAGAAAGATTTTTAACACACTATGCACTTTCAGAAGGGTGTAGAGAGGGAAAGTCTGCAGACAAACTAATAAAATCTATGTGCATCATCTAAGGCTGTTCACTTCAGTGGGTATATGTGAGGCTTTACATCCACTTTAATTTAACCCTGTACTATTCCTTCCCCTGGGATAGGGAGGGTAGAATATCTGGGGGGGGGGGGGTTTACTCTAAAGAAGGCTTTCAGATTCCTACAAGTCTCCCACATAAACCACCACACTTATTTTTTTGGTAGGCAGGATGTGGGGGAAGAAGTCTTGTCCCTCGACACTCAACATTGGGACAAGGGAAAACACCTTGCAATCCCTTGCCAGGTACTCCCTCTGTGTTGAAAGGCATTTGGCCTTGTGAGGTTCACGCAGTGGGAGGGCACACTCATTGCCCTTTCTTTCCTGGACAGGTTACTTGCTCATTCCCAGGAGAATTAGCACAGGAATAAATTAGTACCCCTTATTACTTAATCTCCAAATAAATTAAAAAAAGTGAAACAACATACACAGCATGAAAATATCCTTTAATTAAATTACAGGAACAAAGTCCACTGATTTAGATCTATTGTCAATCATGTCATCCAGCATTTTTATTAAAGAACTTTCTCAAGATGTGTGTGTTTTTCCTCACTTTTATATCTTCATGGGAATGGGTAAAGTACCCCTGTACTCCCGTGTGTGAGGGCAGGATATCTGGGAGTTACCTTTGTTATAAAGGGGACTTCCAGATTGCTATAAATCCCCCCACAAACACTCACATTGAATGTGGATAAGAGGCCGTTGTCTATCCAAGAGGGCTTAACACTGCCTTCTCATGTTTTCAATTACGAATTCCGGTAGTTTTTTTGGGTATGGTTTCTATACAGGCATGTTTTTCTAGACTGTTCTACTGTGATGTGTTGTATCATTTTGCGTATGCTGCACCAGATTTGTATACTGTTACAGTACTGTATGTCACACTATAAGATGAAAATGTTTAAAAATCATGGACTGTGATATTTAGCATTTTTCTTCTTATGTGCAGCCTTTTTTGCTGTTTTGGATTCATTTTGATTATGTTTCCCATAATGCACATGTATATACTTTTTTTTGCTTTGTTTCTTTTTGATCCCTTTTGTTTAATTTTTGATCCTGCAGACTGCCTACCTCCATGTGAGGTGTACTCGCGTAGGAGTTTTTGATAGTGTTAGTTATTATTGCTTTTTAGCAGACACCATACACATTTTTATTTTGTGATTATAATGCATATGCACATACTGCATTCTATGTGTGCACCAATTGCATACAATGCATAATCCAGCATGGAGACATGTTGTTCTCAGTTTACCCTGTCACCCACATGGCATTTTCAGGTAATGAGGAATGCTTTACACTTGTTTGTTTTTTATGTGCACTATTTCTTTGTAAATATTTTTGATTTAAACACAGCACACTATTGTTTTTTTAGGGGGATTACAACATCATCATCATGTCACATGGGATGGGTATTTGCTTCCATACGTTCACTTATGTTTATATATATATTTAGATATATATATATATATATATATATATATATATATATATATATATATATATATATATATATATATATATAAATCTATATAAATATAGCTATATCTATCTATCTATCTATCTATCTATCTATCTATCTATCTATCTATCTATCTATCTATCTATCTATCTATCTATCTAAGGCTGAAGCCTTTTTTTATCAATCAACTGTGTTTGCTATTTTTAAATGATAATGACAACAGAAACTACCCAAATGACTCTGATCCACAGTTTACATACTCTGGTGATTTTGGCCTGATAACATGCACAAAGTTAACACAAAGGGGTTTAAATGATCTGTTTGCTTGTAAAGGGTGTGTGTATAAAAGGTCAATGAGTTTCTGGACTCCTGATAGACACCTTGGGCCAGATTCACAAAAGAGATATGACGGCGTATCTCCTGATACGCCGTCGTATCTCTGATTCATAGAATCAGTTACGCATAGATAGGCAGAAGATCCGACAGGTGTAATGGACTTACACTGTCGGATCTTAGGATGCAGTACCGCGGCCGCCACTGGGGGGAGTTTGCGTCGTAAACCAGCGTCGGGTATGCAAATTAGGAGTTACGGCGATCCACAAAGATTTTTCCCGTCGTTACGTCGTCGCGAGTGTTAGATTTCCGTCGCAAAGATAGGCACCTTTAACATGGTGTAAAAGTACTCCACCATGTTAAAGTATGCCTGTCTTTCCCGCGTCGCTTTTGAATTTTTTTCAAATCTTTTATTTTTTCCCGGCGTAAATCTTTTTTCACATCGCGATTCACAAAACATTGGCGCGTCGTAATTTCGCGCAAAGCACGTCGGGAAATTTGCAACAGGAGCATGCGCAGTACGTCCGGCGCGGGAGCGTGCCTAATTTAAATGGTACTCACCCCATTCTATTTGGCTCGCCTTGCGCCGGACGCATTTACGATACACCGCCGCAAGTTTCCAGGTAAGTGCTTTGTGGATCGAGCACTAAACCTGAAAACTTACGGCGGTGTAAATTGTCTTACGTGTCCCCGGCGCAATTGTACGTGAATCTGGCCCCTTGCATCCAGTGCTGCACTGAGGTTTCTGGATTCTGAGTCATTGGGAAAGCAAAATAATTGTCAAAGGATCTGCGGGAAAGAGTAGTTGAACTGTATAAAACAGGAAAGTGATATAAAAAGATATCCAAGGAATTGAGAATGCCAATCAGCAGTGTTCAAACTCTAATCAAGAAGTGGAAAATGAGGGGTTCTGTTGAAACCAAACCATGGTCAGGTAGACCAATTAAAATTTCAGCCTCAACTCCCTGTTCGGGATGCAAACAAAAACCCACAATTAACTTCAGGTGAAATTCAGGACTCTCTGGAAACATGTGGTGTGGCTGTTTCAAGATGCACAATAAGGAGGCACTTGAAGAAAGATGGGTTGCATGCTCGAGTCGCCAGAAGAAAGCCATTGCTACGCAAATGCCACAAAGTATCCTACTTATAATATGCCAAACAGCACAGAGACAAGCCTCAAACCTTATGGCACAAAGTCATTTGAAGTGATGAGAACAAAATTTAGCTTTTTGGCCACAACCATAAACGCTACATTTTGAGAGGAGTCAACAAGGCCTATGATAAAAAGGTACAGAGGTGGATCGCTGATGTTTTGGGGATGTGTGAGCTACAAAGGCAGAGGAAATTTGATCAAAATTGTTGGCAAGATGAATGCAGTATGTTATTAAAAAATACTAGAGGAACATTTGCATTCATCAGCCAGGAAGCTGCGCATGGGATGTACTTGGACATTCCAACATGACAATGATCCAAAACACAAGGCCAAGTCTACTTGTCATTGGCTACAGCAGAATAAAGTGAAAGTTCTGGAGTGGCTATCTCAGTCTCCTGACCTCAATATCATTGAGCCACTCTGGGGAGATCTCAAACATGCAGTTCATGCAAGACAGCCCAAGAATTTACAGGAACTGAAGGCTGTTTGCTAAGAAGAATGGCCAGCTTTACCATCTGAGAAGATAAAGAGCCTCGTCCACAAATACCACAAAAGTCTTCAAGCTGTCATTGATGTTAAAAGGGGCAATACACAGTATTAAGAACTGGGGTATGTAAACTTTTGATTAGGGTCATTTGGGTAGTTTCTGTTGCCATTATGATTTAAAAATAGTAAAAACAGTTGATTGATAATAAATGGCTTCAGCCAAACACTAACCATAAGTGAAAGAAGAAAAGTTTTTGTGTTATCATTCATATTCTCTGAAAAATTACCAAGAAATCATAAATTCTGCCAGGGTATGTAAACTTATGAGCACAACTGTATATACAATATATATTATTGTATTGCTAGTTGTCACAATGCTGCCTTGAGGAAGGGACCCTGCATGGCCCCAATACATTGGCTTACTTGACTGATGTGACATTTCAGTAATAAAAAAGCGTATAGGTTTGCAACAGCTTTCTGGTGACATCTACTTGTTTTACTCTAGCATTTAAAACACACATTTCTAACAAATACCTAACCAATAACTGGTGTATTTTTATTCCTGCACAAGTTTCCTTTATGCATATATTACACCAACCTTCTAACAAAAAGTAATAACTTTCCAAAAGTGGGCTGCATATGGTATTAGTAATATACACGTATATCTCATTCTATTGCATTTATATATATATCAGTTTGTTAATGTACATTCTTACCATGTTTCTTATCAATGTCACCTCAGCCATTCCGTTTTCAAAGACCGAAAATAAAAATAACCATTGCAGTCGGTAATAACAGTCAAATCATAAGACAGTAATTTGATTTAATATGTATTGATATAATGACTGCAGGTAAATGCCACAGTCAGGAGAAGCAGCACTGTATATATCATTCCCATGGTTACTGTCATGCTGAACCATGCAAGTGACAGAAGATTCAATCTGAATGTAAGGAGCTAGCAATATTTAAAATGAAACAAGGATCTAAACAGATTTTCAATTAATTATTACTGCTTTAAGTAAAAGCGTGCACAGTAGGCTTCTCTATCAGGATAATGGGCTTCGTGCACCTGGTCCCACCGGTTTCCTAAAATCCATTTACTCATTTCATAATTAAATCTTAGACATATTTGAAGATAATCATGTCTGATAGTTGCACATTTATCTACGTGCTAACAATAATAATATTAAAAGTATAGCTATCTGCAATCATGCAGGAAATGCTTTTTTCCCCTCCTCGCGCTCCCGACTGCAGCCAAGGTGCCTTTCAACGGGGACGATGACGGATAGGTAGCATTCTGTCTATCCGCTCTACTGTCAGCGAGGGCACTCATCATGACTACAGCAGGAGACGGAGTGGATCGGGTTGCAGATACACCTTTTTTGAGAAAAAATGGCAAGATAAATGTGCATAATGTCACTGCGCCTTTGCTCCTGCTCAGTCATTAGTATGACACATCTATAACTGATGAGTTGACATGAGAATGAATGTGAACTTTCACTCCTGTTTTTCTGTCTTTTAAGTGTTTTGGGGGTAGTTTATACTGTACACCATTTCATCCAGTGTCCTAAGCCTATGTGATAACACAAAAAAAAAAAAAAAATTAACAAAAAATTATGCTCACACTTAATAGCTTAATTAGCAGGAAAATCTTGGAACATTTCGTCTGTGTTTATTGTTAAGGTCAGGAGTAGAAGTATTTTTATGTACACTGTAATGCCATTTTATTTAGCCCAGTCTGCTGTATAAACATCGTTTGCATTCTTAAACTTGTTATTTTCTGCAGATGCTTTGTTTGCACTGTCAAGCCAAAGAGATGAGACCAGCTATCTTTTTGTAACTGTTCCTGTGCTGTCAAAGATTATCACTGCGCATTAAACAAATGAGGCTGGCTCCAGAAATTTATAACTTGACATTCAGATTATGCACACCCGATCTGAATTACATTCAAATAATTGCTGTAAAATATTAAGCCTTTCAAACACTATATGGAAGATCTTATTTTTTCGATCTAATGGCATTTTTAAACAATTTGCATGCTTATTTGTCACAGGAATAGTGAATAAATGAATAAAATAGCAGTCGCTGAATTTATGCAATTAATTATTTTACTAAATTTCTGTCTGTCTCTCTATGTACACCGGTGAGCCATAACTTTATGACCACTGACAGGTTAAGTGAATAACACTGATTATCTTGTTACAATGGCATCTGAAAGTTGGTGGGAGATATTAGTCAAGCAAGTAAAGAACAAGTAAACATGTTGTCCTTAAAGTTAATGTGTTAAAAGCAGAAAAAATGGGCCTCACAGTTTGTTGTATATGTGGCTGTATAGGCGCAGACTGGTCAGAGTGCCTATGCTGGCCTGTGTCCATAGCCAAAAGGGCCTACAATAGGCATGTAAGCATCAGAACTGGACCACAGAGCAATGGGAGGTATCCTGGTCTGATGAATCACATTTACTTTTACATCAGGTCGATGACTGGAAAAGAGATTAATGCAGTATGGGAAGAAGGCATTTCAGCAGAAGCAGTGTCATGCTATGGGCTATGTTCTGCTGGGAATCCTTGGGTTCTATCAGTTACAGTATGTGGATGTTACTTGACATTTACCACTTACCTAAATATTGTTGCTGATCAAGTAACCCCTTCAAAGAAACTGATGACAGTGCTCTCTTTCAGCAGTGTAATGTGGCCTGCCACAATGCAAAAATGGTTCAAGAATGGTTTGAGGAACACAACAATAAGTTGTGGGTTATGCTGGAAAAACAAGTCCCATCCATGGAGGCCCCACCTCACATCCTACGGACCTTAAAGGATCTGCTTCTTTCAGCTTGGTGTCAGATACCACAGCATACCTTTAGAGGTATAGTGGAGTCCATGCCTCAATGGGTCAGAGGTGTTTTGGTGGCAAAAGAGGGATCTACTCTATATTAAGTGGGTTGTTATAAAGTTGGCATATCAGTGTATGTCTCTGTGAGTAAAGCAGTGCAAAGATTGATGATGTTCAGATTAGTTTCTGCGGAGTATTTGTTTCCCATGCATTTCGGATGCTCCAGCAGTATGCAGCAGGTGTAAGAGACTGTCAGGTGGTTTAACTACCCATTGTTTTGAACCATCGGTTTTGCATGGACTGACAAAATAACGCCTTCCAGCCCACAATCCCTATGATAAGAATGGTGTTGAGAGAATGGTTCGGGCAGAGCATAAGTTCAGTCCAACATTGGCTGTTCGCCCGTTCTGCAAAGACCCGAATTGTCAGGGTGTTCATCCTTTTGTTTGGCCCGCCATGCCGCACAGTGCATTGGAAGCTATGATTGACTGAAGCAATGAAGGCTTTGTTCAATCAGGGCAAAGAACACTGTCAGAGCCATAATTGGAGAAAGTAATGATGACTGTGCTCAATCATGGCTCATAGCTCATAGACCCTCCCCACACTATAAAGGGTTCTATCCCAGAGCAGCCATTTGCAGTGTGATATTGGAGTGGGGGTGTAGAGCTCTTTTCATTTCTACAAGTGAGTTAGTGTGCTGTAGTGTGCTATTGTGATTCTATTGTGAGCGTAAAGTATAGTAGCTAGATTCAGAGAGGGCGTCCTAACTTTGCGGCGGCGTAGCGTATCGTGTTTACACTACGCCGTCATAAGTTAGCAAGGCAAGTACATGATTCACAAAGTACTTGCCTGCTAAGTTACGGCGGCGTAGCGTAAATCGGGCGGGCGTAATGGCGCCTAATTCAAATTTAGCTGAGGGGGCGTGTTTTATGCTAATGGGGCTTGACCTAACGTGATTGACGTATTTTACGAACGGCGCATTCGCCATCCGCCTACATATCCCAGTGTGGATTGCGGCAACGTACGCCGCACGGGCCTATTGGTTTCGACGTGGACGTAAATGACGTAAATCCCTATTCACGGACGACCTACGCAAACGACGTAAAATTTTCGAATTTCGACGCGGGAACGGCGGCCATACTTTAACATTACTATTCTAACTATTTGATGGAATATCTTTAGGCCTGATAACGCGTTACGTAAACGGCGTATCTGTACTGCGTCGGTCGGGCGTATGTTCGTGAATAGGCGTATCTAGTGATTTACATATTCTACGCCGACCACAATGGAAGCGCCACCTAGCAGCCAGCCTAAATATTGCACCCTAAGATAGGACGGCGCAAGCCGTCGTATCTTAGATAGGTTTAAGTGTATCTCTGTTTGAGAATACACTTAAACGTAGGTCGGCGCAGATTCCGAGTTAGGTCGGCGTATCTACTGATACGCCGACCTAACTCTTACTGAATCTAGCTATAAGTGTAGTGTGAATATAGTGATAGTGCAGCATGCGTGTAGTGCGACCTTCCCTTTTTTTTACTTTAATGTCAGTTAAGTGTGTCAGGGTAGGTTTACTGCAGTATATTGAAATGTGTGTTGGTTTAGTGTGTCAGGGCAGGTTTACTGCAATATATTAAAGTGTGTCAGTGTAGAGTGTCAGGGCACTTTTACTGCAGTATATTGAATTGTGTCAGTGCAATTTTACTGCAGTATATTGAAGTGCATTAATTCACTTTTACTGCAGTATATTGAAATGCATTAGTGCACTTTTACTGTAGTATATTGCAGTGTGTCAGCACACTTTTACTGCAGTATATTGAAGTGCATCAGTGCAGTTTTACTGCAGTATATTGTAGTGTGTCTGTGTAATGAGTCCTCAAGTTAAAGTGCACCAAACACCACTTTCCATTGATTAAAGTGCATCCAAGTACACATTTCCCTATCTCAATTGCATTTTGGTAATAATCCCCCTCCCCATCATGTCTGGGAGGCCAACAAGGAGAGGCAGATATTCCAATGGCACTGTGAGTGGTCCAGCAGTGTATGTGTCAGGTCAGGGCACCATTTCCTCTGTTTAGCGAAGTTGCCCCTGTTATCCAGCCACAGCATGCAGAGGAGGTGGTGGACTGGCTTACTAAACCATCCTCATCTTCCTCATCCTCTATCATCCAAGCAGAAACTAGTGTTCAGTCCACCACAGCTTCCAGAGCAGCTTCTTATTCTGCCTCCTTGTCCACAGCTACTCCTGCCTTAGACCCAGCATGGGGGAATCAGCTGAGTTATTTGAACACAGCATCATCTACTTGCTCTTTGATGGCGCACAGGCAATAAATGTAATTTTTGTAGCAGCCGATTCTTTACACAGTACAGATGCACCACTTTACAGGCAGAGTGAGGGGACCCCCTGGTCACTATATTTAAAGGATTTTTTCATTTTTATTGTTTCACTTTAAGCTTTAGTAAATCTCTGCTTATTTTAAAAATATATTTTTTTTGCTAACTTTTTTTCATTGATCCACATCCCCCAGGGAAGTACCCCCCTCCCCCCAATACACTTTGTATGCCCAATAACTTGCATATAAGTGGGCACTTTTGATTTTTCCAGTCACGAATCGGGGGGCTGTTCAGCTCATCTCTAGTTAAGAATCATCCTTCCTTTGAAAGAAACCAGATGCAACTTTGCATGGTTAATAGGTGTTAAAATTATATCTTTCTGACAGCTTTGGTTTCTACTAACGATTAGGAACCAAGGTGGTTACTTATTATGTGATCGCTATGTTAGCTATGATATAGTAATCACGTCCAGGCTGGAGGCTTAATTGACCTTGCAAGCATTCAGCTTGCAGACGGCACTTAAGCAGGGTGCATATGTTAAATACTATAATTATCTGACACAATTACAGTATAAAAAAGAAAAAAAAATGAACGAAAATAAATTATTTCATAAAAAACACAGCAGAGTTTTTATAACTGTGTCCCAAATATAAGTCATATATGTCCTTAAAAATATAACAATTACAGTATTTATTGGCGTATAACACTCACCTTTTTACCCTGAAAATAGAGGGTAAACTGTGCCTGCGTGTTATACACAGGGGGCTGTGGAAAGTTATTTTCCTAAAACGTACCTCTTAAATAGGGATGAGCTTCGTGTTCGAGTCGAACTTACGTTCGACTCAAACATCGTATGTTCGACAGTTCGTCGAAATACGAACGTTACGGGCTGTTCGTGCCAAATTCGAGTGGCGTTTTCACAGCCTATAATTCACTGCAACATTGCAGTGCATTGCTGGCTGATTGGCCAAGCATGCGCTATGACATGCTTGGCCAATCACAGCTTGCAAAAAACGGAGAGCCATAATTGGCCAAAGCCAAGGTGGCTTTGGCCAATTATGACTCAGGGGGATTAGTACATGCCCCACACTATAAAAGGCCTCCTGCAGGTCGGCCTTGTGTAGTGTGTTGCGGTGGTTAAGAGAGGACAGAGAGAGACAGAGAGAGAGAGTAATTTTTTGCAGGTAGATAGAGCGGGCAGGCAGGCAGGCTAGTCAGTTAGAATTACAGTGTGTAAAGGATATATATGCATCCCAGGTGTTGTATATATATTTATACACTGTATAGTTTAGCTAGATCCGCTCTTCCTAATTTACTGACAAGCAGGCAGGTGATTGTGCTAGCTGCAGTATTCTCACGTGGTGTACTGTCTGTGTCCTCTGCAGTGTGCACCTAAAACTACGTGGTGTGTGTACTGCCCGTGTCCCCTGCACATTGTGTACCTAATGTAAAGCTGGTGTTTCTCATATTTACTCCTAAAAGCAGAGATCTTCTCATATTAATACTACAGGCAGGGTATATTGCTGCAAGGACTTTCACATGGTGTACTGTCTGTGTCCTCTGCAGTGTGCACCTAAAGCTACGTGATGTGTGTACTGTCTGTGTCCTCTGCAGTGTGCACCTAAAGCTACGTGGTGTGTGCACTGTCCGTGTCCTCTGCACATTGTGCGCCTAACGTAAAGCTGGTGTTTCTCATATTTACTCCTAGAAGCAGGGATCTGCTCATATTAATACTACAGGCAGGGTATATTGCTGCAAGTACTTTAACGTGGTGTACGGTCTGTATCCTCTGCAGTGTGCACCTAAAGCTACGTAGTGTGTGCACTGTCTGTGTCCTCTGCACATTGTGCACCTAACGTAAAGCTGGAGTTTCCCATATTTATTCCTAGAGGCAGGGATCTGCTCATATTAATACTACAGGCAGGGGATATTGCTGCAAGTACTTTCACGTGGTGTACTGTCTGTGTTCTCTGCAGGCCATTAGTATGTCTGGAAGGACAACAAGTAGAGGCAGAGAGTCACGAGCCGATAAAAGAGGGAAAGCAGGCTCTGCGTCTAGAGGCAACAGTGCTGGTCGTGGACACGGTGCATCCTCATCAGCACGTGGCCGTGGGACACGCTCGTCCTTTTTTTCGGCAGCTGGCCATGTTGAGCCGCAACATGCCGAAGACTTGGTAGAGTGGATGACCAATCCGTCCTCATCCTCCTCATCCTCTCCCACCCAGGCTCAGGGTACTTTGTCTGGCAAAGCAGCTGCCAACGTGGCCTCCTCCCTCTGCTCAATGGCATCAGTCACTCCCTCCCTAGCCCCACAATGTCCTCCCGAGGAGTCCCCCGAACTGTTTGACCACAGTGTTGGGTACATGCTGCAGGAGAATGTGCAGCGTTTTGAAGGCTCCAATGGTGGTACACAGCTAGACGAAGGCAGTAACGTGAGCCCAGAGAGAGGGGATGCCCAAGAAGGACAGCAATCTGGCAGTCATGTTCCCCCAGCTGCAGCATACTGCCAGGTTTTCTACAGTGATGAGGAGGGAGGGGATGATAAGGTCACTGACTCTATGTGGGTACCTGATAGGAGAGAGGAGGGGGAGGAGGAGGAGCAGGAGGCGGCACATCTCCAACGAGGCAGGATGCCCTCCAGGGGCCAGCTTAAGGGCAGAACACCGACTGCATCACAATGCAGAGCTATGCATGTGCAGGGCACTGCTGTCTCTCAGCGTTATTCCAAAAGTTCTTTGGTGTGGGCCTTTTTTGAGACAAGTTCATCAGATCGCACGGCTGCTATTTGCAACACATGTCTCAAGGGCATCTCGCGTGGCCAAAACATCACCCGCTTGGGCACCACATGCTTGACCAGATATATGTCTACCTGCCATGAAGTTCATTGGCAAGCGTACCTCAAAGACCCTCACCAAAGAACAAAGCGGATCTCCCCTTGCCCCTCATCAGCTGGAATCTCCAACCCCACTATACCCTCAGTCCTCTCTGAAGCCTGCACTGATAGGACTGAAGGTGTAGAATTAGGTGTGTCACAGCCTAATACATGCGGGCAATCTACTATCGGTACACCGATGGCAGATTGTACCAGGCAAATTTCCCTGCCCCAGCTGCTGCAGCGCCAAAAGAAGTTCTCTCCCAGCCATCCACATGAACAGCAGTTAAATACTAGCTTAGCTAAATCGCTAGCACTTCAACTGCTGCCTTTTCAGTTGGTAGATTCTGCCCCCTTACGTGAGTTTGTGGCTCTCTACCGCCATGTGTAAGGCAATGTCCATGCCTCACTGGACAGGGCGGTCAGTGGTAAGGTGCATATTACCACTGACTCATGGTCCAGCAGGCATGGACAGGGACATTACCTATCTCTCATGGCGCATTGGGTGACTCTGCTGGCAGCTGGGAAGGATGCAGGACAAGGTACAGTAGTGTTGGTGGTTGTTCCGCCACCACACCTCCAAAATGCTACTACTGGTTGTGACACACCTCTCTCCTCAACCCCCCCCCTCTTCTTCTTCCTCTGTGGCCTCTTCCTGTGCTGATATGCCCTCGGAACCAGCAGTGCTCCGTAGGCGTTCAAGGGGCTACGCAGGTACGCAGGCAAAGAGATGCCATGCAGTGTTTGAGCTGGTGTGCTTGGGGGACAGGAGCCACACTGGGCCAGAAGTTCTGTCAGCTCTGCAGGGGCAGGCTCAGAAGTGGTTGACGCTACGCCAGCTTAAGCCAGGAATGGTGGTTTGCGACAACGGCACCAACCTCCTCTCCGCCCTGCAACAGGGACAACTGACCCATGTGCCCTGTTTGGCTCATGTCCTTAACTTGGTGGTGCAGCGGTTCTTGGGCAGTTACCCGGGCTTACAGGATGTCCTGAAGCAGGCCAGGAAAGTCTGTGTGCATTTCCGACGGTCATATGATGCCAGTGCTCGGCTGGCAGACCTCCAAAAGGAATACAACCTGCCCAAGAACCGCCTAATCTGTGACATGCCCACCAGAAGGAACTCTACGTTGGCCATGCTGCAGCGGCTGTACACGCAGCAGAGGACCATCAATGAGTATCTGTGCCAATATGGCAGCAGGACAGGGTCAGGGGAGCTTGTTTTTTTTCCCCACGCCAGTGGGCCATGATCAGGGATGCATGCACTGTCCAAGTCACCATTTGAGGAGGCCACGAGGATGGTGAGCAGTGACAGTGCATGCCTCAGTGACACTGTCCCTGTTATTCACCTGTTGGAGCACACGCTGTGTGAAATAATGGACAGGGCCCTTGAGGCAGAACAGAGGGAGGAAGAGGAGGACTTCCTTACCTCTCAAGGCCCCCTTTTATCCAGACAGTGTTCCTGCTTGCCCGCCTATCACACAGGAAGAGGACGAGCAGGAGTAGGAGGAGGAGGAGGATTGTGTCAGCATGGAGGTGGAGCCTAGCACTCAACATCAGCAGCAGTCTTCAAGGGATCAATTACAGTCCCAAGAAACCCATGGACTTGTACGTGGCTGGGACGAGGTGGCTGCGGATCATGTCGTCCTCAGTGACCCAAGGGACTCTGCACCGAATGCCTCAGCAAACCTACGTTGTATGGCTTCCCTGATCCTGCAAGGATCCTCATATTTGTGCTATCAAGGAGAGGGATCATTACTGGCTGGCAACCCTCCTTGATTCACATTACAAGAGTAAGGTTGCGGACCTTATCTTGCCGGCACAGAGGGAGCAGAAGATTAAACATCTTTGGGAGGCCTTGCAGAAAGGTCTGTGCAACGTGTTCCCAGAGACTGGGAGGTTACAAAATCCTGGTCCTAGACAAAGTGTTGCTGAGGCTTTGATCAGTCACAGAAGGAGCGGTGAAGAAGGTGGCCGTCTGACCGATGCGTTCAGACAATTTAGTCCGCAGCCCCAAGGTATGAACGGTTCCAGCAACCATCGCCAGTGTCTGTTTTACATGGTGCGAAATACCTAGGGGCAAGATCAGACTTGGACACCTTTACCAACGAAAATCCTCTGGCTTTCTGGGTCTTGAGGATGGATCACTGGCCATAGCTTGAACAGTACGCAATTGAGTTACTGGCTTGTCCTGCATCCAGCGTTCTTTCAGAACGCACATTCAGTGCTGCTAGAGGCTTTGTAACCGATCACATGGTGCGCCTCTCCACCGACTCGGTCGATCGACTTACCTTCATAAAAATGAATCAGGCTTGGATCACCACCAGCTACCAAGCACCTGATGCTGATGTAACTGAATATTTTTTTTTGAAATGTCAGATCCCTTCAAGACTGCCTATGCTGATGCTGAGTGACACTGAATCCACCCTTTTTTTAGGCCTATTAGAGCCTCTGGCTCTAATCACGTGCTTAAAAAAACACACCCTCCCCATTGGAATACATGCGACTTGCATGTAGATTAGGGGTCTGGACTCATCGATAGGGGGTAAGGTGTCCATGTGCCCCTAATTGACTGGATGCCACTGGTATTGACTGAATGGGTTGGAACGTTTAGGCCAGTGTCTTTGGTCTAATCAGATAGAGAAGCTTTGGCTACTTCTGCAGCTGTTTGTGGACTTCATCTGATACAGTATCTATTGTCCTTTGTATGTTCCAACCATGAGAACATGAAAAAAATCTTCCAAACATCTGATCAGTGGGGATGAACAATTGAAAGTTATGTCTAGTCTCCTTTACTTCATTTAGCAGAATGTTTTGTTTTTAGTAAGTTTGACGCTATATGTAAAAAAAAACAAAAAAAAACAAAAAATCCTAATGTAGTCTGATCATAGATACACATATGATAAACTATCTGGCATATACTGTATGCACATTCTATCTACTAGTTTCTGACATTGAAATCAAGGTAGGCGAATTTATGTTGGTTGTGCACAATATGACCGATAGTCTCTTGCTGTTATATTCAGGAGTATACTGTACTTCAAAGAGACAAGGACAGTAGCTACTTCTTTTATTTTACTGGTATGCCAACATCTTATCTTTTTACTGCGTGCCTGCCCTAGTTATTCTTCATACTGCCATGTTCTACACATCTCTCATATTCTTCAGAGTAATTATAGTTACAGGATTGTAATTATGTCATTTAAATGACTTTGAAATTACGTGATGTATAGAATCAGATACAGCTACAACAATGTTCTCTTGCTGTCCTTTTCATCAAACTAAATCTCTTCTCCTAATCCTTTGCTTCTCTATACATATTTTTAGCTTTTGCGGTATCTGATTAGTGAGCTGCCTTACTATGATGTATGCATTTATCAAAGTTTTTAATGCTACTAATGAAGCTATGGGGGTTATTTACGAAAGGCAAAACCACTTTGCACTACAAGTACAAACTACAAGTGCAAAGTGCACTTGGGAGTGCAGTCGCTGTAAATCTGAGGGGTAGATCTGAAATGAGGGGACGCTCTGCTGATTTTATCATCCAATCATGTGCAAACTAAAATGCTGTTTTTTATTTTCCATTCATGTCCCCCTCCGATCTACAGCGACTGCACTTCCAAGTGCACGTTGCACTTCTAGTGCAAAGTGGATTTGCCTTTCGTAAATAACCCCCTATATGTGACCAGTGAAGATGTGCATCTCTAATATATAAAATTATATATATATATATAGATATATATATATATATATATATATATATATATATATATTTATTATAGGTGCGCATCTTCACTGGTCTCATGATTGGATTTGATTACGATTATCTGGTCAACGATTCGATTAGATTCCGCACTGCATCACGATTAGGGATGAGCCGAACATACCCGGGTTCGGTTCGCATCAGAACGTTCGAACAGACCGCGGGTTCGCGCGAACATTTAGAACCCCATTGAAGTCTATGGGACTCGAACGTTCGAATTCAAAAACGATCATTTTAAAGACCAATATTCAATTTAATGTTGGTAAACGTCTTTCAGAACCCGGGTCTTGCCCCAGGGAACATGTATCAATCGAAAAAAATATTTTAAAAACGGACGTTTTTGCGGAGCAGCGATTTTAATGATGTTTAAAGTGAAAAAAAAAAATGAAAAATTCCTTCAAATATCACACCTGCTGTGTGTCTCTAGTAGTGGCACATGTTTAGAAATGTCCCTGCACAACATTAAATTATTATAAGAACAAAGTAATTTAATACTGGTTGCGCACGTGCTGTGTGGGAACAATATCTCGATTATTTTAGGGGTGGTGGGGGGGTGGCATTATCTTTTTGGGAAAGCAAAATTGTAGAAAAAAGGGCACCCCTCAAACATACTGTAATTGTAGCGCAACAAAGAGCCACGTGCAAAGTATTGCATCAAAAATTGTTATTAGGCGTTCTTGTTACACAGGGGCATAAAAATGTGTCCGTATGCGCAACATAACACTGCAACCCCTCCCAATATCTGTAATTGGAGCGCAACAAGGAGCCACGTGCAAAGTATTGCATCAAAAATTGTTATTAGGCGCCCTTGTTACACAGGGGCATAAAAATGTGTCCATAGGCGCAACATAACACTGCAACCCCTCCCAATATCTGTAATTGGAGCGCAACAAGGAGCCACGTGCAAAGTATTGCATCAAAAATTGTTATTAGGCGCCCCTGTTACACAGGGGCATAAAAATGTGTCCGTAGGCGCAACATAACACTGCAACCCCTCCCAATATCTGTAATTGGAGCGCAACAAGGAGCCACGTGCAAAGTATTGCATCAAAAATTGTTATTAGGTGCCCCTGTTACACAGGGGCATAAAAATGTGTCCGTAGGCGCAACATAACACTGCAACCCCTCCCAATATCTGTAATTGGAGCGCAACAAGGAGCCACGTGCAAAGTATTGCATCAAAAATTGTTATTAGGCGCCCTTGTTACACAGGGGCATAAAAATGTGTCCATAGGCGCAACATAACACTGCAACCCCTCCCAATATCTGTAATTGGAGCGCAACAAGGAGCCACGTGCAAAGTATTGCATCAAAAATTGTTATTAGGTGCCCCTGTTACACAGGGGCATAAAAATGTATCCGTAGGCGCAACATAACACTGCAACCCCTCCCAATATCTGTAATTGGAGCGCAACAAGGAGCCACGTGCAAAGTATTGCATCAAAAATTGTTATTAGGTGCCCCTGTTACACAGGGGCATAAAAATGTGTCCGTAGGCGCAACATAACACTGCAACCCCTCCCAATATCTGTAATTGGAGCGCAACAAGGAGCCACGTGCAAAGTATTGCATCAAAAATTTTTATTAGGCGCCCCTGTTACACAGGGGCATAAAAGTGTGTCCGTAGGCGCAACATAACACTGCAACCCCTCCCAATATCTGTAATTGGAGCGCAACAAGGAGCCACGTGCAAAGTATTGCATCAAAAATTGTTATTAGGCGCCCCTGTTACACAGGGGCATAAAAATGTGTCCGTAGGCGCAACATAACACTGCAACCCCTCCCAATATCTGTAATTGGAGCGCAACAAGGAGCCACGTGCAAAGTATTGCATAAAAAATTGTTATTAGGCGCCCTTGTTACACAGGGGCATAAAAATGTGTCCATAGGGGGCGCATGCGCGGCGCTGATCGGGATGGACGCCTGAGGCTGTAGCTCCGCTCCACTCCGGACCAATATCACTGCTAGAGGGCCATACGATCAAACTTTTCTCCCCAATTTTGACACCCCTCAAGCCGCAACCTAGTAGTGCATGCCGCCGAAGAGGAAGAAACAGTCCAAGGGCCCGGCTCAGCACACGTTGACGCACTATCTCCTCCGTGCACGGGAGCAGGACAACATGTCGCAAGATGGCGCCGCCGAGGATCCGGGCCTACAGTTCCCTCCACTGCTAGCCTCACCACCGCGTGGGTCTCCCGCATGGGGTTTGGAGACGAACCGGGAGCACCAGGTCGGATTATCTAAGGCTGATCTTGATGCCAGCTTGGAGTCTATGTACGAGAAACTGGCCTCCAAGTTCCAAACGGAACTCCACAAAACCTCCCACACGTTGTCGCAGGAGATCGCGGCCCTCGGCTCGAGAACCGATCTCCTGGAAACTAAGCACGACGAGCTGGCGTTGGCCTATGGAGACCTAAGCAGGGAATATGACTCACTATCCACAGCGTTTATACAAATGCAGTCCCAAATCGAGGACCTGGACAATCGTAACAGGCGCCATAACCTACGCCTGCGGGGGGTCCCTGAATCAGAAGCGGAACTTATTCCCACGGCCATCAAGATCTTTAAGTCCCTACTCCCTAACTGTGATTCGGCGGCATTCACCTGCGACCGCATTCACAGGGCTTTGAGACCTAAGCCACCCCCGGACAAACCCCCGAGGGACATAGTCCTTTGTATGAAGGACTTCCTTATTAAAGAAGAGATCCTGAGGGCTGCGCGCTTGAAACAACGGATTGTGTTAGATGAGCATGTTATCCAGATCTACCCAGACATCTCCCCAGCCACCCTTGACAGACGCAGGGGCCTGAAGGAAGTCACGGCGATTCTCCAATCAGCCAGGATCCGCTATAAATGGGGATTCCCCTTTAAGTTGTCGATCCCCCACAACGGTACAACTTACATCGCGACTTCCCTACTGGAGGGGCAGGAAATCTTAGTGAAGTTGGGCCTCCTGGACGCGGCCGCGATCCGTCGCCCACCCTCCACACCTAGACCTGCTCCGATCTGGCAAACACCTCGCAGAGACAGAAGGAGAATCAGGTACGATCCTGGGGACAGAAATCCTAACTGAACTACACCTGTAGCCCCGCATGGGACATTTCTACACTTCCTCTTTGGCGACCACTACCCTCTGCGATGGAACAGTTTACAAGTTTTTCTTTTATTAGGCTATTTACTTTGATCCTCCATCCATCTATGTTGCTCTCCCCCGGGAGTTGGTCCCGCGGAGCCGTGTCATGTCCTCCCCACCCAGCTACATTGAACTTCCTTTGTTTTCTTGTGTTAGTGTCGAATCTTTTCCACTACACGTTTTTGGACCAGCTGGGCTCGAGACCGAGTTGTCTCGTTTTGTTCTGATTTTCTTGTTGTCAGGTTGTGTTCTTGTCTACCTGACCCAATGTTTAGGTGCTGCATTTTGTTTTATTCTCTTTTTTATTTTTATTTCTGGTTTTCATATATTTTTTTTTCAGGTCAGCGATTTTATACTTATACTTTAAATACCTGTCTTGCTGCTAAACTATGTGCTCCACGGAGGTGGGCTTTGATTGAAGTTCCCTGGCGCTATTTTTATGTTCATGGGTCTATGATTATGGTGGCGCCCCTAGAAGGTAATACTTTTAGGTCATTCCCACAAAGGGCGTTTCGCTCTAATTTACACTTGCAAATTATAATTCCCTTTTTCTCCCCTTATGCCTGTCACATGTATCTCACATAATGTGAAGGGGTTTAACTCCCCGATTAAGCGGCGTAAAGCCTTCGGAATGTATAAATCTTTGGGTGCCAAGGTCATTCTTCTACAGGAGACCCATTTTGCTCATTCTTCCCATCCCAAATTTTTTCACAGACAATTCCCTCAAGCTTACTACTCTCTCCACTCCTCTAAATCTAGGGGCGCTGCCATACTCTTGCACTCGTCCTTTCCTATGGAGGTTAAGCAAACTGTAAAAGATTCTGAGAGTAGGTATGTTATAATCAAGGGTCTGGTGAATAACAAAGAACTGACTATTGCCAGTGTTTATGCCCCTAGTGATGCTCCTGTCTCATTTTTTAGCTCCTTTTTTGCCACCTTGTCCAAGTACCAGTCCTCGCATATGATAGTTGGGGGGGATTTTAATATGGTGGCCAATGCTAACTTAGACAGATGTACCACCGCTGCCAATGCCAGAGCTTTTCCTAAGACACTGACAAGAAGTCTTCTGGACCACCAATTGGTGGATACCTGGAGGGCACACAATGTGGGCGTTAGAGAGTTTACCTTCTACTCCCACCCTCACAATAGCTCAGCTAGGCTGGATTATATTTACGCATCTCCAGTTCTATTGGCTAACTCCTCGTCCTCCTCGATACACAATTGCGTTTGGTCGGACCACCATGCAGTTTCTTTCACCATGAATGTAATTGGTCTCCCCGCTTCCCCTTATTCTTGGCGCCTTAATGAAGCACTTCTGTCTGATGCTGCAGTTCAGCCAGAGGTGGAGAAAGCCATACTGGAATATTTCACATATAACGCCATCCCTGAAACCCCGTTTGCTACGGTCTGGGCCGCCCATAAGGCGGTGATCCGTGGAAAACTAATTGGAATTTCCGCGGCGCGTAACAAACAGAACAGACATAAGATTCTGTCGCTTTCGTCAGAGTTAGACCTTCTTTATAAAAAAGCAGATTCTCTGCATTTGGACTCCACTAGGCAGGCGATAGACCAGAAACGTCTGGAATTAGATACTCTGCTCTCGGACAGGGTTGAAAAGTCTCTGAGATGGTCGAGGGCGCGGTTTCTGCTTCATAGCAACACGGCCTCTTCCATGTTTGCTAGGAAATTGAATCAGCAGACGCGCCCTCCACATGTTTACAGACTAGATGTGGGCCCAGGCCGTACCTCCTCCCACCCGCAGGAGGTGCTGCGGCACTTCACGCGGTTCTATTCCACTTTGTTGGCAGCCAGACCCTCGGAACCCTCAGTGCAGAATGATCCCTGGTTCCAGGCCCTTCCCCTTCCCTCCCTTTCCTCCTTACAACAAGATAAATTGAATGCACCAGTCACCCCGGTTGAAGTCCTGAGAGTGATCAAATCATTGAAATCGGGTTCAGCCCCGGGGCCCGACGGGTTTTCGTCAATTTATTATAAAAAATTCTCTGAACCACTATCCACTAGATTGGCCCAATTGTTTAATTTAATTTTGCAAGGTGGTAGCTTCCCTGAAGAAATGTTGCTCGCCAACATGTCCTTGATCCCTAAACCCAATAAGAATCATGCTCTCCCCCAGAATTATAGGCCCATATCGGTAATTAATAATGACCTTAAAATCTTCTCTAGGATCATGGCCGATAGATTAGCAGGAGTTATCCCCTCTCTTATCTCCCCCTATCAGTCAGGCTTTATCCCCCATAGGCTTATCACAGATAATATCCGCTTAGCCACGAACATTATACAGGATGCCAACTTATTTTCCCGTAAACTTTTCTTATTGGGCCTGGATATACATAAGGCCTTTGATAGTGTCTCCTGGAACTATCTATCCACGCTTTTGCCCCGTATGGGCTTCCAGGGGGAATTTTTTCATGCGTTTCAGGCATTGTACCGGAACCCAAAAACACGAATCCGAATCCCTGGGTGCAGCTCAGACTTTTTTAGTTTAGGAAGAGGCACGCGCCAGGGTTGTCCCCTTTCCCCTCTTATCTTTGCATTAGCCCTTGAACCCCTGGCCATTGCCATTTTAAATAACCCTGATATACGAGGATATACCAAAAGTTTTTCCACATACAAGTTCTGTATGTATGCGGATGATGTTCTAATGTTTGTCACTGACCCCTTGCTCACCTTGCCCCCGCTGTTGTCCACTCTGACTGCCTTTGCGCGGGTCTCCGGTCTCACGGTCAATGTTACAAAATCAGTGGCTCTGCCGGTAGGTTTCTCCCCTGCGGAGATAGATCACCTGAAGCAGAGTTTTTCGTTCTCTTGGAGGGTGGACTCCCTTTCTTATTTGGGCATTGACCTGACCGGTGACCACTGCAAACTCTATCAAGCCAACTACCCCAAGATGTTTGCTAAGTTGAAGGGGCTTCTGAGGCTCTGGGCCCCGTTACACATTTCCTTCCTCGGCAGGATCACAGCTATTAAGATGACAATCTTGCCCAAACTCCTTTACCTGTTCCGTTCCCTTCCTGTCAGACTTTCTAAATCCCTGTTGCTAGATCTCCAGTCACACTTCAACAAATTTATATGGCAAAGCAGGCCCCCGAGGTTTTCCAGAGATGTACTATACCGTCCAGCAGCCCAGGGGGGTTTAGGGGTACCTCAGATTTGGCTCTATTATCTGTCCAGCAGGTTTACCCAACAGGCTCAGTGGAATATAGCAAATTCAAGAGTCCCCTGGGTCGGGTTTGAGAGGGAGTCCATCTCCCCATTTTTTCTCCCCTCCCTATTATGGTCCTCGTGTAAATCATGGCCAGGATTACACTTAAAGAACACCATTGTAGCTGACAGTTTGAGACTATGGTTAGGTTATAAAGATAAACTTAGACTGGTCTCAGCGGCCCCACTGGGTGCTTCATTCCTCGGAGATCCTAGATTCCCCTCTGCCTTCAATTCTCCGGACTCATTTGTCATTTGGAGGGACTGTGGTCTGACCCAACTAGATAAATTCTTGGTGAACTCACAGTTTGTCACGTTCTCGCATCTACAATTGCTCTACCCTTTACCCACTAGGGAGTTTTATCATTTCCTGCAAATCAGACATTTTTTCCAACAACATTACCCCCTCCAAAGTTCCGGCCCATCCTCCCTTTATGAAGATATCTGTTCCTCAGCCCCTAGACAGAGAGGCCTCATCTCCTTGGTTTATAGATTCTTAGAGTCAGTGACAGAATCTACTTTAGTGAAATATAGAAGGGACTGGCAGCGAGAGTTGAATTTAGAAGAGGATACCCTGGACTGGGTCAAAGGATGGCAAAACATGCGCAAATGCACTAAGTCTCTGACAGTTAGAGAAACGGCAGTTAAACTCTTGATGAGATGGTATTACACCCCCATTCGACTTAGTAAAATGTTTCCGCAGGCTTCCTCGACTTGCTTTAGGGGCTGCCCACAACAGGGTTCCTTTATCCACCTATTTTGGGAGTGTGAGAAATTGTTACCCACCTGGACGGCAGTGCGGGAAATGATTGACGTGTTGGCAGGGGAACAAGTCACCCTGACCTTTAAACACTGCTTACTGTTCCAAGACGTTAGTGATACTCCCAAACATATGGTTAGGTTGATACACTCCATTTGTATCGCGGTTCATTGGGCTATTGCTCTTCACTGGAAAAAGCAAGTGGTCCCCTTCGCTCCTATAGTTACTCGAATAGACCAGATGATGCTCTCAGAGAAAATTTTTCATACTTTACATGATACGATCCCAATGTATGACGCCAAATGGAACCCATGGTTTCTATATAGATTACAGGTATAACTGACCCTGAATTTAGTTTATTATGATTTGTTTTTCTTTTTTTTTGTGTCTTGCTCATTTCTGGTATTTATTTTATTTCACTTTATTATTTCCAAATGGGCATTTTTCCTTCCTCTTATATAATATTTTCTTTCCACCTTGGCGTAGGCCACATATGTTGTACGGGTTTAGTTTGGAATACTTCCAGAGTATTTGAGTTCTGATTCCTCCCAGGGCCCTGGGTAGGAGTTTATATGATATTCCTTTTGGTTTTCAGACTGGATGTATAGTTTTTATCATGCATACTTTGTCAATGCTGCTTAAACCACTTTGCTGTATGTGTTCACCTATGTCTTCGGTATTTACCGAGTGTTTTCTATTTCAAATAAAACTATTTGTAAACGAAAATGTGTCCATAGGCGCAACATAACACTGCAACCCCTCCCAATATCTGTAATTGGAGCGCAACAAGGAGCCACGTGCAAAGTATTGCATCAAAAATTGTTATTAGGTGCCCCTGTTACACAGGGGCATAAAAATGTGTCCGTAGGCGCAACATAACACTGCAACCCCTCCCAATATCTGTAATTGGAGCGCAACAAGGAGCCACGTGCAAAGTATTGCATCAAAAATTGTTATTAGGCGCCCTTGTTACACAGGGGCATAAAAATGTGTCCATAGGCGCAACATAACACTGCAACCCCTCCCAATATCTGTAATTGGAGCGCAACAAGGAGCCACGTGCAAAGTATTGCATCAAAAATTGTTATTAGGTGCCCCTGTTACACAGGGGCATAAAAATGTGTCCGTAGGCGCAACATAACACTGCAACCCCTCCCAATATCTGTAATTGGAGCGCAACAAGGAGCCACGTGCAAAGTATTGCATCAAAAATTGTTATTAGACGCCCCTGTTACACAGGGGCACAAAAATTGTGCCTTAGGCCACATGCAAAGTATTGCATCAAAAATTGTTATTAGACGCCCCTGTTACACAGGGGCACAAAAATTGTGCCTTAGGCCACATGCAAAGTATTGCATCAAAAATTGTTATTAGACGCCCCTGTTACACAGGGGCACAAAAATTAGGCCTTAGGCCACGTGCAAAGTATTGCATCAAAAATTGTTATTAGGCGCCCCTGTTAAACAGGGGCAGAAAAATTAGGCCTTAGGCACTGGTGGCGGAGCACAGAAAAACAAAATTTCTTACTAGCTAACAGCATGAAAAGTGAGGAGGAGAAGGATATTCCATCAGCAGCACAACAGGACAGTCACTCAGCATCAGCAGTCTCAAAGGGATCTGATATTTCAACACAAAATTCTTATTCAGTAACATCAGCATCAGGTGCTTGGTAGCCGGTGTTGATCCAAGCCTGATTCATTTTGATGAAGGTCAGTCGATCAACAGAGTCGGTGGAGAGGCGTACCCTGTGATCGGTCACAAAGCCTCCAGCAGCACTGAATGTGCGTTCTGAAAGAACACTGGATGCAGGGCAAGCCAGTAGCTCAATTGCGTACTGTGCAAGCTCTGGCCAGTGATCCATTCTCAAGACCCAGTAAGCCAGAGGATTTTTCGTGGGGAAGGTGTCCAAGTCGGATCTTGCCGCTAGGTATTCCCGGACCATGTAAACCAGACGCTGGCGATGGTTGCTGGAACCGGTCAGACCTTGGGGCTGCGGACTAAAAAATTGTCTGAACGCATCGGTCAGACGGCCACCTTCTCCACCGCTCCTTCTCTGACTCACCGAAGCCTCAGCAAGACGTTGTCCAGGGCCAGGTTTTGGTAATCCCCCCGGTTCTGGGAACGCATTGCACAGACCCTTCTGCAAGGCCTCCCGCAGTAGTTTCATCTTCTGCTCCCTCTGCGATGGCAACATAAGATCCGTTACCTTACTCTTGTAACGTGGATCAAGGAGAGTTGCCAGCCAGTAATGATCCCTCTCCTTGATAGCACGTACACGAGGATCCTTACGCAGGCTTTGCAGGATCAGGGAGGCCATGCAGCGTAGGTTTGCAGAGGCATTCGGGGCACAGTCCTCTGGGTCACTGAGGACGACAGGATCCTCAGCCACCTCATCCCAGCCACGTAAAAGTCCACGTGTTCCTTGGGACTGTAAATGATCCCTTGAAGATTGCTTCTGTTGATGCTGAGTGCTAGGCTCCACCTCCATGCTGCTGATACAATCCTCCTCCTCCTCCTCTTCCTCATCCTCCTCCTCCTCTTCCTGTGTTCCAGGTGGGCAAGCAGGAACAGTGTCTGGATAAAGGGGGCCTTGAGAGGTAAGGAAGTCCTCCTCTTCCTCCCTCTGTTCTGCCTCAAGGGCCCTGTCCATTATTCCACGTAGGGTGTGCTCCAACATGTGAATAAGCGGGACAGTCTCACTGATGCATGCACTGTCACTGCTCACCATCCTCGTGGCCTCCTCAAATGGTGACAGGACAGTGCATGCATCCCTGATCAAGGCCCACTGGCGTGGTGAAAAAAACCCAAGCTCCCCTGAGCCAGTTCTGCTGCCATATTGGCACAGGTACTCATTGATGGCCCTCTGCTGCGTGTGCAGCCGCTGCAGCATGGCCAACGTAGAGTTCCATCTGGTGGGCATGTCACAGATTAGGCGGTTCTTGGGCAGGTTGTATTCCCTCTGGAGGTCTGTCAGCCGAGCAGTGGCATTATATGACCTCCGGAAATGCACACAGACTTTCCTGGCCTGCCTCAGGACATCCTGTAAACCAGGGTACCTGCCCAAGAACCGCTGCACCACCAAATTGAGAACATGCGCAAAACAGGGCACATGGGTGAGTTTTCCACGTCGCAGGGCAGAGAGGAGGTTGGTGCCATTATCGCTGACCACCATTCCAGGCTTCAGCTGGCGTGGCGTCAACCACCTCTGAGCCTGCCCCTGCAGAGCTGAAAGAACCTCTTCCCCAGTGTGGCTCCTGTCTCCCAAGCACACCAGCTCTAGGACCACATGGCATCTCTTGGCCTGCATTCCTGCGTAGCCCGTCGTACGCCTACGGAGCACGGCTGGTTCTGAGCCAACATCACCACAGGAAGAGGCCACAGAGGAAGAAGAAGAGGAGGGGGTGGAGGAGAGAGGTGTGTCACAAGCAGTTGTAGTGTTTTGGAGGCGTGGTGGTGGAACAACCTCCAAAACTACTGTACCTTGACCTGCGTCCTTCCCAGCTGCCAGCAGAGTCACCCAATGGGCCGTAAAAGACAGGTAACGTCCCTGTCCATGCCTGCTGGACCATGAGTCAGCGGTAAGATGCACCTTACCACTGACCGCCCTGTCCAGCGAGGTATGGACATTGCCTTCCACATGCCGGTAGAGAGCCGGAATCGCCTTCCGTGAAAAAAAGTGGCGTTTGGGTACTTGCCACTGAGGTACTGCACATTCCACAAACTCACGGAAGGGGGCAGAATCTACCAACTGAAAAGGTAGCAGTTGAAGTGCTAGCAATTTTGCTAAGCTAGCATTCAACCGCTGGGCATGTGGATGGCTTCTTTCGGCGCTGCAGCAGCTGGGGCAGGGAAATTTGTCTGGTAATATCAGTAGATTGGCCGGATGTACTACCACTACTACGTTGTGACACACCTATTTCTACACCTTCGGTGCAGGCTGCAGAGAGGACTGGGGGTCTAGTGGGGTTTGAGGTCACAGAAGGGCAAGGGGAGGACCGCTTTGGTCTTTGGTGTGGGTCTTTCTGGTATGCCTGCCAACGAGCTGCATGGCAGGTCGACATATGTCTGGACAAGCATGTGGTGCCCAAGCGGGTGATGTTTTGGCCACGCGAGATACGCTTGAGACATATGTTGCAAACAGCAAAGGTAGGATCTGATGAACAGGTTTCAAAAAAGGCCCACACCAAAGAACTTTTGCTGTACCGTTGAGACACAGCAGCGCCACGTAATGCAGTTGGTGTACTGCCCTTAAGCTGACCCCTGGAGGGCTTCCTGCCTCTTTGAAGATGTGCCTGTGCCTCGTCCTCTTCCTCCTCCTCCTCTCTCCTACCAGGCACCCAGGTAGAGTCAATGACCTCATCATCCCCTCCCTCCTCATCATCACTGGCGACAACCTGGCAGTATGCTCCAGCTGGGGGAACATCACTCCCAGATTGTTGTCCCTCTCGGCCACCCCCTCTCCCTGGGCTCACATCAATGCCTTCCTCTATCAGTGTTCCGTCATCGGAGTCTTCAAAACGCTGCGCATCTTCAGCTAGCATGTACCCAACACTGTGTTGAAACAGTTCGAACATACGTTCGAATCGAACGCGGAGCTCATCCCTAATCACGATTACTGACGATGGTTTCCATAAAAAAATTCAAACATTTAGAAGAACTCAATTTTTAAAATGTTATCTGCTTTAAAAAAAAAAATACTCCCTGCATATCGCGCGACAAGGACATGTTCAGTATATGAGGGAGGGGTAGGAACTGAAGGATGGAAGAATCCATGAATAAGAAAGGATGGAAGAGTCCGAGGATGGAGGAATCCATGTATAGAGAATGAAAGCCCAGAGAAGTCTGGAGATAGGAACTGAAAGATGGAAGAGTCTGGGGATGGAGATGGAGGAATCAATGGATAGGAACAGAAGGATGGAAGAGGCTGGGGATGGAGGAATCCATGGATAGGAACAGATGGATGGAAGAGGCTGGCGATGGAGGAATCCATGGATAGGAACAGAAGGATGGAAGAGGCTGGGGATGGAAAAGGAGAAATCCATGGATAGGAATAGAAGGACAGAAGAGCCTGGGGATGGAGGAATCCATGTATAGGAACATAGTTATGGAAGAGTTCAAAGATAAAAATGGTGGTGGTGAAGGGGGAACTGAAGGATGGAAGAATCAAAAGGAAGATGGTCATCATGGAGCCCTGTAGGTGAGGAACATCAGAGGTAGAGGATCCCCTGTGCTATATACATGGCAGGGTTTGGGGGGGGGTGATGGTCTCCTCCTGAAGTCCAGGGTTGGAGATGTCATTGTGCTTTCTGTATAAACATATTTTATCAAAGTGGAATTTCACCCAAAAGTAAAAATTCTGCTTTAAGGAGTCCTGGCCCCCTTACCTTACATGCCATAACTGGCATGTCATTTTTTGGGGGCGGAGGGGGGGGGGGTGGGTACCTAGCTTTGACAGGTACCCAGCTCCCACTTTTGGTGATGACACACATTTTCCAGGAGCATTAGCGTGCTGAGGAGCCGAGGGAGATGATGTCAGAATCCTAGGTGATTCCGAAGGCATATTTAGTGGGACCGCATAACAACAGGCATTTCCAGGTGAGTAATTTTTTTTTTTTTTTAGGTCTAATGAGCACAATAATAAAAAAAACATTTGGGGATGGAAACTCCACTTTAAGTACCCCGCTGTATGTGCTTTTTCAAAAATATGGAGCTTCATACCGCATTTCTCAGTGTGTGTACACGCTGCCTCTCTATTCTCTCCTCTCGTGTCACATCCCTCCTGACGTCATTGGGGAATTCTCAGTCCTGCCCACTGACTGTAGCTATCAGATCAGAAGAGAGGCGGGCAGGGCTGAGAATTCTCCGCTGATGTCAGGAGAGACGCGAGAAGAGAGAGGCAGGCCGGGCAGTCACATGAGCTGCATGTACACACACTGAAAAATGCGGTATGAAGCTCCATATATTTTAAAAAGCACATACAGCAGGGCACTTAATCAGGGCTGTCTTAATGAGAGGGCACACCTGGGCTCTGCCCAGGGGCCCCAGCTGCATGGGAAGCCCCTGCACGTTTCCCAAAACAGCTGGTCCTTAAGCCTACGCTGCCCTGAAATTGGGGGCCCCACGATGGTGCCTAGAGTGATAGATGCAAAGGGAAGGCAGTCTGTTTCCTACCTACTTAATGTCTGTTTACCTGCACTGTCATCATTGTAGGGTCCCCAGAGCATTACTTTGCCCAGGGGCCCATGATGCTATTAAGACGGCCCTGCTCTTAATGGATTCTAACACAAGATTTATTAAAACACAGTTATTTTAAAAACTATACTCGGAGCTCTCTCCCGGGAGGGGCGGGGGAAGTCACCGGGCAATCGATTTCTCCGGTCATTTGCATCAATGCTGCTTCGGGGACACCCGGATCCTGATGCAGCGGTCAATTGCCCCCCCTGGAATTGTAAGAAGGTGTTGAACTGAATCATGTGCCTGGGATTCAGCTTACCTGATCCCAGGACACATTATTCACGCTGGCTTTGGCTGAAGAAGCTTCACACTGCAGCAGTTCTCGCAGTGCTGACTGAACAGTATACTGAACATTTCACACGCTCCCTTGCTAACCCCTCTCATATAGAGCACGCTGAGTGCAGGAGTGAAGAAAGTGTGATCTCGGGCATGCAACAGGAAGGTGGGAAGGTAAGGGTAAAGTGGAGTTCCACCCTGAAATTTTTCCCCCCCAAAAATCCTAAAAGAAAAATGAAAAAAGAATTATACTTACCAGAAATAGCGGTTGCTATGCGAAAGTGCCTCTTCATCGTCCGCGGTGGATCTTCTTCCTCCGTTCTAGTCTCGGTGTCTTCTCTTCTGGTAAATGGGGCGCGCTGCCTTCTGGGAACTGTGTGTATCCCAGAGAGCAGTCGGCCCATTTACAAAGAGCCGCACGGCTCGCGCATGCGCAGTAGGAAACGTGCAGCTGCACGGCTTCACTGCCTGTTTCCCTTACTGAGGATGGCGGCACCGGGAGCTGCTAGGATCCATGAATCGGCCTTAGGGGGGCTGACATCGCAGGCGAGTAGGACAGGTACAAGTGTCCTTATTAAAAGTCAGCAGCTACAGTGTTTGTAGCTGCTGACTTCAAAAAATAATAATAATTGTGGGTGGAACCCCCCCTTTAAGAAAGCAACATGCCCATGCATTCTACTCATGGCACTGTGTACAATATACTACTGCACTGCCACTAACTCCTAATATTATAAATACTTAAAGTTGCTGCTCACCATCAAATGTGTTCCCACATTCCACAACTTAATATATAAAGATTAATGGTGTTGCACTACCCGTTAATCACATGCAGAAACATACTTTAAATAAATTATATACAAAAAGTGATAATTGAATACACAATCCCAATGCAATAAACCTATAAATACCCCCAAAAATATACTCCAAAATATTACCACATATGTTGAAATATTATAAATGAATTGCATAAAAAATGGTAATTGAATACACAATACTAATGCTGCAAATCTACTGATTAGAATATACCAATAAGTCGCTTCTAACCCCTGCTAGAGGTCGAAGAAAGGGTTAAATGCGACTATGTATCGCCGCTGCCGAAGTGGGAAGAACCACAGGTGAAAAAGAAAACCAATGCAGTCACCATATCTAATGACTAGTGAGCTACATTATATTACATTTTTGGGTTTAAATAAACTTGAAAGGTCCACGTGTACAGTATTCAAGGCTCAGCTGCAGAAGTTGATACTGTTGGTTAGTATCCCTTAACCTTATGTTTTAAATTGTTCTTCAGCAGATTTTAAAGGAGCATAAGCTAAATTATAATTACATTTATGCTTAAAGGTGTTGTAAAGGTAAATGTTTTTTTCACCTTAATGCAGCCTATGCAAAAAAACTATGAAAAAAACATCTGACAATAACGCCCCCCCCCCCCCCCCCGAACCCCCGTTTTACTTACCTGAGCCCTCGAAAGTCCCGCGTTTGCCCCCGTCATCCTCCTAGTTTCTGAGCCTGGCTACACTGGCTACATAGGCTTGCGCAGCTGTCAATCACATCCAATGATGCGGTGCGTCGGGGGCGGGGCCGAGTGATACAGTGAGCGGCAATAGCCGCCGGCTGTATCACTGGAGCGCGCCCGCAGGAACTCAACATCATGCGAGCGCGCTCACATGAAGGTGTTGAGTTCTTGCGGGGGGAGCCGAGACAGCCACCAAGGGACCCCCTGGTGGTCTAGGGTGGCATACCTTTGTTTTACAGGGGTCCATTTATACACTGTTTTA
This sequence comes from Rana temporaria, assembly GCF_905171775.1. NCBI lineage: Eukaryota > Metazoa > Chordata > Amphibia > Anura > Ranidae > Rana > Rana temporaria. Next base: position 464,560,153 of record NC_053489.1, on the reverse strand, counting down.
CAGTGGTCCAGTGGGCATCCCTGGTGGTCCAGTGGGCATCCTCGGGGAGGCTGTGCTGATAATCGATCAGCGCAAACCCCCCCTGTCAGAGGAGCAGCCGATCGGCTCTCCTCTACTCGCGTCTGACAGAGGCGATTGAGGAAAAGCCGTTTACATCGTGATCATCCGTGATTGGACACGGCTGATCACGTGGTAAAGAGTCTCTGTGAGAGACTCTTTACCTAGATCAGTGTTGCGGGCTGTCAGACTGACACCCTGCAACAACGATCGCCGCTATGTGCGCCCCCGGGGGCGTCATATGACGTCCACTCAGGATATTGAAACCACTTTGCCGACGTCAATCTGTCATTGGCGGGCGGCAAGTGGTTAAATAGCTGTGAGTTTAGGAATTGATTTTTCCTACCCCAGGTCAAACAGGGGCACTCTATATTAAATTGTGTTCTCATAAGAGCTAGTGTATGAGAAGTGTTTTAGCAGGAACATTTCTTGGTGCATATAGTGAATAACTGTCCTGAATTTGTCATTTTTGTAATCTGATTGTGAAAGGGAAAAAGTATTCTGATCTGTTGCTATGAGCACAAGAAACTTTCTTATGAGCACTATTTTTATGCATAGGTCCCATAATCACAAATCACCTGCGCATGTACAGCTGTTTTTGACCATGGACGTTATGGGAAGGATTAATAGTTAATGTATTTTAGCAGAGTGAGCAGTTCTAATTTAGTTATACTGATTTAGCAAAAATCACAGTTCAGTAAGTTTGTGTGTTCTGAATTTGTCATAAGTTTACAGTTGGCAGGAATGTTTTAGTATGAAATTAGCATCAGAACCAAATTTCTGATCTTTGTAGCTGCTATTCAGTTTAAAAACGTTATTTTGCCAGATGCTAAATCTGTGAGAATTTGGCAATTTTTATTTTGTTCATGTATCACATCGCTGGAATGTTTATTTTATTCTTTATTTTTTTATTTTTAATTAAGAACTTGTCCCAAACCGTCTCCTGTCGTTTTTAAAATTTTGACACATTTTTTTTGTAAAAAATTGTAGAAGTAAAATGTACCTTTTACCAATTCACATAGGGGGGGCTGGGATCTGGGAGCCCCCTTTTGTTCCGATAAGCTCCCTGCCCACAGACCCCCACAACCACGGGACAAGGGTTGTGGGGATGAGGCTCTTGTCCCCATCAACATGGGGACATCCTCCCCATGTTGAGGGCATGTGGCCTGGTACGGCTCAGAAGGGGGGGGGGGTGTTCTCTCATCCCCCCTCTTTTCCTGCGGCCTGCCAGGTTGCGTGCTTGGATAAGGGTCTGGTATGGATTTTTGGGGGAAACCTCACGCCATAAAAAAAAAAAAATGGCTCAGGGTTCCCCTTAATATCCATACCAGAAGGCCATGGTAATGGAATTTAGGGGGACCCCACACATTTTTTTTTCAATGACTTTCAATGACTTTTATCTGTATTGCCGGGACCCGACAATTCATTATAGCCGCGAGTAGTTTTAAATGACTATTTTTCCTTTAGAAATGTCATTTTGTACAGAGACTGTTATAAACACAGGAAACATGCTCTACTTTACAGGCATACTATAGACACCCCCAGGTATGAAATTTAAAGGAATATTTCACTTTTTTTGTTTCTCTCTAAGCATTATTAAAATCACTGCTCGCGAAAAAACAGCCATTTGTAAAACTTTTTTTTTTGCATTTATACATGTCCCCTGGGGCAGGGCCCAGATCCCCAAACACTTTTTATGACAATAACTTTCATATTAACCTTTAAAATTAGCACTTTTGATTTTTCATGTTCGTGTCTCATAGATTTTAACGGTGTTCGAACAAATTTTTTGCCTGTTCGCATGTTCTGCTGCGAACCGAACTGGGGGGTGTTTGGCTCATCCCTAATACTTACTGTAGAACCTAAGGATATTATTCTCTGCATTGTGTATAAAGTCTGTCTGATCCTCTCTTCCCTGATCCTCGCCTTCACCCACTGTTCCCAATCCATGTCCTGATTAGATAGAGCCTTGGAGGCACTCTGTACATGCTCAGTTTGGTGTGTATTGCTAGAGAGATTTGTTTTCTTGCATATGATTAGCAGAGGGCCAATCAGCACTGTCCAGACAAGTCAGGGGTCCTGCAGGCGCATAGGACGTTCATAGTAGAATGAAAACTCCTGCTACAAGCTTTAACCAGACACTGACAGAAGTCACAAGACTGCTATATACTGCTATTAAGAAAAAGTAGGGTATTTAGCAGTTTATATTTACTAAAATAATTCCATGTCCATGTTCTGTGTACTGTGGGAGACAAGATATAGTGAATGCAGGGTCCTGGGTTTAGTAACACTTTAATCTTAAAGTTCAGGTTGGCCTAATGAGTGACCTTTACAACAACAAAACATATTAAAATATTAAAGCAGCCAGTGGGAACATGACTCACCAGTCAATGTTTCAACAAAGAGTTTGAAAGAGGTCCTTGGTATGATCTGCTATATCCTTACAGCTGTATTTTTATTCATAGCTTCAGAAAACAGAATTGTATGAGCTGCAATTTTCCTTTAATGATATATCTACTTTGTATTTTGTTTATTTTTCTGTGAACTGTATTCTCATTGAAACTGCTTTAAAGTCCTTGTAAAGGCTCAAGGTGTTTTACCTTCAAGCATTCTATGCATGAAGGTATGCATGAAGGTAAAAAGCCTTCTATGTGCAGCAGCGCCTCCCAGCCTCCCCTTAAAACTTACCTAAGCCCCATCATGATCCAGCGATGTGCACGGGACCCTCGGATCTCTTGGGTCTCTCCCTCCTTATTGGCTGAAATTGTAGCGGTAGCCACTGCCTCCCGCTACTGTCAATCACAGCCAGTGAGCCAATGAGTATAGATCAGGGTCGGGGCTGAGCCACACTGTGTGTGTGAATGGACACACAGCGCAGAGGCTCAGGAGTGAGCCTGCTTGGGTGCCCCCCATAGCAAGCTGCTTGCAATGGAGGCACTAGGCAGAAGGAAGGGGCCTAGAGCACCAGCAGGGGATGAGAGAAGAGGAAAATCGTACCTGCTTTGTGAAAACACTGCACAGAGCAGATAGGTATAACATGTTTGTTAGTTTATTCTTTTTAAATAACCTTTAATATCACTTTAACTATGGTATTATATTAAGTATTGTCCTGCAGCATCCCTGCACCTTCATCCATCGTTTTAAACTTTTGGTCTCAGGCATTCTTTGGGCATGGATTTATGTTGTGTTATGTAGGTCACATCTAGAAATGCTCTGTATTTGATCTTGACAATCCACCTTGTTCTTTTGGAGCTCGTGCAATGCTTTTAAAACCCCTGAGTGGGCATACAGGGAATATACAGACTAGACACAGTTGTTCTGGCTTCAGCTATCTGGCTTTCAGTAATTATTTGTCTACGTGATGTCCTATCATACCCTCAAAAATGTGTTCCAAAGTTCTCTTTTATTGTAGTCTATGAAAATGCTTCCTCCTAACATGCTGAACAGCAAACATGCTGCCTGTGCTAGACTTATACAATACATTCTATCAGGGGGCCAGCACACAACTGCATATTTTTTCTTTCCTGCGTTTTTCTTCCCGCTTCATTTTTTTATTTATTTTCTTTAAACTTAGCTGTGTACTCTGTGTATCTGAAGACACCTCAGGCAAACAGCACAGAGGGTCCAGCAAACGTTAGCAGACAGTATCACCCTCTGGACATACCAAAGACATTGACTTTCTGTCAACAACTTGACATTCATATTGATGCAATTCTATACTTCTACTAAGGTTGTGCTTCAAACTCTAATTAAATCCTCAATGTGTATTATTTTCTAATGGGATCTTGCCCGCTTGACAAAAAAAAAAAAAACGAATGGCTGTTAGCGGTATATATTTTGTTTGTTTTTTCAGAAAAAAGCATGCTAGTACATACAGTATTGATGGAGAATTGTACATATTTCAAGGACATTAAAGGATATTTTAGTCTCAGAACTTTGAATAAAGATATGAAAAGATCAGGAAACTTGCATACCCAAGGAAAAGTTAATTCATGTATCACTCCACCCCTCAACTTACACAAATGTTTTCACCATAATGCCTGGTCCCAATGCTGTATCCTGGCCTAGGCCAACAAGGCCCAGGCCTAGGACAGCACTTTACAGGGGGGGCAGCATGGAAAGAGTCCCCTGTTAGTGTAACACAAGCTGCTTCTAATTTTGACTGTCTTATCATCCTGGACCACAAACCTTCCTCACTGTTCTATATGTTTTCTGCTGCACCATTGGCATGGTATATCTTCTTAGTCCTTCTCTATAAAATTATCAGAAATTTGTGTTTAAAGTAGAACTATAGGCAACACTTTTTTTTCTATTTTAGATAGAGTATAGGGAGGGTTATAGCCCATGTCAGTTTATTTTTTACCATCCCTGTCCCATTGCAGAGATTTTCCTTCACTTCCTGCCCCATAACAGGAAGTGAGAGGAAATCTATGGAAATGAAGGGAATCCAATGATCCCCAGGCCCTAAGAACTAGTGTCCCCACTCAAATGTTTTGGGGGGGTCTTAAACAGAAAGGGGTGTGGCATTGACAGGAAGGGGTGGGTCATATTTAAATTAGGGGGTGCACGAGTTTAGTCAGGCCTAGGGTAGCACAAAACCTAAATACAACACTGCCTGGTGCCACCCTTTTATGAGGCCCTTTTGTTTTGAATTCCTCTCCAGCCGATTGGCTGCACTAATCAAAAAGTCACACTGATTATTGGACCTTTAGTAAAATTCCCAAAAATGAGAGTTTCCATAGTATTATTATTAACTATTAAATATGAATTGTATTCAATTAATTATCATTATTTACTTTGTACCCACTAGTTTCATTTAAAGTCACGATTTCCCTCTTCCCTCCCCCCTCCCCTTTTCCCTCCCCCTTCCCTTTTTCCCTCCCCCTTTCTTCCCAATTTTCCCAATTTTCCAAAGTTTCCATAGTATGAAATATCATTGAATATCATTATACCGCCGGGATTGCAGCGGGAATTGGCTGCTAGCGGTGCGGTATTAACCCCCGCTAGCGGCCAATAAAGGGTTAATACCGCCCGCAATGCGCCTCTGCAGAGGCACATTGCGGGCGGTATTGTCACGGTTTACCATTGTTTTAAATGGGAAGGAGCGGTGAAGGAGCAGTATACATGCCGCTCCGCTCACTGCTCCAAAGATGCTGCTGACAGGAGATTTTTTTCTCTCCCGCCAGTGCATCGCCTCAGTGTGAAAGCCCTCAGGCTTTCACATTGAGTAGGCAGTGAAGGAGTTTTTCAGGCGGTATAGCAGCGCTAATTTTATCACTGTACCACCTGAAAAACTCCTCAGTGTGAAAGGGGTCTGATTGAACAAGCTGACGTTAGAAGCTGATTAGTTATCATGCACTGCTGCATCAGATTCTGAGTGAACCAGTTTTAATAAATGTCCCCCCCTGGTGTGTGTCTTGGGAGAGTGTTTCTGCAGAGATTTTGCTTGTATGTAAACTGGACAAAGCTAGTCACCCAGTTTGTATGCAGCCATAACACAGACTGCAGCTTCCTCTACAGGCAGCATTTCAGGCATTCATTCTGTAGCACATAGGACCCAAAACGTAGTGCCACTCAGTACAACATTCAGCTCCATCCAGGTATAAACTTTGACAGGCTATAGGCAAAACAGAAAATTCTGGGTGCACTAAAATGCTGGAAGGCGCGCCCAGCAGCTAGAAGCCTTAGTGTACAGGGGGGCCTAAAGCCTCATATACACAATCAGATTTTCTGCGAACAAAGTGTAGGACTTTTGTCCGAAGGGTGTTGGCCATGAACTTGCATTCAATACAAACGGCAAACAAACTACGTGTTTCTTTACCGCTTTAGCACCACCCTTTGGGCAACTTCTGCTAATGTTGTGTTATGGTTAGCATTGCTTCTGAGCATGCGTGTTTGTACTTTGGATTTTTGTCCGACTGACTTTTGTGCACACAATCGGAAAATCCGACAAGACACATTTGTTGTCGGAAAATTCTAAATCATGCTATCCAACATTTGTTGGGGGAAAATCTGACAACAATTGTCTGATGGAGCGTACAAACTGTCAGATTTTCCGACAACAGCCTGCCATCACACAATTCCCATCGGAAAATCCGATCGTGTGTACGAGTCTTAGGCCTCGTACACACGACCGAACATGTCTGCTGAAACTGGTCCGCTGACCAGTTTCAGCAGACATGTTCGGTCGTGTGTACGGCCGACCGGACAAATGTCCGGCGGATCGGACAGGTTTCCAGCGGACAAATGTTTCTTAGCATGCTAAGAAACATGTCCGCTGGAACCATGTCCGTCGGACATGTTCGGTTGTCTGTACAGACTCACCGGACATGTCCGATCGGCCGCCATCCCTTGCATGCGTCGAAGTGATTCGACGCATGCGTGGAATCATTGACCTTCCAGGGTCGCGCACGTCGCCGCAACGGCGCAGCCACATCACCGCGGTGTCTGTCCGTGCAGATTTTGGTTTGATGGTGTGTACAACCATCAGACCGAAATCTCCGAGCGGACATGTCCGCTGAAAACGGTCCGGCGGACCGTTTTCAGCAGACAGTCTGCTCAGCTGTACAGGGCCTTAGGAGTCCACACAGCAGTCCATGTTCAAACTGGCTACTACCAACTTTATTGTAGTTGAGCAATATATTGATGTAAGGAGCATTTCCAACTGCTGTGCATAGAGTTGCATTAAATGTAATTTTGAGACATTTCATTAAGGTAAACAAATAAATAAATAGTAAATGTTGCAATGTTTTACCATTACATCATGCCACCCTACACAATGCACATCAGTTATACCTGGGGCATAAACAATGCCTGATTCAAAACCTTCTTTTAATAATTGTAATATATTGCATGTGTTAGGATTTAAGACAACAGTTGAAAAATATAATGTGTCTTGTGCACGTACACTGTTGGCAGAGCACTAATAAATGGCATACTGTTCAGTAATGTGTCTAAAATAAAACTGATGAATAAATTGGTTTTCTAATTTAAGGTGTGACATAAAGCTTTCTTTGCTGATTGGAAATTCAGATTAATATTGCAGATGGCCCTTTCCTCTATTGGCTGTAGAATGTATCTAATCAGTACAGCATATGGCGCTACCACTGACAAGTGACAGTGAAGGCCAACATCCTGAGGCATTTGGATTTAGTGTAGGCCAAAGATATCTTTTGTAAAACTCACAGCTGCATATCCAAAATAAATGCAAATCTAAAGGGAACCACATAAACTAGAACCATATGCGTGATCTAGGATAAAATACAACCATATGTAATATAATTATTTAGCATAACTGCGAAGCAGCGAAATCCAATACAAAGCAGTACAGCTGAAAATGTGTACAGACCAGGTCACAGAAACCCTATATATGCTATTATTTTAATGTTCCACTTAAACCGCAAAACAGATATCGTATTCTAACATTATGCATGTAAGAATTTCAAAGGTATAAACCTGAATTTGCAAACTCTGCAGTACTATAGAATGTAATACTAGGTGTAGAACTCATCAATTATTATCAATAAAGAGTTCTAAACCAAAAATAATGTTCTCAATATTCCTAGATGTGAATGTGAATCCTTCTATATGGAGTCAACATTATACATTTACATGATAGAAAAACTTGTCACTGCGATACTGTGCTTTTTGTAATTCAAACTGCAGTTTAAATACAGGGAATGTGTTCTATTAAAGGAGATCTCTATCCACAGCTTATTACTTTGTTTCAGAAGGGACATTTTGATTCCAGCCCACAGAGGAAGCTTAAAGCGGAGGTTCACCCTAATAACATGTATATCTGACCAACTTCCTTATATTCGTAACAAGTACAGTCCGCAATTTTTTTATTTTTTTATGCTTTACGTACTTTGTAATCCATCTTTTTTAATCTACTTCTCCCCGCGGGTAGTAGGCGTTTCTATGCCTAGGGGGATTGTCATTTGGGAGGTCACCCAGATGACTGACGTCTGTTCCCCCCGGCAGATAAGGCACCGCCCCCCGTATTGCGCAGGCGCGCACGAGTTGCGGGGTTTCCGAAAGAAGCCGAACATGCAGAGATGTGAGTCGGCTCTATACGGCGCCTGTGCTCTGCATGTTCGGCTTCTTTCGGTAATCCCGTAAACTCGTGCGCGCCTAAGCAATACGGGGGCTGGGCCTTATCCACCGTGGGGAACAGACGTCAGTCATCTGGGCGACCTCCCAGATGACAATTCCCCTAGGCATAGAAACGCCTACTCCCGCGGGGAGAAGTAGATTGAAAAGATGGATTACAAGGTACGTTAAGCATAAAAAAAAAAAAATTGCAGACTGTACTTGTTACGAATATAAGGAAGTTGAATGTTATTAGGGTGAACCTCCGCTTTAAAGGGGTTGTAAAGGTTCGTGTTTTTTCACCTTAATGCATCCTATGCTTTAAAGGGGTTGTAAAGGTTCATGTTTTTTTACCTTAATACATTATATGCATTAAGGTGAAAAAACTTCTGATGTTTTCTGGCCCCCCAGCCCCCCAGTTTACTTACCTGAGCCCCCGAAAGTTCCGCAATCGTGAACGAGCAGGCTTCTTGACCGGGCTTTTCGGCTATTCTTGGCTCATTCATTAAATGATTGATAGCAGTGCAGCCATTGGCTCCCACTGCTGTCAATCAAACCAATGACGTGGCGCACCGGGGGGTGGGGCTGAGTGATACAGTCAGCGACTATAGCCACCAGCTGTATCACGGAAGTGTGCCCGCAAGCTAACCCCCTTGGAAGAGAGCTTCCCAAGAAGGGGGTTTGCTGATGTGGGGAGGAGCCGAGACAGCCGCTGAGGGACCCCAGAAGACCAGACCACTCTGTGCAAAACGAGCTACACAGTGGAGGTAAGTATGACATGTTTGTTCTTTTTTTTTTATATTTGAACCTTTACAACCCCTTGCAGTGACCGGCCCCCCAGCCCCCTTATTTTACTTACCTGAGCCCCGAACGTACCTTGCGCCGTCCCTCTCTCCACGGGGTCCCAGCTCTTGAATGGATTGATTGATAGCAGCCCAGCCATTGGCTCCCACTGCTGTTAATCAAATCCAATGATGCGGGTGCCAGGGGGGGCGGGGCCAAGTCATACATTCGGCGGCTATGGATGCCAAATGAATGACTCGGGAGCGCGCCGGCAAGGTAACTCCCCGGCAGAGCACTTCTCCCAGGGGGTTATCTGATGTGGGGAGGAGCCACGAGAGCCGCAGGGGGACCCCGGAAGAGGATGTTCGGGGCCACTCTGTGCAAAACAAGCTGCACAGTGGAGGTAAGTATGATATGTTTGTTATTTAAAAAAAAAAAAAAATCCTTTGCAATCACTTTAACTATAGTTAGATGTTGTACTTCTTTTATTCAATGATCTCTTACATATTGTACATTGCTTGTTTTAGTCCACTAGATCAGTGGTCTCCATACTGTGGCCTGGATGTGGCCCTTTGCTTGCCTTTATCTGGCCGTTGGGGCAATGACACCAATGATGGAGCACCATTTTCCCTACTGACACCATCAATGGGGCACTATTTTTCTCATTGATAACAATGGGATGGGCACTATTCTTTCTATTACAACCATTGATGGGGCACTGTTGCAGGGGCATTTTCTACTCGCACTGGCCATAGTTCGGCCCCACCTAAAGCCTAAGGGACAATAAACTGGCCATTTGCTTAAAAAGTTTGGAGACCCCTGAACTAGAAGATGACATGCTGACATTTGGTCAACAGGAAAGTTTGCATACAAGCCTTTATTTGTATGCTTATACAAATGAATACGTATCTGACATTTCTTGGATGTTCTCCTCAAACTAAGGGATTTTTATCTCTGCACATTGCTGCTATGCTTGTGACAGATATCAGAGACGAGGGATGAGACGAAAGTATAACTTAGAATACTTTAAGAAAAATCTGCGCTTAGGAAGAGGTGGTGCTGCTGCCTCCCTAAAAGTTCTCAAAGAAGAGATCAGTAGTAAACGTATAAAGTAAAAAGGGGTGGTGGCGCTACAAATTTTATAAGAAAGTATAACTTAGGCTCGGCCACACCAATGCGTTTTTTCATGCTTTTGCAGAAATGCAAGATGTTATTTTTAACATGGGACACGTTCACATGCATTTTTGTGCCACTACATTTTTGGAAAGGGTCAGGAATTTAAATGCGAAAAGGGTGCTTTGTTTGCTTTTTTGGTTCACTAGACTTCAATGGAGAAGCTGCAGAAAAGCATGTAGTGCGTTTTTATCGTGATTTTGCCACAAATTGTGTTTTGCATTTTTTTAATCTGCCCAACAACAAATTTTCCCAAAAAAGCGCAAATCGCTGCAAAATCGCAGTAAAAACCAACAAAAAAGTACAGCAAAGAGCACTGCAGAAATGCTCAAAAGCAAACTGCATAGGTGTGAAAGGAGCTTAAAGGCAGGCATTTTTTTTCCTGTCTGTGTCCCTGTTAAGATTTCCCCTCTATTACTTTCCTTGGGGACAACCCAAAATTTGGCATTTTCATTTACTTTCACTTTCAATGATAATGGTAAACAGGACAAATAGTGAGGTGAACCTCACTATTTGTCCTGTTTACCATTATCATTGAAAGTGAAAGTAAATGAAAATGCCAAATTTTGGGTTGTCCCCAAGGAAAGTAATAGAGGGAAAATCTTCCAATGGAGACACTAGTTCTGGTGACCTGGGGGTCCCCAAGGAATTCCCTTCATTTGCAGGGATTTCCTCTCACTTCCTATTTGTCTATGAGACAGGAAGTGAAGGGAAATCTCCGCAATGAGACACAGATGGCGAAAAATAAAAAATCTGACAGGGGTTTTAACCCCCCATTGCTTAATCCAAAATGAAAAAAAGTTTAAGTTCTAATTTAAGGCTCGATTTGAGCACAAGTTTGGAATGAGCCTTGGCTGTTCAGGCAGTCAGATGAACGCCTGAACATTTGCCTGCTCAGCGGGCGCTTAACCTCCTTCAAAATATTCGTATTGCTACTGCTATTATACCTGACAGGTTCCCACTCTCAATAGTTGTTAAGGGTGCCATTTTTGTATGCACTGTTGCCTCCTTAAAGTGTATGTAAACCTGATTCATAAAATGTAATATGGGCACATATATATGTACTGTTTCCTTATCTATCCCAAAGCACTAAGTCCCGTGTGTTTATACTGCTCCGTTCTTCTGTTATCAGCATAATAACTTCTGACAAGTTCTCCGGGACGGAAGATAAAAGCAGCCTGAGATATGTGTCATGGGAGGTTGCTATAAAAATATTAGACTTGTAAAAGCGCAGCTCAGAAAGCAGTTTCCTTCTTCTGCCAATGTAGAAGGGGTGTGTGCCTTTCCTCCAATCAGCTGTCACACAGAGTATGTCAGAATGACACTGCTACTGCTAAATGAGGAAGTGAAAATTCTTAACCAATATAAGAATTCTAATGTATATAACAAGATGAAGACACATAATACACATGTCAAACTTATGTAGGGAGATTTGTTTCATCCCTGTGTATCATCTGAGGCTGTTCACTTCACTGGGTATATGTGAGGATTTACATCCACTTTAAGGACCAGTGATGTCATCAACCCCATTTGGTTACAGAGCATGGAACCAAATGGGGTTGGAGGTGGTGCCATCACTAACCAAATATTGCCATGGTTATTTTTTATGTATATCTAATGATGGCTTCGGAGAATTGTCAAGTGTAGTGTGAGCAGACAGGTCAAAGTATCGATAGTCTTTTTTCGAATATTCCTGGGCAAAGTTCATCATGAGTGACACTGGATTTACAAAGTTGGATTTTTTTTTTTTAGAAAAGTGTCTTTTACAGATTCTGATAAGCACCCCATCCACTCTGCCAGGGTTGTGGGGAAAAGGCCCATGTCCTCATCAAGATATCCATAATCCCCCACCCCCCATGTTGCTGACATTTGGCCTAGTATGTGCAGCTTTCCTTTCTTGCCATGCTGTCTGCTTGGATTTGGGTTGCCCCCACACCATTTTTTGCACTAAGTTCCTCCTTAAAATTTATGTCAGATCTGAAGGATCTGGTATGAAATTTGGGGCTGAGGGGGGCCCTATATCATTTGTTTTTTTTTTAACATAAATAGTAAAAGTGACACATAGAAAAAAGCTACTAATCCACTTTTGCCTGCAAGCTTCCTTTTTTTTAAATAATGCAATGGGGACCCACCCAAAATACAATTCAGACCCTCATCCCCCTTGATGAGATTCTGATATGTATTCATGGGGAGTCCCCTTTGTATTAATTACAAAATAAAGGAGACTTGCAGGTAAATGTGAATTACCAGCATTTTAAACAGCATTCCTTTCCTTTGTAAATGTCACTTTTGTTTTGCTACGTTGCTTTTTTGCTACTTTGTTTATATGATAGAGATGCACCACTTCACAGGCAGGTTTAGTACATTAGAAAAGTTGCACTTTCAGCAATATTAAATTCTCTGCTCCCTGCAACATGGTATCTTTTTACCTTTTTTTCATTGGTCCATGTAACCTGGGCAGGGCCGTCTTTAACGCCGGGGGAAAAGGGGCAGCTGCCCTGGGTCCAGTCATTGTTGTGGGGCCCAAAGCAGCTTCTCCAGGCTCAGACATAAGGCGGTTGCATGGTGCCATTATGTATAGAAAGGAGGGTAAGCCGGGAACGCTGGCTGGTCAGATGCCCAGGAAATCCCAGTAGACTACATTGCAGTGCTGTGACTGTGTTTGGAGGAACTTTCTGTCTGGGGACATGTTGCTAGGGGAAAGGTATTATCTGCTGACAGCTGGGCGTAAGTAAGTCACTGGTGTGGTGATTTGATTTTCTCTGATTTTGGGTTGTGTGTTGGTAACCTAAAGAGGGCAGTTCTGATTGTGGGCTCTCGGGTCACGTTTTATGGAGCACTATGTATTGCTCGTCAGATGTAGAGGAGGATGGAGTGCATCTGGGACCAACAGCAGCCCACCCCCCCCACAGGTGCCTTAGAGCCCAACCTGGGCTCACTAATATTGGGGGCGGCTACTGCAGGCCTCTTCTACTGAAAATTTAAGCTGCCTGGCTACCAAGCTTAGTTAACCTGAGACCAAGCATGCTGATCCAGAGGACTGACTGCATGCCTTTTCTAGAATTTCCTGCAGCTAGGCAAGCAGACCCTGATATAAGTGGGAATACAGATGTAAATAATGTGTTGTGGGCTGCATCCGATCAGTAAGTGGTAAGTATGTGCAGTAACCTCTAGCAACCAATCAGCAAGCAGTAAAGATGTGCAGTAACCTCCAGCAACCAAAAAAGCAGGTGTGAATGCAGGTGCAGATTTTCATCACTATACTGCAACTCTACCTGCTGCTCAGATGAAGGAATCCACTTCCAGTGCGGCCTGCTGGGCTGCAATGGGGTAAGCATTCTCTATTGTGGCATACCTCTGAAATATGACCCTTCCTGAAACAATATATTTTCAGTTGAAATAACAAAAAAGAGCCCCAGTTATGGCATCAATTTATTTTTAAAATAACATTTTACAAATATATATTTTTCATCCTGCTATACATTTGTCAGGGTCCTAACCATTCTATCCAAAACAAATGCCCTTAATTCTAAGGTTTTAGATTAGTATTTTTGGCAAGTGATGGTTATAAGTCCCTTGTTGAATATACAGTTATTTCCAAGCATCCAATATGCTTGAAATTTCTGCTTTTAAAAAAAAAAAATATATATTCACTCCCAGCAGCTTTAAAAAGACAGAAAGTCAGCAGCCATGTCCTGAAATATTCTGCAGCATTAAAAAAATAAATTGGTTACTTAATTGCTCTCCTAAAGTATGTCTCGGTAGAAATGATTGGTTGGCTGGAGAGTTTCTTTGCAGGCACTATAGGGTTTACTTCTAGCGTGTTCATTTACGCACCGCCAGGAAATCTGTATCAAGAGAAAATTAAGATCATTATTAGTTTTTTTCTGTCATTCTTGTGCCTAATCATCTGACTTAATCCCCTGCTATATTTCTTCATAATATCAAACTAGTATTAAATCAGCCATGGCGTGTTAACTCTAGCTTACCAAGTGGCTTTGTAAAGTGCCTACATTTTTATTTGATATTTTTTTTTTCTCCTTAGCATTCTAGCAATCAGAAAATTACGCTGCTTGCACACGCTGAGGATTATGACCGAATTGCTAAAGGAAAAATTCACAGTTGTCCAAAGCAAGCAGTTAGAATCTATTATTAATTTGAAAGATGGACTGCAGAAACCATTGGTTCCTATGGGAAACAGGAAATGTTTCCTATTTAAAAAAATTTCATATACATTATCAGCCCCACTGTATTTCTGTTAATGTTAGAGTTTATTTTCATTGAAAAACATCCATAACAACAATTAAGGAGTATATTTACTGGCATAATGATAGAAGACAACCTATAGGTTTGAAGGCCCAATACGGCAACCGTTTTCTTCTCAATTTCTTTCCTGTATTCTCTTAAAAAACAAATCTGCTCTCTTTTAAGGTCCACACTGATTGGTCTGATGGATGCTGTAATTGACTCTTCCTGTCTGTGCATGTCATCAGGCCGTCTTTAACCACTTACCGACGGCCCACTGTATATGTACGTCCTCTTTTTAAAGATGGATATCTCGGTAACGGCAGCAGCTGCTGCCACAACCGAGGTATCCATCTTTTCAGTGGGCGGATTCACTGTGAGATCGCCGTTATCGGTGGGAGAGGGGCCCCCCCTCCCGCCGCTCTCCCGCTCCCTCCGCCGCTTACCGTAGCCGTCGGTAGCGGCGGAGGAGATCAGGTGCTGCTGCCTAGTGTGTGAGGACTTGAGTGAGGGCAAGATGGCCCCCACCCGTCCTCATAGCTTTGCTGGGCGGAAGTGACGTCAAAACGTCAGTCCCGCCCAGCGTCTTAAAGAGACAATTTTTTTGTTGTCATTTTTTTAAATGACAAATTTTCCTTTTTTTTTTTTTTTTCTTGCATTTAAGTCTAAATATGACCCCAGATCTCATATTTAAGAGGACCTGTCATGCTTTTTTCTATTACAAGGGATGTTTACATTCCTTGTAATAGGAATAAAAGTGATACATTTTTTTTATTATTATTTCAGTGTAAAAAATTATAAAATCAATAATAATAAATAAGAAAACAAAAAAAAAATATTTTAAAGCGCCCCATCCCGACGAGCTCGCGCGCAGAAGCAAACGCATACGCAAGTAGCGCCCGCATATGAAAACGGTGTTCAAACCACACAAGTGAGGTATCGCCGCGATCGTTAGAGCGAGAGCAATAATTCTAGACCTAGACCTACTCTGTAGCTCAAAAAATGCAACCTATAGAATTTTTTAAACGTCGCCTAACGAAATTTTTATGGGTAAAAGTTTGACGCCATGCCACGAGCGGGCGCAATTTTTAAGCGTGACATGTTGGGTATCATTTTACTCGGCGTAACATTATCTTTCACAATATATAAAAAAATTGGGCCAAATTTATTGTTGTCTTATTTTTTTATTCAAAAAATTGAATTTTTTCCCAAAAAAGTGCGCTTGTAAGACCGCTGCGCAAATACGGTGTGACAAATTGTATTGCAATGACCGCCATTTTATTCTCTAGGGTGTTAGAAAAAAATATATATCATTTTTGGGGGTTTTAAGTAATAATCTAGCAAAAAAAACTGTTTTAGTCTTGTAAACGCCGAATCTGAAAAACACCTTCTGTCCTTGGGCAAAAAAATTCTACTCTGAGACTCTGAGACATACAATAAACAGTAGCTAGACTCAAAATCTGTTAAGTAGTGAGTGTACAGCTTGTATAACAGTGTACATGTGCTGTCCCCTCAAAATAACCCAACAAACATCCATTAATGTCTAAGCCGCTGGCAACAAAAGTGAGTACACCCCTAAGTAAAATTGTCCAAATTGGGCCCGATTAGCAATTTTCCCTCCCCGGTGCCATGTGACTCGTTAGTGTTACAAGGTCTAAGGTGTGAATGGGGAGCAGGTGTGTTAAATTTGGTGTTATCGCTCTCACTCATACTGGTCACTGGAAGTTCAACATGGCACCTCATAGCAAAGAATTCTCTGAGGATCTGAAAAAAAAGAATTGTTGCTCTACATAAAGATGACCTAGGTTATAAGAAGATTGCCAAGACCCTGAAGCTGAGCTACAGCACGGTGGCTAAGACCATACAATGGTTTTATCACTCTCATTCCATCATGGCACCTCATAGCAAAGAACTCTCTGAGGATCTGAAAAAGAATTGTTGCTGTACATAAAGATGACCTAGGCTATAAGAAGATTGCCCTGAAACTGAGCTGCAGCACGGTGGCCAAGACCACACAGCAGTTTAACAGAATAGATTCCACTCAGAACAGGCCTCGCCATGGTCGACCAAAGAAGTTTAGTGCACATGCTCAGCGTCATATCCAGAGATTTTATTACGGGAAATAGACG
This sequence comes from Rana temporaria, assembly GCF_905171775.1. NCBI lineage: Eukaryota > Metazoa > Chordata > Amphibia > Anura > Ranidae > Rana > Rana temporaria. Next base: position 464,543,675 of record NC_053489.1, on the reverse strand, counting down.
TATGAGTGCTGCCAGCATTGCTGCAAAGTTTGAAGGGGTGGGGGTCAACCTTTCAGTGCTCAGACCACACTGTATGAAATTGGTCTGCATGACTGTTGTCCCAGAAGGAAGCCTCTTCTAAAGATGATGCACAAGAAAGCCTGCAAAAAGTTTGCTGAAGACAATCAGACTTAGAACGTGGATTACTGGAACCATGTTCTGTGGGCTGATGAGACCAATATAAACTTATTTGGTTCAGATGGTGTCAAGTGTGTGTGGCAGCGACCAGGTGAGGAGTACAAAGACAAGTGTGTCTTGCCTACAGTCAAGCATGGTGGTGGGAGCTACAGTTCATTGAGGGAACCATGAATACCAACATGTACTGTGACACACTGAAGCAGAGAATGATCCTCTCCCTTCGAAGACTCGGCCGCAGGCCAACAAGATAACGGCCCCAAACATAACTCCAAGACAACCACTGCATTGCTAAAGAAGCTGAGGGTAAAGGTGATGGATGGACCAAGAATGTCTCCAGACCTGAACCTTATTGAGCATCTGTGGGGCATCCTCAAACAGAAGGTGGAGGAGTGCAAGGTCTCTAACATCCACCAGTTCTGTGATGTCTTCATGGAGGAGTGGAAGAGAACTCCAGTGGCAACCTGTGAAGCTCTGGTGAACTCCATGCCCAAGAGGGTTAAGGCAGTTCTGAAAAATAATGGTGGCTACACAAAATATTGACACTTTGGGCCCAATTTGGACATTTTCACTTAGGAGTGTACTCACTTTTGTTGCCAGCGGTTTAGACATTAATGGATGTGTGTTGAGTTATTTTGAGAGGACAGCAAATTTACACTGTTATACAAGCTATACACTCACTACTTTACATTGTAGCAAAGTGTCATTTCTTCAGTGAAGATATAATAAAATATTTACAAAAATGTGAGGGGTGTACTCACTTTTGTGAGATACTGTACTTTAACACAGTGTTTCTCATCCTTTAAAATTATGAACAATCTCGAGTCACCCAAGTCTGAGGCCCCATACACACGATAGAATCCATCCGATTGAAAAATCCCAGCGAATGGGTTTCAGCGGATAGATCCTATGGTGTGTACACTCCAGCGGATCTGTTTCCGCGGATATTTATCCCCTGGGATGGATTTCCAGCAGATAAATATTTGCTGACATGCTAAACAAATCTATCCGCTGGAATCCATCCCAACGGATGAATCCGCTGGTCTGTATAGACTCACCGGATCCATCCGTCCGAAGGGATCCCCCGCATGCGTCGTAATGATTCGACGCATGCGTGGAATTCCTTATATGACAGCGTCGCGCACGTCGCCGCGTCATAATCGCGGCGACGGCGCGACACGTCATCGCTAGAGGATTTCGGCACGGATTTCAATGCGATGGTGAGTACACTCCATCGCATGGAAATCCGCACAAATCCTCGAGAGGATTTATCCGCGGAAACGGTCCGCTGGACCGTATTCGCGGATAAATCCTCTCGTGTGTATGGGGCCTAAAATATATAAAAAAAATAAACTAATAATGTTATATAATGCAGCAACATCCACACATGTAGGACACCCAACATTAGAGGTGATTTATTCTTCCAAAGCAAACATACCTTTGCACACTGTTGCTGACTAGTATTCCAAAGTTTCTTTTTGCTCTCAGTTTCTCTTCCTCACTCAACTAATGCGACCCCAGTGCTGACAGAGAGTGGCTGGGAGGGGCAAACTAGGATTCTGCGCAGACATCTAATGTCCTCCTTATTAACCAATGATGTCACTGGTTGTTGCAATGCCGGTGGCTAGAAGGTTGTAATTATGTACAATGAAATTCTGTAGTTTTGTGCAACTAGAAGACAGGCTTGATTCACCCCTGGCTTGTATATAATTGTTTGGCATTTTTTTGGATTTTTACCAAGGCACCCCTGAAGAAATCTGTAGGCACCCCAGGTTGCCTCGGCACCCTGGTTGAAAAAGGCTGCGTTACCATCATGCATGTGGACAGGGCCGTCTTTAATATTGATTGGACCTTGGGCGAAAATTTTCATGGGCCCCTGAGCTGAACTAGCTAGGTCACATGATATTGACATCACACATGTGGGCGTGTATACAGGCTGCACTGGAAATCTCCTCCTACCTGAACTCTCAGCACTGGAGAAACTGTGCAGTTTATCACTGACCGTCATATACAGATCAGCCAAAAAGGTATAAAGGGTATATAGTGGGCTACACCCAGACTGGGTTCCAGTGTGCATTTAAGTGGCCATTGTACCTGCTGTCAAGTGACATAAATAGAAATTACCAAACAAATATCTAGTAAGCTAGTAAAAAAAAATGAGCTAATCATAAAAAAAATGATGTAAATCTCCGCAGCAGGGGCACAAACAGCAGTGAAGTGAAGAGATTCTAACTCTTCCAACTCTATCTAAAGCTAAAAGAAAAAGTTTTGGGGTTAAGTATTCTTTAATGTATTAGTAAAGCTGCTGCCCAGAAATTAATGTGATTTACATATACCGTGTATAAATCAACACCACGGTTTTGGTAGCATAGTGGCAATATTTATATATTTGGTAAATATAAATGAAATAAGCATTACTTTAATGTAATTATGTGGGAGAGGCACGTTGGAGAAGCTACTAGAGTTTTGCATTAATGCACTATAAATGCAGTTAAAAACAATTTCTTATATATTGCAGCCGGTGTGTCTGCCAATAACAATTGCTAAGGGTACAGTCTCTTGCCAGTTACTTAACCTAATATGACAAGACCATAAATCAATGGCTGACTGATGGGATTGTCAATGTTTTTGTTTCTAATACAGTAGATAATGATTTGTGGAAGGTTAGGAATTGTATTATGAATTTACTCCATTTTTATTATAATTCACTGTACGGTTGTTGCCAGCAAATCAGTTGTCTAACTTTCACATTGTGGCAATAAGTTTTGTGTGATCTCTTTTTTTTCCTCTTTCTCACTGTTAAGGAGAGGCAAAGCCAGGGAGTAAATATTCTGCTTTTCCCATAGAACACAGCCTTGAACTGTCAGAAGTGTCACAGGTTAATGGCACGGCTCAGCTCCATTTATCTTATTCTGACAGCTCACCCAGCCTAACACAATGTAACAACATTTTTTTCTGGACCAGGTGACAGTCCTGGCCCCTTTCCTCTGAAAACTGTTCGCCCCAAAAGACATTAAAAATAGTTTTGGATGTCAGTGCAAGCGTACAGTACACAATACCTTGGATTTTTTAAACTATAAAATGCAAACTTTATGATGGCTTTGAAAGTTTGTTTTGGTATACAGAACACATAAAAAGTAGTGCTACCTACATTATTATATTACCTAATTAATAACAATGGAAATACTAGTTGCCCGGCTAGAATGCATTCTCTGCTGCTTCAGTCCTTCGGGTTACTAACTCAGATTGTTAGCCAGATTCAGATAGACTGGCTTACTTTTGCGGCGGCGTAGCGTATCGCATATACGCTACGCCGGTGTAAGTCAGAGAGGCAAGTGCTGTATTCACAAAGCACTTGCCTCCTAAGTTACGGCGGCGTAGCGTGAATGGGCCGGCGTAAGCGCGCCTAATTCAAATGAGGATGCGGGGTGTGTTTTATGTAAATTACTAGTGACCCGACGTGATTTACGTTTTTTACGAACAGCGCATGCGCTGTCCGTGGACATAGCCCAGTGTGCATTGCTCCAAAGTACACCGCAAGGACGTATTGGTTTTGACGTAAACGTAAATTACGTCCAGCCCCATTCACGGACGACTTACGCAAACAACGTAAATTTTTCAAATTTTGATGCGGGAACGACGGCCATACTTAACATTGACTAGGCCAGCTATTTGTTCGACTAACTTTACGCCGGGAATAGCCTTATGTAAACGGCGTATCTTTACTGCGACGGGCAAGCGTACGTTCGTGAATCGGCGTATCTCGCTGTTTTACGCATTCTAGGTGTAAATCAGCGTTCACGCCCCTAGCGGCCGGCGGAACTAGACAGCTAAGATATGACGGCGCAGGCTAGGTTTAAGTGTATCTCAGTTTGAGCATACACTTAAACATACAACGGCTTAGATTCTGAGTTACGACGGCGTATCTACTGATACGCCGGCGTAACTCTTTGTGAATCTAGCCATGTATATCCAGATAAGGCCTTAAACATCTCCTTGACTATATTTGTTAGAGGTCAGTCACTGGCCATAGCAGCATACATATTCAATTCATGAAAGGTTTGTTTTTGGGGTCATTCAAACCAGAACATGGTGCAGCATTCTGTGTGCGTTTCCCGCATGTGCTGAAAAAACGCTCAGGGTGTGTGATCGGCTGCGTGTGCGTATTCCTAACCACACAGTAAATCGCAAATCGCAAATTCAGTGTGTTTGCCTGTGCTAGATTGCATGGTACCACGGTCCATGCAATTCCGTGCAGTGCATTTCTGAAAAGTAGTACATGTATTATTTGTGTGTGATCCAGTGCGATTTCAGCTCACTCAAATGGATGGGCTGACAATTGCACCGCACTGAATCGCACAGAAATGGAAAAAAAAAATGTGGACTGTGTTCATGTATGATTCAGGTGTGAACTAGCCCTTAAAGTGCTCCTAAACCCAGGGCCCTGTATTCACTATATCTTGTTTCCCACAGTACAGAGAACACGGAAATGCAATTATTTTATTAAATATAAACTGCTAAATACTTTTTCTAATTAGCAGTATATAGCAGTCTTATTACTTCTATCGGTATCTGGTTAAAGCTTGTAGGAGGAGTTTTCTTCACCTCTGATTGTCCTATGAGGCTGCAGGACCCCTGACCCTCTGTCTGGGCTGTGCTGATTGGTCCTGTTCTAATCACATACACCCTCCCAAGAAAAAGAAAAAAACTCAATAGCAATACACACCAAACTGAGCATGTGCAGAGTGTCCCCAAGGCTCTCTATTATTAAGAGATAGATTGGGGATTGGGGACTGTGGAAGAAGGGGAGGATCAGAGAAGACAGGATAAAACAACCTTTTTACACAATGCGCGTGATTATCCCCTTAGGTTCTACAGTGAGTATAACAAGCATGCTTTACTGCATATACAGACTGATTTTACTGCTCAAACACACATGCGCAGTAAAGCAGTGGATAGTGTCAATAGAGCAGTGGACTGTGTCAGTAGGGATGAGATTGGTGTCAGTAGTTTTTTTCTTTATTATTTTATTTTGTTGTCATTTTTTATTATTATTATTATTATTTTTTATAATTTTGTTAGGAGCCCCATTGAGGGGCTTTAGTGAAATAGCAGAGAAAGGGACTGAGGATAGATTCTCTAGTGCTTTTCTCTGTAGCCTCAGCTGCCACAGGGGGTAAGGGTATTCGGCAAGGGAAATCTGAATTGCACAGGGTGATTAGGGTGTGCCCAGGCACAACCAGCACACCCTGTGCGCACACCTATGCCCCACACTTTTTCTATTTAGCATAGGTGTGTGCAGGGGTGTGCCGGATGTGCCTGGGCACACCCTAATCTAATCACTGGTGCCTATAAGCATATGGCTCTGTGTGCAGGTTCTCTTTTATCACCCCCAAATTCACAGTGCATGTTTGAGTGTCTAAAGATTTTTTTAATCAGGGAGGGATAAGGCAGGGGACTTTTCCTTTAATTTGTGGAGGGATACAGAAGCTCAGAGCCTCAGAATTCGATAGTGCTTTCATAGTTCCGGCTGCAGGGGGCAGGGTTGCCACTTACATTGAATTGAGAAGTGTCCCTTCATTCCTCTGCCACCATTTCCATACACACACACACACACACACACACACACATGTGTTTGAGTTTTGGGGTGCATACCCTAATGCAATAGGCTACGTGCACATATGCTATTTAGTATATAAGTAGATAGGCCTATGTTTGTACACACATACCACACCTTAATGTAGCCCTGCCTTCTCTCCTTACAGAAATATCCCTATCTTTCAGAATGTATAGTAATATGGCTAGTAGGGAAAAATTAGCTTTGCTGTTAATGTGTAACTTGGTGTAAATCATAACTAATTTGTGTATCAAAAAGCTTGGTAAGTTGACTGAGCCAGCAAGGTCCACTGGTACAGCTATGTACTTATCCATACCCCTTTGTCATGGCGAAAGAAAGATAAAAAAGATTGATCTCATGCTCTCATACTTTAAATTGTTAGATAGCTGTTTTTTTTTCTAAATCGGAATAATCTTGGAATACAAATACTTATGTTTCAGGTGCCTGCAGCAGTCTTCCATAATTGGAAAATTAATTTACTGTTCCTGAGTAAATGGCACGGCAGCTTTAGGCCATAAGAGAATCCAATATAGCATTTAACATTAAATGGGTCAGTGACTCATAAATATGGCTGCTTGACTTTGCTGTGCTAGCGTTTTTAATTCATGCACTTTTTATATTACATGAGATTAATTATTTATTAAAGTTAAATAGACTGGTTTGTGGCACTTGGTTTTATTTCAGAGGCTGATTTAATTTGTAACACAATTTGTATCGGTCATAGGTTAAACTAACCATAATGGATTCCTCCCTGGGTCATTTGGAAGAAATCAGAATTAGTGGACTTCTATCTATTCTGAAAGTATTATATGGACACATCTTCTGGGGCTGGGATTTAGGTGTGGTAGATATTTTATGCATTTCACATCATTTAAATATATGCAGTTGTAATGTGTGATAGACTAAAACATCGGGAGGCTTTATGCATGGCTGAGCTCACCATGGTGTCCAATAAATCACTTGTCAGGATACAGAGAAATGGAGACATGAATGCAATACATAATGACATGTGGTAGATGGGTAAGAAGAAGGAGGAAAGCAAGTGTAGCAGATACTAGGGGAATCACTACTCCTTATAATTGCACATTTACTTTGCCCATCCTTATAAACAGACTTAAAATGTGGATAATTTAATTTTCATCTTTTTAATGAGCAACAAATTCATCAGGGAGGACGGATGTGTTCTCATTTTACACATGTTTAATTTACAATGATTTAAAAAGCACCATATGTCAGATCAACCATTGTGTTTAAATGACATGGTCTAACTTAAAACAACACTGATCACCAGGGGAATTATGGATGCTGGATTGTGAGGAGGTGACACATGAAGCACGAAGGTATTGTCTCCCAGCCAAGCACACATAGTGCTGTAGACTATTTACAGAGACATCGATACTCAACAGAGTTTCATGAGTGTGATAATATGAATTGTGGTTCAGGTCCATGCTGGCAGGAACACTGCAGGTCTTCTCAGTGAAGTATGATCTGGGATTAGACATGTGGTGGTAGACACACCTTTAGTGTTCAGAAGGTCAATTCTAAGCAGACAAGAAAAAACAATAAATTGATGTAAAATTTCAAATACATTAGTGTTTTTGGAACATAATCTAAACTGACATCCAAGAGCTGAAATAGATCTGATGTGAAAAAAATCAGGCATACAAAAAAATGCTTCTATCAGGACAATAATAATGTATTGGAAAAGTTTACAGATCTCTAATTAGATATGCAATTGGTGTTCCATTTTGGTATTACCTCTATGCAAGTATATATATTTTTTTCCACTTGGAGCATTACCGGTATGTTCATTTGTGTTGTCCATTCCCCAATAATACAGGGAGTGCAGAATTATTAGGCAAGTTGTATTTTTGAGGATTAATTTTATTATTGGACAACAACCATGTTCTCAATGAACCCAAAAAACTCATTAATATCAAAGCTGAATATTTTTGGAAGTAGTTTTTAGTTTGTTTTTAGTTTTAGCTATTTTAGGGGGATATCTGTGTGTGCAGGTGACTATTACTGTGCATAATTATTAGGCAACTTAACAAAAAAAAATATATACCCATTTCAATTATTTATTTTTACCAGTGAAACCAATATAACATCTCAACATTCACAAATATACATTTCTGACATTCAAAAACAAAACAAAAACAAATAAGTGACCAATATAGCCACCTTTCTTTGCAAGGACACTCAAAAGCCTGCCATCCATGGATTCTGTCAGTGTTTTGATCTGTTCACCATCAACATTGCGTACAGCAGCAACCACAGCCTCCCAGACACTGTTGAATGAATGAATGAAAAAAAAATGAATGAAAAATTTATAGAGCGCAACACATGCGAACTGAATCGCTTCTGGGCGCTAGTTGTCTGTGACTCATGACCTCAAAAGAGCAGAGTTTTGATCCGTCTTCTGAAAATCAGGTGGTTTTCCTCCAACCGAATGCTGGTTGGTAAAGCGTTCCATAGTCTAGGACCCTGGAAAGCAAACCTTCTTTCTCCTTTGGATTTGTATTTAGTTTTTGGTATCCTGACCAGATTTTGGTCGGTGGATCGCAAAACGCGATTCGAATTGTGAGGTTCTATCTTGTCGCAAAGATATTGCGGAGCCTTCCCATGGATGCACTTATGTGTCAGGCAGAGTGCTTTAAATGCAATTCTGTCTTTTACTGGCAGCCAGTGAAGGGTTCTCAGCGAAGGTGAGATTGATTCCCATTTTTTTTTCCCAGTCACCAGTCTGGCGGCCGTATTCTGTACGACTTGCAGGCGGGAGATTTGGTACTTTGGGAGTCCGAGGTACAGTGCGTTGGCATAGTCCAGTCTGGAGTTTATGATTGTTCCCACCACGACTGCTATGTCTTCTTTAGGGATAAATGGAATAAGTCTGCGTAGTAGGCGCAACAGATAGTGCGCTCCGCTGACTACTGACCCTATTTGTGCGTCCATTGTCATGAAGGTGTCAAAGATGACCCCGAGACTTTTGACTTTGGAGCTAGGGTTGATGATTTGCCCCAGAATGGGCGGTGGAGTCCAAGTTGTTACCACTTGACTCTTTCGGCTGGCCTGAAACACAAGGAGTTCTGTTTTAGAACTGTTGAGTTTAAGATGGCTATTGGTCATCCAGTTGTCAATCAAAGCAAGACATTTCTCTAAACTTGGATGATGATTCTTTTTGTTGCCGATGCGCAAGTATAGTTGCGTATCGTCTGCATAAGAGTGATAAAGTAGTTCTTGGCTACTGATAATATCAAAGAGAGGGCGCAGATAGATGTTGAAAAGCACCGGTGACAGGGGGGATCCTTGGGGGACTCCACATGACACCGTGCGCCTCTCAGACGTGAAAGAACCCAATTTAACTGTTTGTGAACGGTTTTCAAGAAAGGAAGAAAACCATGGTAAATCACCTTCTGCAACTCCTGCTACCGAAGCTAGTCGCATCAGTAACAGTTTGTGATCTACCGTGTCAAAGGCTGCGCTTAGGTCCAGCAGAATTAGGAGACAAGATTCTCCTTCATGCGGCCTCGAGGGCGTCGTCCCATATTTTAAGTAAGGCCGTTTCTGTCCCGTGTCCAGGACGGAAGCCTGATTGTAATGGATCCAGTAGGTTGTGGGTATCTAGATGCTGTTGCAGCTGTTGTACCACTATTTTCTCCATTATCTTAGAGAGAACGTTTAGGCCTGTTATGGGGCGGCGGTGAATTGGGTCCTTGGGATCCAGATTCGGTTTTTTCAGGATGGGCTGGATTATGCCCTCTTTCAGCATGGATGGCACTATGCCTTCCTTAAAAGATTGATTTATAAGCTGTGTGATGGGTGGTGCCAGAATGTCGGCACAATCCTTCAACAGATTAGTAGGGATGATATCATTGGGCGATGTGCTGTTCCGCAAGGCACCGATGATATTTTTTGTGGTGTCGCTGGAAATAGGCTCCAGAGTGAATTTTGTCGAGTGCAGAAAATTTCTGCGGGAATTTTGTGGCTGATTGATAGCCGGATTGAGGTGGGTATTGTTTTTCAGAATACTTTCCCGGATTCTTTCAATTTTGCTAATGAAGAAATCCGATAGTTCATTACAGAACTCTTGGGTGTCTGAGTTGGGGACTTCAAGACATCCCGGATTCATGGTCTGGGTGACCATTTTGAATAGTTCGCGGGGGCGATTTAGGGAACTGTTAATCGCCATAGAAAAATGGTGTTTCTTGGCTTTGAAAATTTCTTTGTGATATCGTGTTGTTATTGCTCTGTAGAAGATAAGATTATCCTCTGCAGGGTTTCTTTTCCAGGCGGCTTCCGCCCTCCTGCGCTCTTGCTTCAGAAGCGATAGCTGGTTGTTATACCAGCCAGACTTTTTCCTGCGGCTGCCGAATTTGCGTTTCGGTGCTACTAAGTCGGCTGAGTGTAGTAAGGCTGCGTTTATGGCGTCCAGTGTATCAGCGGCTGTTTGCTGAGGCTGGATTGTTTTGATTTTGTTTCTCAAGGTAGATTTGAAGAGTTCCGAGCGGAGCTTCTTCTGAGACCTAGCCCAGTGTATTGTCACCGGTTTTGGTGCTTTTGACACTGGGGGGATTTTGGAGATTGTGAACTTGATTGCATGGTGGTCTGTCCATGGCAATGGTTCATTTTCTAAAATGCTTATTTCCAGATTTTGTCTGAAAATTAGGTCAAGTGTGTGACCTGAAGCATGAGTGGGCCCGCATATAAGTTGCTGTAGTCCTAATCTATCTAGGTGATCAATGCAGGCGTCCGCAATGGGATCCTGTGTGGAGTTAGCCCACAGGTTGAAATCCCTGAGTAGCAAAAGATGTTTGCTGTTGAGGGTATAAGTGGATATAAACTCCGTTAATGATGGCAAAAACTGCGATTTAGGCCCAGGTGGCCTATAGCAGAGGAGAATGTGAACAGTCTCCTGGGGGGAGGTTTGGAGCTGAAGAGTAAGGGTTTCCATGAATGGAAGAGGATTTTGCAGGGCTGGTTTAGTGATTGCGATGTGATTCTTATGGATCACCGCAAGGCCTCCTCCTCTTTGCCCTATTCTGTTTTCTGTTATTAGGTGATAGTTTTCTGGCACCAGTTCATCGAGAATGGTGTTACAGTCGTCTGAGAGCCAGCTTTCTGTAATAAAGAGGCAGTCTAGATCGTTTTGTAGTAAGAAATCGTGGATTTCTGATCGGTGTTTTACTGCCGATCTTGTATTAATCAAAACACATGATATGTGTTTTGGCTGTGTCAAGTGGTTAAAATTTTTGATGATCGATCGTCGATCGACTCTCCAGAGTTGGTCTATTTTTAAGGCCTTTTTGGTGACGGCTGGTAATGTAGTTGCGAATTGTCTCAGATCTCGAATGGAGTCCGCAGAGTAACGCAGATTACCCATTATTGCCTGTCACTGTGGGGGGGTTGATGATTTAAGTTATAATTGGAGGGAGGATTCACAGAATCCTTCCTCTTGATCTTGGTCCGGAGGAAGGCGAAAAAACCCCTGGCAGAGCTGAGCCAATATGCTGTCACGGGGAAAAATTCCTTCCTGATCCCTGAGGGGCGATCGGCTGCAAAGCCCTGGACCAAGTATCGTAGGGTAGAGGGAGGAGAGGAGGGTGACAGGTGTCCCTGTTCTGAGGGGGTACCAAGCCTCAGATTTGTCTGGGTAGTGTTAGCTTTTTCTTTTATTAAAAAGTAAAAAACACTGCTGATTGCTAATCCCGGGAGGACGGGGTCCTCCAGGGATATGGGGGGGGGGAGTTTCTTTCCTAGGACTAGCGCATTTCCGGCTGGATTTGTTCCTGGCTGCGGCGCGCCGCTAGGCCGCGGCTGAAGCCGCGGTGTTTCCTGATTACGGCGGCCGCAAAAGAGTCAGGCCTGGCGCGGATGCGGAGAAAAACGGCCGCCCGCGCAGTGCAAGAGACGTGCGAGATGCGGGGCGATCGTGGGTGGTTGTATGGGGACCGATGTGGGTTGCAGTAAGCAGTGTCCACAGTGTCCACAGTTGGAATCGCTGGGGTGGCTGTCCTTACAAGGACGGTTCTCAGTGATTCCAGGGGGATAGACCTGAGAAGCAGGGATAGAGTCTTACCAGTGAGAGAGCTGGTCAGTCCAAGAGCTGCAGGTGGGAAAACGGCAGCAAGGCAGCAAGGTGCTGGAAGCGAGCGGAGGCGACGGAGAGGAACCCCTGCCTGTCTGGGACCAGGAGCCACACGTCCTACTACTAGGGCCGTGCGCCGATTACTGCTGGCCCAGTTCTAGCCCTGGGGAGGAGTCAGAGTCAGAGTGCTTCTGTTCAGAGAGGTGTACTGTTTTCCCTCCTTGTAAATCTCACATTTGATGATGGACCACAGGTTCTCAATGGGGTTCAGATCAGGTGAACAAGGAGGCCATGTCATTAGTTTTTCTCCTTTCATACCCTTTCTTGCCAGCCACGCTGTGGAGTACTTGGACGCGTGTGATGGAGCATTGTCCTGCATGAAAATCATGTTTTTCTTGAAGGATGCAGACTTCTTCCTGTACCACTGCTTGAAGAAGGTGTCTTCCAGAAACTGGCAGTAGGACTGGGAGTTGAGCTTGACTCCATCCTCAACCCGAAAAGGCCCCACAAGCTCATCTTTGATGATACCAGCCCAAACCAGTACTCCACCTCCACCTTGCTGGCGTCTGAGTCGGACTGGAGCTCTCTGCCCTTTACCAATCCAGCCACGGGCCCATCCATCTGGCCCATCAAGACTCACTCTCATTTCATCAGTCCATGAAACCTTAGAAAAATCAGTCTTGAGATATTTCTTGGCCCAGTCTTGACATTTCAGCTTGTGTGTCTTGTTCAGTGGTGGTCGTCTTTCAGCCTTTCTTACCTTGGCCATGTCTCTGAGTATTGCACACCTTGTGCTTTTGGGCACTCCAGTGATGTTGCAGCTCTGAAATATGGCCAAACTGACGGCAAGTGGCATCTTGGCAGCTGCACGCTTGACTTTTCTCAGTTCATGGGCAGTTATTTTGCGCCTTGGTTTTTCCACACGCTTCTTGCGACCCTGTTGACTATTTTGAATGAAACCCTTGATTGTTCGATGATCACGCTTCAGAAGCTTTGCAATTTTAAGAGTGCTGCATCCCTCTGCAAGATATCTCACTATTTTTGACTTTTCTGAGCCTGTCAAGTCCTTCTTTTGACCCATTTTGCCAAAGGAAAGGAAGTTGCCTAATAATTATGCACACCTGATATAGGGTGTTGATGTCATTAGACCACACACCTTCTCATTACAGAGATGCACATCACCTAATATGCTTAATTGGTAGTAGGCTTTCGAGCCTATACAGCTTGGGGTAAGACAACATGCATAAAGAGGATGATGTGGTCAAAATACTCATTTGCCTAATAATTCTGCACTCCCTGTAGATGTAACAAGGTCTTCTCAATGAGTTGGACTAGTTTTTGAGCTTGAAATAGGGCTCTGGTCATAGCCTGAAGCTCAGCACTTTCTAAAGGTACATCACCTGGATAGTCAAATATACAATTCTTAGGGCCTCTGGGAATAATAGCATGGAATATGTGTTCTAGGAGCAGTAGTATTCCATCCCAGTAATGGATAAGCTTTAAACAATGCCAAACGTGAAGTAAATCTCTTACATCTATACTTTAAGGGGTTGGAAAGCATTTTCATAGTTAAAAGTCAATGAGGTGTATTATGTGTTTTAAAGAAAAAATATGTGAAGAATGCAGCGTACACACGACTGTTTTTCGAGTTGTAAAAAATTACGTTTTTTTTAAATGTCATTAAAAACAACCGTGTGTGGGCTCCAGAGCATTTTTCACAATGTAAAAAATGGGCATTAGAAATTTAGACGTCAAAAAAACATAGGAAAAAGGGGAAAGATAGATGAGGAGAGTGGAAACTCTCTGGTTACCAGTTTTATTGTGAGTTACAAAATATATTAAAGGTTCATAAAAATGTAGATACATGTGTCTAAAGTTAGGCTTTAAAGGGGTTGTAAAGGTACATTTTTTATTTTCTAAATTGGTTCCTTTAAGCTAGTGCATTGTTGGTTCACTTACCTTTTCCTTCGATTTCCCTTCTAAATGTTTTTTTTCTTTGCCTGAATTTCTCACTTCATGTTCCTCCTGAGTAAGCTTGCCCCCATTATCCAAGCCATTTGAAAACAAAAGAAAAACCTTTAGAAGGGAAATTGAAGGAAAAGGTTAGTGAACCAGCAATGTACTAGCTTAACTAGTAGCCGACCAGCCACCGTCATTATACGGCGGCAGGTCGGCTCTCCTGGGCGAGAGCCCGTAGCTATACGTCCTATCGTATAGCCGCCACTAGGGGGCGCGTGCGCGCCGCCGGAGGGGCGCGCGCGCGCTCCCCGCTCGCCCCCGACTCCCGTGCGTGTGCCCGGCGGGCGCGATCGCCGCCGGGCACACGCGATCGCTCGGTACAGAGCGGGGAACGGGAGCTGTGTGTGTAAACACACAGCTCTCGTTCCTGTCAGCAGGGGAAATGCTGATTTTCTGTTCATACAATGTATGAACAGAAAATCAGTGTTTCCCCTAGTGAGGCCACCCCCCCCCCCCACAGTAAGAACACACCCAGGCATACTTAACCCCTTCCCCGCCCCCTAGTGTTAACCCCTTCACTGCCAGTGGCATTTTTATAGTAATCTAATGCATTTTTATAGCACTGATCGCTATAAAAATGCCAATGGTCCCAAAAATGTGTCAAAAATGTCCGAAGTGTCCGCCATAATGTCGCAATACCGAAAAAAAAATCGCTGATCGCCGCCATTACTAGTAAAAAAAATATTAATAAAAATGCCATAAAAATACCCCCTATTTTGTAAACGCTATAACTTTTGCGCAAACCAATCAATAAACGCTTATTGCGATTTTTTTTACGAAAAATATGTAGAAGAATACGTATCGGCCTAAACTGAGGAAAAAAAATGTTTTTTTATATATTTTTGGGGGATATTTATTACAGCAAAAAGTAAAAAATATTCATTTTTTTCAAAATTGTCGCTCTATTTTTGTTTATAGCGCAAAAAATAAAAAACGCAGAGGTGATCAAATACCACCAAAAGAAAGCTCTATTTGTGGGAAAAAAAGGACGCCAATTTTGTTTGGGAGCCACGTCGCACGACCGCGCAATTGTCTGTTAAAGCGACGCAGTCCCGAATCGCAAAAAGTACTCTGGTCTTTAGGCAGCAATATGTTCCGGGGGGTAAGTGGTTAAAGAAACCTATTTAGAAAATAAAAACAAACCTTCACAACCCCTTTAAGGCATATCTAAGCAAAAGAAGAGTAAGAGCATACAGCATTGAAGGAAGATAAAGCAAAAGAAAATGAGATCCTTCATTAGGGCTTTAAATACTATTTCCTTTTCTGCATAGAATGAGAACAATTCACTTGTTGCATATATTATAAGCGGGCTTAATTTGGGTAATAAGGATTTTTTTAAAATCTATCTATCTATCTATCTATCTATCTATCTATCTATCTATCTATCTATCTATCTATCTATCTATCTATCTATCTATCTATCTATCTATCTGTCTATCTGTCTGTCTGTCTGTCTGTCTGTCTGTCTGTCTGTCTGTCTATCTATCTATCTATCTATCTATCTATCTATCTATCTATCTATCTGTCTATCTATCTATCTGACTGTCTATCTATCACCTATGCATATCATGACTGAAGTATTTCTGTGAAATTGCTGTTGCTATGTTGATTGCATACGGTTTAACAATACAGTACAGTAAAACCTAATAGTAATCCAAAGCACCTGTATTTTTTACAGGGTATACACTAGAAGAGAGGTGCCTCTAAGTGTAGCAATATGTTTCTAAATGTTATACCTTCGTTAAATGTAACCATATTGTACACTTAGAGGCTCCTCTCTTCTCTTTTATACTCAGTTGTGACATGACGCTACTCTTATATTAAGACATCGCTTGTATATCAAGGCAAAATGTATTAAAACATTTTGCTTGTCTTGCAAAACGCTCTCAAACCAAGTTACTCTCAAACCAAGGTTGTACTGTATGTGTATACAGTATGTGTGGATGTATAACTTTATTAATGAGTCATTTTGTCACAGTACCATGCCTAAGCTCCAATAAGTATGCACACACATGTGGAGATCATCACTGGAATACTGCATTCTGATAGACAGCAAGCACTTAAGTCTTTTGAAGTCTGTAAAGCCAAAATAGTAAGACTTTATGTACATAAGTATTACTTAAAGTCAGCGTAACCTCATTGTAACCTTTTCTATTTCCTTCTTGTAATAATAACCTGCATGCTTTTTTTTTGAAATAGTACAAATGATTTTTTAGAGAGGAGTAAACCTTCTCTTGTATAGATGTAATATGATTGCTACTTATGAAGCAATTTCAATCTTCTAGGTTTGAGTCGGGTTTTAATTACAGTGTTTCCGCACAGATTTAGTGTTTTACACTTGACAGCCAACTTTCATTTTAGCATGCTGGCCATACAATCATATATGCAATACACTGTCCTCTGGTTTAATATGTTACCTTTCCTCTTGTTCTTTATATGTGCTCAAGAAGTGTTTTGGTTTAATCCCGAATCTGATTGACATTCAGTTATAAGCACTATTGCATCGCTCAGCATTAATGGAAGCTAAAACATCAAATACTCTATCAACAGACAAGGGGGCTTCAGAGTTATGGAAAAAAGAATTGTACACTTTAAAAAGAAAGTTGTTCTACACTGCTTTTCTCTGTCAGTGTACATGAATCATTTGTAGGTAAATGAGAAAGGAAGGTCAAATACATCATCACTTTACATATTACAGATATGAAAAGGAAAAAAAAAATGTTTTATTCAGCATCTCATCTATTGCAGTTGATGGAAGGATATTTTAAATATGTATTTCAGGGATGTAATGGACCTGGGAATTAGATTTTCTATGGATATCATATTTATAATGTCTCTAAGCTTTTGGCAAAATATTAGAATCAACCTTTCTAAAGTAAAATTTGTTTGCTGCCAATGCTCAGCTCCTTCTAAAATTGCCAGTTGCGGGCCATTATGCTGACCCTATACTTTCAATACATTTTGAGTCAGTGACCAGGAATAAACATAGGGATACGGGTTTCTGTCTTTTTTTTATGATTTTCATTTGCTGCATGCTGATTTCAAGTTTTACTGAGGTCAAAAATAGCCAGGCCACTAGCATTTTTAGGAGATCAGGAAAAGCTTACATATTTCTCTCATGACAGCTTTTATCTAAAGTTAAACTAAAGTCAGGAGTCCTTATTGTAATGCCTTTTCTACATTAATGACTCATCGTGCCAAAGAGTAAGCACAACTAACATTTACCGAATAAGATCTTTGAAATACCAGCCCCTAATTTTCTGGCAGGAAAGGCTTTCCTTAAATGTTTCGTCATCATAGAAAAGTCCCATTGTCAAATTTTTACTATTGTTTCTTTTTTTTATTGTGTATTAATATTTATGAATATTGTAATTATTGCAACTTTATAGATGTAGTTAGGATATAACAATTTGTATCCTAAATACATTCATAAAGTTGCAATAATGACAATTATTTATGGCCATAAATATTGATACACAATAAAAAACAAAAACAGAAAAAAAAAATAGTTTATGTTGTGCTGCTCCTTTTTATCCCCTCTCTATGCACTGTCACATTAGTGTTTTATAGTATCATTTCATGCAATGGAGATAAAATGCAGACAAATATTAGACAAACCTGTAATTTTAGTAACGAATGGGACACTTAAATGAAAATGTTTTAGATACTGTATTGTGTATAGCAGGGCTTTTTTTCAGGGGGAACTTGGGGGAACTCAGTTCCACCACCTTTGGCTCAGACCCTGCTCACCACAATCACTTGTAAACACAGAAGTTCAGTTTCTGTGTTTACAAGTGACAGCTCTGCACTCTGTGTGTAACCCCCCCCTGAACTCTGCATTCTGTATGTAATGCAATCCTGGTATTTAATGCCCTTTTAAGACCCTTCTACTGTTTGTGAAATCTGAACGGGTCGTGGTTGAGTTCCTGCACCTATTTTCTGAGAAGAAAAGCTCTGGTGTATAGGTATTGGATCTTTAAAGAGTTTGTCAAGCCAAAATTGGAAAAAAAAAGGTCTGTAGTACTGCTCTGCAATTCTTGCAACTTTGTCCATGCATTATCCCTTTTAAGACCATGCAAGTGTAGAAAACACAGCAGGTTATTTATGAAAGGCAAATCCACTTTGCACTACAAGTGCAAACTACAAGTGCAAAGCGCACTTGACATTGAACTGAAAGTGCACTTGGAAGTGCAGTCGCTGTAGATCCGAGGGGGACATGCAAGGAAAATAAAAAACAGCATTTTATCTTGCACATGATTGGATAATAAAATCAGCAGAGCTTCCCCTCATTTTAGATCTACACCTCAAATTTACAGCGACTGCACTTCCAAGTGCACTTGCAGTACAATTTCAAGTGCACTTTGCACTTGTAGTCTGCACTTGTAGTGCAAAGTGGATTTGCCTTTCGTAAATAACCCCCAAAGTGTTGATTTGTCAGAATGCACTCCGCTATTATGTCCTGTTGTGGGCGGACAACACATTTTGTGACATAAATTACATTGACCTTCCCAGTAACATTTGCTAAACTTCTCAGTCACTACCACTCTCAGTTCTCTATAGCACATGGACACATCATTCTGTAGCCCAAGATCCAAGATTAGAACTGGGAGGGCTCTTAGATTGTACACAAGGGGCTGGATTCAGATACCTGAGCGCATCTTTCTTCCGGCGTAACGTATCTCCGATACGTTACGCCGCTGTAACGTATCTACGCTGCTGTAACTTTGGGCGCAAGTTCTGTATTCAGAAAGAACTTGCGCCCTTATTTACGGCGGCGTAACGTATGTGTTGCGGCATAAGGCCGCGTAATTCAAATGGGGATGTTGGGGGCGTGTTGTATTTAAATTTGACTTGACCCCGCGTTTTTTAAGTTTTTTTTGAGGGGAGCATGCGCCATCCGTAAAATATCCCAGTGTGCATTGCGCCAAAGTACGCCGCAAGGATGTATTGGAATCGATGTGAACGTAAATGACGTCCAGCCCTATTCGCGAACGACTTACGCAAACAACGTAAACATTTTAAAATTCGACGCAGGAACGACGGCCATACTTAACATAGGATACGCCGCACATACCCCTCATATAGCAGGGGTAACTTTACGCCGGAAAAAGCCTAACGCAAACGACGTAAAAAAAAAAGCGCCGGGCGGTCGTTCGTTTCTGAATCGGCGTAAATACTAATTTGCATATTCCTTGCGTAAACATACGGAAGCGCCACCTAGAGGCCAGCCAGAAAATGCAGCCTAAGATACGACGGTGTAAGACACTTACACCTGTCAGATCTTAGGGATATCTATGCGTAACTGATTCTCTGAATCAGGCGCATAGATACGACCTCCCGCACTCAGAGATACGACGGCGTATCAGGAGATACGCCGTTGTATCTTGTCTCTGAATCTGGCCCAAGGTGTGCAGAGGACATAGGATTACCCTGAATTTTTGACAATGACTAGTATGTTTATCAGACCAAAAGATATAAAATAAGATAAGTTCATGGTTGGGCATTACAGACACTTTAAACTTCTGACAAGTTTTCCTGTCACTAGGATAAAAATAGCAACATGAGAGGGAGCTCCAGACTCAGCTCTCTTTCTGTGTGCTGTGTGAATAGGGGTGCATCCCTTCCCTCTAATCAGCTCCCAGAGCTCTCCTCACTGAGCGCTGTAAAGTAATGTCAGCTCTCCGTCCCCCTTTTTTTAACTCTCGGGATAGCTTTGAAAGCTTTGAATGAATGTAAAGAAGGGAAAACTGCAGATAAACAGGTACAACTTATGTAGAATGCTTTGTTTCATCTCTATATCACCTGAGGGAAGTCACTTCACTGGGTATATGTGAGGGTTTAAACTTGATGCTGCCACTTCCACCACCTGCTTCTGACATCACCCATGCTCTGAGTCCTGATAGAGACCAATGAAGACTCGGATGATCTGCAAAGACAGTCTGTGAATCATCAAACCAGCAACTCATCCATTTTCAGATTCCTTGTTACTAGGTTTCAGCCAGATAAAGCAAGCTACAAAGCAATCTTTATCTGCTGTCACTTTAGCTAACCCATATTGTTTTGAGAACATGTACTATGGTGTTTTTTCTGGGAAACTGATGGTAGCAGATCATGTAAGAGAATTATTTTTGATATGCACACATTAACCACTTCAGCCCTAAAAGGATTTACCCACGATCTGACCAGGCAATGTCTTGCGTCCCTTTAACTGACAATTGCGCGGTCATGCGAAGTTGTACACAAACAAAATGTATGTCTTTTTTTTCCCTCACAAATAGAGCTTTCTTTTGGTGGTATTTTATCACCTCTGTGGTTTTTATGTTTTGTGCTTCAGACAATTTTGAAAAAACAAACAAAAAAAAAAATATTTTTACTTTTTGCTATAATAGATACCGCAAAAAATAATAATTCTTCATCAGTTTAGACCAATATTTATTCTTCTACATATTTTTGGTAAAAGAAATTGCAATAAATGTATATTGATTGATTTGGGCAAACGTTATAGCGTCTACAAAATAGGGGATATACTGTATTAATTGCATTTTTTATTTATTATTTTGTTTACTAGTAATGGCGATGATCAGTGATTTTTAGCAGGACTGCGACAGATCGGACACTTTTGATACTTTTTTGGGACCATTGACATAAAAATGCACTGATTACTGTGTAAATGTCCCTGGCAGGGGTTACCACTAGAGGGGTGATCAAGGGGTAAATGTGTTCCCTGGGAGGTGTTTCTAACTGTGGGGGAATGGGACTGACTGGAGGAGGAGAGAGATCGCTGTTCCTGATCACTAGGAACAACAGATCTCTCTCTCCTCCCCTGTCAGAATGTGTATCTGTCTGTTTACATTGACAGATCCTTGTTCTGACTCTCTGTGGAGCGATCGCAGGTGACTGGTGGCCACCCTCTCTGGCTTCGCAGCTGACGTACACCTACGGCAGTTTGCGCAGCTGCGCCCACCTGCCACTGCATAACGACGGCGGCTGGTCGGCAACAGGTTAATTCATATTAATTAATGAAATATGAGCAAGGTTCCTCTGTAGTGTCTAAGGTGGTCACCTGCAGAAGAGAAATACACACTTGTATATAAAAATATTTTATAAAAAGAACCCTATAAATACGCAATGGTGAAAGACAGTTACCGTGTATGAAAAAAGAATATAGCTACGTATTCCCAAATTTCTACATTCTGAAGCCTCGTACACACGACCGAGGAACTCGACTGGGGAAACACATAGTTTTCCTCGTCGAGTTCCTTGTTAGGCTGTCGAGGAACTCGACAAGGCAAGTTTCTCCGTTGCCGTTGAGGAAATAGAGAATTTGCTCTCTTTTTGGCTCGTCAAGTTTCTCGACAGTTTCCTCGCCGAAAATGTACACCCGACCGGTTTCCTCGGCAAAAAAAAATATCTCCCAGCAAGTTTCTTGCTGTTTTTTGCCGAGAAACTCGGTCGTGTGTACGAGGCCTTAGTTTACTTTAGCTCCAAGTTCTATCCATTCCCTTTGTTTCAGTTTTCTTCTCTCTAGTCATTTCCCAAGAATCCACCTTCAATTATCTCAGATCTTTTTTATGCAAATAGCTTTTTTTGCAGACAAAGTGATTCTTTTGATGATTATTCGCTCTTCTTTAATTCCTTTACTGTAATACACTTAATGGAACCGTAAACAACAAGCTTCGTCTAGAACAGATGTTTTTCTCAAATGGTTTTATTCTCGGAAGAACTTTCCTGTTTATTAATAGGCAATCCTTTGCAGGAATGACCAAGTCATTTAAATAGAAGGGAGATTGTTTTCCCTCACAGATGTCCACCTATTGAAACTAGCGTGACTCTTGAATTAAAGACATTTGTTGATATGTTAATTGACTAAAAGGCTATATCAACAGCCGGTAAGGCATAACTGTCTTGTTCATACACATATGATTAACAGTATCATCTTTTCCCAAAATACCCAGAATATATAGATTTATCATGGTTGCTAACATTTATCTATAACAGAACTCTGTACCAGGATTGATATGCTATGTGTGTTCATTGCTGTTCTCTGTATTTTCCTTCTTTTTTTTTTTTGTACAAGGGAGTACTCTAGTTTATGTAAGAAACAGCTGGTGGAAAAGGTAGAAGTGCAGATAGATTTATTGCAACCTCTGAGCAGTAGATGGAAGGAATTACTGTAACTGCACAAGAGCTGCTCCACATGCTGGTTAACCAAACAAGTCATCCGTGGGTTCCAACCTCTTATTTATTTAGATACTGATGTTTTGATGCAATATTTGATTTAGGGACAATTAATCTTAAAAGTGGACACAAAGGAACCAACAGAACTACATATCTCTTGCAGGGTATTGTGAGTATATGTTGTTTATTGCTGGCTAAAAAGTGTTGGCAGGTGTATCCTGTCCTCCCAAAACCAAGACCTGGCACATCTAAACCACGATAGATCCCTCTCTATATTACTTCATATTAATACTAATACTACTATAATTATCAATAATAATAATAATTATAATATTGGACTGGAGATTTGGGCCTCGTACACGACTGAGTTTCTCGGCAAAAACCAGCAAGAAACTTGCTGGGATATTTATTTTGCAGAGGAAACCGGTTGTGTGTACACAAATTTTTCGACGGGGAAACTGTCGAGGATCCTGTCGAGCCAAAAAGAGAGCATGTCTTCTTTTTCCTCGACGGGAATGGAGAAACTTGCCTTGTCTAGTTCCTCGACAGCCTAACAAGGAACTCGACGAGGAAAACAATGTGTTTCGCCCTTCGAGTTCCTCGGTCGTGTGTACGAGGCTTGAGGGAAATCCCATTCCAGCAACAATCTGGGAAATCTGAAAAGATGAACATCCATGGCTTCTTTGCCTACATTCTTTTCATGGTGACTGATTGTTTTAGAAAATTATAGACACGGGAGTTGGACAATGCCACATGAGACAGGTACCAATGAAAAAAAAAAAAAAAATACTTCACAGTGAGGGCTTTTTTTGAGCTGTTTTGAGTGCAACATTGAAAATACACAAATCTTTTAAATAACATGCTTGTGGGATGCTTAAAGCTTTAGGCTGGCC
This sequence comes from Rana temporaria, assembly GCF_905171775.1. Lineage (NCBI taxonomy): Eukaryota > Metazoa > Chordata > Amphibia > Anura > Ranidae > Rana > Rana temporaria. Next base: position 464,520,706 of record NC_053489.1, on the reverse strand, counting down.
ATACATTATATTCATGTTCAATTTGCTTTAGATTTACTTTCAACTATGTAGTAGAAGGGTCCGTCTGATTTCATATAAACTGAATGCGTGTTTAGGTTTGACCGCATATTATATAGTTTTCGTAAGAAAATGATATGTCTGGCCAGCCTGATGTTACAAAACAGCATGGCTTTCATGGATAGTCTCAGTGACAGGTAAATTTAGTAGCCACACATGCTTTTTCATCAAGCAGTAATGGGACTGCTTTTGCTGGCAGATAGTAATTGGCCAGTAGTTCACTGAAGCTTTTCCAGTTCTCGCTGATTCAAGAACTTTCCAATTTCTGCCAAACTGTCATAAAAGTTTATGTGAACCCTCTCCTTTTAAAACAACCTATTCAGATTAAAATAGAAATGCAAGACTAACATTTGTCGGTATATACAGTATAATATATACAAAAAAATAAATATCTTTTGTTGTTTAAAGTGGATGTAAACCCCAATTTTTTTTGTTTTTGCTGGCACAATTTAGGGTATAAGATTTCCTATGATCTGTGTCAAGTCTTGCCACAAAGAGTTAATCCAGCTCTGAGCAATACTCTTTTATTGTTCAGTGAGATAAATCTTGACAAACAGAGAAAAACTTTGTCAAATCCTCCCCCTTGCTTTAAGTGACATGTTATTTACATGTCTCATGCACTAGCCTAATGCCCTGTACACACGATCAGTTCATCTGATGAAAACGGTCTGATGGATTTTTTCATCAGTTATCCGATGAAGCTGACTTTCATCAGTCTTGCCTACACACCATCAGTTAAAAAAACGATCATGTCAGAACACGGTGACATAAAACACAACGATGTGCTGAGAAAAATGAAGTTCAATGCTTCCGAGCATGTTTTGACTTGATTCTGAGCATGCGTGGATTTTTAACCGATTGACGTGCCCACAGACGATCGTTTTTTTTTTTCTATCGTTTTTTTAACCATCAGATAATTTTAAAACAAGTTCCTCGTTTTTTCACCAATGGATAAAAAAACGATGGGGCCCACACACGATCGGTTCGTCTGATGAAAACGGTTCATCAGACCGTTTTCATCAGACAAACCGATCGTGTGTACGCGGCATTAGACAGGCATTATTTTTTAATTCCCACCCCCACTTCTTTTCTGAAGTCATGTGGTTACTTTTCTGGATTTTGACTGGATGTTAGTGATCATAGCAGAATATACTGTAAGGAATACACAAGAGAAAATGCATGTTGACAAGGGGAGTGTAGAGGTGGGCGGGGAGTCTACTGACATCACGACTCCATCCACCGAGCTCCAGACAACAGACCCACCCACAGAATCTGCAGTTTTTCAGTTCTTATAAAAAACAGAGGGGAGACATTGGACAGGTAAGGATACATGCAGGAGGCATATATATCCTCATAGATCAGCACTATGGCAGTAGTTTAAAAAGGATGAGAGTGGGTTTGCATCCACTTTAAGTGATTGCATAACCTCTGTTCTCAGCTGCATAAAGGGCTTGGAGAGATGGGGATGCAGACTGCAGGAGGAGGGTGTGTCATCTGGAGGCAGAGAAAGACCAATACACTGATCTTTCCAATGAAGAGCTGTGCATAGGGAGAAAATATACCCCTTTTTTCTGAATGTGGTAACTGAATGTGAGTTTAATAATACTTAAAGTGAAACAATAAAAGTTTTTTGAGTGTAATAATACTTAAAATGAAACAATAAGAGTTTTTTGAGTGTTTAGAACAGTCCCTGCAGCAAAATGAAATTGAAAAAAAAAGTCATTTAAAATTACTTGCGGCTATAATGAATTGTCAGATAAAAGTAATTGAAAAAAATGGCATGGGTCCCCCCCAGTCCATTACCATGCCCTTTGGGTCTTGTATGAGTGTTAAGGGGAACCCTGCGCCAATTGTTTTTAAAAATGAAGTAGGGGCCCCCTCAAAAATACCAGACCCTTATCCGATCACGCAACCTGGCAGGCCGCAGGAAAATAGGGGAGCGCCCCCCTCCTGAACCGTACCAGGTCACATGCCCCATGTTGGTTGGGCCAAGGGCCTCATCCCCACAACCTTTGCCCAGTAATTGTGGGGTTTTGCGGGTGGGGGGCTTATCGGAATCTGGAAGCCCCCTTTAACAAGGGGACCCCCAGATCCTGGCTCCTCCTCTGTGAATTGGTAACGAGGTAGATTGTACCCCTACCATTTCACCAGAAAAGTGTAAAAAAGCAAAAAAAAACAAGAGCCAGCTTGGTCCTTTATTAAAAAATAAAAAAATAAAAAACTCCAGCGATGTAACCCATTCTCGACCCAACAATACTGAAAAAAAAGGCGCTACTGATGCCTCACAGGAGGTTCCCGTTGAATGACGATACACCCATTTCACTTCTATTGTTTCACTTTAAGCATTATTAAAATCACTGCATTGATACATGTCCCCTGGGGCAGGACCCAGGTCCCCAAATGCTTTTTATGACAATAACTTGTATATAAGCCTTTAAAATTAGCACTTTTGATTTTTAATGTTAGTGTCCCATAGACTTTAAACGGGGTTTCGTGGCTTTCAAATTTTCCCCGAACTCGGCATATTGCTCGGTGTTCGCCAGAACACCCGAACAACCAAAGTTCGGCCCAAACTTATGCTCAGGCCGAACCGTTCGCCCATCCCCAATAACAACGATGACTGCATTCCCATGGACATCAATCCAAAAGACGTCAATACGTTAGCAAAATTAATCATTAAACAACATCAATTAACATCATTATGAAAAATACCTACCTACCATAACTCTAAAACTATTCACCAAAATGAAAATGAAAATGAATAAATATAAAAATAAAACTAGAAATAAAAATAAAAATGTAAAGAAATAAAATAAAATAATGGAAATTACCAATTGGAAAGAAAACAATTCAGATCCAATTTTATATTCCAATTCTATGTTTTAACAAAAGGCAGCTCCTAGAAAAGATAATTAACAGAAAGTGAGCAACCCAGCTTACAAAAATGCCCTATCAGCATAATTAAAAATCCTGAAGAAAATATCTAGAATTCCCTGAAGGAAATAAACCCCACTTGTTTAGGGAACATCTTTAAGCAAAAGAAGCAATTTAGCCTTTAAAAAGTGTCAATCAACATATAAAAAGGTATACTCCTAGAAGAATTAAAACCCCAAAATAATAAAGCCCACTTTATTTTTAGAAGGAAAGGCTTGTGGAAACAACAACAACAAACAAAAAAGTTTTCTATGGATGAGAAAGCAGCTAAATTTAATCATTGACCTTAAATCCACCACAAGAGAAAATTATAGTTAAAAAGACACCCAATAACCCTAATCTCTCCCTATGCATTTTTTTCACTTTGTTTATCAATTACCTACAGCAGCTTCCAATACATTGACACAATGGTTGCTCTAAGCCCATCCTTTTTTTAGTAAGGGGACTGGCTCATCCAAAAGCCCCCTTATTGGTCTTCCTAAACCTGCTGTCCATAGCTCAAAGACCAGGCATTATGGTTTTCAAAATCTACATATAAGTTAATCAGGAACAAGAATTTTGATCCCTGTGGGATCAGCCTCAAACCCATGGTAGCGGTAAACATTAGCCTTCTTTTCACTAGTTGGTGAGTTGTAAAGCTGTAATGCTGCCATAAGGGAGAAGATAGAGTATGATGATTCTTCATTACAGCACTTTCTAGATAATGATGATCCTGATTGATCCTGATTGCCAAGATCCTAATTTTTGGTTTCTCCTCGACTGAAAAAGTTAGAAGTAAGATTGGCAGCTTAGCATTAAATTACTACTTACAGTATACCAAGCGATCTCAACCAGGGTTCCAGTGCTAGCTGTCATTGAAATATTTATATTCATCCAATGGCAACTTCATGTTTCCCCCTGCATAATCGGGATAATTTTAACCTGATGATATTATTTGAGCCTAGGTGCCTGATGTCACCATTGTGATCAGGCAGCATGGGACAAGAGGAGCATCTCATCTCTTTGGTAAGTAAAAACTGCAGAGAAAATCTATACACCCAACTAAAGGGTATTTTCCCCAAAGATTTCTTGAAAATTACAACCATTAAGTGGTGTATTTATTGGAATATAACACTCACTTTTTCACCCTGAAAATCATGTGCAAATAGTGTGTGCATGTTATACACTGATACTGCAATTTGGGCTGCCTCAGAGGAAACGTGGAGGGGGTGGGACGAGCGCCGTCAGGTTACATACAGCGAGAATCTCCTGTTTACTCAGTGGCCTCTGTAATAGGAATTCCCGTCTCCTGGGCCGGCATTGGACCAGTGTTCTGTCTATCATAGACACCTGTCCAGGAGCGGGACTTTGTATTAAAGAGGCTGCCGTGTAAACAGGAGATTCTCACTGTATGTAACCTGACGGCCCTCGTCCCGCCCCCTCCATGTCCCCTCCGAGGCAGCAGTATCTGAGGTGAGGCTGCAGATGGGCATTGGTCAGGCTGCATTTATGGCAATGGTGAGGCTGCTTATGGGCATTGATCAAGCTGCATTGATGGTCAATTGTGAGGGGCCCCTGGAAGAAGTACGTTTATTACGAAACGGACGTAGGGCGAGCAGCGCGCTGTCGTCACCCAAGAAGCTCCGGACGTTCCCCCAGTGGACGGGTGCCTGAGAGTTTTGTGTACCGGCCGGCACATTAGATTCAAGGCAAATTTTAAACTGCATAACTGTAAGTGCAATTTTAACGGTTTAAATACATTTCTACACATTTAATGCACTATGTGGAGCTGTCACTGTTTTTACATGGTGGTCATTGATACTGCTGAAATTTCTTGAAGAACCAGATGAAACTGCGAGATTGGGACCTATTATATGCTGATCCCCTGTAATAAGGGATCGTGGGAATCTGGTAAGAGGCCAATTCATAAGTTTGGTGGAGGAGATATCACGTTTTCCTTTGGACACGTTTACAACCAATCTGTAATGTGGCACAGATGCACGGGTGTTTGACATACTACCTGCTATCTAATGGACTTTCTGCTGTTAATATTTTGGACTATTAACTCATTCATAGCCAAAGTTTATATTTAGCTAATGTCTTTTTGATTTAAGTGTTCTTTGTTTGTTTTTGGTTCTTACTTGTAAATCACCATCACTGGTGTGGGATTCTGAGGTGGCTGCATGCTGCACCCTAGTGGCCAATATAGGTCGCTCTTTTATTTATATATATGTGGATGAGGGCGCTGTGGTTCAATATGTGAACCAATTACACACAATCAAAAAAATTATAAATCCAATAACACAGATTGTCACAAATGTGATGTGATCATGTGAAAAAGTTCATGAAGAGAAAAGTTCATGTGGATAGATGCTTGTAAAGGTAAACATGTGGTTAAATTCACAGCAGATAAGGAAACGCCTTCACCATCTAGTTTCACCCGAAGTGCTCTGGATAACTTATGCGCTTACCCCTACATATGGACCCCTTAAGAAAGTGGGTCATGCGCGCTGAGCAGGATGAGTGCCTGCACACTGTATGGCAGAAGCAGCAACAAGGAATCCACTTGTACAAAACGATGTGTTCAAACCGCAGGAAAAACAAAAGGGGATCTCATAGTATAATACTGTTTTATTAAAATACACTTAAAAGACATCAGCTGGCCGGGATCAGCTGGCGTGCGTGGTGACCAACACTAAAGCCGCCGACATATGTTTCATGCAAAGCATGTCATCAGCACGTCATCAGGGGGGCGTCAATGTTTAGGGACCTGGGTCCTGCCCCAGGGGACATGTATCAATGCAAAAAAAAGTTTTAAAAACGTCAGTTTTTCGGGAGCAGTAAATTTAATAATGCTTAAAGTGAAACAATAGAAGTGAAATATTCCTTTAAATTTCGTACCTAGGGTGGGTGTCTGTGAAATAGCGCATGTTTCCCGTGCTTAGAGCTGTCTCTGCACAAAGTGTCATTTCTGAAGGAAAAAAAGTCATTTAAAAATCACTCGCGACTATAATGAATTGTAGGCTCCCGCCAATTCAGAAAAAAAAATGTGGGGGTCCCCCCAAATTCAATTACCAGGCCCTTTAGGTCTGGTATGGATATTAAGGGGGAACCCCATCGTCAATTAAAAAAAAACGACGTGGGGTTCCCCCCAAATATCCATTCCAGACCCTTCAGGTCTGGTGTGGATTTTAAGGGGAACTCCACCCCAAATTTAAAAAAATAATGGCATGGAGTTCCCCCAAAAATCCACACCAGACCCCTTATCCGAACACGTAACCTGGCTGCCCGCAGAAAGAGGGGGGGCGAGAGCGCCCCCCCTCCTGAACCGTACCAGGTCACATTCCCTCAACATGGGGAGGATGTCCCCATGTTGATGGGGACAAGGGCCTGATCCCCACAACCCTGGCCGGTGGTTGTGGGGGTCTGCGGGCGGGGGCTTATCAGAATCTGGAAGACCCCTTTAACAAAGGGGACCCCCAGATCCCGCCCCCCCTATGTGAATTGGTAATGGGGTACATCCTTTAAGTTTGTAAAATGATAGCACACCACATTATGTGACAGTCTCACAGTGCAGCTGGTTGAGAGTAAGGAGAGCCAGCAGCTCTCCAAATTCAAAGCTAGTAACTGAATTGCAGCCTTTTACTGTATATGCTGTTCAGGAGGCAAAATGGGAAAAAAGGTGCTTATGTGAAACCATATTACAAATAAGCTTATTAATTTCACAGATAGTAATAATCGAAATTAAATGTTGGGAAAAAAAGATGAGCCTTTCAAAAGAACAGACATTTTATTTTCATTCATTTTTTTTAATGTTCTGCTTTTTCTGGATATTGTTTATCTTGTTTCATATTTTTTGCCTCCCGTTGTCCTCTTTTTTTCTTTTTCTTTAGCTTACACTTGTTTATACTTTCTCCTTGTGATCTTTGTAGTTTGTTGGCCTCCCACCAGTTTTTGTAGCCCCTTGTGGTAATGAAACCTAAGAAAAAAAGCTATTTACAAAATTCCTAGATGTGGATAAAGATAAAAACAAATGGTTGGGACACAAGCGCCTCCATCCCTGTGTTGTAAATGTGCAATCACTATTTACTTTAGAAGATGCTGCACAAACTGTTGGAACTATATTATAAAAAACAAAAACTAGTCCATTTGTTCAAATCAGAGCAGAATATCTTCCAATTCTTAGAACCACTCACCACTTATGCGCTATACCATCCTCATAATCTTGGAGCTCTCTTGGGTATTTCTTATGTTTAGTCTCCATGATCTTGGATTCTGATTGACCCATGTTGGCTTGCACTTTGGTCTTGAACTCTTGATAAGATGATGATTACGATGTCTGTATAAGTTCCTTTATATCCACTTTCATTTCATTCAGAGCAGACTCCTCATACGTAAAATAACCTCAGCTCTCAACAGCGGATGAGCTAAGGTTTGGGCTAAACTGAGTTTCCGCAAGAAACTGTTACATGATGGCAGGCAATGGGCCCAATCATCTCTGGTTGTGGAATTTCCTTCCTCGCAGCTGCATGTAACAAATGGGCAGGAATGCCGGTGACAACAATAACCTAATATGGCCACATCACCATATTTGCTTATGTTCAAATATGGCCAGGTACTGTAGACATATTGGTCCAATGATGTTAAATTGGGCTGTAAGGCTGGAAATGTCACAGATACAGCTGATTGGGCCAGCAGCCTGATATCATGCGACAGTTTCCCCTGGCTTCAAGTCGAATTCTTACTCTCAACTCTGTAAGCTATTAGTCAAAACCTGGTTCTATTCCACCACAAACTTTTCTGAATAGATTGTACAGGGTATTTTCTAACTCCTGAACCATAACTTCACTGATGTGTTTATTAAAGCTTGTAAAGTAAAGCTAGTACGCCATTTGCCCTTAACTGTCTTTGGCACTTCAAATGCAGGTCAGAAAAACCTGCTTTGCTTTGTGTTTCTTTGGACACGTCATGTCTTATTAAGGCACATTTAAATTGTAGGCAAAGAGGGTCAAATATAGCCTTTTCTTTTAAATGCTGAGCTTTCCATTCAAATGCATTTGCATAAAATATGAAATTGCACAAAAGATAGCAGAATTAACAAGTTGCAGAAGGAATGACACGTCTTGGTCATTCACACACCAATACAGAATCACAGCATTTTGTATGATAATTTCGGAAAACATCTTTCAGAGACTCTGCCATGATTATGAGTCTATGAATACTTTCAAAATTTTCATATCTTCTCCCAAATTTTTTATTTTTCTCCCAAAGGTATGTGTAACTATAAAAAGTAGACATGTGCACACTGAAATATTTTGTTTCGTAATTTCGTTTTCGTTCAAAAAATAAATTTATTTAGTTACTCCCGAAATTCGTTTTTATTTATTTTGTTTTTCGTAAAAAAAATGCATTCGTCCGAAAATCGAAATTAAGGTTGAATCTGTTATTGAAGGCTTATGGTGTCTGTCGAATGTTCTAAAAAAAAAAAAAAAAAAAAAAGAAGATTCGATAGAATCTTTAAAAAAAAAAAAAAAAAAATGTCGACTCATCATGTCTCTCTATGTCGAATCTTTTCTCTCTATGTCGAATCTGTCATTGAAGGCTTTTGGTGTCTGTCGAATAGGGTTTTTTCGGGAGCAGTGAATTTAATAATGCTAAAAGTTAAACAATAAAAGTGAAATATTACTTTAAATTTCGTACCTGGGGGGGGGGGGTGTAAAGTTAGCATGTGAAGTAGCGCATGTTTCCAGTACTTAGAACTGTCCCTGCACAAAGTGTAATTTCTGAAAGGAAAACAAGTATTTTAAAACCGGCTTTGCGGCTATAATGAATTGTCGGCTCTGGCAATTCAGAGCAAAACCAATCATAAAAAAAAAAAAATAGCATGGGGGTACCCCCAAATTCCATTACCAGGCCCTTCAGGTCTGGAATGGATATTAAAGGGAACCCCGCCGTCAATTTAAAAAAAAAATGACGTGGGGTTCCCCCAAATATCCATTCCAGACCCTTCAGGTCTGGTGTGGATTTTAAGGGGAACTCCACCCCAAATTTAAAAAAAAATGGCGTGGAGTTCCCCCAAAAATTCACACCAGACCCCTTATCCGAACACGTTAACCTGGCCGGCCGCAGAAAAGAGGGGGGGACAGAGTGCGACCCCCCCTCTCCTGAACCGTACCAGGCCACATGCCCTCAACATGGGGAGGATGTCCCCATGTTGATGGGGACAAGGGCCTCATCCCCACAACCCTTGCCCGGTGGTTGTGGGGGTCTGCGGGCGGGGGGCTTATCAGAATCTGGAAGACCCCTTTAACAAAGGGGACCCCCAGATCCTGGCCCCCCTATATGAATTGGTAATGGGGTACATTGTACCCCTACCATTTCACGAAGCAAGTGTAAATAGTTAAAAAAAACACACACACACCTAGAAAAAAGTCTTTTATTAATAAAAAAAAGGAAAAAAAATCCAGCGGTGACACTCGTTCCCGGCTTCCTGCTCCAATGTTGTCTGTATCCAGCGACGGGTGAGGGTGATCTCCGGTCCAGCGATGAGAAGATCCATCCATCCTCTGACGCACCCTCTGCTACGTCACTGGGGAACCCCAGTCTTCCCCTTTGCTGGGCTTCCCCAGTGACGTAGCAGAGGGTGCGTCAGAGGGTGCGGGGTCACGTGACGGGTGGCCCCGCCTCCCCTATATAAGAAATGTCACAGCTTCAGCCGCTCATTCGCTGGGCTGTGTCCAGCGGTGAGAGGAGGTCGGCGATGCTGCGCTCTGGATGGATCTTCTCATCGCTGGACCGGAGATCACCCGCACCCATCGCTGGATACAGACAACTTTGGAGCAGGAAGCCGGGAACGAGTGTCACCGCTGGATTTTTTTTATTTTTTATTTATTAATAAAGGACTTTTTTCTAGGTGTGTGTTTTTTTTTTAACTATTTACACTCGCTTTGTGAAATGGTAGGGGTACAATGTACCCCATTACCAATTCACATAGGGGGGGCAGGATCTGGGGGTCCCCTTTGTTAAAGGGGTCTTCCAGATTCTGATAAGCCCCCCGCCCGCAGACCCCCACAACCACCGGGCAAGGGTTGTGGGGATGAGGCCCTCGTCCCCATCAACATGGGGACATCTTCCCCATGTTGAGGGCATGTGGCCTGGTACGGTTCAGGAGAGGGGGGGCGCACTCTGGCCCCCCTCTTTTCTGCGGCCGGCCAGGTTAACGTGCTCGGATAAGGGGTCTGGAATGGATATTTGGGGGAACCCCACATCATTTTTTTTTAAATTGACGGCGGGGTTCCCCTTAATATCCATTCCAGACCTGAAGGGCCTGGTAATGGAATTTGGGGGTACCCCCACGCTATTTTTTTATTTTTTTTTATGAATGGATTCGCTCTGAATTGCCAGAGCCGACAATTCATTATAGCCGCAAAGCCGGTTTTAAAAGACTTTTTTTTCTTTCAGAAATGACACTTTGTGCAGGGACAGTTCTAAGTACTGGAAACATGCGCTATTTCACATGCTAACTTTACACCCCCCCTAGGTACGAAATTTAAAGTAATATTTCACTTTTATTGTTTCACTTTTAGCATTACTAAATTCACTGCTCCCGAAAAAACGGCCGTTTTTAAAACTTTTTTTGCATTGATACATGTCCCCTGGGACAGGACCCAGGTCGATAGAATCTTAAAAAAAAAAAAAAATCGACTCTTCATGTCTCTCTATTTCGAATCTTTTCTCTCTATGTCAAATCTTTTCTCTCTATGCAGAACACTATTGGACTAATAGTTAAGGTTAGGCACATTCGACCACAAAACAAAAACGAAAATAAAGCATTTTTTATGTCGGATCTTTCGGTTTTCGTTTTCTGTGCTTTCCTTATCGTTTGTTAAAACGATAACGAAAATACCTGAAATTCGGACGAAAATGCATTCGGACGAAAACGAATGCACATGTCTAATAAAAAGTATCCTTCAGCCTAAAAATTGAACTTGAGCAAAATTACATACTTAAGTGGTTCTAAAGGCAGTTTTTTTTAAATCTTAATGCATTCTGAGCCCCATCTCGATCCAGCAATGTTGAACTAGAAACTCGGCTGTCCAAGACTCTCCCTCCTGATTGGCTGAGACACACAACGGGCGCTATTGGCTCCCACTGCTGTCATAGACAGTGAGCCAATAAGAAGAGAGAGGGGGTGGGGCTCAGTGTCTGAGTGGATACATGGAGCTTCAGCTCGGGTGCCCCCACAGCAAGCTGCTTGCTATGGGGGCACACGGCAGGAGGGTGCTAGGAGTGCTGGAAGTGCCGACGAGGGACCCGAGAAGAGGAGGATCTGGGCTGCTCTGTGCAAAACCACAGAGCAGGTAAGACTTTTGTATTACTTTAAGATATCGCTTATCCTATTCTGACAAACCCAGCCTCCAATAACCCAAGGCCAATCCCCTTGCTATACTTACAAAAAACATTGTTATTTTGTGAAACCATAACAATTTAACAAATATGAAAGACAAATTCAAAAGCATTAATATCAGCACATTCAAGTACAATAGTTCTCTACAAAGGTCAAGACTACCCACTAATTTTTGGTATATCTTCTATTTTAAACTGCAAGCCATAGATAGAAAAATTAAATGTGAAATGATTTGAATACTAAAAAAATAAATTGTTCTCCCTAATGCTCCAAGGATCCAAATAATTGTGTGCAGGTGCATTTTATACATCACTGTTACATTACATTACTGTGTGAATATTTTGTTGTGTGTCCTGGTGTTTGACATGACCCAGGAGACATACTAGCTGCATCAAAAATCTAAAACTCTGTAATCAACATCTAACACACTCTACAATTAAGCTCATTGCAGAGTGAAATATATTAGAGGGTGGAGGTTCAGTAATTTTACCATTTGCACCAGACGGATTAATACATATCTTTATAAGCTTTTTTAAATGCAGCTTGCCTTTCTCTTGCCAAGATGGCTCTAAAAACCTCAAAATATATGTGACAAACAATGTTATGCCATTTGCTAGTTATTACTCCTGAAACAGATTTTCTCAGGATGTATTGCATATCTGCAGTGTCCCATAACCAATGTCTGAGGCTTAAAGATTTGCAAAGTAGTACCTGTCTTTTTGGTTCTAAGAGATCTGTTGGACTGGATGTCATTTGAGGTTATTATGTGTTACATTCCAATATCCTCCAATGATATCCAGTGACTCGTATATTAAGGGTATATGTTATGTCTCCACCCATAGGTAGGCCAGTTGTGTTCCACTGCCAATTGTGTCTACAGGTATCTAACAATATAAAGCATGCTTTAAAAAGGCATAGTCATATTTACTATCATTAGATCTACAATAGATTTCTAAAGCATGTTACTGATGCAATTTAAAACACTTGTCAGATGTATCATAAACAAATTGCAGTTTAGTGCAATTTTTGACTTATTCTGCTTCAGCTCTGTTTATGTGTATGTTTGTTAGGGCTCATCGTCTTCTTTAATTATTGCACTTTAAAGGTTTTTGGTTATCACATGAGAATCTTTAATCAGTAGAGATTTACAGACACACTTCTAAAAATCAAAGGATGGCAGGATTGCTCCATCGCTGTATACTGGCACACATTTCTCTCTTAAGAGAAAAAAAAACTCACAACTATACAGAAGTAGCAACAATCAATCAAATCACTGGTGTGTAAAGATGTTGGCAGCCTAGTGATCCCACTGTATCTTGAGATTAGATTAAGAAGATGTGACAGAAAGGGAAAAAGAGAAAACTATGACAAACTAAGGGTTGCAAAGGGCACACTTAAAAGGTAATGCCAAGATAACACGTGAGAAGGCTAATGGAGGTTACTATTGGTTTAGTAATGATATTTTGTTGCACTTACACATATTGCCTTTTCTGAAATCGATAAATTTAGGATACATTTATGAACAAGACAAAATGAATAATTGCTAGTCTTTCATAGCTAAGTTCATTACTCATTAGTAATAATATGCCAATGTAATGTATTTAGGTAAACCACAATTAACCTACATACACCTCTACCCTAATATTGCATTGTCATGAAGATTCGAGGGCTGTTTACTTAGAGTCCTGTCCTCAGAAATTATTTACAAACGGAACAGGTTTAATTTACAGAAATATATTATACATGGTTTCTACAAAGGCTGGCAAATGTCCTCATAGATCATCTTCTAAAGGTATTCCTCTTTGATAAGTCATCCGTACAAAATCTCTTTTATGCTTCTAAGGTACAGGGGATGATACAAACTAGATGGTTGGATTCCATCTATATATATAGATGAAGGACATAAAAGTGAATATGAACACACAAAACCACAAGAAGGCCGACAACCTATTAATAAACCCTACAAGTGAGGTTGCATATTAGAAAAAAAGTCAAAATATGGTACACATATGGTACACATACATCTATATATATAATCCTTTTTTATATATTTTACATATATTGTATCTTGTTTGTTTATGAGCTTTACATCTTGCACATATGTTTTGGACATTGGGTTTTTCTTTTCTTTCCCTCCCCCCCTGCATGTGGTTTGCATCCAGCTAATTACTGGAGCTAATCAGAGGCTGGGTGGGACCTGGAAAGTTTACACCCTCATATGTATATATTGAGAATTTTGTATTTCATTTGTAGCTATGACTAAGCATTAGTTGTTAATGCAAAACGCGTCAGCTGTCTATCCCACTGTATGCTGTTGTGTGCTGTGCATTTTTTCCTTTTTACAATAAAGAGCACGTCTTTTTTCAACAAGACTTTTTGGAGTGCGGCTGTCCATCCATTCTCCCACCTGCTTAATTCTATGCATTGCCAGCACCCGTGTGATTCCTGAGTGGACATTGATTACCTGCCTGTGCTCACCTGGAGCGGCGGTCTCCCTACCTATCGAAGCCTTAGTACTACTTGAAGCTTTTTGCTACAACTTATTTAACCACTTCCTGACTGTAGGATGATGCCAGCATCTACAGACATCATCCAGATATCTTTGTTTTTAGCCGGCAACTCCCTCTCTTGTAAAAGCCATCCTAGTGACTGATTACCTCCTCAACTGCTTTTACAGGCAGTGGGAGTGGACTACCCCCCGCCCATTGGCACCTCTCTAGGCTCTCCTGTGGTTCCCGGCCACCTGTATGATCTTGGGAGGCCAGAAGCAACATCATGATGTCACTGCCGGCTCTGGCAGATGTAAACACTGCCATTATTTCCCCCTGTAAATCAGAGATTAATGTTTTTTTTTTATCTCATGCTTTCCAGGTTAGAGGAGATATCTGGGGTCCTATTAACCCCAGATGTACCCATCAAGAAGGCCTGTCATACCTTATTACTATTACAAGGGATGTTTACATTTCTTGTAATAGGAATTAAAGTGAAAAAATAAAATAAAAAATAAAAGGAATAGTGTAAAAATAAAGTGGATAATAATAAAAAATCAAAGCTCCCCCTGTCCCCTCATTCTCACACACAGCCGTGAACCCATATGTAGGTTGCGCCTGCATATGCAAACAGCATTTATACCACACATGTGAGGTATCACTATGAACATTAGTGCTATACTTCTTCTGCAACTCTAAACTGGTAACCTGTAAAAATGTTTTTAAGTGTCGCCTATGGAGATGTTTAAATACTGTAGTTTGGCGCCATTTCACAAGTGTGTGTGTTATATATTGTGTTTCTGTTGCATTAAAATTCATTAAAGTGTATTTTTCCCCAAAAATTGCATTTGAAAAACTGCTGTGCAAATACCATGTTACATAAAAAATTACAACAACCACCATTTTATTTTCTAGGGTCTCTGCTTAAAAATATATAAAATGGTTGGGGGTTCTGACTTACTTTCTAGAAAAACAATGTGGATTTCTACATGCAGGAGAAAAATGCCAGAATTGTCCCAGTAGGGAAGTGGTTAAAGCGAGAGCACTTCCATTAGGATATCTCTCTAAAGCCTCGTACACACGACCGAGGAACTCGACGGGCGGAACACATCGTTTTCCTCGTCGAGTTCCTTGTTAGGCTGTCGAGGAACTCGACAAGGCAAGTTTCTCCATTCCCATCGAGGAAAAAGAAGACATGCTCTCTTTTTGGCTCGATGGGATCCTCGACAGTTTCCTCATTGAAAAATGTACACACAACCGGTTTCCTCGGCAAAAAAAAAATCCCAGCAAGTTCCTTGCTGGTTTTTGCCGAGAAACTCTGTCGTGTGTACGAGGCCTTACATTTCCAACCTGGTGTAAAATGGTGCATCAGTTGCTTCAAGAAAGCTGCTTTAAGCTAGCTGAAGGCTTTGCTCATGCTCTATTAAACCAAGCTGTACACACTGGGCCAGATTCACAAAAGGGATACGACGGCGTATCTCCTGATACGCCGTCGTATCTCTGTGATCCGCCCGTCCTAACTATGCGGCTGATTCATAGAATCAGTTACGCATAGATAGCCCTAAGATCCGACAGGTGTAATTGAATTACACTGTCGGATCTTAGGAATGCAATTCTATGCCGGCCGCTAGGTGGCGAGGCCATTGCGGTCGGCGTAGAATATGCAAATGACTAGTTACGGCGATCCACGAACGTCCGCGTTACCCGTCGCTCTAACTTTACGTAGTTTCCGTCGAGATACGCGTCGTAAAATTAGGGCTGAGCCCTAGGTGTTCTAAGCCATGTTAAGTATGGCCATCGTTCCCGCGTCGAAATTTAAAAAATCACGTCGTTTGCATAAGTCGTCCGTGAATGGCGCTGGACACATTTACGTTGACGTCTAAACAAATGACATCCGTGCGACGTCATTTAGCGCAATGCACGTCGGGTAATTTTCCCGACGGAGCATGCGCAGTACATTCGGCCCGGGAACGCGCCTAATTTAAATGGTGCCTGCCCCATTTGAATTAGGCGGGCTTGCGCCGAGCGGATTTACGTTACACTGCCACAAGTTTACAGATAAGAGCTTTGTGAATCAGGCACTTACGCTGTAAACCTGTGGCGGTGTAACATAAATGGGATACATTATGCTGCCGTGGAGCAACGTAAATGTATCAGAATCTGGCCCACTGCTCTTAGCAAATAAGTTCAGACCCACATAAACAAGGTTTTGTAAATACATGGCCATGGGGGACCAAGGGGTGTGGGGAATGGCACAGGGAAGACAAGCTAAAAATCAAACAACAGGAAGATATTTGTCTTTATTCCTGTGGGGTTTACTCTATGGTGCTCTTGTGGTGGCCTCAATAGCCTCTTTAGTTGTCCTATTATTGAGGTTAATAAACCACTGCAGGTGGCAATGAATGTTATTCTCAGACAAACCCATTAGGAAGCTCATATAAAGTTTTGAATCAGTATCCAAAGTTCTACATTGTAGGGCATTAGATATGGGGGCACTGACCTTGTTTAGATTTGTTTGGGGGTCTTAAAATATATTTTAACGATTAGGGTCAAGTTTATAGAAAGACATTTCTAGCATGTTAACAAGTTTGCAGTATGAAATTTTATTTGTTTTTGAAAGTCGAGAAAAATGTTGTACAGAAGGTAGGCCAATTAGAAGGCTCCTTTCCTGTCTATTGTCAAGGTGAAGGACAAAATTAATTTTATGGGAATGAATGATACATTAGCCTGCACTCCATTTTACAATAGAGACTACACGCTGGGGAAATGAGCACCAGTTTTATGCTGAACAGAGTATTTTTTTTTCTGGTAGACGTTGGTGTTTAGTTCAATTTACATCTTGTGGCCTCTACAACAATTTGCTTTTATTGTGCTGTACACAAAATGATGTTGCATAATTTGCCTAGACCGCTTAATTAAAACAGTTAAACATATTTAAGGCACTTCATAAACCAGCTCTTGCAAAAGCAAGCAAGTTTCATTATAGTGAATGATTTCAGCTATAGTGTCATGATTTGTGCAAGGGAAAACAAAGTAGTTGGAAAACTTATGTTTTTTTTCTTCAAAGAAATGGAAAATTTTCGGATATCAAATTTACATAACTAATTTGAAAGATCTGCTCGCATTTAGTAGTAAATTAATACTACATGTCATGTCTTGATGTGCTAAATTGCTCAAGCTAGGGACTGCTGGAGCAAATCGGCTATATAGTACAGAATATTATAGAAAATAACTATGATAGAAAAATACACAGCTAAAGTACAGATGCCACAAACCTTGTTCTGTACAAACTATGCTACTAATAAATCACTCTGGGTTGAAGCTGTTAGGGGCATCTCTGCACATCAATCAAGACCTGGCAAGTACCGATTACAGTCAAACATTGCCAAAGGCAAGGGGGAAAACAAAATGCTTTTATTTTGCAGCCTTTTGAAAGTTATAAAATTACTTTTCATCTTTTAAACAGACATCTATGCCTTTTGATATTTGCTAAGCAGTATAAATGAATAAGTGCCCATGGTGCTTTGTGGTACATCTTCCTAACCAACAAACAGGGTGGGCCAGTTGTGTATATACAGCATTTAATAATGTTCTTAAAACTGTGCTCATTTGGTTCATTCCCAGTTGGCACATGGATTTAGTGCAGTGCTGGAAGTGATTGAAAAACAATGTCAAAGTAAATTAAATTATTCAAATGAGCAGTGAAAAAGACAGTAGGGAAAATATAATATCTTTATGTGCTCTTTATCAGTGATGCTCATTGCTTTCTTCACAGTTGGCACCTGATGAGTCAATTTGCAATTGGTTAAAATGAATGTTGGATGTAAAACAGAATATTTATCTTCATTGCCCACTGAGCTTTGTAAAATTAATGACATGGGTCAAAACATTACTTGTGTTTTGTTCTGAAAGAAGTGCCGGGCTGCCATTCCTAGATTCTTTTAAATAGGCTTGCTGTCTGGCTATATCTGGCATCAGTACTTTCTGAGTCATAGACTAGGAAAATGCAGATAATGCATTGATAGCCAAGAAAGTAGTATCAGCATGATGGCCGAGAAGCTAGTTTTTTCAGAAGGAATAGTCAGCAAAGGCAGCCTTTATTATTCTCCTATTACAGGATTCAATTAGAGTCATGTACCACCTGTTTCATGTTGTGCATAAGGGGTGAAAAAGTAATAAAACTCTCAGTGGCGACAGTGTTCCTTACTGGTCATGTTATATTACAGGAAAAATAACTTTTTTTAAAGCTCTTTATGTTCTCCCTTTGGTGGTGAACCTACAGTATGTATTATAGGTCAAAACAGTGCCTTTCCATTTAAGGTGTATTTATGTTATTTGAACACTGGATGAAGCTATATATACTGTGTGTGTGTATATATATATATATATATATATATATATATATATATATATATATATATATATATCTCGATATGTATACACATATTTATATATATATCTATATACAGGGCAGCCATCACAAATTTTTTGGGCCCCTTACACAGCTTTAGACAGGGTCCCCCTGGAGCAGAGAACTGGGGGGGGGGGTGTGCTGACGAAAAAAAACAAAACAAGTGTAAGCTCTTCTCTCCTGACGCGAGATAATAAGCGGGGGAGAGGGGCCTGGGGACCATTGGGCCCCTTACAGGTGTAATTCAAAACAAAAAAAAAATGGGAGGGGGCCAGCCTATCTATCTATCTATCTATCTATCTATCTATCTATCTATCTATCTATCTATCTATCTATCTATCTATCTATCTATCTATCTATCAATCTATCTATACAGTACAGACCAAAAGTTTGGACACACCTTCTCAATCAAAGAGTTTTCTTTATTTTCATGATTTTGAAAATTGTAGATTCACACTGAAGGCATCAAAACTATGAATTAACACATGTGGAATTATACATAACAAAAACGTTTGAAACAACTGAAAATATATTTCATATTCTAGGTTCTTCAAAGTAGCCACCTTTTGCAGCAGACACATCTCTAGAACTGTTAAGAGGAGACTGTGTGAATCAGGCCTTCATGGTAGAATATCTGCTAGGAAACCACTGCTAAAGAAAGGCAACAAGCAGAACAGACTTGTTTGGGCTAAAGAACACAAGGAATGGACATTAGACCAGTGGAAATCTGTGCTTTGGTCTGATGAGTCCAAACTTGAGATCTTTGGTTCCAGCCCCCGTGTCTTTGTGCGACGCAGAAAAGGTGAACTGATGGACTCTACATACCTGGTTCCCACCGTGAAGCATGGAGGAGGAGGTATGATGGTGTGGGGGTGCTTTGCTGGTGACACTGTTGGGTATTTAATCAAAATTGAAGGCATACTGAGCCAGCATGGCTACCACAGCATCTTGCAGCGGCATGCTATTCCATCCGGTTTGCGTTTAGTTGGACCATCATTTATTTATCAACAGGACAATGACCCCAAACACACCTCCGGGCTGTGTAAGGGCTATTTGACCAAGAAGGAGAGTGATGGGGTGCTGCGCCAGGTGACTACCTCTTGAAGCTCATCAAGAGAATGCCAAGAGTGTATATATATAC
Source organism: Rana temporaria (assembly GCF_905171775.1). Taxonomy (NCBI): domain Eukaryota; kingdom Metazoa; phylum Chordata; class Amphibia; order Anura; family Ranidae; genus Rana; species Rana temporaria. The sequence goes on along the minus strand of NC_053489.1, from coordinate 464,501,288 downwards.
ATATATATATGTACATATATATTACATATATATTACATCTATATATTACATCTATGGCAGAGTATAATTCTTATTAACAACTACAATTATGTAGTGTTATTACTTGAATGTTTTTTAAAGAGAAATATAGGGACAATATAGGGTTTAAAAAGGCAAACCTATACTCACCTAAGTGTATGCAGCGGCGATCTGATATTGCATCTGCCCCCAGCTGCCTTTAAGGCTGAGAACTAAGCAATCACAGACCGCTGATTGCTTGATTCTTGGTCCTCAGTGAGCAGTGAGCTGATGACGGTCATCACCACCTCTGCCCCTCCAGTGCTCACTGGAACGCTGAGCTGTGGAGGGGCAGAAGCGGCAGGCTCTCAGCAATATGCCATTCCATTAAAGTCAGGATCCCTCCAGAGTCTGGACTGGCCAGTGACATCAGCATGCATACTAGGGAAGTGGTCAGGTACCAGGAAGAGCAGTGCTGACCACGGAACAGACTCTGTTAAGGGGACATACACACAGTAATTATTTATGGAGAGCACTATGGTCCCTATATGTTTATTTTGAGTCATTATTTAGAGGAAGAAGGTTGAGAACTTGATTTTTGCAATATAAGACAAAGGAGATCCAAGACAAAAGCGGGGAGAGCAATATTTTAATCCCTTAACCTGGAAGACACTTTTTTGACCTACTAATATATGGCTCCACCATCAAAGTGAGAGCATAAAGAGCACGGTGTGGGCAGTATGTGCCATGAATTTTGGAGTGGATCATCACATTTAAGAGCACTTGTCATGGAGAGGTCTTGAAGAGACTGTTATATGAGTTGTTTTTATATATAACACACAATTTGGAATTGTACCACTCGAATTTACACTATGGGGGAGATTTACCAAAACTGGAGCACACACAATCTGGTGCAGCTGTGCATAGAAACCAACAAGCTTCTAACTTCAGCTTTGAGTATAAAACCTAGAAGCTGATTGGTTACTATGCACAGCTGCATGTTAGTAAATTTCCCCCTATGTGTGCACGTATACTTTGAATTTAAAAGTTTGAGGTTTGAAATATCACAGTGGAGGATTGCACAAAATAGCAATCACGCTGAAATATTTTGTTCTTTGTTGAGGTAGCAGCACTGCGCTTTATTTATGTATGTATACTTTACTGGTCATGTTATGTGTGATATTAGCAAATTCCCCATATGCTATCTGAGCATAACCAAATATGACAGCTCAACATTACAGATTATTCCTAGATAATGCAGGCCACGAGTAGTGATGCTAGCAACTCTGATATATAATTCTAAAGATATACTTTTAATGTATTCATAATGCAAAATATTTTTGAGTGTTAGCAGCTAGTAGATTTTAATTATATATTAGGATAACAAAATCTGCGAATGAATAGTTATTTCACAAAGAATGACAACTGAGACCAACTCTGCACTTTTTTGAATCACAGACTTGTTTCCATTCTCTCTAACATTGTCCCCTGATTCAACAGATGTTTTTATGTAGCATACATACTTTTTCTCCTCACGATCGCAGGTCACCGGTGGACATTGAGTCCGCCGGACCCTCTGGCACGTGCGCACTGGCGGCATGTGTGTGCGCTAGCCCAGGATTATGAAGGAACGTACGGTATGCCCTTTTGCGCACCCGTGCCATTCTGCCATCGTACATCGACGCACAGCGGACGGGAAGCGGGTTAAAAATATACACCCTGCCAAAGAGCAGATACCAAACTGCCTACTATAGCATTTGTTACCTGGAAAAGCACGTAATGGTATGGCTTTTTTATTTAGCAATACTGAGTTATTATGAACCTGACTTCTCTGGCATTTGGCCAAAGGCCTTCCTTTTTGGCTACTCCCTGTACAATGACAGTACATTTACAGTAACTGTCACTAAAATTATCTAATTAGAGAGCAGAATGTCAGCAAAAAGGGTGTTGGCCTAAAAGTGAGGGAAATAGAACTCCTAGTAATGTGTTGACACTAAATCAAAGAGATGCATAAAAAAGGTTTTTTAGGTAATAAAGACACACATATGCACCCTGTGGTACCTGCGCGTAGGCAGGACTTAAAATGATTAAAATAACTGACAGATTTGTTTTACATAAAGTGTATTGAATGCAGCCTCAGTTGTTTATGTCAAGCGATAATCAGCTGGTTGTATACTTTCATGCATGTGAAAATTGGAAAACCTCAAAAGGGACAAGATTTTTAAGGCTTTTCTTTGTAAAGATTTATTACATTCTTAGTCAGCTGAATCCCTAAATAAGAAATACTTGTTTCTGCCCAAGCACCAGGCTAAGAAGATTATAATATAATTATGTTAGTACTATCCAAGCCTAAGCCTATACAGTATGAGTTGATATAATTGATTTCATAATATGAGACAGCACTAAATTCCTTCAAGATATTTTGGAACGAAAACCAGGAAACCATTGGATCAGTCAACATAAATATGACTTTGTCCGCAAATAAATACATTTTGTGGACTTCTTCACTACTTTGAAATCTGGAAACTAAATGGTGGGATCTAATATGTTCGGTGAGAGACTCCTTTATAGGATCGAATACACAGTAAGTGGTGAGAGGGGACATCTTTGCCTAGTTCCATTGGTAATATAAATGGAACATGATAAAATATCATAAGTTCAGATTTGGGCTGAGGGAACTAACATTTTCAAAGCAGAGTTCATCAAAGGCAGCCTCCATGATCTTTTCAGGGACAGTGTCCCTTTAAAATGCATTGAGAGTTTTTCTTTAAGATCATTATAACACCCTTCAATGCAGTCTGGGGCTACTGGATATAGATCTCATTGTGTGTTGTTTATATGAAGTCTTGTTTTAGTGCAGCATACATGGGATAAAAGGCAAATGACCACAACATTAGTTGCAAAAAACAACTGATACTTTTGATCCTCTGATAGGGAAACTTTAGTTGTTTTTGATCAGTTATGTTCTAATTGTACACTTTTTAAAAGGTTTAAACAGATTTAAAGAGGTTGTAAAGGTAAATATTTTTTCCCCCTAAATAGCTTCCTTTACCTTAGTGCAGTCCTCCTTCACTTACCTCATCCTTTGATTTTGCTTTAAATGTCCTTATTTCTTCTGAGAAATCCTCACTTCCTGTTCTTCTGTCTGTAACTACACACTGTAATGTGAGGCTTTCTCCCTAGTGTGGAGAAAGCCTCTTGAGGGGGGAGGGGGCGAGCAGGAGTGTCAGGACACTCTCTACTTTGCAGATAAAGGAGCTGTGTGTAAGTGGGCGTCCTGACACTCCTGCTCGCCCCCTCCCCCCTCAAGAGGCTTTCTCCACACCAGGGAGAAAGCCTTGCATTACTGTGTGTAGTTACAGACAGAAGAACAGGAAGTGAGTATTTCTCAGAAGAAATAAGGACATTTAAAAGCAAAATCGAAGGGTGAGGTAAGTGAAGGAGGACTGCACTAAGGTAAAGGAAGCTATTTAGGTAAAAAAATAATTACCTTTACAACCCCTTTAAACTGCAGTTTTATATTTTCTTTTTCACTTTGAATATGCAATCTGTGTTTTACAAAAAAACTTGGCAAATCATTGCCTGTTCACTAAGTTCTCATTCACAACTTTGTAATTTGGTGCACTTTCGCACAAGGATGCACAAGAGTCCCATTATTGTTTACGAGGCCCGCTCACACCTATGTAACATGCTTCTGTGCAATTTGGAAAAAGGTGAAGGTGCCTTTTTTTTATGAAAGATATGTGTGTTTTGTCCCCATAGATTTCAATAGGAGTGCTTGAATAGCGTATGAAAAAATGCATGAAAAACACATAAAAATGCATACAAATTGCCCAACAAATGCATATATAAGCAGACAAATGTTAAAGCGGTTGTAAACCCACATTGACATTTTTTTTTTTTTTTTACCTGCAAGGCAAAAGCCATAATGAGCTAATATGCACCGCATATTAGCTTATTATGAAATACTTACCTAGGAACGAGGTAGGGAACTTACCTGGTCCACGCCAAGCCGAGCCAAGCCGAGCGTGTCTTCCGGGTATCGCCGCTCCAGCGCTGTGATTGGCTGGAGCGGCGATGACGTCACTCCTGCGCATGCGCGCGGGAGATTTCCTTTCCGGCATGGGTCGGCGGAGCCGGCCCTTCAGCCGAGGATCCCCCCTGCGCATGCGCCGCGGCGCATTGCGAGGGGAATATCTCCTAAACCTTACAGGTTTAGGAGATATTCTTTATACCTACAGATAAGCCTTATTATAGGCTTACCTGTAGGCCAAAGTCAAAAAAGTGAGTTTACAACCACTTTAACCCAGTCTAAAGATAACCTAAAGGCTTTTCTCTATGGTGTTATATAAAATTGGAGAAAAATATAGAGTCCCCTTTAAATACATTAAGGCCGCGTACACACGGTCAGACAAAACCGATGAGAATGGACCGAGGTTCAGTTTCATCGGTCCAAACCGACCAGGTGTATAGCCCATCGGTCTGTTGTCCTTTGGTCCAAAATTTTAAAACATGCTTTAAAATCGAACCAATGGCACTCTGCCCGATCGGTCCAAACCGATGGTTAGTACATAAAGCATCGGTTCAAAACCCACGCATGCTCAGAATCAAGTCGACGCATGCTTGGAAGCATTGAACTTCGTTTTATTCAGCACATCGTGTGTTTGACGTCACCGTGTTCTGACCCGATCGGTTTTTGGAACGATGGTGTGTACGCACATCAGACCATCAGGCCACTTCAGCGGTGAACCGATGGAAATGGCCCGTCGGACCATTCTCATCGGTGTGGAACGACCCTTATGCCGCATACACACCATCACTTTATGTGATGAAAAAAAACGACACTTTCTGTGAAGTAAAAAATGACGTTTTTGAAACTTCAATTTTCAAAGACGAAGTTGCCTACACACCATCGTTTTCTCACAATGATCTTGCAAAGTGAGGTTACGTTCCACCACGTTTTACCATTGAAGCTTGCTTCATAAGTAGCTTCTGGGCATGCGTGGATGAAAAAACGTCTTAGAAAACGACGTTTTTTGCTACACACGGTCAATTTCTGTGAAGTAAAAAGTGCACTTTTGAAAAACGACACATAAAATTGAAGCATGCTTCAATTTTTTTTGGTCGTTTTTTACAAGACATAAAACAACGTTTTCCCCCACACACAGTCAATTAAAGTGACGTTTTTAAAAACGTCATTTTTTTTCATCACATAAAGTGATGGTGTGTACGCGGCATTAGAGTACATGTCCTCCTTAGACTCACCACAGATGGAAAGATCTAAGGGGATCTTGCTTGGCCTTTTGAAAGAAATGTTTTAGGTAAAAACTGATTAATCATTTGAAAGTCATATAATTTGCAGATTAACAGTTAGCTTTATTACGTTAGACCTACTGTAAAGCAGATGAGACATACTTCAAGAAGATTGAGAACATTGTTAGTGGTTTACACTTTTTTTGGTGTATGTACAGTAGGTAAATACAATGTATGAAAATTGCCTTTTGTTTGGTACAGAGCCAATTCTCGTGGTGATTTGAGTATGTAATTTTTATACTGTCTCAGCAACTTACTGTATGTGTTTATTTCAAACAAACAATCAACTTAAAGCGGAGTTCCACCAAAAGTGGAACTTTCTCTTATAATCTTTCTCCCCCCCTCTGGTGTCACATTTGGCACCTTTTAGAGGGGGGGAAGGGGATCTGTTTTTGACTGGTCCCCTTCCCCACTTCCGCGAGACAGGCAGCGGCCAGATCTCCAGGAAGTTTTGGCCCTTCCCCTACCGCTGGGCCAATTAGAAAGCACAGCGTGAGTAGCGTGTGCACAGTAGGGAACCAGCAGTGAAGCCTTTTGGCTTTACTGCCTGGTTCCCTTACCAGAAATGGCAGCGTCAGCACCCGAGAGTCGATTTGAAGATCAGCTGGGCTGCCAACATCCCAGGCTTCCTGGATAGGTAAGTGTCCTAATATTAAAAGTCAGCAGCTACAGTATTTGGCGCTGCTAACTTTTAATTTTGTTCACCTAGGCTGGACCTCATCTTTAATGAAAATATTGAAATACAGTAATAAACACTCCCCTGAAAGTGTCCCCTGAAAGTGGATGTCTTAGTAAAGTTAAGTGCTCTGAAATGTGAATACATTTTTAAAATGTCAGTTTAATGAGGTATTTTAGTTTTTGGTGAAAGTGGAAAGGTTAAATCACTGAGTGGTTTCTCTTATATTACCCAGGGACTCTATTGAGGAGATTTCTGTTCTTTCCCAGTTTGAACACTAGCTGTGGCATATAGCTTGGGCTTCCACTCTCTCTGTCTGTTTTGAAATGTCTTATATATTATGACGAATACAAAAAGAGGAATTGGAACATTCTTTGAGGCCCCATACTCACGACCAAACATGTCTGCTGAAACTGGTCCGCGGACCAGTTTCAGCGGACATGTTCGTTCGTGTGTAGGCAGTAACGTACTGAATTCCAGCAAACAATCGTCGGCCAGACCGTTTTCCAACGAACAACTGTTTCCTGGTCTTGCTTTAAAACAGTCTGCTGGAATCGTGTCCGTCAGACATGTTCGGTCGTCTGTACACAAAAGCAGCGTACAAAAACCCCGCGCATGCTCAGTCCAAATGAGGAGACGGGAGCGCTCGTTCAGGTAAAACTCGCGTTTCTTTGGGATATGGCACATTCGTCATTAGAAACCTTTTATTCTAGCAAGAGAACAATGTCTTAAAAAGGCGCACTAAACCGCATTTTCAAGCCTCGTTTTATTAATTCTTCTCTTGCTAGAATAACCCCGTTCTCTTGCTGATGCAATTTCAATAGAGTTGTCCCATACTGAAATGTCACATTTCTTGCTTGTGATGTAATCCTTTAATAATGTTTTCTATGCCAGACGTGTGTTTTGGTTGGTGGTCCTCCATAATTTAGAGTAGTCATTTTTGTAAAGGAATGTGCATTTTTTTTTTTTTTTTTTGTTGTTTCTAGTTATGTCACCATTTAAACTAATTTTTTTTTACATGTTTTTTTCTTTTTTTTTTTTTTTTTTTTTTTTTTGGTGTTTCATTAGAGAATATTAAACCATGTTGGCACACCAAATGTCCCCCCCCCCCCCAAGGAGTGTGTCCTTTGTAAATTACCCATTGTATATTTATTAAAGGTTTGCTGCCTAATAATCCCCACAGTATAACAAACAATAGACATGTTTTCAAATGAAAGCAAAAAGCCTTTTATTCAGGCAAATGTCATCACAAAAAATAAAAAGAACGGCAGCACTAGAATAGATAGCAAACTATATGCAAACTTGCATTTCCAACATGGTGAAGGATAAACTTCCAAGCCTCAGGAGCCAAACACAAAAATATGAAGCAGCAGCACACAAACAAAGGAACCCAAACTGTGGTAGTACAAACAAGATGTCCTTTATGTGGAAGGAAATGGAAGGCAGAAAATCAACGTTTCCTCCTCTTTCCAGCCTTCCCTCCAGGCAGCCTTCCAGCGGATCGAACACGGGGTCTTGCAGGTGGGGTTGATGTGGCAGCAGGAGGATGGTGTTCCGCAAGCCGGGCCGGGTCACATAGCCCAGTGTCTGGGGTCAGCAGGCCCCTCTGCATCCACCAAAGGACCTGGTTCATCAGGGCCTTTGCCAGTCTTCTCTGGTCCTCCTCCCCTTCATTTAAATCATGGGCCAATGAGGCACTGAAGGCCTCTGTGGGGTTGAGGGGGGCCCTCATGATGGCGCTTGCCTCCTGGATCATGCGGAGGCTTGCCTCCTCCACAGGCCTCAACTGCCTCCTTCGGCCTGATGGCCTCACCTGGGGGGGAGAAGACTGGCTGGTGGTGGTTCTCCTGGCCGGGTGGACCTGCTGCAGGCCACTGGGCCCAGCCTCCTCCTGGCTGCCACTGACCCCGGCCTCCTCCTGGCTGCCACTGACCCCGGCCTCCTCCTGGCTGCCACTGACCCCGGCCTCCTCCTGGCTGACAGACACCTGAGGATCTGCCACCTCCTGGCTGATCTCTTCTTCCTGTGTGGAAAAAAAAGGAATTTTTTTACAATTTCGCTAAATAAAACCACACTCATTTCCATGTTTTTCGTTTAGTATTTTCTGTTCATTATTACTTGAATACACTCTACTTCTGACCCCTGCAGTTGTCATCTCTGACACCTATTTGTCTGAACACCTTTTTTTTTGCTTTTTCCCAGCTTGGCTTTTTTTTTACAATATCTAATCATTAATCCACCAAGAATTATTTACGCCAGAAATATAGAGGAAACTACTATACCTCCTCATCGAAGGGTGGCAGATCTGCATCTCTGTCAGCCAGGCCCTCTTCCTCCGACTCTGCAGGGCTGTGGTCATCTGGGGAAGGTCCGCTGGAAGGTAGCATGGAGGAAAGGTTGGAAGAAAGACTGGACATCGTTTTCCTGCCTTCCATTTCGTCCCGCAAAAAAGCCATCTGTTTATAATACCACAGTTTGGGTTCCTTTGCTTGTCTTGCTGCTGCTCCCGATTTTTGGCTTTTATTAGCTTTGTATGCTCTCCTGTATGTGCTTCTGAGGTTGGCAAGTTTATCCTTCACCATGTTGGCAGTGCATCCTGGCACCCAAGTTTGCATATAATTTGCTAGCTCTTCTAGTGCTGCCGCTCGTACCTCTTTATTGCAATATAAAGAGTGCTTTGAATTCCACAGGATGGGCGTCTCCTGATATTTTTGGATTAAGGCCTCTATAGATTCCTTGCTTTGTAGGAGGTCCATTGTAATTTTTCCAAAATTATATTTCTTTTTGAGTCTAGATTACAAAAACATAAACCACAGAAAAATAAATATTCCAAAGGATCAGCGTTGACCTTGATCTAATACAGGGAGTGCAGAATTATTAGGCAAATTAGTATTTTGACCACATCATCCTCTTTATGCATGTTGTCTTACTCCAAGCTGTATAGGCTCGAAAGCCTACTACCAATTAAGCATATTAGGTGATGTGCATCTCTGTAATGAGAAGGGGTGTGGTCTAATGACATCAACACCCTATATCAGGTGTGCATAATTATTAGGCAACTTCCTTTCCTTTGGCAAAATGGGTCAAAAGAAGGACTTGACAGGCTCAGAAAAGTCAAAAATAGTGAGATATCTTGCAGAGGGATGCAGCAATCTTAAAATTGCAAAGCTTCTGAAGCGTGATCATCGAACAATCAAGCGTTTCATTCAAAATAGTCAACAGGGTCGCAAGAAGCGTGTGGAAAAACCAAGGCGCAAAATAACTGCCCATGAACTGAGAAAAGTCCAGCGTGCAGCTGCCAAGATGCCACTTGCCACCAGTTTGGCCATATTTCAGAGCTGCAACATCACTGGAGTGCCCAAAAGCACAAGGTGTGCAATACTCAGAGACATGGCCAAGGTAAGAAAGGCTGAAAGACGACCACCACTGAACAAGACACACAAGCTGAAACGTCAAGACTGGGCCAAGAAATATCTCAAGACTGATTTTTCTAAGGTTTTATGGACTGATGAAATGAGAGTGAGTCTTGATGGGCCAGATGGATGGCCCGTGGCTGGATTGGTAAAGGGCAGGGAGCTCCAGTCCGACTCAGACGCCAGCAAGGTGGAGGTGGAGTACTGGTTTGAGCTGGTATCATCAAAGATGAGCTTGTGGGGCCTTTTCGGGTTGAGGATGGAGTCAAGCTCAACTCCCAGTCCTACTGCCAGTTTCTGGAAGACACCTTCTTCAAGCAGTGGTACAGGAAGAAGTCTGCATCCTTCAAGAAAAACATGATTTTCATGCAGGACAATGCTCCATCACACGCGTCCAAGTACTCCACAGCGTGGCTGGCAAGAAAGGGTATAAAAGAAGAAAAACTAATGACATGGCCTCCTTGTTCACCTGATCTGAACCCCATTGAGAACCTGTGGTCCATCATCAAATGTGAGATTTACAAGGAGGGAAAACAGTACACCTCTCTGAACAGTGTCTGGGAGGCTGTGGTTGCTGCTGCACGAAATGTTGATGGTGAACAGATCAAAACACTGACAGAATCCATGGATGGCAGGCTTTTGAGTGTCCATGCAAAGAAAGGTGGCTATATTGGTCACTGATTTGTTTTTGTTTTGTTTTTGAATGTCAAAAATGTATATTTGTGAATGTTGAGATGTTATATTGGTTTCACTGGTAAAAATAAATAATTGAAATGGGTATATATTTGTTTTTTGTTAAGTTGCCTAATAATTATGCACAGTAATAGTCACCTGCACACACAGATATCCCCCTAAAATAGCTAAAACTAAAAACAAACTAAAAACTACTTCCAAAAATATTCAGCTTTGATATTAATGAGTTTTTTGGGTTCATTGAGAACATGGTTGTTGTTCAATAATAAAATGAATCCTCAAAAATACAACTTGCCTAATAATTCTGCACTCCCTGTATGTGTCTTCAAATTTATTACCTATATCTAATTACAAACACAGTCTCTCTTGTTTAAACAATGATTGGCAGCTCGGCCGCATTGCTTGTACCAAACATTGATTTGCTAGATGCAGAGCCATTGTTCACATTGCAGTAAATATTTTAAATATAGAAAAATAAACAATGCTTACAAATGACAGTTTTCATCTAGGCACTCTTTCATGTGTAAATCTCATGCCCCTGACAATGGATGACATAAAAGACACTTCCTAATGACCTCTGTACAACCAACACTTGAACAATACTTTGCCTGATCTGAATACACCATTCAAAAACTTGTCAATGAGGTACAGCATTGTTCACATCTCTATTTTGTGAGGTGTCCAAAAGCATTTGTAAACCAAAATAACATTGTGGTACCCCATAGACAGAATAGCTTAAAAAGGGTGCAACCAACAGCCCAAACCCCCATCCCATGTGTCTACATTTTCAAGGCCTCTGCTGATCACATTTTTAATTTCCTTACCTTCCTGTCTCTCGCTCCTCGTTTCTCACGCTCGCCTAATTACCGCGTAAGATGCGTAATCACGGCGTAAACCTTTTAAACACTCCGCGTATTTATTAAACCCCGCCCTCGTCACCTTTGCGAGGCCCCTAATCAATGAGTTTAGGAAATATGGCGTTAACTGTGTATGTTCTGGATGCGCTCGAAGATTCTCCGCGTAACCGACGTAAACACGTTGTTTGCATTCTCTACACTCCGCGTATGTATTAAACGCCGCCCTCTTCTCCGCCCATGGCGTAAGAATTCATCTTTTCCACGCCCATAATCTCTGTGGGAAAGGAAAGATGGCGATGTCACACGAGCGGGCACGATGCTCTCATGCCACAAGTGAAGGGACAGAGGCAGGGACGTCCCGATCAAGGAAAAGAAGATATAAAGCCACTAATATGCGGTTCCAGGAAATGGTGGAGTTAGTTTACATCATGCGAAAGAAGGACTATGATGGTGAATTAGGGCCATACAAGACCCCTAACCGCCGAAAGGCACATATTATGGACAAGGTGGCGAGGAGAATGCAGAGGATGTTTGGGATCACCAGGTCCAAGGAACAGCTGAGGAAACGATGGTCAGACTTAAAATTGAGGGAGCCACATCAGATGAAGAAAATACTTAAAATTCTGCGTAAAAGTAAGTAAATATATATTGGGGTTGGGGGGGGGGGAGGGATTGTCTGCAATAATGTGTTGCCATGTATATTTCACCATCTGCCTCCTTGGCCTGCTTGTAATTTTAAAGACATGTTGTCATTTATTTTTTAGGACATAAATAACTACATATTTACAAATAGTGTTCTTAGTAAACAACGTAACATCACATAGTTTATCAGAAAGGCTCGGTTATTCCAGGAACAACACACCTGGACATGGCTCACTGGCCAAAAACTTTGTTTGTAAACATTGTGTAAAAGCTAGTTCTAGAAAAAAAAAGTATGAGAATGGGAAAGGCAAACAGGATTCATTCTAAAAACAGTGGTAATAAAGCAGATGTTTTCACATCTGCAATGCAGAGCACCTGTGTCTCCCCAAATCAAAAATTAGTTTTGGTAGGGTCTCCCAGAAATACAGTTTAGGGGGGACATCCATGTGTGTCACTTTGCTAAAAAGGGGCAGGATCAGAGCTTGCCATATAGAAGTATTTGCAAAATGTAGGTTTGGTGAAAGATAAAAGTAACTAAATGAAAGCATCTTCTAAGCAATGTGTGCGATTTATGCTCTCCAATATCTGTGTGCTGATGAGTCTACATTTTTTTTGGTTTATTTCAGGGGAAAGAAGTCGCCAGCATTTGGAGGAGGCAGAGAGGGCCAGACAAGGCCAAAATCTGCCATCTCAACATGTGGAGGAGGAGGAGGATGTGGAAGGAGAAGAGGATGTGGAAGGAGAAGAGGATGTGGAAGGAGAAGAGGATGTGGAAGGAGAAGAGGATGTGGAAGGAGAGGAGGATGTGGAAGGAGAGGAGGAAGGAAGAAAGGAGGAAGGAAGAGAGGAGGAAGAAGTAATTTTGGACTTAGAAGTTATAGCAGATGAAGGGCAAGTGGCGGAAGAACAATTTGGCGAATTGAAAGAAGGTGGATTGATGGATGAAGGAGGAGTCCAAGATGATGGGGAAGTGGTGGAAGAAGGAGGAGTGATAGAAGATGATGGGGAGGTGGTGGAAGAAGGAGGAGTGATAGAAGATGTCGAAGAGGTGGAAAGGAGAAGCCCATCAGGTCAGTGTCACCCTAGCTTGATTCAAAAAAACATATGTAGATAGGCCTCATCGAAAAATAATGTTGTAAATGCCATTTTTAATTTTTTTTTTAGGGGAGGAGGATGGTGTGCCAATATTTTCACGTGCAAGTGCTGCTATAATTATTCAGCAGGTAATGGAGTGCAGCACTGAAATGCACAATATGCGTGAAAGGATGTTTCTCATGGAACAGAATGTAACAAATGTCCTTTTGGAATGCAGCACGGAAATGGACAATATGCGGCAAAGAATGATGGTCATCGAATCTAATTTTAAAAACATTATTGACATGATGGGCCGTGTCAAAGACTGAAACACCCCCCGCCCATCCCCCGCCCCCACAAACATTTTTACAGTTTGAATAATGAATACGCCAAAATTTGAAGATACACACACAGTGTGCCAACATGTGCTATCTGCCATCACAGAATATCTAATGTCTGTGCTTTGTGGGTCCAACCCCCTCCTCCATCCTCAAGTAGTTGAGAGGAAGGGTTTGCTCCCACAAAACACAGACATTGATCACCCATGATGTCAGATAGCACATGTGGCCATTTGTCTGTTGAACCAATGACATTTGGCGAGTTTGCACTGAATGTGTGTATCTTCCAATTTTGGCGTGTTCCAGTGTGAAAGCACACCATGACTGACTGCTGTTGTGAGTTTTTAGATTTTTGGAATTTGATTTTGTTACTTTTTGACCATGTTGAACATTTTGGGATACTATAAAGTTTAGACCATAAAGAATAAACAACGCCAAAAAATTTAAAATATATATATATAGAATTATAAATCTCTCTAATCACTGAATTTAGTGAAGTAGAGATTTGACTCCAAAATCTCACCTAAAAATTTACTTTTAGAAAAACACACCAAAAACAAAAAAAATGGTTAAAAAATTATTGTTTTTTGTGCATAAAAAATATGCACAAAAAAATAATTAAGGCGGTACACACCCCACCAAAAATAATCTATATATATATATATATATATATGTAAACAATAAATCTAACTATATTTGATAAAAAAAAAAGTGAACTTGTTAATAAATGTATAATCTACATAATATTTTTGGTTGAATTACCTGAAAAAAAAAAAAAATTATAAAAAAATTTTGTAGACTCCTAAGTACAAAAGCAGGGAGTAATGAAAAAACTATAAAAAATTTTTTGGGGTCATGAACAAGCAAAAATTAAAATACTTGACCTCAAAATTTACAAATGGAGTTGCTTCTTATTTCTAGACTCAATACCCTGTTTGTAGATGAGTGAATACTGTGCAAAATGTGGTTAGTTACTAAAAGTGGAGAAATCAATTATGCATTACAATTGAAGAAGTTAGTTAGAGAACCAGGAAGACAGAAAAAGAGAAAAAGCATTAATGACAAACAACTGTATAAAGTCCAATGGTCTAATTATTTATTATTTTTTAGAATATTCCTTTCTTTGGGGGCCGAATTAGAAAGAAATATGATCTGGCATAGCAATGGCCCCCCGACCCATGAAGTACTCAACATATTTGTCGCGTACCTCACGAGCTGATTGGGGGGCCAAGCCAGCGCGACCAGTGTCCAGCCCGGGAAGGGGATCTGAGGGTAGTCTTGCCTCAGAACCGATGTCGGGTAGGTACGTCTGGGAGTGCCTGCGTAAAAAGTTGTGCAAAATGCAGCAGGCAAATACAACGGTGTCCAATTTATATTCCGCCAGATGTATCGATGTCCTGAACAGGCGGAACCGGTTGGTGAGTATCCCAAAGGCATTCTCGACTACCCTCCGAGCCCTGCCCAACCGAAAATTAAACACACTCCTCTCTGAGGTGAGGGTGCTCTGGGGAAAAGGCCGCATGAGGTGAGGACCAAGCCCGAAAGCCTCGTCCGCTAGGAACACAAACGGAAGTCCTTCCACATTATCTTCATCTGGTGGCAATGCCAGACCACCAGCTTGGAGACGATCATAGAAATCAGTCCGTGCGAACACTCCCCCATCAGACATCCGGCCGTTCTTCCCCACGTCCACATATAGAAACTCATACTGTGCCGATACCACCGCCATCAACACAATACTATGATAACCCTTGTAATTATAATAGTAGGACCCCGAGTGGGGTGGGGGCACAATGCGGACGTGTTTCCCATCTATTGCTCCACCGCAGTTTGGAAAATCCCACCGCTGGGCAAATTGGGAAGCCACAGACTGCCATTCCTGTGGTGTGGAGGGTAGCTGTGGGGACAAACAAAAATAGAGATTTAGTACTTTGTAACAAAAACATCCTACAAGCATCCTTGTGACAGTTCACATTATTAAAATTGCATTAGAAAAATGTGCATGGAGAATTTGGGAAATGAAATATATAGGGCCACTTCATTAAGAGACTCCACAGCCCTCTGATGGGGACAATAAAAGTTTGAAGGGGGGGGGGGACACAAAAAACAAAAAGTCCTGTTTTAAAAAATGGCAAGGTGGGTTTGTCCCTAGGATAGCATGCTGGACAGGTTAATATTGGGTAAGGGACAAATATGCAGGTAGGCCAAGAATAAAACATGTAAAGCTGATATCAACATGCATAGGGAGAAAAGGTAACGTTAGTTAAACACACAGCATATCTGGGAAAATAAAAATAAAGTTAGTTGGCCACATTATTAGAGCCAGGAAACTTACCTTAATATACTCCTCATGCATAACTTTGATGATGGCAGCACACGTGTCCGGTATGATGACCCCAAGCGCCTGCGGAGAGATGCCTGTCGAGAACTTGAGGTCCTGCAGGCTCCTCCCAGTCGCCAGGTACCGCAACGTGGCAATAAGCCTCTGCTCGGCCGTGATGGCTTGGCGCATCACAGTGTCCTGCCTCGTGATATAGGGGGACAGAAGTTCCAGCAGACTGTTGAATACGGGGTCCGTCATGCGGAGAAAATTCCTAAAGTCATTAGGATTATTCTCCTGGAGTTCCCTAAGCAGAGGCATATGTGAGAACTGGTCACGCTGGCGCAACCAATTCTTGGTCCAGAAACGCCTCCGCCCCCTGTTTCTGGCCAAAGTACTGGACAAATGAACATATCCAGCAGCCATCCCATAAACAGCACCAACTCGCGAAAATTTGACGCTGCTGCTCCATCATGGCTTCAAACCGGCCGGCTGGTCAGTCAAGAACACACTGAAACAGAAAGCACTCGCAAATCCAGCACTACCTGCGACAAACGCGTGACAAACAGATACGAGCGCACAGGATGCAACTGCTAAAGCAGAAACAACCTGCTTGCCTATAGCCGAATGACAACTACGTTACCGCAAGCACACGCACTGAACCCGTGAATACACGCTGTCAAAGCCTGGAGACCGAGAAGCGCGAATCAGCTCTAACCAAACCTTCACTAACACGAGCAAACCCGTAACTAGCAAAAGAGGAACAGAGGGCGGCGCCATTAACTTTGGTCTTCCCCTTTATAGTGACGTCGTACGTAGTTTACGTGCACGCGTTCCGGTACGACGGGAATTTGGTCCGCTGGTGTGTACACGCCAGCGGAAGAAAACACAAATCAGCCTTGTACGCCGGAAACTGTCGGGCAGACAGTTTCCAGCGCACAGATCCGGTCGTGAGTACAAGGCCTGAGAAATAAACTCCAAGGAATATAGAACTATGGCAGGGAGATTTTGTTGCTTGAGTTTGTGAGAAATAATAGCCAATTTGCTCACCCAATTGCATAATCTATTTGGATTGGACTAGCCTGTTAAAAAATCCTTAACCTGATAGGTAATAATTGGCTTTAAGAGACAACTAAGTTGGAAAAGTCACAGCGTCTACTGTTTGTCCAGCTCCCAGGAAGCTATATTCACCGGTCTGTGTTCCCCAGCCACCTCTTCGCTCAGTCAGAACCCTCACACCATGGGGTTGATTTATTAAAAGCAAATAGTTTATTCACTTTACGTTACACTTCCTTCAGAAGGGATCTTTTTTCCAAAGCTTAGTAAATGTGGTATTCAGTATAGTTTCCAAAGAATACCCACCAAGGTGCAAGGTAAATAATTAAAAAAAAAAAACGATTTGCTTGAACATGACTGGGAAATAGAAGTAAACAGAGCTTCACTTCATTCACTAAGCTCTGGGGGAAAATGTCTTGCAACTATCCTTGCAAAGTGAACAGTCTATTTGCCCTTAATAAAGCAACCTCCATTTCTCAATAAGTGAGTAACTCCCAAGTATGCAGGAGCATGTAACCTACAATGAGTGCACTGGCCTAAGCAGCCAATCAACAGTCTTTAACAATGTCATATGGATAGGGGCAGTGACACAGTCGTCCCCTGGTAAGCTTCAACACCACATGACACCCATGTTTAACCATACAGGGAGATGGCAAAGGTTTGTGGATGGGAGAGTTTACTTTTCCTGGGTGAGTGGGAAGTGGGGTATCAGCACAAGCTATCATTTTGCCTCTAATGGGACAAGTGACATTGTCGCTCATACTAAAGCACTAACGTCATACTGTAGCTGCGTGTATTCTTTTTATCTCAAATCAGAAACTTTTATTACTTTGTTCAATTCAAAATTAAAATTTTATTCTAAAGACGTGAGTGAGCCCATGGAATCAAAAGCAACACAGTTTGGCAATGATCATTTATCACTCCTAACAAAATCCTCTCAAGAGACACTTTCACTATATTTAATGCAAATGTGTGTTGGGTGAGTGCTTACTGTAGGTATGCAGTTCTTTAAAATACATGCCAACATTATTTAGTACCATAATAATATGAATTCAGCCATAACAAAAGAGTTTCATGTTGTTACATTCCAATTCCATTTAAAGCTTACTGTGCGGCACCACTTGACTCAATTTACGAGGTGCAGATTTATTTAAATGAGTTGTAATGTTAGGCTGTTTCACTCAAAGTCTTTAAAGTATATATGAGTAAATGTTGTAATCAAACTAGGAATAGCAAACTGAAGAAATAAAAAACAATGGAGTGAAAAATAAAATAAAATGAAAGCTAATTTCCGGGCTGTGAAACTAAGCATAGTCTTATATAATTAAAACATTTCCTCAATGCATATATTTGACTAGCAGCATTTCTTCCATTTGGGATCTGGATTTCCAGTGAAGGGATTAGGACCTTCATTAGAAAAGGCAAATTAAAAATGATGTCATGTTGTGACATGGGGTATTTGAGAAAACGTGACTCTAAGGTCAGAGTTGTAAATTGCTCTATCACACAAAGATAAAATTGTTCTAAGTTAATGTTTTCTTGTGTTTGGACAGGAACTTGTACAAATAGCAACCATAAGAAAAGGCAAAATGAATGTAAGAACAACCTAAAAGGCGTGCTAATTTTTGCAAGAATGTTTTTATTTTTTGTTTTATTAATAAGGCAGATTGAACTTTAAAAGTGATTTGAAAAAGGATTTACATGTAATGCAAGAAATGTCTTCTGTTGTTGGGAGTGATAGCACAATGATCGAGCAGTTAGCATTATGATTTTGCAACATCGGGGGTTCTGAGTTTATTCCCCATCAGAGAGTCTGTCTACAGCATATTTGTGAGCTTTCTTTTAAGTCCGAGTGTGTTTTCCCTGTATGATGTTACTTCCTTTCTGAACCTAGATGTTAGGTTAGTTCGTTTTTCAGGCAAAACACTTTAGGAAGTGATTTTGTATAATAAATTCCCCTGGGGACTTAAGAATTTACGCTAGTTGTTAAGTGTATTCAGAAAAATCGACACAATCTCAATGAAATTGCAAAAAAATTCCCTGTTTCAAAATCATTGTGAATATATATATATATATATATATATATATATATATATATATAGTGGGGATCAAAAGTTTGGGCACCCCAGGTAAAAATTTGTATTAATGTGCATAACGAAGCCAAGGAAAGATGGACAAATCTCCAAAAGGCATCAAATTACAGATTAGACATTTGTATAATATGTCAAAAAAAGTTAGATTTTATTTCCATCATTTACACTTTCAAAATGACAGAAAACAAAAAAATGGCATCTGCAAAAGTTTGGGCACCCTGCAGAATTTATAGCATGCACTGCCCCCTTTGCAAAGCTGAGACCTGCCAGTGTCATTGATTGTTCTCAATCATCGTCTGGGAAGACCAGGTGGTTTCAATCCCAAAGGTTTTAAATGCCCAGACTCATCTGACCTTGCCCCAACAATCAGCACCATGGGTTCTTCTAAGCAGTTGTCTAGAAAACTGAAACTGAAAATAGTTGACGCTCACAAAGCTGGAGAAGGCTATAAGAAGATAGCAAAGCTTTTTCAGATGTCAATATCCTCTGTTCGGAATGTAATTAAGAAATGGTAGTCATCAGGAACGGTGGAAGTTAAAGCAAGATCTGGAAGACCAAGAAAAATATCAGACAGAACAGCTCGCAAAATTGTGAGAAAAGCAATTCAAAACCCAGGTTTGACTGCACGATCCCTCCAGAAAGATCTGGCAGACACTGGAGTTGTGGTACACTATTCCACTATAAAGAGATACTTGTACAAATATGGTCTTCATGGAAGAGTGATCAGAAGAAAACCTCTTCTACGTCCTCACCACAAAAATCAGCGTTTGAACTTTGCAAATGAACATATAGACAATCTGATGCATTTTGGAAACAAGTTCTGTGGACCGATGAGGTTAAAATATAACTTTTTGGCCGGAATGAGCAAAGGTACGTTTGGAGAAGAAAGGGCACAGAATTTAATGAAAATAACCTCTGTCCAACTGTTAAGTAGAAGAAAAAATGGATTCAATAACATTTCAGCAAATTTTGGATGGTAACTTGATGCCATCTGTGAAAAAGCTGGTTAAAGAGAGGATGGCTTTTACAAATGTATAATGATCCTAAACACACCTCAAAATCCACGGGGGATTACATCAAGAGGCGTAAACTGAAGGTTTTGCCATGGCCTTCACAATCTCCTGACCTCAACATAATTAAAAATCTATGGATAGACCTTAAAAGAGCAGTGCGTGACAGACAGCCCAGAAATCTCAAAGAACTGGAAGACTTTTGTAAGGAAAGATACCTCAAACAAGAATTGAAAGACTCTTGGCTGGCTACAAAAAGTGTTTACAAGCTGTGACACTTGCCAAAGGGGGCAGTACAAGGTATTAACTCTGCAGGGTGCCCAAACTTTTGCAAACACCATTTTTTGGTTTTCTGTAATTCTGAAAGTGTAAATGATGGAAATAAAATGTAAAATTTTTTTGACATATTATAAGAATGTCTAATCTGTAATTTGATGCCTTTTGGAGATTTTTCCATCTTTCCTTGGCTTTGTTATGCACATTAATACAAATTTTTACCTGGGATGCCCAAACTTTCCATCCCCACTGTATATATATATATACAGTTACATATATACATATATGGTGGTCGATCAAACTAGCAAGTGGTAGATTCTATTGATGATTTGTGGTGTCTCACAAGTGGTTAAAATTACCTAAACATTGATACATGTAGCATCTAATTGCATTACTTGAAGGGAACCAGACTCTAAATCTTTTTTCTGTGTTTTTGAGGTGTTTTGCTATTCATTTCAGTGGGAAACTGTGTTTTTGGAGTGATTTTGAAAAGCCCACCAAAGATGCAGCATGAAGAAGGGACAAATCTAAATCTATATTCAGACAAAGCGTTTAGTGCAAAACATTAAAAAGGCAAACTCGCTAGACCACCTGTTTTTTTTTTTGCCAACATTCTTCTTCGTTTCTATGCCTTATGCCACGTACACACGACCGCTTTTCATGATGTGAAAAATGCAATTTTTTTAATTGGTCATTAAAAACAATCGTGTGTAGGCTCCAGAGCATTTTTTATGACGTGAAAAATGGGTATTCAAAATTTAGAACATGCTCTAATTTTCCGCGTCGTTTTTCACGCATGCTCAGAAGCAAGTAATGAGACGGGAGCAATCGTTCTGGTAAAACTAGCATTTTTAATGGAGATAGCACATTCTTCACGCTGTAACAGACTGAAAAGCACAAAGACTGAAAAGCGCGAATCGTCTCTCACCAAACTTTTACTAACACGAAATCAGCAAAAGCAGCCCAAAGGGTGGCGCCATCTGAATGGAACGTCCCCTTTATAGTGCCGTTGTACGTGTTGTACATCACCGCCCTTTGCTCGAGCATTTTTTTTTCACTATCGTGTGTATGCAAGGCAGGCTTGACAAGAATCACGTCGAGAAAAGCTTTGTTTTTCCCATGACATTAAAAACGGTTGTGTGTATGCGGCATAAGTATGAAAAACTACAAGAACCTGCTATTACCATTATTATCCAGGAAATGTAAGGCATCATTAATGAAGTAAAGGTAAATCAGAAGAGGCCATTAAAGAGGATTTTCTGTCTTAAGATATACTGCTCCTAGGTAAAACTTTTACCTTCTTTTCTAAGAAAGCCTAAAGATGGAAACTTATGCCCACTGGTGTAAAGGGCAGCAGCAAAGACCATTTATGCTTGTGTTTGAATGATGTCACGACTCTGCCCCTGTTTTTTTTAACCCCCCCCCCCTAAAAAAAACTGCAAGACAAAGGCATAATGAGCTAGTGTGCATCGCATACTAGCTCATTATGAAATACTTACCTTAGGACGAAGCTCTCTCAGCGGCGTCCGCACACCGCTGAGACCGCTGACATTTTACCATCAGTTTCTTCTGTCATGGCACAGGGTGCTGAATAAACGGTACTGGCAGCGGTTTCTTCAGAGCACATGTGCAGATGACGTTGGCAGCGGCATATATAGTAAAACTTTGCAAGTTTAGGAGATATTTAAAGTACCTACAGGTAAGCCTTATTATAGGTTTACCTGTAGGTACCATTAAAAAGGAAGACTTTACTTCCTCTTTAAGCTTTTAAATTCCAACTGCAAAGTATCCAACCATTTATAGTCAACTGAATAAATTTGTGCCATGGTCTTGCTTTCTGAGCTATATAGCAGTGTTTACAATACTGCTCTAACATGGATGTAGTTTGGTGTAAATGTTTTTTTTGTTTTACCCTTTAATATTGTTCATAGTGTCTATTACATTGTTGCTGTACTAAGCTTACTTTTAATGTGGTTTTGCACAGTTCTACCATGGTAGATCAAAGTAGGTTCAGGTGGCAGATCTTGATTATTCTTCTTCTCTGGTTCTTGTGTATCAGTATTTCAGTTATAATCTCTGTTTTGCCTTGGATGATCATGAATCTCACACATCTGGCTAAAGTGTACTGTACAGTCTGTTTTCTCATGCAAATGGAAGTAAGTATGGAGCAGTATAAATACAGCATCTGCAAAGTTTAGATCTATTCATATTGTATAAAGAGCAAATTGATACCTTTGGGTAATTAGTAGTCTTCTGCATAAACAAATTAATGACACATTTCAAATAGTCTGTGAACATCACACAATCCTGTTTTACAGTAATCTGCAAATCTCTGTAGCTTATTACTATTTGACGTTTCTAATATTCTGGTCCATATGTTGTTAAAAACATTATACCAAAGAATATATCTACATTGTACCAAAGAACATACAGTATCTTCCAAAGTGAGTACACCCCTCACATGTTTGTAAATATTTTAATATATATTTTCATGTGACAACACTAAAGAAATCACACTTTGCTACAATGTAAAGTAGTGAGTATACAACTTGTATAACAGTGTAAATTTGCTGTCCCCTCAAAATAACTCAACACACAGCCATTAATGTCTAAACCGCTGGCAACAAAAGTGAGTACAACCCTAATGCCGCATACAGACCAATCGGAATTTCCAATGAAAAGAGTCTGGCGGAATTTTTTCATCGGATATTCCGACCGTGTGTGTGCCCCATCTAAGTTTTTCCTTTGGAAATTCCGACGGACTTAGAAAGAGAACAAGAGAAACATTTCTCGACGGAGAAAGAAACATGCATGCTCAGAATCAAGTCGACGCATGCTCGGAAGCATTGAACTTAATTTTTCTCGGCTCGTCGTAGTGTTGTACGTCACCGCGTTCTTGATGGTCAGAATTTGGTGTGACAGTGTGTAGTCAAGACAGCTTGAACGGAATTCCGTCTAAAAAATCAGTTGGCGTTTATCCCGACATAAATTCCAATCGTGCGTACAAGGCATTAGTGAAAATTTCCAAATTGGGCCCAAAGTGTCACTATTTTGTGTGGCCACAATTAGTTCCCAGCACTGCCTTAACCCTCTTGGGCATGGAGTTCACCAGAGCTTCACAGGTTGCCACTGGACTCCTCTTCCACTCCTCCATGATGACATCACAGAGCTGGTGGATATTAGAGACCTTGTGCTCTTCAGTTTGAGGATGCCTCACAGATGCTCAATAGGGCTTAGGTCTGGAGACATGCTTGGCCAGTCCATCATCTTTACCCTCATCATCTTTATCACGGCATTGGGTGTCTTAGAGGTGTGTTTGGGGTCGTTATCATGTTGGAATACTGTGCTGCAGCCCAGTCTCCAAAGGGAGAGGATCATGCTCTGCTTCTGTATGTCACAGTACATGTTGGCATTCACAGTGCACTCAATGACCATGATACTCCCACCACCATGCTTGACTGTAGAAAAGACACACTTGTCTTTGTATTGCACTCCTCACCTGTTTGCCGCCACACATGCTTGATAAATAAGTCTATCTTGGTCTCATCAGACCACAGGACATGGTTCCAGTAATCCATGTCCTTAGTCTGCTTGTCTTCAGCAAACTGTTTGCGGGCTTTCTTGTGCATCATCTTTAGAAGAGGCTTCCTTCTGGGCCAACAGCCATGCAGACCAATTTATTTTTTTCAGATCCTCAGAGAGTTCTTTGCAAATTCACACTGTTATACAAGCTGTACACTCACTACTTTGCATTGCAGTAAAGTGTCATTTCTTCAGTGTTGTCACATGAAAAGATATAATAAAATGTTTACAAAAATGTGGGGGTGTACTCACTTTTGGGAGCTACTGTATCTGTATGTAAAGTCAAAAGATTTCTCAAGGTCAAGAAAGTTGATGTGTCGGTGCCTTTGCCACTCTATCTATTGCTCTCTAGGTATTTTGGGGCAAGGTTTAGACCTAACTTGTGAAAATAAATATTGCTATGTAAACAGAAATGTGTGACTGTAACTAGGGTATACATAATCCTTATTCCTAACAATTTGTACAGGGGTATAAAACCCTGGCATTTCATAAATAAGATATTGTTCTTCTACATAGGAAAAGGATGATTTAGGATTAAGAACACTTTATGATCTATTTTCCTGTAATAAAGTGCATCTGTTTCATTGCTTGAAGAAAAAATCATATTCATTAGCGTGTGGTAAAACACATACATTACCATATGTGCAACATCATTGTTTTTGTTTTGCTTTTTAAAGAAGGAAATGTAGCAGTTAGGCCCCTTTCACACGTGGCAGTGGAGGTGCGGTGGCGGTATAGTGCCGCTAAAAATAGCAGCGCTATACCGTCGGATTTGCCGCAGGATTTGGCCGCCAGCGGTGCGGTATTAACCCCCGCTAGCGGCCAAAAAAGGGTTAATACCGCCCGCAATGCGCCTCTGCAGAGGCGCATTGTGGACGGTGTTACCGCGGTTTCCCATTGTTTTAAATGGGAAGGAGCGGTGAAGGAGCGGTAAACACACCGCTCCTCTCACTGCTCCAAAGATGCTGCTTCCAGGAGATTTTTTCTCTCCTGCCAGTGCATCACCTCAGTGTGAAAGCCCTGGGCCTTTCACATTGAAAATGCTGGGTAGGAGTTTTTCAGGCGGTATTTAGGCACTATTTTTAGCGCTATACCGCCTGAAAAACTCCTCAGTGTGAAAGGGGCCTTATAAGTGTTTCAACTGATTTGTGAAAGTCACAACAAGTCAGCCATGCTATTCTAAGTTGGGAATTGCTGAGACATTAGCGATTACATTTTGTCAAGGACACGATTGGCTGAATTCAACAAAAAGACTACTAACCAGTTCACTTCCAGCTTGTAAAGTAGCAGTGGGCTCCCTCAAAAGGGCAGTGGCTAAATTTTATAGCATCTACAAAATAGGGAATAGATTTATGGCATTTTTATTATCATGTTTTACTAGTAAGGGAGGTCATCATCGATTTTTAGTGGGACTGCAACATTGTGGCGGACAGATCGGACACTTTTGACACTTTTTTGGGACCAGGGAGATTTATACAGTGAACAGTACTATAAAAATGCACTGATTACTATATAAACTACACTGGCAGGGAAGGAGTTAACACTAGGATGCGATTAAGGGGTTAGGTGTGTCCTAGGGAGGTGTTTCTAACTGTGGGGGGAGTGGACTGACTTGGAGTACAGAGGTGTAAGAAATGCATTAAAAAATGCCTTTTCATTTTCTTTCCACATTTTCCAAAAACTTGTGGAAAAAATGACATGTTCCAAAGACTCATAATGCCTCATAGCATATACGTTGGGGTCTAAGTGGTTAGCACTTCTGTCTAGCAATAATAGGTTCAAATTCCAACCGTGACACTACCTACCTGGAGTTTGCATGTTCTCCCTGTGTCTATGTTGATTTCCTCTGGGTACGCTGGTTTCCTCCCACACTCCAAAGACACGCTGGTAGGTTAATTGGCTCCTGTGTAAATTGGCCCTAGTATATGTACTGTATGTATAAATTAAAGTTTGGGAACTTAGACTGTAAGCTTCTTGAGGGCAAGGACTGATGTGAATGTACAATATATATGTAAAGCACTGTGTAAATTGACAGCGCTATATAAGTACCTATAATAAAT
This sequence comes from Rana temporaria, assembly GCF_905171775.1. Lineage (NCBI taxonomy): Eukaryota > Metazoa > Chordata > Amphibia > Anura > Ranidae > Rana > Rana temporaria. The sequence goes on along the minus strand of NC_053489.1, from coordinate 464,475,888 downwards.
AAATAATAAACAAAATCCAATCTGCTGTTAAGGCTACTCCAGCTTGAAGTGGAGCTAAAGTCTGCTAACTAAGGCCTCAGAGGTTATGCCAAAGCACTGTCTTCCTATGACCCCAATGGCTGCAATCTCTCACTTCGCTAACATCTTTGTCCAGTTTTCTTCTGGGTTCTGTGTCTTTGGTCCTTTTAATTGGCTGTCCTGGGATACTATACCTTCCACACTCATGCACAAGAGTTAATTCACCCCACAACCAGGCATGCTAAGATTATATACTGAGCCAAGCATGCACAGTTCAGTGTACATCCAAAAAAAAATTGATGGCTGGAAGAAAAGGGGCTTCTATTGAAGAAAGACCTGTGTGTCCTGCAATTAAAGACTACCTGTTAGCAATGTCTCATTGAAAGAATTTAGGCCTGCTTAAAGTTTGAGCAGAAAACATAAGCAATACCTTTTTTCATCGAATTGAAAATCTATTTTGCCAACCGAAGGTATTATCTGAATTTTCACTTTCCTGACACAATGCAAGCTTAAAGTGATATTAAATTCTCAATTTTATTTTGTTAAAAAATAACAAACATGTTATACTTACCTGCTCTATTGCAGTAGTTTTTCACAGAACAGCCCAGATCCTCCTCATCTCGAGTCCCTGTCCTGGCCCACTCCTGGCCCATCCCTTCTGTAAAGTGTCCCCACAGCAACCAGTTTGCTATGGGGGCACCCGAGCCGAGTCACAGCACCCTGTGTCTATTCAGACATTGAGCCGCGGCCTGGGCCCCCTCACCCTATCTCTCCTCATTGGATCACTGACTTTGATTGACAGCAGTGGGAGCCAATGGCATTTCACTGCTGTCTCAGCCAATGAGGAGGGAGATTCTTGGACAGCCGAGTCTCTCGTGCATCATCGCTGGATCGAGATGGGGCTCATGTAAGTACTAGGGGGGGGGGGGCGAGGGGGGCTGCTGCACACAGAAGGTTTTTTATCTTAATTTCAATATGTTTATTGAGGTTTTAACAGAATAAAAATAACATACAGTAACAATTGTAACATTGGCCTGCAAGGCCTACATTTACTGATACAGATCATAAGAAAACAGTAGAAAAACTACTACAACATTAGCTTGCCAGAAAGAGCTCAGGTTGAATCGCAAGCCTTGCGCTTTAGGCTGGAACGTTCCCTAGGACAGTGGAGACAGTTCCTTTCAAATCTGAGGATGGGTCCCCCCTCCCGGGGGGTTGTCCTAAAGAGCCCCACCATATGCTACTGTTGTTCCATGCTGAGAAAGTCCCAAGGGATCCTTGGGGGGAATATTCCAACCACACAAGGGGAAGTCCTGCTCGTCACCCCAATGGGAGCAAACTGTGGCCAAGCTCAACCTCCCCCAGTACCCTGCCTTTCCCCCCAGGTTTAGGACTGCGAAAAGCTAGCTATGGGACCAGCCTGATACGCCACAGTATCAGGATCTTGGATAGGAGATCCAGTAAGATGATTTAGGGCAGTGGTCATCAACCCTGTTCTCAGGACTCACTAGCAGGCCAGGTTTTATGTATTACCATGGGGAGATGCAGACTGGAATACTGCAATCACTGAGCAGCAAGTGATATCACCTGTGATGTATTTCAGTTTTCTTGCAAACCTGGCCTGTTAGTGGGCCCTGAGGACAGGGTTGATGACCACTGATTTAGGGGACAGGGTTGCTAATAGGAGGCTTTTTATCTTAATGCATAGAATGCATTAAGATGAAAAACCTTCTGCCTTTAAAACCCCTTTAACACAATGCGCCACTTTTTATTAGTTCATTTGTAACCAATTTACTGTTACCTTGAACAAAGTAAATATTAGCCTAAGTGGAGTGAATAATAAGATTAGCTCAGATGAATCACTGGCTGGGCGCATTTATCCATAATTCTCTCATCTTCAGTAGAATTTTCATGTGCATTAAGCTGGCCTATTGTAATGGTTGGTAAAAGCACAAATATGCACCTTGTGTGTTTTGTGTATTTTTAGCACATCTGCATCATCTCTATTTTAATCATTTCACCTGTAATTCCACATACAGTAACTCATAAACGAGTACATACTTTAAAAATGCTCAGAGAAATAAATAAAAGGTGCACATTAGGGTGTATAAAAAGATGTGCCCATTACTGCATTTGCATTGACGTAAAGGAGCTCTTCCTGGCAAAGAAAATGTTCCTTTACTGTTTTTATACAATACTGTATATAATGGATCATTTTGTACATTTGCCCAATTTAAAGTACAGTAAATGTCCATATGAATTTTAGGAACAATACTGGGTTACAATAATTGAAAGAGCTTAAAAGTTTCAAATCTTGACATTTTGTACTAATTTGTAAGTGTGTTGTCTACATTCCTTTTTAATTATGACAAATGCGGCGATAATTAGAAAAATTATGAATATACAATATTTTTCTTGGGATCGTTTTAGAAGAGATTGTACTTATTAAAACTCACACTTCTATGACATTTCCTTGTTTACATGTTCACAGCTTTTCAAATATGCAGTCATATCTCGCAAAGCAACACCCACACATTTGTTCGTTGCAGCAACTATATGCAGTAACTATATCATTTCTTTTCATTTCAACTATATATTCACCAGTTAAAAGCAGCTAAGTTGACCATTTCATACTTATTTAAAAATAGTATTTGGTCATTGCTTAGGAGCAAAAGAAGGTTTGTGAATAAATTTAAAGGTTAATTGAAATTTTCCAAAAATTAAGTTAAGGGGCGCCAGTAGATGAGTAGTGGGCCATTTTCACCCTTCCAGAAGCCTGCCCAAGAAACTCCTTTAGCTGACGTTCTCCCACCCTACCCTGTTGCTGGGATTTTGCTTGATGTTTCAGCTGATGCTCCAGCTTCCATCATCACAAGAGCAAAGTCTCTCTCGGATTCAATGATCACATATGCGTGGTGTGCTATCTACCCCATCATTAAAGCACTGAGTTCAGAGCTACTGTGTCAGATAAGAAAGAGCACATGCATTGGATTTTTAAGCAATTGACCCTGACTGACATGCAGTGCTAGCCTTTACTCTCCTAGTTCAAGGCTTGCTATGCAATTAGATTAAGAAACTATTTAAATACTGTATATATTTGACCAATTAAGGACCAGGCTTATTTTTCCAACGTGTTGTTTACAAGTTAAAATAATTATTTTTTTGCTTAGAACCCCAGACACCATAGAGAATAAAATTGCAGTCGTTGCAATGCTTTTGATATCCACATGCATCAATCTTCGGGGTCCCATTTGTTGCCCAAAGATCTAACTCTGTCCTGGACCTTAAAGTGTATGTATAGCCAAAATGTTTCTTTTTAGTTTTAGGTTGAGGATTAGACCCCCTGCCAATGTATTTCTCCTGCTTGTGACTCAGGGATATTTTTCGAACAAGGCAAGTAAAGATGCAACAGCAAGGGAGAGGATATCTCTAAAAATAAGAGATATTCCCCTCAGGTAAATGTCCCTGGAAAAGATGTATGTATTGGAACATTTCCACTCATATCTTGTTCTGGTGAGGACTGTAAATTTGCCTATCACTTTCCTTCCTATAGTCACTAGACATTTGCATTCATTTTCGTCCGAATGCATTTTCATCCGAATTTCAGGTATTATCGTTATCGGTTAAAAAAACAATAACGAAAGCACAGAAAACGAAAACCGAAAGATCCGACATAAACAAATGCTTTATTTTCGATTTTGTTGCGGTCGAATGTGCCTAACCTTAACTCTATTAGTCCAATATTATTCTACATAAAGAGAAAAGATTCGACATAGAGAGAAAAGATTCGACATTATAGAGACATGAAGAAGAGTCGACATAGATAGAAAAGATTCGACATAGAGAGAAAAGATTCGACATAGAGAGAAAAGATTCGACATAGAGAGAAAAGATTCGACATAGAGAGACATGAAGATTCGACATAGAGAGACATAAAGATTCGACATAGAGAGACATAAAGAGTCAATTTTTTTTTTTAAAGATTCTAATAAGCCTTCAATGACAGATTCGACCTTAATTTGGATTTTTGGATGAATGCATTTTTTTAACGAAAAACGAAATAAATAAAAACGAATTTCGGGAGTAACTAAATAAATTAAATTTTCGGACGAAAACCAAATTACGAAACAAAATATTTCAGTGTGCACATGTCTAATAGTCACCAGGACAAACAGAGAGGGTTAATATGATCAATCTAGACGAGGCAGTAGAATAAACAGAGGTTCTATCTTCTCATCACACTATCCAAAACTAAAATATGTACACTTTGTAATAAAAGTTCTCTCCCTCACCTTTTAGTGTGCAGCACAGTGATACCAGGATTGCAAAGGTAGACTTGATTAAATAAGTACAACTATGTGTTATGCTAATATAAATGAGTTATGTGGCACACATAAACACCTAATTACATTTATGGTGGATTTCAGGGTTGCTTAGTAAAATGTTCAGTAGCATTAATTAAATGGATTGCTAAAATTAAAAATAAAGAATTTATACATAAAAACTATGCCTAAATATATGCCAGCAATTGCATAGCTCTATCACAAATGATTAAGAAATAGCTTAGTTTTATTTGGTCCTCAAGGACTAAATATTTGGATCACAGTTCTAGAGATTTGCATGCTTAATGAGGAAGAGTAATATTAATCTGCTCATTTTAGTCTTTATGCATTACAGATGCCAAAGAAATAGAAGTCAGATAAGAAACTAGTGCAATCGCTTTGAACAAACAGTATGTCTAGGCTATTGCCCTCTACAAAATTGCTTTTCTCCTTTAAACTTTGGTATTGTTACTGTTCAACTTTATCATAGTGCATACTACTAAATGATTTCAAAAACTAAATGAGACAATTTTCTCTAGTGCATTTCATGTAAATTAACCTAATGCAATAAAGTAATTGTTTTGGATATGTGTTATACCAATTAAACTTTGAAAATGATATGCCAAGTGAAACAGGAAGTATTTTCTTCAAGCTTTCAATTAGGACAGACAATAATGAACATCAACTTCTGATTAACTCTTTCATAAAATGCAGAATCTTATGAAATGTTATTAGCCTCACCTGTGAGCTGAAAAATGTAAAACTTAAAAATTAAAGGATTGTAGTCAAGACCTTTTAATCCATGAAAATTGAATTTTTTTAAGTCATGTGCAATGCTAAAGGTGCAGAAAGCGCAGTTAGGAACTAGTAAACATACATTTAATGCATATATACTGTATAGAGTATGTATTTGATTACAGATGATTTCAGATCTAACAGTAATTTTACTATTATTTTTTTTTTTTTTAAAAAGCATCGGTACTGCTGGCACTGTTTTGGATTGGTTAAGGAGCCATAAACCCATTCATTATACACAAAACAGTGGCATTGTGCTGTGACTGTAGAGCAACACTAAAACATCCCCTATCAGGACAAATATGATATTGCATGACCAAAGTTCTGTCCTTAGCTGTAATATACAGTACGGTATATTTTTTGTGTAGTGGGCTTTATTATAGATAATTGTATTGCACAGAGAACATCTACTCCAGGGCCAGACTAAGTAAAAATTAACCTTGGTATACAAATGGCATCAGCCTTATTTGTATGCAGTATAAATTATTGCTAAACTTGAAAACAATGTTGTAATTAATTGCAGCTTAGCAGTCCCTGGTGACTGCATTAGCTTTTTTTTTTTTGTTTAGGCTAAGAACATATTCAGCTAGTACAACAAATACTTGTTAAAGGCATATTCCACCTTTTGCAAAAAAATATAAATGCACCCACATTGAATTAAAAAAGTGTGCAATTATTAATTTCTGCAAACTTTGTTATGGAGCTTAACCTCCCTGGCGGTATGATTCTGTCTGGAATTACGTACCAAAAGCGGTACATTTTTTTTCATGGAAATTTGGTGATATGTATTATAGGCCTGCAATTCTTAGTATTTACTTACTTAAACCTGACCAAAACAAGACTCTAGTAGACATTCCAGATGTGATAAATTTGAAACACAAACACATGAATTATAATTAATCAATAATATAATTTTATTCAACAAAGCAATGAAAAATAAAGAAATTAGTCAAAGAAAGAAATTCAATACACATCCATAGTGTGAAACACTTTGAAGCAAGGAAATAGACAAAGTCCGACATTGCAATCTGGGCAATAGTACCTTGATTCTTTTCGGACTTTTTTCCCATTTTCATCCCTCTTGGCGCAGCAAACGACGCACATCCTGGTAGGCGCTAACTTTCGTGCGGTTGGCGGTACAGGTTCCAAAAAATGACGACCTGTCAGGCGCTCTGGATTCCCAACGTCAACAGAGCGTCGTCCGTGTCTGTTAGCAGACACTGATGCCGTCGGGTGATTGATAAAGATCTGCTCAGCCAACTTCCATATAAAGTCCGAATGAACAAGAGGTATGTTCGTGTTTTCTTTGTAAAGGATATAGGCGTTCCAAAGACATTGTTCAAGGAGATGCCTAAAAATCTTTTTATAGTACTTCTTTTGTTGTTTTCGCATCGCCGGGTAAAAAGTCATCGCCTGATCGGCTCGGTCGACACCTCCCATTGTGTGGTTATAGTCGATCACGACTTGTGGTTTCAGCACTTCGTTTCCGTATTTTGTGCGGACCATGGCAGTGGAGGTGCTGTGCACGGTGCTCATGAGACACACGTCCTTTTTGTCTCGCCAGCGCATTGCCATCATTTTGCCCTTTTGAAAGGCAACCATCTCTCCTTTTTTTATTTTTTTCTTGCCAAACGTAGATGGCATGTCACGCCGGTTTGGCCTCACGGTACCATACCCGTCCGTTTTATTGAGGAGCAAAACCTCATAAAGTTCTGGTGACGTGTAAAAATTGTCTGTTGTCACGCAGTATCCCTGGTTCAGCAATGGGTCCAGCAGTGACAGGACAGAAGATGTGGCCATCCCATAGCGGCTGTACCTGGGATTGAATTTGGTACCTTTCCCGGTGTAAATTACCGAATTCCATATATAGCCGGTGGATGATTCACATAGCATGTAAAATTTTATCCCAAAGCGCGCTCTTTTGGACGCAATAAATTGGATCCAACTCAGGCGTCCCTTGTAGGCCATCAGACTTTCGTCCACACTTACGTCCCTTTCTGGCACATAGGTCCACTGAAAGTTGGCAACAATCATCTGGCACACCTCCCAGATTTTTTTCAGCTTTGGCGCAGGATGTGTGGCCTCGTCAAATTCTTCGTTGTTGGCGAAGTGCAGGTTTTTCATTATTAGTGAAAAGCGATACTCGGACATCACAGTGCCAAAAAACGGAGTGGCCAGCATCTTATTGGTGGTCCAGTACCACTTCTGGAGCGGTTTGCCCACCACCCCCTGAAGGATGATGAGTCCCAAAAAATTCCAAATGTCCTCCTCGGTGACCGGTTCCCATTTTCTGGACCTGGAAAATCTGCCACGCAGCGTAGCAGATTGCTGATCGTGGTAGCGATTGGTCTCCGTCACAATTTGTAAAATGACCTCCTCAGATAAAAAGAGTTTCAAATACGCCATAGGGTTGTCGGCCTCCACATCTACCTTCATCCCAGGAGATCCAGTAAATCGGAACCTCGGGGGCGCTGTCTGGTCCGCATCGCTATCTATAGGGCACCAAGTGCGCACATCACTCAGGTCAGGTGCGGGATCATCTGCGGCGTCACTTTCTATATCAGTGTCAGTGTCAGATCCAGATGATAAATCTCCATATGATTCACTGTCGCTCTGATCTGCGAGCAACTCCGTGTCGCTGTCGCTCAGCTGGTCCAAAAGCGCATTTGGAGGACAGCGCTTTTTTGATGCCATTTTTTATATGGTTTATAAGGTTTTATATGTCAGCAATGACAATGGCAAGGGGCAATGAAAGGGCACTGTGTCAGTTTTCAAAGTGATACAGTGTAATCCTCTCAGATTACATTGTATCACCACCTTTTTATGTGTTTGTGTTGGTGCAACATTTGAATTTCCCTCCCAGTTCCGTTCCCATGCACCATTGCGGTGCAGGGAACGGAACCAGGAAGTCAGATGACCGATGGACGGCGCGGTGTGTGTCTCGGCGGCGATCACAGCAATGATAGATCATCGCTGGATCGCCTGGACAAGGTAAGGAACACCGCTGCGCTCTCTGCACATTCACCCCGAGCGCGACTCGGACTAACCGATAGTAACATAAAAAACCAGCCCCGAGTCGCGCTCGGGTTTACCGTCAGGGGGGTTAAAGAAGTATCAATAGACTGCAAGTGTGGTGACATCACAATGTTTGTGCTCCATTGAGGTCTATGAGTCCCTCTGCCCCAGTAGCAGATAAGACTTGTCTCTCCATTCACAGACCTTAACGGGGTTGTAAACCCTCATGTTTTTTCACCTTGATGCATCCTACAGTAGGTGAAAAGACACTTACTCACATGAGCCCGTTCATTCCCTCAGCGGACACACGCTGTATCTCTCTGCCTGGGGTTTTCGGCTCTTGATTAAATAGCTTGATAGCAGTGCAGCCATTGGCTCCTGCTGCTGTCAATCAAATCCAATTACGCGGGCGCTGGGGGCGGGGCCAAGTCCGGCATTCTGTGTCTATGCATGCAAATGCTGGACTCAGGAGTGCACCTGCAAGGTAACCCCCAGGGAGAGCGATTCTCTCAGGAGGTTTACCAATGCGAGGAGGAGCCATGAGTGCCACCGGGGAACCCCAGAAGACGAGGTTCGGGCCACACTGTGCAAAACAAACTGCACACTGGAGGTAAGTATGATACTTTTTTTATATAAAAAAAACAAGGGTTTACAACCCCTTTAAGAAATGACAGAGGGACTGCCCCCACCAGAACACAATGGTCAGCACTTGCAGCCATTGGCTACCAATCGCTGATCGGATGCTAATCAGATGCTGGTTTTCCATCATACCCATTCAACAGAAGCTGGCTGTTAGGCTGACTCCTATTGGACAGGCTGGTGTACTTTCGGGTCGAATGTCAACTAGTTTCAGGTTCTGTTGAACCAGACGTTATTCCGCCCGTGTGTATGGGGCTTTACTACAACACCCAACACCCCAGTGTTGGTATTTTAATATGATACACACGTATGCTGATCATTAGTGAGTTGCAGAAGACAAGCTATAGTAAATATTTTCTAAAGAAAGCACCTAGAACACAGGTGTAAAACTGGTGTCCCTTTAGCTGTTGCAGAACTACAAGTCCCATGAGGCATTTCAAGGCTGACAGTTACAATTATGACTCCCACAGGTAGAAACATGATGGGACTTGTAGTTCTGCAACAGCTGGAGGGCTGCCTGTTTGACACCCCTGACCTAGAATTTCAAAGTTGCCAGGACTCTTAGAAATATTTTTTAACCAGAAGGATTTACCCCCTTAATGACCAGGCCATTTTGTGCGATACGACACTGCATCGCTTTAACTGACAGTTGCACGGTCGTGCGACTTTGTTCTTAAACAGAGTTGATGTTCTATTTTTCCCAAAAATAGAGCTTTATTTTGTAGGTATTTAATCACCTCTGCAGGTTTAATTTTTTGTGCTATTAAACAAAAAAATTGACAATTTAAAAAAAATATATATATATTTTTTACTTTTTGCTGTAATAAATATCCCCCAAAAAATGTTAAAAAAAAAATTTCTTCATCAGTTTGGGCCATTATGTATTCTTCTACATATTTTTGATAAAAAAATATGCGTATATTTATATGTTGCGAAAATTGTATAGCATCTACAAAATAGGGGATAGATTTATGGCATTTTTATTATCATGTTTTACTAGTAAGGGAGGTCATCATCGATTTTTAGTGGGACTGCAACATTGCGGCGGACAGATCGGACACTTTTGACACTTTTTTGGGACCAGGGACATTTATACATTGAACAGTACTATAAAAATGCACAGATTACTATATAAACTACACTGGCAGGGAAGGAGTTAACACTAGGATGCGATCAAGGGGTTAGGTGTGTCCTAGGAAGGTGTTTCTAACTGTGGGGGGAGTGGACTGACTTGGAGTACAGAGGTGTAAGAAATGCATTAAAAAATGCATTTTCATTTTCTTTCCACATTTTCCAAAAACTTGTGGAAAAAATGACATGTTACAAAGACTCATAATGCCTCATAGCATATACGTTGGGGTCTTTTCTTTCCAAAATGGGGTCATTTTGTGTTGTCCATTGTCCTGGCACTCCAGTGCCTTCAAAATTGTAATAGGTAGTCAGGAAATTATATGTGTAATTTATGCTTCTATAACACCTGGCAGTGCTTCCTGCATGTTGGGCCTTTCTATGTGGCTAGGCCAGCCTTTCTCAACTGGGGTGCTGCAGCACCCCACTGTGACCATGAGGTCGCCAGGGGCCCTGTGGCAGAGAAAGGCTGTCGCATGAGACCGAGCTCCCCGGTCCTCAGCCACACTGTCAATCAGCACTTTGGGAGCTCAGCCAGGCTGTGTATACACGTTCTAAGATGAAAGCAAGGGAGATGTGCTCTCTGTCTCCCCCTACAGTGCAGTACCCGGCAGGGAGAGTGAAAGTAAGTAATGCCAATTTTGTATGTGAGAAAGCTCTATTTGTGTGAAAAATTATTCAAAAATGTCATATGGGTACAATGTTGCATTCCTAAGTTATTGCCATTCAAAGTGTGAGAGCGCAGAAAGCTGAAAATTGGCCTGGTTAGGAAGGGGGTATAAGTGCCCAGTGGGCAAGTGGTTAATACAAGTTCTCACTGATCTCTGTGGCTAAAGCCAATGTGGATGAAATCATCCTCAAAGTTTACAACAGAAGCTCTGAATGTAAATGCAAGTCTTGGACTGGAAGGGTGAGCTGAACTGCTGACAGAATGACTTGGACCACATCAGTTTCTATTGTGAGATTTGAGGAATAATTGTTTCACAGAGTTAGTTATTGAGGTCCGTGAGCGTATTGTTCGAAGAATTTGAAAACATGACAAAATTACATGGGTAATCAAGTACATAGCTTCCAGTATTGAGTAGGAACATTGCATGCAATATGCAACTTATAATGCCGTAAATTTTGTTACTAAAAATAGCACAGAAAACAGTGTGGATTAACTGTCGTAAAGGAGCAAGGGGACACCGAGGATGCTACATACTGTATGTTGTTCAATAGCAATATCTATGAGTTACTTGATTAATGTCCTGTTTGGCTATACCATATTAGAGGGATAGTGTGTTATTACCATATCAGTGTTCAAGTCATAGGTGACTATGCTAGGGGTATAAGCTATGTAGCTATGGTAATGGTAGAAGAGAGGGGAAGAAGGGAGGGGTATGAAGGAATTAGAGGGTATGAAAGATAGATCTAGGGACTGTAGGGGAAATAGGAACAGACTAAGTAAAGGATGCAGCTGTCAGTGAAATAAATAGGGTGAGTGACAGGAGATCCACAATGTAATTAGACATTCAGAACAATGATACTTCATCTTAGATGCATTGTGAGTCTTTAATCAATCAGGAATGTTTAGTACTGATTTAAGTATCCTTTCTGTTACTGTCTATGGAGGAGGAACCAAAATGCCAAGATGATAAATATTATTTAAGATGCAGCAGTAAGCGTACATTAGAATAGGGGGGTGGCATTCGAAGTTACAGTTCTCATGAACAACTGAGGTCCAAATGGATGGATAGAGCATTTGTTTCTCCCTAATGATCTATTTTTGCTTCTCATTCCTTCAGAGGATATCATTGTTGATATTGCTTTGTAAACATATTGAAAGCCACAGATTAGTTATACTGTATTGGTTTAAAAAGATACATCTGCATAAAAGGTTTCAAGGTTAACTCAAAGATAAAAAAAATACTGTACATATCGATACATGCACATTTTTGTGTTTTACCCCCTTTAAATATCCTGCAAGTACAACAAAAAAATTCATGTTGATCTATCAGAAATGCACTCAGCTTGTAAAGCCTCCAATCTTGCACATTAGTACAGGCTCCTCTCCTGTACTGAAATACTGTAGCTTGCTCTAATTTCTCAGAACACTCTGAGCTTCTCACAGTGTACATTATTGTTTTAGCAAGAAAGGTAATGCCTGCCTCTTCTCCTTGCTGGAGGGCATCCAGATTCATCTAATCCTTTGCTGTTCAGCCTGTTCTGCCCCTTTTATTCCTTATATTTATTTTATTTTACTTATGGAAGCACAGTACCATATGTGTACATTACCTATGGCAGTCTGCATTTAAATGACCCTGCATAGAAAGGACTAGGGATGGGCCGATCACCCCCCAGTTCGGTTCGCACCAGAACATGCGAACAGGCCAAAAATTTGTGCGAACGTGTGAACCCTTTTAAAGTCTATAGGACACGAACATGAAAAATCAAAAGTGCTAATTTTAAAGGCTTATATGCAAGTTATTGCCATACAAATTGTATGGGGACCCAGGTACTACCCCAGGGGACATGTATCAATGCAAAAAAGTTTTTAAAACCATTTGTTCAGGAGCAGTGATATTAATAATGCTTAAATTGAAACAATAAAAATTAAATATTCCTTTAAATATCATGCCTGAGGGGTCCCCTTAGTCTGCATGATGGCACATTTGTGTGATGTGTTTTACAGTGCCGCAAAAAAAAAATACATTTCTAAAGGAAAACATTTCATTATAAATTGATTGTGGCTATAATGTATTGCAGGCTCCCAGCAATATAGGAAAAAATCAAAGAAACTTGGCTTGGGGTCCCCCCCAAAATCCATACCAGACACTTATCCGAGCATGTAGCTTGCAGGACAGGATGGGGGGGGGGGCGCTCGCTCCTAAACCATACCAGGTCACATGTTTATGGTGCTTTGAGTCCCCACCAAAGCACCTTGCCCCCAAGTTGATGGGGACAACGGCTTCATCCCCACAACTCTGACCATTGGTTGTGGGGGTCTGTCGGCGAGGTGCTTATCGAAATCTGGAAGCACCCTTCAACAAGGGGGCCCCCAGATCCCACCCCCCCATTTCCCTATGAAAATGGGTATGGGGTACATTTTCCTCCTACCTATTCGCCCAAAAAAGTGTCAAAAAGTTAAAACCACAAAAGACAGTTTTTGACAATTCCTTTACTAAAAAATAAAAAAAAGTTTCCCCGCAATGTCCATTCTTTTTAAATCATGCCGTCCGACAGGCCAGAAAAATAGAAATACTCCACCTTCATGGGAGGCCTCCCACGATTGTCTGTCTCACTGTAACAGCTGTTATATAGGCATGGGCAGTGCCACTCACTAACGTAACCGGATGACCCCACCTTCTCTGACGGCACATGACATCAGAAAGGGCAGTTACATCACCGGGTGGTCCCACCCTTGTCTATATAACAGCTGTCACAGCCAAGAGACAGCAGACGTCGGGACACCTCCCATCGAGGTAGAGCTTTTTTTCTTTTCATTTGGGCAGCATGATTAACGATGGATAGACATTGCGGGACACTTTTTTTATATAAAGGAATTGTCAAAAACTGTCCTTTGTGTTTTTTTGGTAAATGGGTAGGGTTACAATGTATCCCTACACATTCACATAGGGGGGAGGGATCTGGGGGCCTCGGATTCCGATAAGGCCCCCACCCGCAGACCCCCACAACCACCAGACCAGGGTTATGGGGACGAGGTCCTTGTCCCCATTAACCACTTGACAACTGGGCACTTAAACCCCCTTAATAACCAGACCAATTTTCAGCTTTCGGTGCTCTCACATTTTGAATGACAATTACTCAGTCATACAACATTGTACCCATATAACATTTTCGTCCTTTTTTACACACAAATAGAGATTTCCTTTGGTGGTATTTAATCACTATTGGGTTTTTTATTTGTTGCGCTATAAGAGAAAAAAGACTGAAAATTCTGTAAAAAAGTGTTTTTTTTTCCTTTGTTTCTGTTATAAAATTTAGCAAATTAGTATTTTTTCTTTATGAATTTTGGCCAAAATTTATACTGCTACATATCTTTGGTAAAAATAAGTACAAATTGGTGCATATTATTTGGTCTTTGTGTAAGTTATAGAGTCCACAAGCTATGGTGCCAATATCTGAAAATTGATCACACCTGAAGTACTGACGGCCTATCTCAATTCTTGAGACCCTAACATGCCAGAAAAGTACAAATACCCCCAAATGACCCCTTTTTGGAAAGAAGACATTCCAAGGTATTTAGAAAGAGGCATTGTGAGTTTTTTTAAGTTGTCATTTGTTTCCCAAAATTCTTTGCAAAATCAAGATTTTTTTTTCTTAATTTTTTTTTTCACACAATTGTCATATTAGCTGGTTATTTCTCACACACAGCATATGCATACCACAAATTACACTTCAAAACACATTCTGCTATTCCTCCCGAGTATGCCGATACCACATGTGTGAGACTTTTACACAGTGTGGCCACATAGAGAGACCCAACATGCAGGGAGCAACTTCAGGGGTTCTGGAGCACCCAAGCCAATTCTGACATTTCTCTCCTACATGTAAAAATCATCATTTATTTGCTAGAAAATTACATAGAACCCCCAAACATTATATATATATATATATACTTTTTAGAAAAGACCTTAGAGAATACAATGGTGGTCGTTGCAACTTTTTATCTCGCACTGTATTTGCGCAGCAATTTTTCTAACACATTTTTTTATGGAAAAAAAAAAAAAAACGTTTTGTGCTTGAAAACAAAACAGTAAAGTTAGCCCAATGTTTTTGCATAATGTGAAACATAAAGTTACGCCAAGTAAATAGATACCAAACATGTCACCCTTCAAAATTGCACGCGCTCGTGGCGCCAAACTTTGCTACTTAAAAATCCCCATAGGCGACGATTTAAATATTTTTACTGGTTACATGTTTTTAGTTACAGAAGAGGTCTAGGGCCAAAATAATTGCTCTCGCTCTAACGTTCGCAGCGATACCTCACATGTGTGTTTTGAACACCGTTTTCATATCTGGGCGGGACTTACGTATGCGTTCGCTTCTGCATGCGAGAACACGGGGACAGGGGCGCTTTAAAAAAAAAAAAAAACATTTTATTGTTCATTTTACTTTTACTATTTATTTTAGTTTGACACTTTTTCCCGCAAAAATAAATTTGTTGATCACTTTTATTCCTATTACAAGGAATGTAAACATCCCTTGTAATGGGGATATGGCATGACAGGTCCTCTTTACAGTGAGATATGAGGGGGTCAATAAGACCCCACATCTCACCTCTAGGCTGGGAAGCCTGAAATAAAAAATAAAATAAAAAAAACTATCCTGGCTTTGATTGTAGCAGTGAGTTGCTCGACGCACCAGAGGACGGCGGGAGGGGGCGTCCCCTCTCGCCTCCCATATGAACGGTCAAATGGCGGAACCGCTATGATTGTTCTTATGGTGTAGGAAACCGCCGGCTGAAAAAGCCAATATCTGAATGATGACTGTAGTTGCAGGCATCATTCAGATATCCCTGCACAAAGTCAAGGACGTCATATGATGGCCAGCGGGTAGGAAGTGGTTATTGCGGAGTATTGCAGGGTATTGCGGAGTATTGCAGGGTTTTGCGGAGTATTGCAGGGTATTGCAGAGTATTGCAGGGTATTGCGGGGTATTGCGGAAGAATTGCAGGGTATTGCAGAGTACTGCAGAGTATTGCACAGTATGGGCAGGGTATTGCACAGTATTGGGCAGGGTATTGCAGTGTATGGGGCAGGGTATTGCAGAGTATTGCACAGTATTGGGGCAGGGTATTGCACAGTATTGGGGCAGGGATGACTGATCATGGATGGCTGGATCTGTGACTGCAGTTGTCACAGATCCAGCTCACACTGCTGCTGCCTCCGCTCTCCTCTCACACTGTACCGATCGGTACAGAGAGGGGAGGGAGGAACCGGCGTCATCACATGACGCCGGTTTGTTTACAAGTGATCGCTCCGTCATTGGATGGATCGATCACATGGTAAAGCACCTCTGATAGATTTACTGTGATGCGCCGGGTCCTCTGGGGTGGTTTTTACTATTTGATACAATGTACGATGTACCCGATACCCATTCACATAGGGGGGGCTGGGATTTGGGGGCAAGCGGCCTGGTATGGTTTAAAATTGATGTGGTGTCCCCCTAAAATCTATGCCAGACCCAATGGGCCTGGTATAGACTGGGGGGGATGCTGTTTTTTCTTAATCCTGTCATAGGGTTCGCCTTTACCACCTCAATACACTGTATTATATACCAGACACTGACTGCACTGTACGCACACACTACACTGACTGCACTCTGTGTGTGTGTGTATGTATATATATATATATATATATTAGACTGCCTGCACTGTGTATATAGGCTACACTAAATGCAGAGTATATATATATATATATATATATATATATATATATATATATATATACACATATATACAGTATACATATACTACACTGTATATATGTATTAACTAACCTAGCCCCCTGAGCACCTTGCCTTTGGCCAATCATGCCTCTCAAAGCAGAGCGCGCTGTGATTGACCAAAGCATGCAATCATCAGATGTCAATGCACTGCAATCTTGCAGTGCATCATGAATTTTTGCGCATTAATTTGCTGCAAACACCCCATAATGACCTATTCGAGTCAAACTTACGTCCTGATGGACTGAGGGCTCCTGAGAGAAATACTGAGGCAGGGTTCTGTAAAGTTTCCAGGAAGCTATGGACAGCATCTTGCTTTCCACTCCCATACCTCACAATTTACCTACATTTCATACAGATTTACAAATACCATGTGATGACATCACCGTGTCTAAAAAAAGGCAAGTGTCAAACAGGTTTTATTGAAGTGGAAGTAAACTCCCATGTTTTATTTTTACCTATAGGTAAGCCTAAAATAAGGCTTTAGAAAAAGTTTTGTGTGTTACCGGCGCCAAGATGATATCAATATTCTTATTAACCACTTCCATACAGGGCACTTATACACCTTCCCGCCCAGACCAATTTTTAGCTTTCAGCGCTGTTGCACTTTGAATGACAATTGCGCGATCATGCTACACTGTACCCAAACTAAATTTTTATCATTTTGTATCCACAAATAGGGCTTTCTTTTGGTGGTATTAGATCACCTCTGGGATATTTATTTTCTGCAAAAAAAATAAAAAAATTACCGAAAATTTAGAAAAAATAAGTTTTTTTTGTTTCTGTTATAAAACATTGTAAATAAGTACGTTTTCTCCTTCACTGATGGGCACTGATGGTACTGCATTGATAAGGCGGCACTGATGGGAACCGATGAGGTGGCACTGATGTGGTGGCATTGATGGGCACTAATATGCGGCACTTATGGGCGGCACGGATGGGTACTGATAGGCGGCATGGATAGGCGGCATGGATGGGCTTGGATAGGCGGCACGGATAGGTGGCACAGATAGGCACAGATAGGCAGCGCGGCTGGGCACGGATAGGCGGCACGGACGGGCACGGATAGGCGGCACGGATGGGCACTGATAGGCGGCATGGATGGGCACTGATAGGCAGCATGGATGGGCACTGATGGGTGGTACGGATGGGCACTCGTAGGTGGCACGAATGGGCATAGATGGGCACTATTGTATGTGTTGTACTAATGGATCCCAATCAGTGCCAAACAATGCCTGCCAATCAGTGATGCCCATTGTGGGCACTGATTGGCATCCATTGCGGCACTGATTGGCATCCATTCTGTGTGTCCTCCTCATCCCTGGTGGTCTAGGGTGGCATCCTTTTTTTTTTATCCCTGTGGTCTATATGGCCATCCCTGGTGGTCCAGTGGGCATCCTCGGGGGGGGGGGCTGTGCTCATAATCGATCAGCACAAACCCCCCCCTGTCACAGGAGCAGCCGATCGGCTCTCCTCTACTCGCGTCTGGCAGACGCGAGTAAGGAAAAGCCGATTACCAGCTTTACCTATTTACATCGTGATGAGCCGTGATTGGACAGGGCTGATCACGTGGTAAAGAGTCTCCGTGAGAGACTCTTTACCTTGATCGGTGTTGCGGGGTGTCAGACTGACACCCTGCAACAACGATCGCCGCGATGCGCGCCCCCAGAGGCGCGTAGCGGCTCAGAATCATGAGGACGTCATATGACGTCCAGTCAGGATTATACAACCACTTTGCCGACCTCAATATGTCATTGGCGGGTGGCAAGTGGTTAAGTCTTGCTGCAATAAAAATGCAACCTCAAAGGTTGGGTTTAGATTTGTGTATCTGTGAAGTAAATTGCGCTAACTTATATTTATATAAACATTTTACCACGACTGATACTGTGAACTTGTTACTCAAAAAACAAAAAGTATGTACATGTGTCTATGATTATTAAATAATGTGCAAACAATCCATAAATAGTGTGCAATAAATACCAATTCAGTGCCCTGTGCCAAACTATAACATATAAATCTCTCAAACCATCAAAAAATGAAAAATAAATCCAAAAAATTTCAAATATGCTACTGTTACAATCAACAGATTGAATGTGCCCCAAGAAAGCAAGAAAAATGTGTTGTATACGAAAAAATATAAAAAATAAAAAATATATATGTATATGTGCTAAGAAAGTCCTTAAAGCGGTAGTTCACCCCCCCCCGACACATTTTACCATCGAGACAGGCATTGTAGCGCGAGCTACAGTATGCCTGTCCCGATTTTTTTAACCCCGTACTCACCTTGTAGTCGTCCATCGTAGATTTCGGCTCCCGCGGGGAATGGGCGTGCCTATGGAGAGGGAGGATGATTGACGGCCGGCCCTGGCACGTCACTCTCTCCGAAGACAGCCGGAGTAGGTCTCGGCTCTTCACGGCGCCTGCGCACAGGCTATGCGCACGCGTCGTGAAGACCAAGCCTATTTCGGCTATTTCCGGAGAAGCGTGACGCGCCAGAGCCGGCCGTCAATCATCCTCCGTCTCCATAGGCACGCCCATTCCCCGGTATCTTCGATGGACGACTACAAGGTGAGTATGGGGCTAAAAAAAACGGGACAGGCATACTGTAGCTCGCGCTACAATGCCTGATTTTAAGGTAAAAGAAAAAAAAAATGTTTTTTTTCCCGTCGATAGGGTGAACCCCCGCTTTAATAGATCATTTCTTGCAGTGATGCCAGCTATGTTTCCACCTTCACCGCAAATAGTGCCTACACCGTCACCAGATAAAATGGCCACTCACCAGATGGACCCAGAAATCTGCCTTTGGTTCATATGGATAACCACTCCCTCTCTCAGGTTTATCAGCAATCACTCCCAATGCTTTGGCTGTAGTCTCGTTCTATATCCACTCATGTAACATATAAAAGACTATCATGGTGTAGTATATCAAAGAATTTATTATGATTAAAACATATATAGTTATTCCACTCACATGTAAAAGTGCCTGGGAGCCGGCACTGAGCTAATCCAGCCGTAAATAAGAGTAATTACCAGACTACTGCAACTTCCGGCCGGACTGGCCGCCATTTTAGTTACTGGCTATTATTCACTGCCGCTGGTGCGAACCTGTTGGCAACATTTTATTTAATTTTTTGACATTTTCCATAGCTCCCCCGCTTTAGTTCCATTGGTTTTATATTCTCATTAGACTTAGAAGGCTGCACTCCTCATTCCTGGAAGTAATACAACCTCTATTTTAACAAGTGGTGGGTGTGTATTGCCCCAAGTGTAAGGCCCCGTACACACGACCAGTTTCCTCGGCAGAATTCAGCTTCCGACCGAGTTTCTGGCTGAATTCTGCCGAGAAACCCGGCCGTGTGTACACTTTCGGCCGAGGAAGCCGACGAGGAGCTCGGCGAGGAAATAGAGAACATGTTCTCTATTTCCTCGTTGCTCTATGGGAGCTCTCGCCCCGCCAAGCTCCTCGGCGGCTTCAGTGCTGAACTGGCCGAGGAACTCGATGTGTTTGGCACGTCGAGTTCCTCGGCCGTGTGTACGAGGCCTTAGTCTCCATAACAACAGGGGGGGGGGTTGCCAGCAGGTTTACACTTGTGGCAATACACACCCACCAGTTGTTAAAATAGAGGTTGTATTACTTCCAGGAATGAGGAGTGCAGCCTTCTAAGTCTAATGAGAATATAAAACCAATGGAACTAAAGCGGGGGAGGGGGAGCTATGTAAAATGTAAAAAAATTAAATAAAACGTTGCCAGCAGGTTCGCACCAGCAGCAGTGAATAATAGCCAGTAACTAAAATGGCAGCCAGTCCACTTCCGGTAAAATGGAGTCTGGACTTCCAGCCGGAAGTTGCAGTAGTCAGGGAATTACCAGTAGTCAAAATGGTGGTTGTGATGCTTCCGGTTGTACGAAGCAGATGATAGAATAACAAGTAGCACAGGGAGGTATAAAAAGACTGACGAGCACCAATGAGGCAGCTTCCTGATGATGCATTAAGTTGCGAAATGCATAGAGGCCGCGGGACCATTGCCAGCTCGTCATGTCCAGTCTGAGTATAACGAGGCTAGGAACGCAAGCGATAAAGTGAGGCATCACACATGCGGACCAGGACATACTCGAACATTTGTATACTCCTATTTATGGCTGAATTAGCTCAGTGCCGACTCCCAGGCACTTTTACATGTGAGTGGAATGACTATATATGTTTTAATCATAATAAATTCTTTGATATACTACACCATGATAGTCTTTTATATTTTACATGAGTGGATATAGAACAAGACTACAGCCAAAGCATTGGGAGTGATTGCTGATAAACCTGAGAGAGGGAGTGGTTATCCATATTAACCAAAGGCAGATTTCTGGGTCCATCTGGTGAGTGGCCATTTTATTCGGTGACGGTGTAGGCACTATTTGTGGTGAAGGTGGAAACATAGCTGGGCATCACTGCAAGAAATTATCTATTAAGGACTTTCTTAGCACATATACATATATATATTTTATTTTTTATATATTTTTTTCGTATAATAAGGCTTACCTATAGGAACTGTAAATACCACCTAAATGTGCACTGTTTCGGAGATAATTGCATGCGCCGATAACATCACCGGCATATGCACTCCGAGGAGGAACGGCATACCTGTGCCATTCCTTCAGAGCCATGCCATAAACAGCAGTTCCCGCACATGTATGTGATGTCATCGCCTGTTCGGCCAATCATATAGCCGAAGCCTGCGAACATAGAAAGAAGACTTTCATTAGTGACAGCGCGCTGCTGGAGGGCTTTGTTTTTAGGTAAGTCTGTCATAATGTGCTAGTATACGATGCATCCTACCACATTATGACTTAAACTGCCCGGAGGGCCCATTTTTTTTTCTTTTTTTCTGTATGCAGTTTACTACTGCTTTACAAAATCTGGGCCTTTGAGATTTATATGGTATATAGATAATTGCAAGAAAGTCTATGAAGTCATTTCATTATATATCTTTCTTTTTTGCATAAAATTATAAACTACATTAAGCAGCGTTGTTTAAGTTTGCCATACAACACTGATATTTAGATGAAAAGTTTAGCTCCTGTCTCTTCTCTTTAAAACATTTCCCCTTAGTCTCTTCCTTTTACTAGCAGAACTCTTTTACTGCAATGTAAATGAGGCCAGGTGGCAGGATGTCAACCCTGCAAATAATTATCCACTTGAATTGTATGCTGGGTATGATTCAACCAGTGAAATGTAACGTCCTTGTATTAGACTTTTGCTGTGACAGGAAACACGGTAGACATGAATCTTTACCGGTGGTTGAACAAACCAAGGAACAAGTTATCAAATACCATGGCATTCGAGAGAAGTTTCAAAGCACCACAAGTACCAACTGTCAAAATGTGAACTACTTCCAGCATAATTAGCTGAGCTCTTAGGCTTGGACCTTGACAGTTCTTTAAAAAGAAACACGTATGTGATAAAAAGGTGAATGACACTTTACCAAGTAACCTCGCACATTAAGTTCTTATTGTTCTGTTTATACAAAAAAAATCTATTTTTACAATATCTCATTAGTGTAGATAAAGCTGATGAAATTTAACGATGAAAAAAAAAAAAAAACCCCACAATGCCTTAATTATATGTAATTGCATTGCTGCAAAAAATGAAAACTATTAAACCAACCAACTTTTTTTTTATTATTCGCTGCTAGCATAATCAAAAATACTGAAATCCAGTTTCTTGTTTTGGCAATATATATTATTGTGCTTTTTTTTTCCATTTCAATATCTGAGTTGGCCATAGGCTCATAGCTCTTAAGGTCGACTTTGTTTTATATAATTTTCCTTCGAGGAGATTAAATGTATTTAACAAAAATGTCACTGGTTGTCAACATAATGGATGTTAAAGATTTTTCTTTCTGTTTTATTTTAATGAAATGCCATATGAACAGAATATGAAATTTGATGGATCGTGGTAACAGCGCAATAAAGAGGATAAGATTTTCAGTGAAAAGTAATAAAATGTTACCATCCAGGATGCTGTCTGACCTCTGGCTGAGTTGTTTAATGGCACTTAAAAAAAGCAAAGTTTTATGTGGTGGAATATGATCCTCAGCTAGGGCTCCATATCAGAGATGCCCCTGTGATAACATATGTCACACACTGACATGTCACATAGACATTCCCACAGTTCTTATTTAATAAACCTGCCTGGAAGATATTATCTAATTGCTGCATTTCTATAATGCTTGATGCGTATAGCATGGTGCTATCTTATAAATTGTTGTTTTTATGGCTAGTAGTGTTAAAGGCGAAGTATGGCCAACGATACTTTGGTCCGACTTCTATGGATCACAGTTAGCTCTGTACTTCTGTGACCCGTTTCTGGCTGACAGTGGGCCAATGGTGTTGGATCGATTCCAACTTCACAGTCAAAAAACAGTGGTGGCCTGCCCATTAGGGCCTCCCGGGCACTGCCCCCTCTCTCCACGCCACCCCCTATATGCAATGGATAGATTCAATCTATCCGCGGCCTCCCCCTATTCATGCGTTCTGACCCTTTCAGGACACCGGGCACATGAATTACAATGGCCGGGGGTTTTTTTTCAATTTTTTTTATTGATAAAAGAGATCAAGTGATGTACAATAAATTGAAAGATAATGATTAACCGCTACATTTAAGGAGTGGTATACAGTACCTGGTACAAAGCCAACCTGAGTAGTACTGTAGCCTGTTATACATATAAGAAAAGCAGGAAAGGGTGGGGGAAGCAGTGCTAGGGGAGAAGGCAAGGCCATTTTTTTTTAAGAACCTGATTAGAGCCAGAGTGTTTGCCGCCCCCCCCAAAAAAATGTCCTCCGGTCGCCACTGGTCAGGACCCACCCAAATGCTTAAACTGGCAGCTGGCTCAGCCTTTTAGCCTGCCACTGGGAGACTGAGCCTGCCCCTTCCACAGCCCAGTGCTCCAGTGAGCCTTGGAGGGCAGAGCAGAGAGGCGGTGACTGACAGTTACTGCTCTCTGTTCAAAGCAGAGGGGAGAACAGAGCAATCAGCAGTGTTTAATCGCTCATTTTGCAGTGCAGAGCTGGCAGGATCCAATGCTGCATCCACCTAGGGGAGTATAATTTTTTTTCTGACTCCATACTTATTTTTTAATTATTTCAAATATGTATTCCTTACTAAAGCTTATTAAAAGGAACCTGACCTGCTGCCTAATTATTTTAGCAATGGTACTAAGTGGTGGGGGGCTCGGGGTGCCATGCACCCTTTTTAGAGCCAATTAGAGCCTCAGGCTCTAATCATGTGCTTAATAAAAAAAAAACATTGAAATCCATGCGTTTAGCACCCTGCATGGATTTGGGGGACAGTGTCCTTGCATCCCTTATGAGTGTCCGTCACTATTCACACCACTATGTGATAAAGCACACTTTACTACAAACCACAGAAATGCATGTTACATGTTTTGGCGTGCTCATTCTGAATGGAATGGAACCACAATGCACCGTTGCACTATGCATTGCACTGATTAGGGTGGGGGAAGCATGATTTTAGTTCATTTAAATGGGCTACCTTAATTCAATGCATGGTAACAGGCCAGGCTGGTGTGAATGACCCCTAATGGTTGTTGCTAGTGTGAACATTCATTATCAATCAGGTGAAAATTATTTGTACTGAATATTCCTGTGCTTTACCTTCTGCTTCTTCAAAAGCAATCAAGCACATTTTCTGAAGTTTAAGTCTAATGTACTGTGGAGAGGAGTCAGCATATGTAACAGACATTATCAGGGTCAGGCTCTGCACACCATATATTCATGCATAATTAGCACTACATTTCCACATATTGCAATACATGATAAACTAACCAACCATGCCAAACTGGTCTCCTTTTGGCTAGTACTGCACTAGTAACAAAATGTAAACAATTAAAATATATAAATTGTACTATATTTATATGCTGGTTGTTGTAATAAAAGGATTACACATACCCTTGCAGAATACATATAGCATACATATAAAGCTGGAGGTGCAAAAGCAGAGAGTCAAATTGCTTTTAAATGCAGTTTTTCAGCCTCTGGTATCATGTAATGTTCTATTGTAAGTTTCTCAGTGCCGTCATTGAAGAACTCGGGAGATGTACTTGCTGCATTTTTACATATTGAAAGTTTAGCAGGAATTAACAGAGAAAGTCACCCTCTAAAACAGGGGGGTCAGCAATCTTTTTCATATCTGTTTCATTTTTGCAAGCATCAGGCAACTTAGCGAGCTGTAGTCTTAGCTAGTTTTACCATCTTACACTCTTTGGGGTCATTTTATTAAAGGCAAAAAGGCTTTGCAAGGAAAGTAGCACTTTTCTAGAGATTTTGGCCTAGAGCTTAGTGAATATGGGAAAGTTTCACAATCACATGCATGGGAAAAAAAAAAAAAAAAGTTGCCGGCACATCATTAAATGATGGAATTACACAGAGCTTCGCATCATTCACTAAGCTCTGGAGAAATTCCCTTGCAAAGTACAACTTCTCTTGCAAAGTGAGCTGTCTATTTGCCTTTAGTTAACCAAACCCATAGCTGTACTGCTAACAGAAGCTAAACTTGTAGTTATTGTAAGCAACCCTACAGCATTCCATAAAAAATATCAGATTACCCCTAATTTCTGTAGCTTCTGATCACTGATTAGCCCCAATTTCTGCATCTTTATACCTCAGATCAGCCCAAAACATGTTCCTCTAATCACAGATCAGCCACAGTTTCTCCACCTTTAGACCACAGATCAGCTGAATGCAAGCCCTTCTGATCACAGATCAGCCCCAATATCATGACCTACGGGTATAGACCTCAAACAACCCAATGAGTGGCCTTCAGACCTCAGATCAACCCCACTGCACACATGCACTTGAAGCCTCAAAACAGCCTTAATGTATGCATGCAGTTCAAATTTCAGATCAGCCCCAATGCGTTCATGCACTTCAGACCTCAGATCAACCTCATTGTACACATACCCTTCAGACCAACCCCTAAACACACATGCACTTGATTCCATATCCAATTTATTCTGACATTCACAGGGATACATGAGTGGTACAATGTATGGCTATATACACATGCGCAGCCTACAAGTGTTTTTGTTTTCAGGTGTGCATGGGGTTGACAGGATTGCTTTTCCATTTTTATTAATTAATATTATTTTTATGTAGTTTATCATAATTTATTTTTTAACACGTTTTTATTACAAAGAGGCTACCAAGCAACCAGTATTGTAAACGTGATCACTTGCATGAATACCAGGATGTTAATAAATGTACCATGGTAAACAAAGGGGTTAAAATACATAATCAGTGTAAAATAATAATCCTTTTGTCTCATTATGTTTTATAAATTAGGGTAATGCCGTTTGTAGGTGTGCATGTGTGCTGGCTGGCACAAAGGTTTCCTCAGTGCAGCATGAACATGTAGTCACCAGCTGCTTGACTGAAGTCGGGGAGACGGTTGGGACAGACTTTGTGATTGACTGCCTAGGGAGCTGCCAATTACACCTAATGCCTTTGCGTGGCCCCAGTGATTTCTGACCAATGCTCAAAACAACCAACTACAAAATTTAAAGTGAAAACCCTATCAATCCTGGTGGAACCTTTTACATCTGTGATGCTCTATCCGTGCTTGCATTTTGTTGATAATTGTACTCAACTGTGCTTACAGTTCTAGCATAGAGATGCACAGAGCACTTATGTGCAAGATATGTAAAAAAAAAAATACATTATATTTATAGATCTTGATCAGAAAGAAAGAAATTTACTTTAACTTCCTTGGTGGTAATCCCGAGTGTGGCTTGGGTTGAATTTTCATTCCCAAAAGCAGTAACCCCCGAGCCAGACTCGGGATTGCATTGCAGAATCCTGGTAAAGTAACTTACCCTATCCCCAGGATCATGCGATGCCCCTCCACTGGGTGTGTGGGCTCTGCTCCACCTGATATACTGTGTGCCGGGCTCCGTTCCCTACGAGCGTTGCAACGCACGGGAACGTAACCCAGCGCCAAATAAAAAAATAAATAAAGCATACAGTACACTGTAATCTTAAGGATTACAATACTGTGTCAAATCATTTCACCTCCCTTTTGTGCTTAATGCTTTGTCCAATGCCCTGCATGCACTTTTATATTATACATACCGTTCTTTCTGCCTAGAAACTTGAAAATGTCCATGGCAACCAAAAAGCGTCCCTTTATGTCAAAAGTGGTTTTAGACCAGCTAGAAAACAGCGATAGTAAATTAGAAATACTTGCAGAATTGAGCATTAGAGATTTGTGGGGCAATTCATCATCAAACACTGAAAGTGACGACAGCGACAATTCTGCAACTGAGCAAATTGCAATGTTTTTGATTTGATTACATTATTGAATAAATGTTATTATTATATTATTAGTATTTTTTATAAATTATTTATAGTTATTTATTAGATTATAATTCATGATTTTGTGTTTCAAACTTTATCATACCCGACTAGACTCTTGTTTGGACAAATTTAAGTGAGTTATTCCTAAGAATTACAATGTACCGCTTTGAGACGCAAAAATCTGACATAATCATACCTCCAGGGAGGTTAATGCACAATTCAATCATTTTTTTTCAACCCCCCCCCCCCCCACCTTCCTGGTTGAAAGATAGACAATAATAAATAGATCCTGAATAATAATATTAATAATAATAATAATAATAATAATAATATTTATGAAGAATTTATTTTTATTTTTTTATAAATTAATTTAATGAATATTTGTTTCCTATTTGTCACTTATAATGAAAACACAGCCATGTTTTTGTTAAAGCAATGCATTAAATCGAAAGCCTTACATTTCCTTAAAGAAAGTAACAAAAAAATAGAATAGTATCAAATAGAGAGTAATAGAGGGTTAATGTCAAGTTAAACAACACATACTGATGTTGATAAATTTGGCCTAGACATCTACATTTCCATGGACACAAAAGAGTTAAGGAAGAGTAGAATTTTGTTTTTTATTCAGCAAACTGAAGTGGAAGAGGTGGCATGCAGCATTTTGGGAGAGCAATAATCATTCCTCTGCTGCTATACAGAAAGTGGCACTCAAGCAAGTGTAAACATTAAAACATGTAGACATTGGCCCGGATTCACATACATCGGCGCATATATATGCCGCCGTAGCATATCTCTTTTACACTACGTTGACAGGCAAGCATGGAATTCACAAAGCAAATGCTCCCAACGTTGCGCCGGCGTAACGGAAATTCGTAGGCGTAAGCCAGCCTAATTCAAAGTAGGTGGAAGTGGGCGTGATCCATTTAAATGAAGCGTGACCCCATGCAAATGATGGGCCGTCCCGTGGACGCATCCCAGTGCGCATGCTCAGAATCACGTTGAAAATACTCCCTAAGATATGTCGAATCACTGCCTACGACGTGAACGTAACCTACGCCTAGCCCTAATCACGTACCACGTAAACGACGTAAAGGCATAACTTTACGTTGGATGTACGACTTACGTAAAGCGTGTATATTAATGCGCCGGGCGCAAGTACGTTCGTGAATCGGCGTATCTCCCTCATTTGCATATTTGAATCGTAAATCAATGGGAGTGCCTCTTGCGGCCAGCGTAAATATGCGCCCACGATACGACGGTGTAGGAAACTTACGTCGGTCAGAAGAAGCCTATTTTCAGGCGTATCTAGTTCTGTGGGCACGGCGCACAGATACGACGGCGCACATTTACACTTACGCGGCGTATCTCGAGATAAGTCAGCGTAAGTGTTATGTGAATCCGGGCCATTAAGTATAACTACAAAGCAACTACTAGCAGCTGATAAGCAGTTACTATGGGCCTTCCCAATAAGATGCCAAAGAGAAAGCAGCAGTCATGATCACAAAATATTAACCACTTGACCTCCAGAAGAAATACCTATCTTAACAAACAAGCCATTTTTTTGTGATACAGCACTGCGTTATTTTAACTGACAATTATGTGGTCATGCCACAATATACCCAAATAAAATGTATGCCTTTTTTTCCAACAAATAGAGTCTCTTTCTGTGGTATTTGGTCTTATTTTTTATGAAGTAAGCGGAAAAAAAAAGAGCAAACATAAAAAAAAAAAAAAAACATAATTTTTACTTTCTGCTATAAAACCCATGCAATAACTTTTTTTTTTAAATCATCAAATGCCTTCATCAATTTAGGCCAATATGTATTCTGCTACATATTTTTGGTAAAAAAATCCCAATAAACGTATATTGATTTTGCGCAAAAGTTCTAGGGGCAGATTCACAGAGCAAGTACGCCGGCGTATCTACTGATACGCCGGCGTACTTTCAAATTTCCTGCGTTGTATCTTTGGTTTGAATCCTCAAACCAAGATACGACAGCATCTGGGTAAGATCCGACAGACGTACGGCTTCGTACGCCTTCGGATCGCAGATTCAATACTTCAGCGTCCGCTGGGTGGAGTTTGCGTCGTTTTCTGCGTCGGGTATGCAAATGAGCTTTTTCCGACGATCCACGAACGTACGCGCGGTCGTCGCATTCTCTTACGTTGTCTGTAGTCGGCTTTTTCCGGCGTATAGTTAAAGCTGCTATTTTGTGGTGTATAGATAGACTTGCCATGTTAAAGTATGGCCGTCGTTCCCGCGTCGAAAGCATGTGTACGAGGACCACCATAAGGCCGTTTGTGTTAGCAATCCCTGTAAAAAAAAAGTCTAGTTTCTGTAGCCATCACCCTCCCTTAAGTGAAGGGAACAGTGCTGCACCACACACGGTGTATTGGGAGAGATTATATATGAATCTGTATGGAAAATATGACATATGGGGTTACCTACCGAGTCAGTAACAATAGGTGGGTCGAAGCCATGATACGTTGGCTTGATGTATTCCTAAGGATGTATTTAGAGATCGATGACTGCTTGCTGCAATGCTACACGGGTGGAGCAAGATGGCCGCTGCCCCCCAGGCCCGGAGCTGTTATCTCACTTTCCAGGCACTTTAAGGAAATTGGAATGCCCGTGCACACAGTTTAGGCAGTGGTGTGGCAGACCAGGCAGAACCAGCGGCCCGAGGAAGGGGTGCGCTGAGGCCAGAGGTGAATGCCAGCCGAGTTCGGGAGTAGCAAGATGGCCACCGTACCTTGTGCTGGAGCCGTGACCACAACCCGTCTGTCAGACGGCCTTGGGGGCAGAGAGTGCCGCGATGTTGTGGTCGGGTGGTGCGCCGAGTACCCGGGAGGGCTCTGAGGATCGTGCGTAGGAGTAGGCTGAACTGAAGAAGATACATAAATTAATTATGTGAGATAGCAGTTCGAAAAGTACTAATTTTTCAGGCCCAAGGAGGATTGTGACTACAGGCAATCAATTTTTTTAACTTACTGTTAAGTAGCCATTGCCAAGACTTACACCATTCTAAAATACCAATTGTTCTTGTTTCTTTAAGGATTTTGGATTGTCTATTAGGTGGTACATAACAAGAAAAACAATATGGAGTGGCATAGGCGAGACCAATATCCTGGTGACATTATGCTATACTATAATGTACAGTATGTGCTGTTTGCAATAGATGGAATGTAATAATATGTGAAGTGCACAAGTCTCAGGGATAAAAAAAAATTGGTATTCACAATAATACTCTAAATTTTATTTTCCCATATCACAATTGTAAATAAATCTGCCACAATTCACCAGGAATTAAACTTTTTGTAAATATGTTTTAAGAAGCAGAAAATACATTTCTTACTGGGACTGGGCCATTTCTTACTCCATTAAAAGAAATACCCAGAAAGATGCTGATTCTGGTTTAAACTGCTTTACAACTCTGTTCATTGACATTATCTGTAAAAGAGCACCTGGAAAGTTGTTGACATTTGCTTTCACTTAAATGCTGCTTTTCCAAAATACTCCTAATAATTCAGGTTTTGCTAAGATAAAATTTGACAAAACATCCTTATTAAGCTGTAGTTCACAACACCGTCTCTCAAAATGTAAGGTTTAGGAAAGGGGGTCCTTATTTTTCTTCAACAAAGAATTTACCTGATTTGCCTCCCTATGTTTCTTCTGACATTAATATTAGCAATGATTAGCAAATATTTCCCACAGTGTTTTTTTTTTTTGGGGGGGGGGGGTTATGTTTTTTACATACTGTATTTGCTGGCGTATAAGACTACCTTTTACACTTAAAAAAACTGGCCAAAAATCAGGGGTCGTCTTATACGCCGGGTCAGCTGCTCGGATGCCTGCTGGATGTGCTGTAATACTGTATGTAGCTTTGGCTACATACAGTATATACCGCTAAGCCAATCCCAGTGAGCGATGTATTCAAATGAATACAGAGCCTGCTCGGATTGGGGTAACAACCTCTGCCAATCCGAGTGCCTACATACAGGCTGATGATGTTAAAGCCTCTGCCAATCCAAGCAGGCTTTGTATTTATTAATAGAATACATTGCTCACCGTGATTGGCTCCATCTCCAGCAAGAATGAAGAAGATTATGGCTCCAGAAGAAAGAAATATGAAACATCGGAATGGGGGTCGTCTTATACGGTGAGTACAGGCAAAAAAATCTTAAAAAAATTAAAATTAGGGGGTCGTCTTATACGCCTGGTCGCCTTATACGCTGGCAAATACGGTAGTTATTGTACCATTGGTCCATCTTGGAAGCTGGAAATTACTTTAGTAGGTACCATAACTAGCTTCTAGGCTCTGCTGCATTGTGTACACTAAAGGCCTGCCACTCGGCATGGGCACCATTCAGAGAATGCTTTGCATCTTCTCATAGAATGGAGGGAATTCTCTGATTGGATGAGGTGGTGAGTATGATATCACTTCCCCACATCTCCACCTCGTCCAGTCAAGGAACACTTTGCATTGAGAAAATAGCAATCTCTGACGGGTAAAGGCTGAAGCAGAGAGAATACTCTGCTTTAGGTTTCTAGTGTCCCATTGGGTTCCAATGGATGTGTTGTATATGTTGTGACAGTATGAGATGCTGTCACTGTGAAGTTGGTCATCTGGGGGACATAGGGTGTGCACATTGGCTCAGTGCAGGACTGCAGCGCATAGATGTGGACTGGAGAAAACTGCACCGGGCTCTGTAGTTTGGAGATTTCATAGTGTCTTGGGTGGGATGTAAACTCCAACCCTGTGTCCAGGTTTTGTAGAGGACCAGCAGGGCG
This sequence comes from Rana temporaria, assembly GCF_905171775.1. Classification (NCBI taxonomy): domain Eukaryota; kingdom Metazoa; phylum Chordata; class Amphibia; order Anura; family Ranidae; genus Rana; species Rana temporaria. Next base: position 464,444,365 of record NC_053489.1, on the reverse strand, counting down.
TTCTCAGGTGAGCACAGCCCTTATAAAGAAGGCATAGGAATACCTCAGAGCTCCCAGTTGGAGACTGCTCCACCCAAAGAGAGAGACAGGTGGTCCCTAGGAGTCAGAGGCTGCAGGTGGCAGCCAAAGATTGTATGTGTCTGCAAGTAAACAACGGCCTAAGGCCAGAGCGGAGCTGTGGGTGCTGGAGTAAGGCCGTCCACACTGAAGAACCTGTCGTCTGTGTGACCAGTGAAAAGAGCAGAGGTACTGCTAAAGGAGTCAGGTTGGCTAGCATTTACGTTTGTTTGTTATTTTTCCTGGAGAAGAACCCCTTCGCAGGAAACCTTTATGTTATAGACTTTTTATTTGCCTTTTAATAAAAAATAGGCTACCAGGCCCTTACAATATAGTTCATGACTTCCATGAATCACCTGAAAACGCATCTACCATGTTATATATATATATATATATATATAAACTTTATATTAAAATGGGCATTTTTTAAACTAATTGTAACTGAGAACCCATATACCATCACATCACTATATCTTAATAACTAATCCTTAATGACCAATTCATCTCCTGTCAGTGAGGGTGGACAGATCTGTCAGCTCACGTCTATGTCAGCTAAGTCAATGTACTGATTTACTAGCAGAGGGAGGTTCTTTTGAATGAAATTCCAAACCCTTTGTAACTTCATTGTTCTGTCATTTGCAGATATCTGTACATAGCATGTTCTTTTGCAAGCTACAGTTATACCATACCTATGTCTACTGCAACTGTATAGACATATGCAATATTAATTTGAGCAACTTAGCATACAATGCCAGGATTTATTTACCAGTTACCAAGAGTGACTCTCTATGAAATTAAGTATAAGCCTCTTCATTTCTCAGTAACAAATTTTCTATAGAACATTTTAGTAAATCTTTAACTAGCTGTCAAATGACAGTGGAGCGATGCGGCTCTCGTTCTGGGACAACGTCATATGACGTCATCCTAGAACGCTAGGACACGGCGCGACCCCGATCTCTGTAAAGAGCCACGTCCGTGGCTCTTTAACCATGTGATCAGCTGTCTAATCACAGCCGGTCACATGTAAACACGGAGATGACGATAATCAGTTCTCCTTGCCTCATACTGACAGAGTGTGTGGCGAGGAGAGCCAATCAGTGGCATCTCCACGCAGGGGGACATCTAAGAATGTAATCAGGGCACTGATCATCAGAGTCCTGATTACAGTATAGCAATGTAGTGCCACCAAACAGTGCCCACCATCGGCCACCAGTGGCAACAATACGTGCCCACCACTGCCCACAAGTGCCACCAATCAGTGCCCATTAGCAATGCCAGTCAGTACTGACTATCAGTGCTGCCTATCATTGCCCATCACTGCTGTCGAATAAGGCCTATCAGCGTCGCGTATCAGTGCTACCCATCAATGCCCATCAGTGCCCATCAGTACCGCCTATCCATGTCGCACCCACTAGTGCCACCTATTAGTGTCCACCAGTGTCGCCTAACAGTGTCCCTCAGTGTCACCTATCAGTGCTCATCAGTGCCACATAACAGTGCCCATAAGTGTGGCATACTAGTGCCACCTAATTAGTGCCCATAAGTGCTGCCTCTTCAGTGCCCATAAGTGCCATCTCATAAATGCCCACCAGTTCAGCCTATCAGTGTCACCCTATCAGCACACATCAGTGAAGGTGAAAAATTACTTAGTTACAAAATTTACTGACAGACTAAGTAAAAAACATTTAAATTGGTCTTTTTTTGTAAAAAAATAAAAACCCAGCAGTGATCAAATACCACCAAAAGAAAACTCTATTTGTGTGAAGAAAATGATAAAAAAATGTGTTTGAGTACAGTGTAGCATGACCGCGCAATTGTCATTCAAAGTGTGACAGTGCTGAAAGCTGAAAAATGGCTTGGGCAGGAAGGGGGTGTAAGTTCCCTGTAAACAAGGGGTTAAAGGTTAATGGGGATTACTTCCCAAAGATATTGGTATTAAATATCTCTGGAGCTGCATCTTGCATTGTTAGAGGGCAACAGGGAAAAAATACCTTTATATTTTAAGAGTATAATACAATGCATATTAGTAAAAAACTATTTTATGCATTATACTTTTGTTTAATGTTCATAGCACTTCAAATTTTTAGCAACAAAGTTTGTGTGCTCTATATTAACTTACAACGTGCATTTACAGCTGTCTGGCCCCTTTGTTTCTGACCAACAGTTTTAATTTAGAGTGTACACTTCTCACAATAGAAAATTGCGCCAATAATACAGTCAGTTTTGTGAGGTGTATGCTAAGAAGCGAGAGCAAATTTTATTTTCTCAATTTCAACTGACTTCACAATGCATAAAACTGTGTGACTGCACAGTGCTGATAACAATGAAAGCTGTAGAAATATAAAAACAGAAATCTGCCATTTGAATTAAAAAAAAAGTGTTTAGTATTTTTGCTGAGAAATTATTCAGAAACATTTGCATTATTAAAGGCTTATTTAGATCAAAAGAAAGGGTAGTTTGTTTGTGAACTGATACCAGGAACACATAATAAAAATGTGTATATATATATATATATATATATATATATATATATATAGTGGTTGGTTGCTGCAAGTTAAAACATCCACACATTCCACCCTGCTGCCAGACATCCATTAGACACACTCCTTTAGTCAATGAATGTCTCTTGCTTGTTTTTGTTATTTTATTAGGGGATTGAACTTGGTTGGGGAAAAGGACATGGGATGCCCATAGAACTTTGACGAGTATAGTAACTGCATCACACCTCTCAGAAAGGACAAGATGGCTGACCCTAAACTTGACAGTCTTTTACCTCAGAACACTTCTTCCTCCAGCACACTGCTTGATAGACTTTTACCTCAGAACACTTCTTCCTGTCACAGTCTTAAACAAAATCGAAAAACTCTAAGTAATCCAGTCACACCATCAGAACTTGACTAGGCCTCACTCTAAATAAGTTCCAGTTAATTTAGTTGATAAACCTTTGTAGGCCTGGGCCTGCAGTACCTCTTTATGGTAGCAACCATTTACTTGAGAAGAGTAAATGGTGATGGACTACTGATCCCAGCAAGTCCGACTTGCAAATCATGCCTATCCTCATGGCTGAATCGATTTGACACAAACGCCACAGTCTCTCCTTCTGGCTCTACATCCAGCTCTCCTGGCATGCCTCTTCCAGATCTCTCCACTGTGCTTTCATTTACTGACACCTGCCCTGGATCCTTCCTGAAGGACTTACTCCGGACATGCGGACCAACTGCCTCTTCCAGCTCCTGTTGCAGGACACCTCTCTATGACCGTGTAAGGAGAAGCTTGTTCCCGAGCTCCTCTGCCTGAGTTACACCCCCCCTCCAGATGGGGGTGGCCCTCCTGCATGACAGGAAAAAAACCTGCACGAGGTGTTAAAAATGTTCTTGCTGTACACTACACGATGTTGAAGCCCAATTCTAGCTATCTGTGTCCATCGATGCAGCCTACCTGTGCAGGGGAAGAGAGAGAAGAGGATGACTTTGATTTCTGGTCGGATCATCAGAGAGCCGAGGAACATCGCTGTAACAGCTTTCATTTAAATTGCAGAGTGTCAGTGTTCCCGCCACTCGCTGCCACATACAGCTCCTCCTCCTGGCCCCGATACTTTGATACACGTCACACATCCTGGCATTGGACGGTTGATCTGTCTATCAAAGTACCTGGGCCAGGAGGCGGGGCTGTGTGTGACAGCAAAGGTGGGAACACTCGCAAATTCTAATGAAAACTGTTACAGCAATGTTTCTCAGCGCTCTTATGATCCGGCCGCCTGCTTTCCTCTCTCTTCCCCGGGGTGACCGCTAGTAGAAAATCTCCCATTCAACCTCGCCTGCCGGTGGTGGTCGCCCCCCCCCCCCCTCCCACTCCGAGCCCACACTTGCCAGACCTCATTTTCCAAATGCGAGTAGGCGAGTGGAATATTTGAGGGCTGTGGATGGTATGTAACATTTTTAGAAAGAGCATATTGTACATATTTTCTACTGTAAGTTTCATAACGGTTAGTGTTTTGCTACCCCTTTAAATTGTACAGCAAAGAATGACAAACGTTTGAGCAAAAAACAATATATATATATATATTTTTTTTTTTTTGCAATTAGAGCAGACAATTGTCTAGACTTGACTTTTTTTTTTTTTTAAGTTTTTTTTATCATAGGCTACTCTACAGGCTTGTAGGAAAAGTGATATGCATGCCTTACAGGCAATTTGTATGAGATTGTTTATGAAATTATTATTTTGGCATCACATTTGTGAGCTTGTCCTATTTTAATGATCCGCACAACGTGGAAACACAATTCATTTTGCTGGTAGCCTGAAACTATAATTTTTTATGTTTTGTTTGTTTTATATTTGAGTTTTCTTCTCATATTGACTTTTTGAGCTCATATTAAAGCAATTTAATCTTAGTTCAAATATGTATGTACACTTGTTTTTTTCTGCATAGCATGCCTTTCAGATAGACAGTATCAGACCAAAATGTTAAAAGATTTTGAAGTACCGGTATGCTTAAACAATCTTCCTTTTCTTTCTGTGCACTTGTTTAATGCTCTTGGGCTGACTTATAAAAATAGGAGTGAAAACTAAAAAGACAAACCTCTGGCAGTAGGTAACCAGTACAATTGCTTGTTTAATTGGAGTTGTCTGATTGGTGATTACCTTTTTAAGATTACCTTTAAGCGTAAATAGTAGATGAGCCATTGTTCAAAAAAAGGATAAGTAGCTAATGCATGACTAAGATGATCATGTGACAAAGTCTAAGTACAGAAACCCAAATGACTGAATTCAATTACATTTTTTAGTAACTTGACTGTGTGGGTAAGGCCTTAGGGGTGAACTGAATTAGAGAAAGGAGCTTGTGTGGTCTGTGTTCAGGTCAATAAAACTAACACCTGTATTCCATGTGCAGCTACCATCTTTATATACTGTGTCGTGTGTGGCTTGGCCTCCCAAGCCCTGAGTAGCCACCGGCTTTGAGGGAGTGGACAGTTGATGGTGGCTTCACATGTGGACTCTCTGATCAGAAGTGCATTCTTTGATCAAAAGTGCGAGTTAAAAACCAGGATTTGGCTATCATTTGCTTCTGCTTGCAGATTTGTTTTTTCCCCTCTTTTTCTCTTACACTTTTTAAACAGCTTTTTTTTCTTTTTCCTTTCTGCTAATTAAGGGGAGGGTTTAATTGTTCACAGGTGTGTGTTTGTTCACAGGTCTTCACAGGTGAGTATTAAAGTGGCTGTACAAGCTCCCAGAGGAGCTGGCTCCCAGTTGATGGTGGCTTCACATGTGGACTCTCTGATCAGAAGTGCATTCTTTGATCAAAAGTGCGAGTTAAAAACCAGGAGTTTGAAACAGGAGGTAAGACAGGAGTCTTCATTATTTTTTTCAATCACTGATCCAGAACAAGCTTGCAGCTAATAAAGTTGGAACTCTTGCTATATAGATTCAGCGGTGCAGCAGACGCTCTCATCTTAGTCTGCTCACCCCAGGGATAGTGAGAGCAGGACGCTCTCAAACGAGTCGGCTCTCCCCAGGGATAGTGCAGCCAGGCAGGGTCCACCACACCCCCCTAGCCAATTGATCCAGGGTTGCACCGATCGCCGTTAAGGGGTCAGGAAGGAATTTTTTCCCCCGATCGCTGCAGATTGGCACAGCACGCCTGGGGTTTTTCGCCTTCCTCTGGACCAATCGGGGAGAGAAGACTCAACGAGTGACGGCTCACTTGGACAGTCTTCCACCCATCACGTCCGGCGTCTCGCGGCTCTTCCCGCATCCGCGCCAGACCAGGCCTCATTCGCGGCCGCCGCAATTAGGAAAGACTGATGACAATGTGACTGGCGACAATGGCTAATCTGCGATACTCTGCGCACTCTATTCGGGGTCTGAGACAATTCGCAACAGCATTACCAGCCGTCACCAAAAAGGCCTTAAAAATAGAGCAACTTTTGAGATTCGATCGACGATCGACCATCAAAAATTTTAACTATTTAACCCAGCTCGAGCACATATCATGTGCTTTGATCAACACAAGATCGGCAGTAAAACACCGATTAGAAATCCACGATTTCTTACTACAAAACGATCTAGACTGCCTCTTTATTACAGAAAGCTGGCTCTCAGACGACTGCAACACCATTCTCGGAGAATTGGTGCCAGAAAACTATCGCATTATAACGGAAAACAGAATAGGGCAAAGAGGAGGAGGCCTGGCGGTGATCCACAAGAATCGCATTACAATCACTAAGCCAGCCCTTCAAAATCCTCTTCCATTCATGGAAACCCTTACTCTTCAACTTCAAACTTCCCCCCAGGAGACTGTTCACATTCTCCTCTGCTATAGGCCACCTGGGCCAAAATCGCAGTTTTTGCCATCATTAACGGAGTTTATATCCACTTATACCCTTAACAGCAAACACCTTTTGCTGCTCGGGGACTTTAATCTGTGGGCCAACTCCGCACAGGATCCCATTGCGGACGCCTGCATTGATCACCTGGAGGGATTAGGGCTACAGCAACTTATATGCGGGCCAACACATGCTTCAGGTCACACACTCGACCTAATTTTCAGACAAAATCTGAAAATAAGCATTTTAGAAAATGAACCATTGCCATGGACAGACCACCATGCAATTAATTTCATAATCTCCAAAATTCCCCCAGTGATAAAAGCACCCAAGCCGGTGACAATACACTGGGCTAGATCTCAGAAGAAGCTCCATTCGGAACTCTTCAAATCTACCTTGGGAAACAGAATCAAAACAATCCATCCACATCAAACAGCCGCAGATACACTGGATGCCATAAACGCAGCCCTGCTACAGTCAGCCGATTTAGTAGCACCGAAACGCAAAGCCTGCATCCGAAAAAGAAAGTCCGGCTGGTTCAACAACCAGCTGTCGCTTCTGAAGCAAGAGCGCAGAAGGGCGGAAGCCGCCTGGAAAAGAAGTCCTGCAGAGGATAACCTCATCATCTACAAGGCAATAACAACACGATATCATAAAGAAATCTTCAAAGCCAAGAAACATCATTTTTCTATGGCGATTAACAGCGCCCTAAACCGCCCCCGCGAACTCTTCAAGATGGTCACCCAGACCATGAACCCAGGATGTCTTGAAGTCCCCAACTCAGACACCCAAGAGTTCTGCAATGAACTATCGGATTTCTTCATCAACAAAATTGAAAGAATCCGGGAAAGCATCATGCAAAACAATACCCCCCTCAACCCCACCGTCAATCAACCACAAAACACCCACAGAAACGCTCTACAATCAACAAAGTTCACTCTGGAACCGATCTCCATCGATACCACAAAAAATATCATTGGTGCTTTGCGGAACAGCACATCACCCAATGATATCATCCCCACCAAACTGCTGAAGGAATGTGCCGACATCCTGGCACCACCCATCACACAGCTTATAAACCAGTCATTTAAGGAAGGCACAGTGCCATCCCTGTTGAAAGAGGGCACAATCCAGCCCATCTTGAAAAAACCTAACCTGGATCCCAAGGACCCAACTCACCGCCGTCCCATAACAGGCCTAAATGTTCTCTCCAAGATAATGGAGAAAGTAGTGGTACAACAGCTGCAACAGCATCTAGATACCCACAATCTACTGGATCCATTACAATCAGGCTTCCGTCCCGGACACGGGACAGAAACGGCCTTACTCAAAATATGGGACGATGCCCTCGAGGCCGCAGACGAAGGAGAATCTTGTCTCCTGATTCTGCTGGACCTAAGCGCAGCCTTTGACACGGTAGACCACAAACTGTTACTGATGCGACTAGCCAAGGTAGCAGAAGTCGCAGAAGGTGATTTACCATGGTTTTCTTCCTTTCTTGAAAACCGATCACAAACAGTTAAATTGGGTTGTTTCACGTCGGAAAAGCGCACGGTGTCATGTGGAGTCCCCCAAGGATCCCCCCTGTCACCGGTGCTTTTCAACATCTATCTTCGCCCTCTCTTTGATATTATCAGTAGCCAAGAACTACTCTATCACTCTTATGCAGACGATACGCAACTGTATTTTCGCATCTGCAACAAAAAGGATCATCATCTCAGTTTAGAGAAATGTCTCTCTTTGATAGAAAACTGGATGACTAAGAGTTATCTTAAACTCAACAGTTCAAAAACAGAACTCCTTATGTTTCACGCCAGCCGAAAGAGTCAACTGGCAACAACCTGGACACCCCCGCCCATTCTGGGCCAAATCATCACCCCTAGCTCCAAAGTCAAAAGTCTCGGGGTCATCTTCGACACCTTCATGACAATGGACGCACAAATAGGGTCAGTAGTCAGCGGAGCGCACCATCTGTTGCGCCTACTACGCAGACTTATTCCATTTATCCCCAAAGAAGACGTAGCAGTCGTGGTGGGAACAATCGTGAATTCCAGACTGGACTATGCAAATGCCCTTTACCTCGGACTCCCAAAGTACCAAATCTCTCGTCTGCAAGTCGTACAAAATACGGCCGCCAGACTTGTGACTGGGAAAAAAAAATGGGAATCAATCTCACCTTCGTTGAGAACCCTTCACTGGCTGCCAGTAAAAGACAGAATTGCATTTAAAGCACTCTGCCTGACACATAAGTGCATCCATGGGAAGGCTCCGCAATATCTTTGCGACAAGATAGAACCTCACAATTCGAATCGCGTTCTGCGATCCACCGACCAAAATCTGGTCAGGGTACCAAAAACCAAATACAAGTCCAAAGGAGAAAGAAGGTTTGCTTTTCAGGGTCCTAGACTATGGAACGCTTTACCAACCAGCATTCGGTTGGAGGAAAACCACCTGACTTTCAGAAGACGAATCAAAACTCTGCTCTTTTGATGTCATGAGACACGAACAACTAGCGCCCAGAAGCGATTCAGTTCGCATGCGCCGCGCTTTATAAGTTTTTCATTCATTCATTCATTCATTCATTCATTCATTCTATATTTGTACCAAAGTGGGGGTCAGTAATTACTGTTTCATTAAAAGAATGTACCGTATTTATCGGCGTCTAACAGGCACAGGCGTATAACACGCACCCTAACTTTAAGGCCCCGTACACACGACCAAACATGTATGCTGAAACTGGTCCGTGGACCAGTTTCAGCATACATGTTCGGTCGTGTGTAGGCGCGAGCGGGCAGAATTCCAGCAAACATTTGCCCGCCAGGCCTTTTCCCAGCGGACAAATATTCCTGGACTTGTTTTAAAACCGTCCGCTGGAATACTGCCCGCTCGGACATGTTCGGTCGTCTGTACAGACCTACCGTACATGTCCGAGCGCCAGCCATCCCTCGCATGCGTCAAATGACTTTGACGCATGCGTGGAAGCATTTAAAAGGCAGGCCCGCCCACGTCGCGGCGACGGCGCGGACACGCTCCGCGTATTGTTTACGCGCAGACTTCTGTACGATGGTTAGTACAGCCATCGTACAGAAGTCCCCGGGCAGACATGTACGGTGAAAACGGTCTGACGGACCGGTTTCATCATACATGTTTGCCCGTGTGTACCCGGCCTTAGAGGGAAGTTTCAGGAAAAAAACTTTCCACAGCCCCCTGCGTATAACATGCAGGTACAGTTTACCCTCTATTTTCAGGGTAAAAAAGTGAGGGTTATACGCCAATAAATACAGTATATTTTACCAATTTTTGAGGATTACTATATAATTTCTTTCAGTTTTGCACTGTGCAATGCTTTATTGAATACGTTGAGTTTATGAAATAATGTTGAGTTACATATTTACAGTCATGTCTTCAGGAAAACAAAAAAAGTAGTAATACAACTCTGCATTAAGAATGCACAAATCAGCAAAACGAACAGTGCATTCTTATCTTCATCTCAACAAGCACTATCTAACATCTAATGTATGCAAAGTAAAATCAACTATGTCCATTGCACTTACTGTATACTGTATATCTGCCTCTCCATAGGATCATCAGTAAGATTAGATGTCTTTTAGCAACTCACTTCATTACTTTTTTCCTAGCTAGATGAAAGGCCTGTGTTGTGTCTTTGTTTTTAGAACACTGGAGGATATTGATTTCACGTTTATTGGTTCTTCTAGATTAATGAAAAAGAACAGAATAAATTGGCACAACATGTATTCCATCAGATAAACTTTCATCCATTGCCTCATTTTGTGCTTATTTTGCTTTCCCAAAGAACACTTTAAGAAAATAGGGATTCATGGTCTACATCAGTAGGATGTTACTTGACTTCCATGTCCAGAAAGCGTAGGAAATATTGTTTTTTTTTTGGTAGAAAATAACATACATTTACAAAATTATATGATTTGGCCAAAAATAGCCATTACAGTAGGCTATACAATAAAAATGCTGTTTAGCTGGTAGCATCTGCTTTTCAATCTTAATGCAGGCTCTGCTATTTTATGGTCACTTGTAAAAGGTTAGTTGCTATCTTGTTAAAGCTTATATGTATCCTGGGTATTACTTGTTTGAGAGGATATGCAATATTTACAATTGGTACTATACCTGCAAAATCCTAAATTGCAACTCCTTTATTCCCTACGTGGTTGGAGCAGTACTAGTTTAAATACATTTATCACAGGGGAACTATGGAGGCTGCAATTGCTCACCTTACATAGTTGCATAGTCAGGTTGAAAATAGACACAAGTCCATCTAGTTCAACCAAGGAAAAAAAAAACATAGAATTCTAAATACAAATCCTATACCCACAGTTTATCCTGAGGAAGGCAAGAAACCTCAGGAAAGCATGATCCAATTTGCTTCAGCAGGGGACACAATTCTTTCCTGATCCCCCAAGAGGCAATTGGATATTCTCTGGATCAACTGTACCTATAAGTGTTAGTATCCAGTTATATTATGTACATTTAAAGTCAGAACCAGCTCTTGAGAGAGTCTATTCCACATTTTCACAGTTCTTACTGTAAAGAAACCTTTCTGTTTTTGGAGATTAAATCTCTTAACCTCCCTGGCGGTATGATTCTGTCTGGAATTACGTACCAAAAGCGGTACAATTATTTTGCAAGGAAATTGGCGTTTTATACTGTAGGCCTGTAATTTTTAGAAATAACTCACTTAAATCTGACCAAGCAAGAGTCTTGTAGGCATCCCGGGTATGATTTTTTTTTTTAAAACAAAATTATAAATTATAATATAATAAATAATTATAAATAATTATAACAAATAATAATATAATTATAATAAAATTATTTAATAATGTAATCAACTCAAAATCACTGAAATTTGCAGTTGCAGAATTGTCGCTGTCATTATTATTATTTTTTTATGACGAATTTCCCCGCAAATCGCTATCGCACATTTCTGCAAGTGATTATAATTTATTATCGCTGTTTTCTAGCTGATCTAAAACCATTTTTGACATAAAGGGACACTTTTGGACAATCTACAGTTTTTAGGCAGAAATTACATTTTTTATTATATAAAAGTACATGTAGGGCACTGGGCAGACCACTAGGGACAAGGGGGGTGTGTATTTTTTACATACAGTACTGTAATCTATAAGATTACAGTATACTGTATGTAATGTGTTTGTTTACTTTTTTGAATTTGGCGCCGTTCTCCGCTCCCGTGCGTCGTAACGTCGCAGGGAACGGAGATCGGCGGCACACGGGGACTGTGAATCGAGCGAGGAGGTCCCGCTCGCTCACACAGCGGGGTGGCATCGCTGGATCCAGGGACAAGGTAAGTAAACCAAGCCTGTGGATCCAGCGAAAGGTAAGCCCGTCCAGCCCGAGCGTGACTCGGGGTTACCGATCCTAACATGAAAAACCAACCCCGAGTCACGCTCGGGTTTACCGTCAGGGGGGTTAAAGAGTGCCCCCTTGTTCTCTGTGATGACCTTACAGTAAATAACACAACACCAAGTTCATTATGTGGACCACCTATGTATTTATACATGTTAATCATACTCCCCCTTAATCTCCTCTTCTCAAGAGAGAATAAATTCAGTTCCTCTAATCCAGGGAACCCTTAAACTACGGCCCTCCAGCTGTTGCGGAACTACATGTCCCATGAGGCATTGTAAAACTCTGACATTCACAGACATGACTAGGCATGATGGGAATTCTAGTTCCTGAACAGTTGGAGGGACATAGTTTGAAGACCCATGCTCTAATCTATCCTGATAGCTGAGCTCCTCCATGCCTTGTATCAGTTTGGTTGCCCTTCTCTGCTCTTTCCCCAGTTCCCCAATATCCTTTTGGTGATCTGGTGCCCAAAACTGAACTGCATATTCCAGATCACATCTTACTAATGATCTGTACAGGGGCATAAGGATATCTTTTTTTTTTTTTTTCACATTTACTCTTTTATTTTCCTTTTTCTTTTATAACAAGGTCACAAGAGATTATCATACAATTAAATACAACCATACATTACATTATTCTAGACATAATGTCTCTTCAAAAAAAAAAAACAGACACAAACCCAAAAACATAGTTATAGCCAATTCAGTTTTCACTCTATTCTTGAATACACCCGTTATCGATTTTGGCCTACTTTGTCTGCTCCCCTAGTTAAAAATGTATGTACTTCAAGCACATCCTCCCATCTGTTTCCTTGTTATCAGTATGCCCTACTTATCTAACCCCTTAGATGGGGACCCCCCGAACTACACAAAAAAAAAGGGAAAAAAAAGGAGACCCAAATTCCTCTCTCTCTCCCCCCCCCCCCCCCCCCCCCCCCCCCAACCGCACAGATCCCTCCCGGCTTCCAGTCACCCTTACCTTCGGCTCACTTCTAATCAGTTGGACTCCCTCTCCTCCTGTCCCTCTTCAGATAGTTTCCTCCCCTCTTCTGTGAGTATAAACTTATTCCATCCTGCCCATGTTTCTACGTACTGTTCCCTTCTATTCCTAGATGAAAGCATTAAGTCCTCCATAGCTCCAATTTCCCTGACCCTATTGAGCCATCTCGCTACGGAGGGAGGTCTACTGTCTCTCCACTGGAGACTTATTCCCATTTTTGCTGTATTTATCAGATGCCGAAGCACCGACTTTTGATACTCCCCTACTGGAATCTGTGAACTATGGAGGAGAAAAAAAGCTGGGTCATCTGGAATCTGAAATTTCGTAAATTTTTGTCCTATTCTACGTACTTCCTTCCAGTAATCTTTCACCTTTACGCAGTCCCAAAATATATGCCGCAAAGTCCCCTGCTCCAGACCACATCTCCAGCAATTCTCTGAGTTTTCGTTAGAGAGTTTGTACAACTTTGCTGGAGTGTAGTACCACTGCGACAGTAATTTATAATTGCATTCCTGGATCCGTGTTGATACAGATGAATTTAAAGCCAGAAATACTATTTGTTTTCGTTGGGTCTGTGAGAAGGTTATCACCAGGTCTCTTTCCCATTTAATGATTCCCGGAAAGACAAAATCCTCCCGGGGAGCATTCAGTATTTTATACATTTTGGAGCTCACTCGCTGTATTGGTTCTTCCTCATCACAATATTTTTCAAATTTTGTCAGTTGCCGCCGAAAATTTGAAGGGTGTCCCAAAGAGCTTAGGAAATGTCTAGTTTGGAGCACTTGCCAGAAACTTAACTCATATTCTCCCCCTACCCTCATCAGTTCAGCAATTGATGGCCACCTATCTGTTTTCAAAAAATGGGATACCTGGACTTTTCCTCTCCCTTTCAAATTATTATATATTGCTCCAGCCATCCCCGGTGTAAATCCTGGGTTCCGCAAAAGCTATTACCTTATGACTCCCCTCCCCTATCTGGATGCCCTGTATATCTGGATTTTGCCGAATTCTGTTTAAAAGAGGTTCCAAGGACAGGACAAAGAGCAATGGTGACAGGGGGCATCCCTGTCGTGTTCCATTCGAAGTTGTAAATATTTTAGAGTGTATCCCATTCACTCTCACCGAAGCACGTGGGTCAGTGTACACACTTCTAATCCATCCCAACATATTTTCTCCTAGGCCCACGCGACGCAGCACAGAGAACAGGAACTTCCAGCTAACTCTGTCAAAAGCCTTCTCGGCATCGGTATTTAGGAACATGGCAGGGATGCCCCCCTCAGATGCCCCCTGTACCAGATTAAGGGCCCTTATCGTACCATCTCTTGCCTCTCGCGTAGGAATAAATCCTACCTGATCCCTATCTATTAACTCCGGAAGCCACACTTGTAACCTACTAGCTAGTATCTTCGTGAACAGTTTCAAATCAGAGTTTAACAACGAGATTGGCCTGTAACTGCTGCACTCCGCCGGATCCTTCCCCTCTTTAGGGATCACTGTAATATGGGCTAATAAAGCCTCCGGCGGGAATGCAGCAGAATGACCCATATCATTGAAAACTTTTGTCATTTGGTTACTCAAAAATGGTAAAAACTCCTTATAATATCTAATCATGTAACCATCTGGCCCCGGGGCTTTCCCATCTTTCATGGTTTTTAACGTTGACTCTAATTCCTCTACTGAGATGGGAGTATCTAGACTGGCCTGAGCGATAGGGGGTAATCTAACTAGATCCGCTGTTAAAAGATAATCATCTATCTCTGTTTGGGACACCGATGTCTGAACCAGATTGTGCAGATTGGAATAGTATCTACCAAATTCCTCCGCTATCTCCTTTGGTTTCCGCTTTAATTGCCCCTCCTGCCCCTTGATTTGTGGGATATACGTTGCTTGGCTCTTTTCTTTCAGCTTCCCTGCTAGCAGTTTGCTACACTTGTCCCCAAATTCGTAGTTTGTTTTTTTGCCCCTTTGTATAATTGCTTTAGCCTTGTATCGTAGTAGTTCTGTAATCTGCCTCCTCAAATGGCTCAATTCTCTACCTATTTGGGGGGTCAATGTCTTTTTATGCTGGAGTTCTAATGTTTGGATTTCTGCTAATAAGTTCTTTACCTGTTGGTCACGTTTCTTTTTTATTTTCGCTCCATGTCTCATCAATGCCCCTCTAATTACTGCCTTGTGGGCTTGCCACACCATCCCAGGGTTGCTCCCAGGAATATCATTCAGTTGGAAGTATTCTGTAATTTCCCGGGCAACATCTTCTCTCACTTCTTCATTCTGTAGGAGGCTCTCGTTAAGACGCCACCTTCTTTCCTGTACCAGCTCCGTCCCCGCCAGCGAGATACGTAAGCTCACCGGCGCGTGGTCTGACCACGTTATATTTCCTATGGATACCTCTGTTACAGACGGAATCAGATACTGGGGTACCATAAACAGGTCGATCCTAGAGTACACCTGATGTGGGTTGGAGTAAAAAGTGTAGTCTTTCTCCTCTCCGTGCAACGTTCTCCATACGTCCACTAGCTGGGCCTCATAAAATCTACCCAGCACACCCCGTCTGATTCCATCTGCAACAGATGAGGTCCCCCCGGAGCAATCAATCTTTGGATTTAGTGGAATATTAAAATCGCCCCCAGTATTAATTTACCTTCCGAAAAAGCCATCAGATCCTTCAGGGTTTTCCTCAGAAATACATCCTGTTGTACGTTAGGTAGATACACCGTGGCTAGAGTCACCTTAATCCCTCTTATTGTCCCCTTTAGAAAAAGATATCTCCCTTTTGGATCTTGATACTTATTTTCTAGTATCCATGGAATCCTATTTGATATCAAGATGGAAACCCCTTTGGATTTCGCTTCCTGGTTTTCCGCATGATACACATATGGGTAATACTTATTTTGTAGCATAGGGAGCCCTCCTGATCTAAAGTGCGTCTCCTGAATGTAACCGATGTCTGTTTCTGTAGACCTCATGTCCCTCAATAGCATCCTGCGTTTCTCAGGGGTGTTAAGTCCCCTAACATTTAAAGATGTAATTTTTATTCCCTCCATTTGGGCACCAAGGGGAAAAACAGTGCGCGGGGGGCGGGAGAGAGGCAGAGACCCGAGAGACAGAAGTGGTCCAAATAAATAAAATAAAAAATAAATAAATAAATAAATAAATAAATAAAAAAAAAAAAAACCCTTTATATTTTAGGGTGGGTCCCACACCCACTAACCCCCCTCTACTTCCCCATTCCCCCTCCCTCCCACCTCCCCCCTTATGTCTCACCTAGAGAGAGAACCCACTTATGACCCCCTACCCCAATTGGTCAGTGGATATTTTCTATTCCAGGGATTGGACCAATTTGGCAGAGCGCTGTATCTAGTTTATCTGATTATTCCCACTTAACCGTAATATAGATATAGAGAAAAAAAAATAGAATCCCAAAAATAATATATAAAAACGTGGAAAATTTTGTACTCCCAGCTACTCCGCCCCCGCCCCTCCGTTTTATTGATACCCTATAAATTCGTCCCAATTTCCTTCCTATCTCATTTTCCTCCCTCCTTAACCTCCCCTCTTCCCACAACCACATCCCCAAGCCTCCCCCCCCCCCTCTTCCTCAGGTCGACCCTCCTCACCTCCTGGGGTTCCCAATATTCTGCTTCTCGCTTCCTCTTCCCCCTACCCCCTACCCCCCCCACAAATCTACTGGGGGGGAGGGGGCGGGGGGAACACCCCCATCGAAAGCGGGGAGGACCTCCCGCATCCCACCCGCCCGCCCGCCCCCCCTCCCATCCACATACCAATATACAGTGCACTATACTGTGCTCCCAAACTATTCCAGGAGGTATATGGGCCGGCTCCCCCGCCCTCTTCCCACCCCTCCCCTCCTCCTTCTTAGTGCTTACACACCCACTTCGTGATTAACATAAATATTACTTGTATTATCTGTGTTTGACCTCTAGGGTCTACTGTGTTATACTCTCATCTCCTCTTCGAGGGGATCAGAATAATTATAGTGCGATTGTAATACAAAAAAAAAAAAAAAAAAAATTCCAGTGTCACACATATTCTAACAATAACACACTTGTGATATTCCCTTCATATCACTCTTGATGTTGTATATCCTCTAGGGACAACATCACCTCATTTGAAAGCCACCCATCTTTAGCGTCTCCCAAAAAAAAAAAACTTACAGGGGAGACACGGAGGGGGGAGGGAAAGCCACCCATAGCAGCCGAGAACAAGCCCCGGAGCACATGGGTCTCTCCCCCCTCCTATGGGCCCCTCCAAGTTGTCTCCGCCCGCTGTCCAGTGGAACCACTGGAGGTCAGGCGGGGGGCCCCGAGGGGGTATGAACCCCCAAGAGAAAGGTTAACCTAAAAAAAAAAAAAGGGGGGGACGGTACACGGGGGATCAATAAACCAGTAGAAGGGGAAAAATCCACCCCCTCCCTCTATGGCCCTGGTGCCACAAGGATATCATGAAAAAAGACCTTGAACTTATGACCTTCAGAGTAAAAAATAAAAACTGAACCCCAGAAGACAAAAAGAAAAAAACAAAAATTTAGCCCATCGTTCCTCTGTTTTTGGTCTATCAAAACAATAATAATCCATCATTCCTCTAGTGGTCACAAGTCCTATCACATTATGGGGTATAGGGACGTTATTCCTATGTAAGCACAGCTCTTCCCTGGCCCCTTTCTATCCTCTCTGATCTCTTTGGCCCAGTGAAGTTTGTTGTATTGTAGGTTCGGTTTGGTAGATGTTGTAGCCAATTTGGGACCTCCATCTCCTCCATCTCCATAAACCTAAACATCTCAGGTAACTCCGTAGGCTGTTGTAAATGAAATGACTGTGCATTCTTCTTAATAATGACCGCTATGGGGTACCCCCAACGATATGTTCCGCCTGCTTGTTTAACCTTATCTAATACCAAGCGCAGCATGGCTCTCCTTTGTAAGGTAGCACGGGAGAGGTCTGGCAATATTTGTATCCTAGACCCTTCATACACCACTCCACCTGCGTCCCAAGCTTTCCGGCTCACAAGTTCTTTATGTGAAAAGTTCAAGAAGCAACCAATCACGTCTCTTGGTTTATTGAGGTTCGGTGAGGGGGGGCCCAGTGCTCTATGAAGCCGCTCAAACTCCAAGGGTTGAGAAAGGCCCTGGCCCACCAATTGTTGACAAATTGCTACTATGCATTGCTGCAGCGACTCAGTCCCCACTGTCTCGGGGACCCCCCTGAACCTCAAATTTTTACGTCTGCTTCTGTCCTCAATCTCTTCTATCTTTAACTGTAGGAGATCAACTTGCAGGGAATGTGTACTCTGTATTTGTTCTAATTTAGCTACTCGCTTTTCCAACATTCCCCCCTCAGTTTCAACGTATGTCAACTTATCTGTCAGATGTTGTATCTCCCCATGAACAGACTCCATCTCTCTCCGGTGGGACTCCTCCATTCGTGTTACCAGCGCTTCCATCTCTGCACGTGTAGGGAGCGCTAATATGTCAGCCCGCGTTGGTAAGGTCTGTAACATCTCCTTCAGGGACCTCAGCTCTCCCTCCTGCAATCCCTGCTGTGGCTCCATATCCGGCTGTCTCCTCTCTCCCAGACACAAGCTACCGGCGCCCCCTCCTTTTGCTCCGCTGTCTGTAACAACTCCGACCGAGGGGGACTCACTTTGGTCTACTGTCTCTCTGTGAGTAGATGGGGACGCTGACGGAGCACACGCTTCCTTACTCCCACGTGACTCAGCTGATCGAATCCGGTTCACCGCCGCCCGTGTCTGGGGGAAGAACTGCTGGATATCAGCCTGCACGCGCACTCTGGAGGGTCTGGAGGATCTCTCCTCCTGCTTCATCCCCAGTACACCTCTTTAGGCTTGGATCCCCGGAACCGCCACACCACTACTCCCTTCAAACAAGCGGGTAAGATGAGCTTTTTCCGGCCATAGGGTATCGCTCAGTTGCTCGCTAAGTTCCGGAGGTAAACGGGGGCTTAGAGGAGCTCTGGAGTCAGCTTTTTTCTACTCCGCACTGTCATGAATATGCATCAAACCTGTCTGCCTACCTGATCTCCATGTGTTCATTAGAGGCAGATCCTGCTCTGGTTCCCCTTTTTATCACTTCCTCTTCCTGTATGGCTCCACCCTAGTCCATCCCAGGAAGCCTATATTAACCGTTGCTCTACAGGTCTGCAGTGCTGTTCAACAGTGTTCCTATGCTTACTTCCTGTCTGCAGTGTATTGCTAGTTCCTGGTTGCAGAGTGCTATGATCATCTTCCGTGTACCGTTTTGGCTTGTCCCCGACTTCCCTGTCTGCCTGTGCCCCTGACTATTTGCATGTTCCACGGTTATCCTTGTCTGCCTGTTGCCCTGACCTCGGCCTGTCCATCACCACTGTTTGTCCTGCTGGCTGCCTCCCCCTTCTCCCTGCGGAGTGTGACTTGAGGAATCCCGGGAACGCGACCTGGACCCAGTTGCGGCCAAGACCATCCCTACCACCAAGGGCTCTGGTGAATACAAAACTGGGTCTTAGACTCCGCGCCCTGGGTGACCTTAGGTTCACGCTTCGTCTCTGCTAGCAGCAGTCGGCCATAGGATTCACCACCCTGTGGTGCATCCCTGACCCCTACGGGGTGCACTTGTCATCTGGCTACGGGTGACCTGACAGTTTGAACAGCCATGAATCCGGCCGACATGCCGCTCCCCGCAGATGATCCATTACAGGGCATTGTTCGCAGACTCGAGACGCATGAAGCTAATCAGGATCAGGTGATGCGTTTCCTTCAGGATCTGGCTTCCCGCTTTGATCAGCTTCAGACCTCGCTGGGAACCCCGAATCCGCAACCCCAAGTACAATCAGCAGCTGCACCTGTTGCACCAGTCGCAGAGTCGCATTCACTGAAGTTATCACCTCCAATCCGTTTTTCTGGAGACTCCA
The DNA here is from genome assembly GCF_905171775.1 of Rana temporaria. Lineage (NCBI taxonomy): Eukaryota > Metazoa > Chordata > Amphibia > Anura > Ranidae > Rana > Rana temporaria. Next base: position 464,424,660 of record NC_053489.1, on the reverse strand, counting down.
AAGCCTGCAGGGGATTCCTTAGCCAATGCACTATTCATTTTGAGCTCCTGCCCCAGTACTTCTTGTCTGATCGGGCCAAGATAGCCTATATCATTTCTCTCCTCTCCGGGGAGGCCTTAGCCTGGGCTGCCCCTCTGTGGGAATTGAATGATCCAGTGGTTTCTAGCCTGCCTGTTTTCTTGAAACTTTTTCGGAATATCTTTGAAGAACCGGCTCGTGTCTCTTCAGCAGCCAGCGCCCTTTTACGTCTCCGCCAAGAATCCCGTTCAGTGGGACAATATTCTCTGCAGTTCCGTATCCACTCAGCTGAACTGAGCTGGAACAATGAGGCCTTAGTCGCAACCTTTTTGCATGGCCTATCTGATAGAGTGAAGGATGAACTAGCAGGAAGAACCATCCCCACTGATCTGGACGGAGTGATCTCCTTGTGTAATCAGATCGATATTCGCTTTCAGGAAAGGACCCTAGAAAAGCGACGCCAACATTCCTTGGCCCTTAGTCAGCCTGAGCTCCCCTCTCTTCGACCCGTGGAGCATCCCTTGCCAACTGAGGAACCCATGCAGCTGGGTCGGACCAGGCTATCCCCTGAGGAACGTACCAGGCGCAGAACTCTAGGCCTGTGTCTATACTGTGGGGGCAAAAGTCATTTTCGTGACACTTGCCCTCTTCGCCCCGAGAAACGCTCGGGTTCAATACATCTGGAAGGTGGAGTATTGGATCCAGAAATATCTCCTTCACCTTCTCGTCTTTTTCTTCCTGTGTCCCTTCATTTTGGTGCTTCTTCTCATTCGGTCTCGGCATATCTGGATTCCGGAGCCGCTGGCAATTTCATAGACTGGGAAATCGCATCGTCCATGAGACTTACCCTTTTGCCCCTCATCACACCATTGGTGGTCTCGGCGATTGATGGCACTGTTCTCCCGGGGGGTCCTATTCGCTTCCAGACAGTCCCTGTTAAGATGTCAGTAGGCACACTTCACCATGAGTGGATATCCTTCCTTGTTCTACCTAAGACCTCAGCTCCTATCATTTTGGGTCTTTCTTGGTTAAGACTCCATTCTCCTCACATTGACTGGACTGCCGGACAGATCCTGGCTTGGGGTCCCTCCTGTTCCACGTCTTGCCTACCCAAGGTTGCCCCAAAAGAGAAACTTCCTGTTGCCACCATTCCAGAATCTTTTGCTCGTCCCACCACATGTCGTGATGTCCGGAATGTGTCCTGCAATAGTCAGGCTGATGCACTTTCTAGCCAATGTAGCACTCTGGATGAGGAGCCCGTCTGTGAACCTGAGCCAATCATTCACTCCAGTTTACCGTTGACTGTCCCTAAAACGCACAGCCAGGCTAACTTTTCTGCGAGTTCTGCAGTCACTACGCCTTGTGATGCGATTCGGGTAATCGCTACACCTGAATATGCTATTCAATCGGCCTCTGCATCAGCTATGCCAGGTCAGCCCATGCCCAGTGAGCCTCCTACCTTTTCTTGTTCAGGCCCTCCTGCAACCTGTCTAAGGGGCTCAATCCATCCTTTGGATAGATTGCCATCGTCGGCCAAATGGGGTTTTCTACCTTGTTTTCAGGGCTCTCTGCATTCTGCTGGTTTCCCTGCTATCCAGCTTGACTCCTGTGCCCTGTCACCTTCTAACCAACCTGACTTCAGGGTTCCTCTGACCTCTGCCCAGTCTGATGGTCCTGTGCTTAATCCCCAGTTCATCTTTAAGGGTCTGCTTGATCCTCCTCGGATTCCTGTTGACCCTCTCATGCCCTTACTTATTCCTAAAAGGCCTTTGGTCCTCAATAAATCCTCTCCTCCTGTCCCTACTTCGGTTCTGGTCAATGAGGATACTCAAGTTCTGGATTCTCGTCTCCGCAGAGGCGTTCTTCAGTACCTTGTGCTTTGGAGAGGATTTGGTCCTGAGGAAGCGTCTTGAATTTCTGCATCTGAGATCTTTGCGCCCCATTTGTCGAAGAGGTTTCTTCTGGGATTCCCCTTTAGACCTGGCTCCAGGCTGGGGAGGGGGAGGGGCCTTAAGAGGGAGGGTACTGTCATGAATATGCATCAAACCTGTCTGCCTACCTGATCTCCATGTGTTCATTAGAGGCAGATCCTGCTCTGGTTCCCCTTTTTATCACTTCCTCTTCCTGTATGGCTCCACCCTAGTCCATCCCAGGAAGCCTATATTAACCGTTGCTCTACAGGTCTGCAGTGTTGTTCAACAGTGTTCCTATGCTTACTTCCTGTCTGCAGTGTATTGCTAGTTCCTGGTTGCAGAGTGCTACGATCATCTTCCGTGTACCGTTTTGGCTTGTCCCCGACTTCCCTGTCTGCCTGTGCCCCTGACTATTTGCATGTTCCACGGTTATCCTTGTCTGCCTGTTGCCCTGACCTCGGCCTGTCCATCACCACTGTTTGTCCTGCTGGCTGCCTCCCCCTTCTCCCTGCGGAGTGTGACTTGAGGAATCCCGGGAACGCGACCTGGACCCAGTTGCGGCCAAGACCATCCCTACCACCAAGGGCTCTGGTGAATACAAAACTGGGTCTTAGACTCCGCGCCCTGGGTGACCTTAGGTTCACGCTTCGTCTCTGCTAGCAGCAGTCGGCCATAGGATTCACCACCCTGTGGTGCATCCCTGACCCCTACGGGGTGCACTTGTCATCTGGCTATGGGTGACCTGACACGCCATCATTAGGCCACTCCCCGCATAAGGATATCTTTATCTCTGGAATCCATACCTCTCTTAATAGAAGAAAAGACTTTGCTCGCATTGGAAATCACAGCTTGGCATTGCATTATTATTAAGGTTATGATCTACCAAAACACCCAGATCCTTCTCCACCATTGATTTTCACAGTTGTACTCCCTTTAGTATGTATGATGCATGGATATACTTAGCCCCAAAGTACATAACTTTACATTTATCAACATTGAGCCTCATTTGACGCATAGTTGTCCCATTAAACAGTGTTTTGAAGTCTAAAATACCTTCTGAAAATGGTATTTGGCTTCAAGACCTTCTAAGTTACTGACCCAAAAAAATATTACAAATAAGGAAAGCTGGATAAAGGTCAAAACTTAGGCCCCGTACACACAAGGAGACATGTCCGATGAAAACGGTCCGCGGACCGTTTTCATCGGACATGTCTCCTGGGAGCTTTTGGTCTGATGTGTGTACACACCATCAGACCAAAATCCCCGCGGACAGAGAACGCAGTGACGTAGAAGACACCGACGTTCTCAAACACGGAAGTGCAATGCTTCCACGCATGCGTCTAATCAATTCGACGCATGCGCGGGATTTCGGGACGCTGGTTACACGTCATAACCAGCGGACATGTCCTATTAGGTGTACTAACCATCGGACATGTCCGACGGACATGTTTCCAGCAGACAAGTTTCTTAGCTTGCTAAGAAACTTTTGTCCGCTGGAAACCTGTCCGCTGGGCCGTACACACGGTCGACATGTCCGCGGAAACTGGTCCGCGGACCAGTTTCAGCGGTCATGTTCGACCGTGTGTACGCGGCCTCAGAGGACTGAAACAAGAAAGCCAGCATGAAAGTCAAACAGCTGGTATTTTAAGAAGTATGGGTGTACAATGGATGCCTCCATATATCTCCCATAACAGACATTTTTATGCTTTAAATAATTTAATGCAATTACATATTCTGGCCCAGATTCAGAGAGCAATTGCGTCTGCGTAACCATAGTTACACAGCGCAATTGCTTACTTGCCCCGGCGTAACGAGTTCTCCTGATTCAGAGAGCTCGTTATGCCGACTACAACCTAAGATATGCGTGGCATAAGGCTCTTATGCCCTCATATCTTAGGCTGCATTCTTACTTGGCCGGTAGGTGGCGTTCCCGTTTTTGCATACTAACGCCGATTCACAACGTTACGCGAGCCCTGCGTACGCAGTTTACGTCGTTTGCGTACGTCGGGTTTCGCGTAAGGCTGCACATGCTAAAAGCAGGGGCAGCCAATGCTAAGGATACCCGTCGTTCCCGCGTCGCGAGGTTTGAAATATACGTAGTTTGCGTAAGTGAATCGTGAATGGCGCTGGACGCCATTCACGTTCACTTTAAAGCAAATGACGTCCTTGCAACGTCATTTACCGCAATGCACGTCGGGAAAGTTTCCCGACGGAGCATGCGCTCTACGCTCGGCGCGGGAACGCGCCTAATTTAAATGATTCCCGCCCCCTACGGGATCATTTACATTAGGCGCCCTTACGCAGGGCATTTTTGAAGAGCGCCCACGCAAATTACGTGGCAACTGCTTCATGAATAAAGCGTAGCGCAAATAATTTGCGTAGGCGCAGGGTAAAAAGGGTACACTGTGCCTCCGTAAGGAGCGCGCAGCTGTACCTGAATCTACCCCTCTAACTTTATTTGCTAGACTGTGAAGATCTGAGACAAAGATCAAACAAGATAAATTGACAGTAGAAGAGGTAGAGAAGTATTGCCTATGGAAACCATGGCCTGTGAACCATAGCTGATACCTCAGGATGGTATGAGGCCAATCAGACATATTCTCTAGCACTTGAAAAAATGAACTTACCACAGAGGCACAAAATAAAATATTTGTCCCCCTGTAAGGCCCCATACACACCATAGAATCTATCCGCAGATAAATCCCATCGAATGGGTTTCAGCGGATAGATTCTATGGTGTGTACACTCCGGCGGATATTTATCCGCGGATATTTCCGAATTCCAGCAGATAGATATTTGTCGACATGCACAGAATATCTATCCGCTGGAATCGGATCCCACGGATGGATCCGCTGGTCTGTACAGACTCACCGGATCCATCCGTCCAAAGGGATTCCCCGCACGCGTCGTAATGATTCGACGCATGCGTGGAATTCCTTATATGACAGCGTCGCGCACGTCGCCGCGTCATAATCGCGGCGACGGCGCGACACGTCATCGCCAGAGGATTTCCGCGCAGATTTCAATGCGATGGTGAGTACACTCCATCGCATAGAAATCTGCGGAAATCTTTGAGAGGATTTATCCGTGGAAACGGTCCGCTGGACCGTATCCGCGGATAAATTCTCTCGTGTGTATGGGGCCTAAGTCATATCTTCTCTCTGAGATGATGAAGAAAGTGGGTTACAGTATGAGAAGTTTAATTTTGGAGCACCTCTACAACCATTTTTTTGGTCTTGCAGATGATACTTCCTGTATGCACAACACCATCTGATGGCCAAGGAGAGAAAAATTGCGTCTGTAACTTTGTTTGAAACCAAAGAAAAACAGATTTATTGTGTTTCTCTGTGACTCAAACTTCCCTTTTAATGCCAATCGACCTACTATGCCCAGATGTAGGCACAAGCCTTTTAACTCCATTTTCCCACAAGTTACTAGGTTACTAGACACGCCCAAGTAAGATATGTTTTTTTGCTTTACCCCCCCCCCCCTCCAGCAGATATGAAAGGTCACACCTAAAAAGGCAGATGTAGCTGGGTAAGTAGTCTGCAATCAGATGGGTGAACCTCCAGTGTTGTTACTTCTTGTGGGCATGCAGAGCAGAGTTTAATAGCATGCAGTTTCTCCAAATGATCCAGCTACTGAGAGGAGAACCTCCACAATTCCTACCAAAGTACTCTAGTTCCAATGGGCTGGTGCTTTGTCCTTGTTCCTTCAATCCCTCTAGCTGTTTATCTGCATTACCAGAGCTACCCATGATTTCACTGAGAGCAATGTGTATGAGGTAGGGCTGTGCGTTAAACGCGATATTAACGGCGTTAACGCAAACCCATGTTAACGCCGTCAATATTTTTATCGCGCGATTAACGCGGGAGCGCTCGGGGTGGACGTGCAGAGTGTGCAGCGGCGCGGCTTACCTTCTCGCTGGATTCACAGGCAAGTTACTCACCTTGTCCCTGGATCCAGCGATGCCACCCCGCTGTGTGATCGGCGATGCCACCCCGCTGTGTGATCGAGCGGGTCCTCCTCGCTTGGCGGGTCCTCCTCGCTCGGCGGGTCCTCCTCGCTCGAATCACAGTGTCTGTGTGCCGCCGATCTCCGTTCCCTGCGACGTTACGACGCACGGAAGCGGAGAACGGCGCCAAATTCAAAAAAGTAAACAAACACAATACACACAGTATACTGTAATCTTATAGATTACAGTACTGTATGTAAAAAATACACACCCCCCTTGTCCCTAGTGGTCTGCCCAGTGTCCTACATGTACTTTTATAAAATAAAAACTATTCTTTCTGCCTGAAAACTGTAGATTGTCCAAAAGTGTCCCTTTATGTCAAAAATGGTTTTAGATCAGCTAGAAAACAGCGATCATAAATTATAATCACTTGCAGAATTGTGCGATATTTGTGGGGAAATTTGTCATAAATTAGATAGATTAATCGTGAGTTAACTATGACATTAATGCGATTAATTGCGATTAAAATTTTTAATCGTTTGACAGCACTAGTATGAGGATAATCACAAGTAACTGTTTGTGTTATGAACTGTTTTGCTGGAGTAATGATTCTCAGCTAGACTGTCAGTTGCTATTAATTGTTTATAAAGAGTATGTTATGCACTCATTGGGCCACAGATACATTGCTGTAAATAGTCAGTGTTTGTGCAGCACTCATAATCAGATTTTTTTTCTTCATTGTATGCATGCTTTTTGCCATTCTGACCCTGTTTTGAATTATTGATTCTACTTTGCACCTGTTTAGTAAACTGTGAATTCTGGTTACTGTCTGTCTGATCATTCAACTGATTACTGATTCTCTTACAACAATATACAGGCATGCTAGTTTTTTAACATTTTCAGCATTTCAGGAAGTTCTGGAATGACATACAATCTCAAACTGAAACTAAAGTGTTTTCACTACTTTTTGAAATTCCTTTTTTAACAATGATTTTAAACAGGTTGAAGAGTATTTCAGAAGGAAGAGGTACAGTATCTGGCTACCCTTCAGGTCTGGTATGGATTTTAAGGGGAACCCCACGCCAAAATGAAAAAAAAAATGGTGTGGGGTTCCCCCCAAAAATCCATACCAGACCATTATCTGCATTATCTGCATTACCAGACCTGCAGGTCGCAGGAAAAGAGGGGGGATGAGAGAGCCCCCCCCCTCCTGAACCATACCAGGCCGCATGCCCTCAACATGGTCCAGGCTAGAACCAGGCTAGAACTGAAGCCTCCAGTTCTAGTCTGGACTACATGACTGTTCCTCCACACAGGGTATTACAAGTGCCATCTCTGATAACTAACAACACTTCGGGCCCGGGGAATTCACTGGCTCCAGCAGCACTTCTCTTTTGAGGGCAGCCTGTTTATTTATCAGGTGTCTTTCAACACTACTACCCCCTTATACCTCTGGCCACGTCGATACAACCTGGACCAGCAGTCAGTTAGTGTTTTTAATCTGCATGATCAGAAAGACCTGTACAGTATACAGCCCACTATAGCTAGTAATAGGTGACTTTGCAGTATACCCCTGAAGAAGGAGAGATATTTCTCTTGGAAACGTTGGGACAGCTCTGTGAACCACACCATACAACGCTAAGCTGCAATTCTGTATTTATATGTACCAACATATCATGTCTACCTCCGATCATGCTAATTTTTTATTAAATTAATTGTTTGATTTTCTAATAAATGCTATATAAGTTACAATTCTCCTTACACACTTTCTGTTTATCATTCGTGCCTTAAAAGTCCTGTTAGGGGTTCCAGTTCTCTATTTTGGTGAGAGAGGTAAAGAAGAACTCAAAGATCACTGTGGCTAAGCTTCAGAGATGGGAGAAAGTTGTAGAAAGTCAACAATCACTGTAGCCCTCCACCAGTCAGGGCTTTATGGCAGAGTAGCCCGACGGAAGCCTCTCCTCAGTGCAAGACACATAAAAAGCCTGCATGAAGTTTGCTAAAAAAACGCCTGAAGGACTCCAAGATGGTGAGAAATAAGTTTCTCTGGTCTGATGAGACCAAGAACTTTTTGGCCTTAATTCTAAGAGGTATGTGTGAAGAAAACCAGGCACTGCTCATCACCTTTCCAATACAGTCCCAACAGAGAAGCATGGTGATGGCAGCATCATGCTGTGGGGGTGTTTTTCAGCTGCAGGGACAGGACGACTGGTTGCAATCGAGTGAAAGATGAATGCGGCCAAGTACAGGGATATCCTGGATGAAAACCTTCTCCAGAGTGCTCAGGACCTCAGACTGGGCCGAAGGTTTACCTTCCAACAAGACAATGACCCTAAGCACACAGCTAAAAGAATGAAGGAGTGGCTTCACAACAACTCCGTGGCTGTTCTTGAATGGCCCAGCCAGAGCCCTGACTTAAACCCAAATGAGCATCTCTGGAGAGACCTAAAAATGGCTGTCCACCAACGTTTACCATCCAACCTGACAGAACTAGAGAGGATCTGCAAGGAGGAATGGCAGAGGATCCCCAAATCCAGGTGTGAAAAACTTGTTGCATCTTTCCCAAAAATATTCATGGCTGTATTAGATCAAAAGGGTGCTTCTACTAAATACTGAGCAAAGGGTCTGAATACTTGGGACCATGCGATATTTCAGTTTTTCTTAATAAATCTGCAAAAATGTCAACAATTCTGTGTTGTTCTGTCAATATGGGGTGCCGTGTGTACATTAATGAGGTAAAAAATGAACTTAAATGATTTTAGCAAATGGCTGCAATATAACAAAGTGAAAAGAGGTTGTTTTATGTGGATTTCAGGGTATATTGGATGCCTGGCTGACTCTCAACGTAGTACTAGACATAACAGTTGAACTATCCAAGAAAAGTGCATATGCTGTTGTAACGATATTGCGCGCTGGACACACGACTAGCTGTTGTGTAAGAACCACACAGCAGCCATGTTGTTTAAAAACAGTAAAAGCAGTGGAAAGAAACTCACTCCCTCCCTCCCTTATTCTCAGGAATTCATAGGCATTCTACTTCAAAAGATCTGTTATCTCCTCCGAGGAACAGAGCAATCTAGGGTTCTTAATGTCTCCTGGCAGGGTTCCTGGCCTGTCGTAAAACTGTCGTCCTCTCAGCCTCGGAGAGTCTGCAGACCCCGGTCGTAAATGCCTTAGACTCATAAACGCTGAAGACTGAGGAATAAGTATGAACGTTACACATGTTTCATAACTTCCAGCTAACTCATAGCACAGCCAAACAACAGACATATTTAGTTTCCTCAGATAATTTGTAACGTTTCAAGCTCAGACATGAATATGATCAATCATACGGAAGGCCCCTGGCCCCATTTATTCGTCCCAGGTAGAATAACCATGGTAGACTTGTCACGTTTGGACTTTTCTTAAAGCAAATATCACGCTGTACCCTAACACGGATGTTGGTAGTCTGTAACTATTAGAACTGCAGAGATATGAATATGTATCACAAAGTGTACCTGGATTATGGGCGTGAATGTGGACCCTCCCAGTAACCAGCCCCTAAATCAGATGACCAGACAATTGGTTACTGGTCGTGTCAACGCCCCTTCTTGATCTGACAGAAAAGAGGAGATGTCAAGTGAAGGGGAGTGCTCCTTTTACCATCCAAGCAAGAGCATCTGCCAAGTTTGAGAACCGATTACCCAGTTCATCGATCGAACTCTGATCAACCTTGGACATTAATTGCAAGTATTCTTCTTCTTCAATTCTACCTCCTTACTTTGTGGCTGATATTGTCATTATCTCTTTAAAACATATTTTTCTGTAACACTTTATTGCACCAAGTTTGCCCTTTTCGTAATAAACCTTTTATGTTGAAAAGTGTTAACCTTGTCTCTAAAACTCTTAATGCAAGCTATGAACGAACCTCTGCCTTTTGAAGAGCGCTACTGGTGTAGAGTAAGGCCTCTGAGCAGACCTGCCTGTGTTGACAGTTTGTGCTGCAGACGCTTATTCTAAAATCCTAATTGGTATTGCTAATTGACGGGAGTACCAACGCTTCCTTATCAATGTTGGTGGTGGCAGTTAAAGGGTTAATTTTGTCATTAGCCCAGTGACAATCGCTCTCAGGCTACTAGCACTTAGATTGTGGTCCCGCAAGCAGGGAAATCTTTGTGCTGGGCGCAGATGAGAGTGGCATTGTTACGTAAGTGACAGCGTGATGTGAGGTCGGCCTGTTCTTCGTCGCAAGTTGGCGCGGAGGGCGGGGATCTGACACTCGCGTTCGTCACATATTGGCTGGCAGCGTAGCGGGATAGCTTTGCATTAAGAGCATTCAGTGCATTGTTAGGAATTAGCTCTGCACTGAAGGATTGTAACCTTTTTGGAAACAGTCCTTAGAGACAAGCTGGTGCATATATTTTTTTTTTTTTTGTGTTAAAGAGAGACATACAGCAACAGCTCCTTCCTACCCCTTTTTCCTAACTCTGCTTTCTGTTCTATCTTTTCTGCTTGCAACATGTCTGGGTTATCAGCATATAAAAAGATGAACAAAAATGACCTAACTGCTGAGTGCGCAGGAAGAGGAATTGACATTAATGGCAAAAATCGTGAAGGCTTGATACATGCCCTACAGGAGTTTGATATCCAGGCAAACCAGAACCTGGAGGGAACCGGACCAGAAAGGGGTTCCGCTACTCCAGAGCCCAGTGGTTCAGAGGCGGCCTCACCGGATAGGCCAGCAGAGACTGACACTGGAATACCATGGATTGTTACCCCCAAGCCAACACATGAGCAGGCCAGCACCCCATTGCTTGCAACCAGCATAGACTCTCCTCAAATGCAGGAAACGCTACAAAACCTCAGGGAAACGGATCCTGTGGTGTACCTGCAGTTTCTCGAGCGTCAGGCTGAGAGAGAGGAGCGCAAGGTTGCGGCTGAGCGAGAGGAACGCCAGGCTGAGAGGGAGGCTGCGCAGAGGGAAGCTGATCGTCGACACGAACTGGAGATGACTAGGCTCCAGCAGCAGCGACAGGTTCAGAACCCCGGATCCCTAGAGCACAGGGATGCCGCTCTGCCAGTAGCTCCGGCAGCCAAATTTCCTGTTATGGAAAAGGACAGTGACATTGACGTGTATCTACTGTCGTTTGAAAAAACTTGCCGTCAGTACCATCTGCCCCCAGCACAATGGGCCCGGTACCTGACGCCAGGGCTACGAGGCAAGGCCCTGGATGCTTATGTTGAACTGTCTGAAGAGCAGGGCAATGATTATGAGGCCCTAAAGGCTGCGATCATCCAAAAGTTTCAGCTAACCCCGGAAGTGTACCGGAAGCGTTTTAGGTCCTTGCAAAAAGGGCCTGGGGACTCATACCTGGATGTGGAAAGTCGCTTACGCACCATATTCCGGCAGTGGACTAAAGGCTTGAAAGCTGACTCTTTTGAGTCCCTGGAAGATCTTATGATTGAAGATCAACTTTTGCACATCTGTCCTACAGACGTCAGACAGTTTGTGCTGGAGCGAAAGCCAACCTCGGCTAAAGTAGCAGCAGAACTGGCAGATACCTATATCCACTCTCGGGTATCTGACCATCGCAAGGCTCCTCCGAACGGCTGGAAAGGAGGAAAATCGCACATGGCAACCCCTCCTCCACCTGCCAACCAAGTCCCTCAGCGGATGGAACCTGCAGTTCCTGGTGCCAAGGCATTCCTGACTAAGAATCGCACATGCTATACCTGCGGGAAAGCCGGACATCTCAAGGCACAGTGCCCTGAGCAGAAGAAGCTGACATCACCTGGCCATCCGGCCAGCAACCCTTCTGCTGTACTGTTCGTCAGTGGGAAACCTCCAGGAACCAATGCCAACTTGCAGCCTGTCACCGTAGGCCACCGGACTGTAATAGGGTTGCGTGACACTGGAGCAGAAGTTACGTTGGTCAGACCAGAGGTGATAGAAGAAACAGACATCATCCCAGAGAAGTTTCTTACCCTCACTGGAGTGGGGGGAACCCTTTCCTGTGTGCCCCGTGCCTATGTTTTCATCGATTGGGGTGCCGGGAGTGGGATGAGAGAGGTGGGCGTCTCAGAGGAGATCCCTACTGCTGTGTTGTTGGGTGCTGATTTAGGTACCCTTGTTTCTTACTATGTCCCTGCTAAGAGCACCCAGGATGCTCCCACGGAACTCTCTGGACTTACCAAGGTACTGTGTACAGATGTTGGGGTAATATCTGGGAAACCTGTGGATGGACAGAGGGAGGGGGAGGGTGAAGTTGAAGTGCAAGGTCCTCCTTATTCAGAAACAGGAGAGGAGACCCCCTTGCTTGGGAAGGTAACTGATACAGGTTCCAATGATGCTGCAATGATAAATGTTAAATGTGATGATGCTGATGTTGATGCTGATGTTGATGCTGATGTTGATGATAATGCATTGCCCGTTTTAGTGGTCACTCGCAGTGCTGCCAAGGCGGCCGAGGTGCAGGCCCTGATCGCAGAACAGCAGGAGGAGGTCTCTGGGCCCTCTCCCTGTTCTGACCCAGCGGACTACACCTCTGTTGAGCCTCAGCAGCCGTCCTTGTTTGCCACAGGACTGCTGGCTGGGACTTGTGGTTCCGCCTTTGAAACAGCACTGCAGACCGACCAAACACTAGCACAGCTCAGGAGTTCAGCTGATCGCCCCCCTGCAGAGAATTGCAAACAAAAGGTCTACTGGGAGAAAGGGAAACTGTACAGAGAAGGTTTGCCTGCAGAGGGGAATGAATCTGACACAAGAAGCAGGCAGCTAGTTGTACCCAGGCCATTTAGGAGACAGCTGCTAAAAGTGGCTCATGAGATTCCCCTAGCAGGGCACTTGGGAATTACTAAGACCCGAGGGCGGTTGAGGCATAACTTTTATTGGCCTACGATGCTCACTGACATAGCTGACTACTGTCGGTCCTGTGTTACCTGCCAGCGAGTTGGCAAGGTAGGGGATGTACAGCGGGCTCCGCTAAAACCTTTGCCTGTGATTGACGAACCTTTTAAGAGGGTGGCGGTGGATATCATTGGGCCTTTGGCCATCCCTAGCAGTTCAGGCAAACGTTTTATCCTGACAGTTGTCGACTATGCCACACGGTATCCAGAGGCAGTGGCTCTCTCCTGCCTCCGGACAGACAAGGTTGCTGATGCTCTGCTGGGAATCTTCACAAGAGTGGGGTTTCCAGCCGAACTCATTAGCGATCAAGGACCTCAGTTTATGTCTGACTTGATGCAAGCTCTCTGTCTGAAGATACAGATGACGCATATCATGGCCAGTGCTTATCGTCCACAAACCAACGGCTTGTGTGAGCGTTTCAATGGCACCCTGAAACAAATGTTGTGCACCTTTGTGCACTCCCAGGGCAAGGACTGGGAAAGATATCTGCCTCATCTGCTGTTTGCTTACAGAGAGGTGCCTCAGGAGTCCACAGGCTTTTCGCCATTCGAACTTCTGTATGGACAGAGGGTAAGAGGGCCCCTGGACCTAATCCGTGAGACCTGGGAGGGCAAGATTGCCGACCCAGAGGTCTCAGTTGTGGATTACGTTCTAAAATTCAGAGATAAAATGGAGACGCTGGTGGGAATTGTACGGGAAAACATGACCAAGGCCCAGACCAACCAGAAACAGTGGTATGACCATAATGCTAGAGAGCGGACCTTCAATGTTGGTCAGCAGGTGTATGCTCTGCTTCCCCTGCGGAAGAACAAACTCCAAGCCGCATGGGAAGGCCCGTACACCATCACCCAGCACCTGAATGATGTCACCTACTTGGTCAGGTTGGGGGAAGGGAGTAGACGGCAGAGGGCCATTCATGTGAACATGCTCAAAGCCCATCATGAGCGCACGGCCTATGTCATGCCAGTCTGCAGCAGGCCGGAGCCTGAGGAGGCTGATCCACTTTTAGACCTGCTAGCTGACAGCAGGGAGGTAGACTCAGAACTCCTGATTAACTCCAAACTAACCCCCCACCCAGGTACCTGGGCTAAAGAGAGTGCTGGCAGTACATGGTAGCAGGTTTACAGGGAAACCTGGGAGGATGCACCTCGCTATCCACCAGGTGGACACCGGGACACATCCGCCCATTAAACAGTCGGCCTATCGCGTCTCCTTGGAGGTGCTGGCTGACATGAAAAGGGAGGTGGAGAAAATGCTGCAGCTGGGGGTGATTCAGAAGTCCCACAGTGCCTGGGCATCCCCAGTAGTCCTGGTCCCCAAAAAGGATCGGACGACCAGGTTCTGTGTGGACTACCGGAAGCTGAATGCCATCACCACTGCAGATGCCTACCCCATGCCCCGGATTGATGAGTTATTAGATAGGCTGGCGGCCGCCCACTATATAACAATCATGGATCTGAGAAGGGGGTACTGGCAAATTCCTCTGGCCCCTGAGGCTCGGGAAAAGTCGGCTTTCATCACCCCATTCGGCTTGTTCGAATTTACCGTCATGCCGTTTGGGATGAAGAATGCCCCAGCTACCTTCCAGAGAGTCATGAATGATTTACTGGAGGGGCTGGAACCCTTTGCCGTAGCCTACCTGGATGACATCGCTGTGTTCAGCCCTACCTGGGAAGAACACCTGATGCACCTGTCACAGGTCCTGGACTGATTGACCGATGCCAACCTGACTGTCATACCCAGTAAGTGTCAGATCGGCATGAATGATGTGCATTACCTGGGACACCAGGTAGGAGGAGGCACCCTGAAACCCGAGACAGGAAAGGTTGAGGCCATCCTGGCCTGGCCTATCCCCCAAACCAAAAAACAGGTTATGTCTTTCTTGGGGACCGCTGGCTACTATAGGAAGTTTGTAGGTAACTATAGCAGCCTGGCCAAACCTCTGACTGACCTAACCAAAAAGAAACTGCCCAAGGTGGTGTCTTGGACACCAGAATGTGAGCAGGCATTTCAGGCCTTGAAGGAGGCGCTGGCCAGCGCCCCTGTGCTTCAGGCTCCTGACTTCACCCGCCGTTTTCTAGTGCAGACGGATGCCTCTGCCTATGGATTGGGTGCAGTCCTGAGCCAAGTGGATGATGCCGGTGAGGAGCATCCCATCCTCTACCTGAGCCGGAAGCTGCTTCCCAGGGAAGTAGCTTATGCCACGATCGTAAAGGAGTGTCTTGCGATCGTGTGGTCTCTCCAGAAGTTACAAACGTATCTTTATGGACGGCATTTCACTGTGATCACCGATCACAATCCCTTGAGCTGGCTAAATCGTGTTGCTGGGGAGAATGGCAAACTACTTCGGTGGAGCTTAATTCTGCAGCAATACGATTTCACCATCCAGCATAAGAAAGGCAGTGCCCATGGAAATGCTGATGGGCTGTCACGACAAGCCGAGCCCGCCGGAGTCGGTTGCGTCAGGAGGGAAATTGTAGTTCCCTCCCATGCAACCACCTAAGGGGGAGGTGTAACGATATTGCGCGCTGGACACGCGACTAGCTGTTGTGTAAGAACCACACAGCAGCCATGTTGTTTAAAAACAGTATAAGCAGTGGAAAGAAACTCACTCCCTCCCTCCCTTATTCTCAGGAATTCATAGGCATTCTACTTCAAAAGATCTGTTATCTCAACCGAGGAACAGAGCAATCTAGGGTTCTTAATGTCTCCTGGCAGGGTTCCTGGCCTGTCGTAAAACTGTCGTCCTCTCAGCCTCGGAGAGTCTGCAGACCCCGGTCGTAAATGCCTTAGACTCATAAACGCTGAAGACTGAGGAATAAGTATGAACGTTACACATGTTTCATAACTTCCAGCTAACTCATAGCACAGCCAAACAACAGACATATTTAGTTTCCTCCGATAATTTGTAACGTTTCAAGCTCAGACATGAATATGATCAATCATACGGAAGGCCCCTGGCCCCATTTATTCGTCCCAGGTAGAATAACCATGGTAGACTTGTCACGTTTGGACTTTTCTTAAAGCAAATATCACGCTGTACCCTAACACGGATGTTGGTAGTCTGTAACTATTAGAACTGCAGAGATATGAATATGTATCACAAAGTGTACCTGGATTATGGGCGTGAATGTGGACCCTCCCAGTAACCAGCCCCTAAATCAGATGACCAGACAATTGGTTACTGGTCGTGTCAACGCCCCTTCTTGATCTGACAGAAAAGAGGAGATGTCAAGTGAAGGGGAGTGCTCCTTTTACCATCCAAGCAAGAGCATCTGCCAAGTTTGAGAACCGATTACCCAGTTCATCGATCGAACTCTGATCAACCTTGGACATTAATTGCAAGTATTCTTCTTCTTCAATTCTACCTCCTTACTTTGTGGCTGATATTGTCATTATCTCTTTAAAACATATTTTTCTGTAACACTTTATTGCACCAAGTTTGCCCTTTTCGTAATAAACCTTTTATGTTGAAAAGTGTTAACCTTGTCTCTAAAACTCTTAATGCAAGCTATGAACGAACCTCTGCCTTTTGAAGAGCGCTACTGGTGTAGAGTAAGGCCTCTGAGCAGACCTGCCTGTGTTGACAGTTTGTGCTGCAGACGCTTATTCTAAAATCCTAATTGGTATTGCTAATTGACGGGAGTACCAACGCTTCCTTATCAATGTTGGTGGTGGCAGTTAAAGGGTTAATTTTGTCATTAGCCCAGTGACAATCGCTCTCAGGCTACTAGCACTTAGATTGTGGTCCCGCAAGCAGGGAAATCTTTGTGCTGGGCGCAGATGAGAGTGGCATTGTTACGTAAGTGACAGCGTGGTGTGAGGTCGGCCTGTTCTTCGTCGCAAGTTGGCGCGGAGGGCGGGGATCTGACACTCGCGTTCGTCACAGCTGTATATATCACTGATTGTGTGCAGCCTCTATCCCACATGCAGTGTCACAACTTGTTTCTCATGCATTTAGGGTGAATACACAGGCATAGGCTTCCTTTTGGGCTTCCTAGAGTGCATAGACATGGGATATATAAAACATATACTTTATTCTGTAGAGAGACCCCCCCAGGGGGAAAGAGCAAAAAGCGCACTAAATTACACTAAACAGGGCAAAACTTACATTGACCTCTGTGCGTGATTAAATCGTCTGTTTTCTGCTAACCCACAAATGGAGATGATCAGCGGGTCTAAACGAGACCCTGCTGGTCATCTCACTCTATAAAGTGTGTCCCAACCATCATGCCAGGCGCGTGCAATCAGCTCGCCACCTGAAGTGAAGTGGCCCAGCCGAGGGTGCACGCCTAAATAGTCGGCAGCTCTGCGATTGCAATGTGATTGGCGTGGTCTGACTAGTGAAGCAGTGCAATCTCCAGAGCTAGGGGAAGAGTACTGAAGCTCCCCCTGGTGGCATCTGGAGGCGACGCACCCACAACCAAGGCAGGACATGACAAAGTCTGACCCTGCTGGTAAACAAGATTGGCGCCTTCAGCCGCATATCTACCCCCCCCAAAAAAAATAGAGCGGGGGGAAGTACAGGGGAGCCAGGGAGCCACTCAGCAGTCACGGCACTCCTTCATGGTCTACACCTGATATAAAAAAACATAACAACGGTTTAATATATTATGAACAGAGGCTGGAATAGTGAATAGCTAACATATTAGGAAAAGATACAGGATCATTAGAGGAATGGACCCGTGTATGTGGAGCTTTCTATGTTGGAAAGACCATCAGACCTTTTAGAAAAATAATTAATGACTTGTTGGCCACAGCTCCGACATGATTTTGAACAGTGGCTCTCATGCTTGTAAATCCAGTGTTCTCCCTATATCTGACATGGCACAATACCCCTTTTGTTTTGGTTTTCATTGTTTTTCAACTTATTATACGTTATAATTATATTGGACTTTGTTATATTTTTTGCACTTTTTTTCTGCAAAAAGTCGGTGATTAGGTCTTTCATTTAATTTTTCTTCTTTAAAGGAATGTAATACATTCCTTCTCTGTATGCTTTATTTCAGTGACCTTGTATTCTCTATTCCTTTGTTTATTTCATGTTCATTTTAATATTAATAAAAAATAATAATTTTCCATAAAAAAGAAAACAAATTTAACTGTTGCAGGTCACCCATAGCATACATACATTAACAGCCTATCTTTTGGTTTAGATAAATCAAAAGTTTGCTTTCTCGATGATGACTCTTTTTCAATCACCTTGTTTTAAACGGCTTGCCTCCTTTCACCTGCTTATCATTTTAGCCTTTCGTGTTCTTTCTTTGCGAGAGAAGTGCTGCTGCTTTTGGAAGGATGAAATGTGTTGAATGTTATCATTACTGTAAGTCATGCTGCTTCAAGGAGGATAATAAGGATATGGATATTTTTTATTGTCATTCCAAAAACATGTCATACATAAAAGGAATAATGTCCTTAGGTTTCAGTGAACTTTAGTAAAGTCAAGACAAACAAATAAAGAACATTAAATAAGTATTGTAAACATAAAAAAATACATCAATTATTATTGCAATTATTAACAGCCATAAAATGCAATATTATCCATCTCAGCAATGCCTGAAAATACCAATACAAGTATATAGCAGCAACAATTCAAGGCTTTGCAGAATGTATCAATCACACAGCATTAATAAAAAAAAAGCTGTTCCATTGCCTGGTGGTTCTAGCTCTAATGCTGTGACATGAATAGACAGGGACATTCAGTAAATAAGCAGGATGGGAAGAGTCCCTCATATTATTAGGGTATTCTTTCTACACCTGCTTATATAATATTTTTGATGCTGGACATACAGATACTAGTAATCCTCTGGGCTGTTTTTACCACCAACTGCAGTGCCTGTCTGTCTGCAAAAACCCATCTTCTATACCAAACGGCAGTACAAAAAGTAAGGACAATCTCCTCCACACATCTACTGTATAAAATGAGATGAGGACTGAAGTATCAAGTCCAGCACACTTCAATATCCTCATAGGCAGGCCTTCTTCACTATGCTGACTGTATTGGTGAGGTTATCAGGAATATGCACTCTCAGATTTTTAAAGCTAAACCATCCGAACAACTTCATCTCTGATGTAGAGAGGTAGGGAATATTGTCAGTGTTCTTTAAGTTCATAATCATAAACTTTTTCCTTGTTACGTAAATACACAGATTGTTAACTTTGGTAACTTTGCACCAGACTTCTAGATTCTTCACTTCCTCACCTACTACCGCCATATCAAATACAATATACTTAGCTAAGCAATTCTAGATCAGCAGAGTGTACAGACACATCCTCAGTGGGGAAATTATATGATATATTGTGAATTTTAACACAATTTAGTTCAACAAATGTAATTCTATCTAACAACAATTGTGGAAATAAAAGTATTGAAGATGGAACTAAAATCTGTAAAGAGCAGTTTAACTTAAGAATTCTTATTTTCAAAGTGATTAAGGGACAGGTGGAGTACTGATAGGATAGCATTTTTGTCTGTAGGCATCCTGATGGGTCGATGGGCTTTTTTTGTGCCATGACCAGCCTTTTGAAGCACTTCATATTTAACGGGGATAGTGCTATTTGGCGATAGCCATTCAGGCATAACACTGTATTGCAGTTTGGAACAGGTGACATTTTAGTATTCTTAAGGCATGTAGGGACAGCCACCTGAAAAAGGGAGTTATTAAAGCTGGTGTGCACAGTCACTAAGGACCCAGCCTGGAATAATATCCAGGCCAGCAGCCTTTAACTTTCTACCGGGACCTCCTCACCTCTGCTATTGTGATGAAATCCTCAAAATGAAAAAAAAAATGTTCAGAGCATCATGAAGTGAAGAATCCATTGGACACTCTTCATCATTGCTGGTGTAATCAGTGATGCTCTTAAAGCCCCTTTACATGCTGTATGGGTCATTGGTGGAAAAGTGACTCTGAGTTTTGAGAGGTTAGGTAGCCTTGTCCCTCCTTATACTCACACTGAGGCTTCTCCTTGCTGCTCTGAGTTCAAATGCATCACCAGACTTGAACACAGAAATACAGGCTTTCAGTAGAGAGTAAAACTCTGTATTCATCATGGTGTCTGGTTGAGGTAATCCGTTCTAGTTGTAGTAAGTAGTAACATTCTCTACACACTGGCTGGTAAAGCCCATATCAAATGATGCATATTCTTCCAGGCCCATGCACTTAACACCTTTAGCTTCCTCTTTAAAGATCTGCCAGTTAGCATTTTTGAAAACAGTCCTATAATATTGAGGCTTTGTCAATAGGTCACATCATAATAGCAAGGGAGGTAGGCATCAACCAAAATGATGGAAAAGTGAGACTGAGGTGGGGATAGCTCTACATGCAGCCTGTCTATTTATATACATTCAATCAAATGTATTTACTCCTCGATTGGCAATTGTGACATGTTTTTAAAGATCTTAAAGATCAAGTCATGAAGAACAAGGACTGTTCTTGATGAAAAGTCGTTTTTCACTGTACAAGACTTGCAGAAAGGTTTAGCTGACACAGGAATTGCTGTGCACACATGAACATTATAGCGCTGCCTGCATAATTATTATCTTTTTTAGAAAAAGAAAGCCCTTCGTGGGATTTTATCACAGCATCTGAAGTACAGTGCCTTGAAGAAGTATTCATACCCCTTTAAATTTTCCACACTTTTTCATGTTACAACCAAAAACGTAAATGTATTTTATTGGGATTTTATGTGATAGACAACACACAGTGGCACATAATTGTGAAGTAGAAGGAAAATGATTCAATACTTTGTAGAACCGCCTTTCACTCTTTTTGCGGATGTCTCTACCAGCTTTGCACATCTAGAGAGTGAAATGTTTGCCCATTCTTCTTTGCAAAACAGCTCAAGCATTGTCAGATTGGATGGAGAGTGTCTGTGAACAGCAATTTTCAAGACTTGCCACAGGTTCTCAATTGGATTTAGGTCTGGACTTTGTCTGGAAAATTCTGACGCATGAATATGCTTTGATCTAAACCATTCCATTGCAGCTCTGGCTGTATGTTTAGGGTCATTGTCCTGCTGGAAGGTGAACCTCTGCCCCAGTCTCAAGTCTTTTGCAGACTCTGAAGCCCTGTAACCGATGGACTGTTTTCATCGGACAAACCGATCGTGTGTGGGGCCCATCGGTTTGTCTTCCATCGGTAAAAAAAAAGAACATGTTTTAATTTTTTCCTATGGATAAAAAACCAATAGAAAAAAACGGCATAGGAGACTTACGCCGGTCGTATCTTAGCAACATTTAAGCGTATCTCAGTTTGAGTTTTCAGTCTTTCTAAATCCGGGCCCCAGTGTTTTTCTTTTAAGCCAAAACGTTAAATTTTGGACTCATCTGACCACCTTCTTCCACATGCTTGCTGTGTCTCCCACATGGCTTCTTGCAAACTGCAAACAGGACTTTTAATGGCTTTCTTTGAACAATGGCTTTCTTCTTGCCACCCTTAAATAAAGGCCAGATTTGTAGAGTGCACAACTAATAGTTGTCCTGTGGACAGATTCTGCTACCTGAGCTGTGCATCTCTACAGCTCCTCCAGAGTTACCATGTTTCTCTGATTATTGCTCTACTTGCCCAGCCTGTCAGTTTAGGTGGACGGCGATGTCTTGGTAGGTTTGCAGTTGTGCCATACTATTTCCATTTTAGGATGATGGATACAATAGTTCTCCATGAGATATATTTTTTATAACTTAACCCTGCTTTAAACTTCTTCACAACTTTATCCCTGACCTATCTGGTGTATTCATTGGCCTTCATGATGCCGTATGTTCACTGAGGCTCTCTAACAAACCGGCTCTGAGAGCTTCACAGAACAGCTGTATTTATACTGAGATTAAACTACACACAGGTGGACTATTTACTAATTAGGAGATTTCTGAAGGCATTTAGTTCCACTATATTTTGTTAGAGGTATCAGAGAAAAGGGGTCTGTATACAAATGCACACAAGAGGAGGAGAGAGCAATGACGAGGTGCAGGCTGGGCTTTCTGTACACAGGATTTAGGGCCCTTTCACACGAGTTGTCCAATCAGGTCAGTTTTCAGGCAGACCTGATCGGACACTGCATTGTCCTCTCGGGAGCGGCAGATCCAATCCTGTCCACCAAAAACAGATGAATTCTGGTCCTATTTTCTATCTGTCCGGCAGAACAGATCTGATGGAAATGGACAAGCTGTCAGTTTCATTATATTTCTTCATAGAGGGAAGCGGGATTGTGTCCGTGTCCGCTCTCTACAGCACAGTGGACACAGACCTGTCATCTGCCTGCTCAGTGGGGCAATCCGCCGCTGAGCAAGCAGATTCCATTAAGCAGAGGCACCTATGTGAAAGGGGCCTTAATAGTGCTCCCTTCTTCCTCTATCACAAGAGTTAACATATGATCACTTAAATTGGAATGTACAGGAGGGACAGGAGCTGGGGGGGGAGAGCACAACCCACACCTCTTGGCACTCTCCTCCTCTCCTCTTCTCTACTGCTGTCACTACTCCTGTAGGGACAAAATGTGTAATTTGTTCTGGGGGGGTTGGGATGGGGAGGGGTTGTGCTAGGAAGGTAATTTTGGGGGAGGGTTGTGCTAAGAGGAGGGATTTGATGGGGTGGGGGGATTTGTGCTAAGAGAGGACATTTGGGGGAAAAGATTTACAACCTACTGACCACTGAACACTGCCTCACAGAGTACATTTTATGGACTGATGCAGTGTGGTCACATGTGTGAAATCGCACGTTTCCCCATACTGCACAAAAAATGTACTGCTGTGGGGGCCCCTGATTCCTTCTATACTGGGGGTCTCTCATTCCTGATCCCTCATCTGTCATATTGGCAATGAAATGGTGCTAATCCTCCTTATCCTGATCCTCCAGCCCTTTACTTAGCAGCTATTCTCCTCACCTATTACGCAGCATATCCTCCTTACTCTGCTCCTTCAATGCATCTTCCTTTTCTTATGCATAACATGGGTCCTCCTTACCCAGCTCTTCCAGTCCTTCACATGACATATCCTCTTCACCCTGCACCATTTGTCTTTACCCATTAAATTGCATCTATCTGCCTTACCATTTACATGGCATGTATCCTTGTTTCCCTGTACATAGCATACATGCTTTGTACCCAGCTCCACCAGTCTTTAGATGCCATACATCTTCCCTGCCTTTTAAATAACATAGAGCACCCTTTCACTGCTCATCAGCCCTTTAAATACCATGCATCCTCCTGGCCCTTTACATGACATGCATCCTTCTTTCCCTTCTCTACCAGCCTTTACCATTTACATGACATGCATCCTATTTTCATTTTAAATTACATGCATTTTTCTTACCCTTTAAATACAATGAAGCATCCCTTCCCTGCTCCACTAGTCTTACCTTTAAATACAATGTTTCCTCCTGATCCAGTACATGGCATGCATCCTCCTTTCTCATTAAAGCAGAGTTCCACCCACTTTTGAGAGGTTGTCTTAAATGAAAGACCGCCTTTCCACCCCTCGTTTTTGGATATTCCAAAAGTACCTTTTTTTAGAAGTACAAGTGTATTTCCTGTTCAGCCGGGCTGTGGCCTTGGACATCACATCTTCCTCTTCGGCGAGCCCCCCGTTGTCTTCTGGGACCTGTGTGTGTCCCAGAATACAAGCTGGCCATTCATTAGTGCATGCGCATTCGGAAACCGGCAGTGAAGCCACAAGACATTGTGGGCTCCCTGGACAGGCAAGTGCCCTTATTAACCACTTCCCGCCCATCCTATATCAGAATGACGGCCGGGTGGTGGTTCAGTTATCCTGACTGGGCCTCATATGGCATTCAGCAGGTTGACAGCTGCCGCCGCACGCCCATGGAGGTGCACATTGCATTGATCAGTGATGTGGCTTGTCAGTCTGACACACTGCTACACTGATATCGTTAAGAGCCTCTGATGGAGGCTCTTTACCACATGATCAGCCGTGTCCAATCACGGCTGATCACGATGAAAACAGGAAGAGCCGTTGATCGGCTTTTCCTCCCTCGCATCTGACAGACGTGAGTAGAGGAGAGCCGATTGGCTGCTCTCCTGACAGGGGGGGTCCGTGCTGTTTGTTTATCAGTGCAGCCCCCCACGGATGCCCACCCAGGGCCATCAGGAGGCCACCAGGACCACCAGGAATGGCCACCACACTAGACCACCAGGTATGCCACCCTAGACCACCAGGGATATGCCAATCAGTGCCCAGGCAGCTGCCAATCTGTGCCCAGGCAGTTGCCAATCAGTGAACATCAGCAATGTCTGCCAGTGCTATCAGTGATGCCTATCAATGCCATCTATCAGTGCCCATCAGTGCCACGTATCAGTGTCCATCAGTTCCACCTATTAGTGCCCAGCAGTGCCACCTATCAGTGCCACCCATAAGTACCCATCAGTGCAGCCTTTCAGTGCCCACCAGTGTCACCTATCAGTGCCCATCGGTGTCCACCAGTGCCACCCATGTGTGCCCATCAGTGCCACCTATCAATGCCAATCAGTGCTGCATATCAGTACCACCCATCAGTTCCACCTATCAGTGCCCATCAGTGCCACCTCATTGGTGCCATTTCATCAGTGCCCATCAGCGAAGAAGAGATTGTACTTATTTACAAAATTTCATAACAGAAACAAAAGAAAAACTTTTTTTTTTCAAAATTTTCAGTATTTTTTTATTTGTTTAGCAAATAATAAAAACCGCAGAGGTGATAAAATACTACCAAAAGAAAGCTCTATTTATGGTATCAAAATGATAAAAATTCTGTTTGGGTACAGTGTAGCATGATCGCGCAATTGTCATTTAAACAGCGACCGTGCTGAAAGCTGAAAATTGGCTTGGGCAGGAAAGGAGTGTAAGTGCCTGGTATTGAAGTGGTTAAAAGTCAGAAGCTACAGTTAATAAATTGGTAAAGGAAAAAAGTGCGCTTGTCTAATATAATAAGTAATAGCTGCAAACTCAAAATGTTTATACAAACAAATAATGGTATGGGTGAAAGGTGGAGTTGCGCTGAAGAAAACAAACTGTGTCTTATGCAGATCCCCAGTGAAAAAACAACAAAAAAGGAAGTCCAATAAACAATCTAGAGGATTTCTTCAGATGTGCAAAAAAATGTAAAAAAAGGTGATGAAACAGTTCATTGTAAAAACAGCTGTTGAAAACGTGTTCAAGCAAAGAAATGTAGAGAAACCAAAATTAATCCAGGATGCCTGGTGTTGCAGACCCTTACCAGAGTTAATGATCCACAGGATCAAAACGAGCTGATAGCCATACACCTGGGCTAGACAGGGGAACGGATCCACAGCCAGACACAGACACCCGATGATCCAGCAATGGTGAGCAGCCAAAAAAAGAACAAAGCTCCAATAGTGTGATATTGTAAAATAAAAAGATAAACACCCCAAGTGACTGGCAAACGGACAGTGTGACAAGAACCTCCACCTCAGAACACACTGGTCCTTACCAGATTCATGTGAATAAGGGCAATGAAATCGTGGAAGATAACTATGCAGCTGTTGTAGGGAAACCTCACGTCCAGCAATCCTCAGAAAGGCACTCAGGGCAATGGTCCAACCATCAGAGAAAAAAGGCCACAATGGTGTGATATCGTTTGATAAATTTAATAAATAAAATAGCTCACTTACAGGTTAGTAGACAAAAATCAGCAGACAAACAAAGTTCCGACCGGTACGGAACTGTTCCTCACAAGCGGTGACGTCAAGCACGCCTTCTCCCAACGTTTCATCCAATAGGACTTGATCACGGGGTGTGAGGAGGCGTCTTGCGTCACCGCTTAAATAGCACAACAATGGGCGGAGCAGGCGTGGGCCACGTCCCAGCAGCCAGCTACGCCGTCAAATCAGAAAAGGGCAGGTGGAGCCAAGGTGGACGCGCGTCCCGGACCGACGGCCGTCGGCCATTTTGATTAAGGGAAAAACTAAGGGAAAACAAATATAGATATAAGATGACCAGAAAACATAATTGGTGGTCACCGCATGAAATATATGCTAAAGATAAAAATCAAATGTAGTTCAGAGTTCAGGGGTGACTAGACTCAAGGAACAAACAATGAAAAATATGTAAAGCACAATAATAAAAATAAAAATAATAGGCGGAGCCAACGAGGACGCTCGTCTCAGCTGTCGGCGCCTACTTGCATGATGGCAGATAAAACAAACATGGGCAACTCATCCCAGACAGTCCCCTATCGGCCATGTTGATTGAAGGCAAAACAAGGGCAAATAGGTATAAATAGTGCAAATCGTGCGATCAGTAATGCCTTTAAAAAATGATGGGTCCAGTGGAACCCGGAAAGAAGGATAAACCTCATGTTTGAGCAGCATTTTATAAAAAGAACGCATAGCCAAATGTCAATTTGGTATGCATAATTGTAGTTAAAAATAGATGTATATATATATATATATCGTAGTATAGTGCAGAAACCTAATTAAAGGGAATTCCACACCAACGACATATGAAAAAACATATATCTATACATTTATGTGTGACCACGGAAAAAATAAAGTAATTGTTAATTAAAAATGAAAAAAACTAAAATAACCGTCAATCATGACGTATTGATACACAATAATGAAAATGGTTAAAAAATGGCGACCGATAAACGCCAGGTAAAAAATCTTAGCATTTGCAAAAAACAAATTTTTTGAACTATCAGATGATGGACAGAACTGGGCCTATATGTGAAGTCTTGTGCGATTTGCCAAAACCAGCATCAGAAATGACAACAGTTGAGCCAGAGACGCGTGTCCACCATATACAAAAAGGTAAAAACCATAATGTGATGACAAAAGTAGGAAGTAACGAACATATAAATCGTTATCATATATTCCACCCCAATCGAGGGCTTACATAATAAAAGCATGAACTGGATATTAGGAATTATCGATAAAACAATTAACGTCGACCTCTATATTTAAGCCATGAGGCTCATAACACTTAAGGGTATGTACCCACTGCATTTCAGACCTCGAAATGTTCCTGACGAGATCACTCCCTCTCCAGTGTGCCTGAAATTTATCTATGCCTATACACTTAATACCAGTAGGATCTTTTTTGTGACACAACAAAAAGTGCTTTGACACTGAATGGTTGGGGAAACCACTCAGAATATTGGTCAAATGTTCATTAAGGCGAATATGCAGAGCTCGCTTGGTCCTCCCTACGTATTGAAGCCCACAAGGGCATTCTAACAAATACACCACCCCAACACTCGAGCATGTAATGAAGGTCTCTATAGTGTGTATTTTGGGTGAGTGTCTAGAGTGGAAAGTCAAGGTTTTCTTAGGAATAGCCGTGTTAAAGGCACAAACTTGACATTTACCACACTTGAAAAAGCCGACAAGACCTGACAGGAACATTGAAGCAATCTTCGGAGGGTCCAGAACATTGGGGGCCAGTTTGTCTTTTAGTGATGTGGAACCCCTGAATACCACCCTTGGTTTGTCAGGGAGAATGGCACTAAGGGTTCTATCACTTTTCAAAACATGCCAATGTCTAGACACAATGTGTCTGACATTGGCATGTTGGCAGGAATAATCTGTTATGAACGGAGTTGTGAAGTTGGCCAGCTGGTCTGCCTTAGGTTTGGTCCGAAGCAAATCCTCACGTCTGGTCTGGCACACCAGACCCAGTGTATTTTCAAGGGAGTTGTGACTATAACCCTTGTCTAGAAATCTTCTGGTCAAGACCCCTGCCTGTTCAACAAAGGTGTCATGTTTGGTGCAATTCCTCTTAAGACGAAGGAATTGGCCTTTAGGTACAGCCCGGAGCCATGTGGTATGGTGGCAGCTATCATTAGGTATAAATGAATTTCTGTCTGTGGTTTTGAAAAAAGTGGAGGTGGCAAACATCCCCCCTTCAATAGAAATGGTGAGGTCCAGAAAGTTGATGCTCTCTCTACTAGCTTCATATTTCAGAAGTATACCTCTGGTGTTACAATTGAGGAAAGCCATAAAGGTGGAAAGTTCCTCCTCAGACCCCCTCCATAGGAGGAGGATGTCGTCAATGTATCTGGCCCACAGCATAATCTGGGGCCTAGAGACTACATCGACGACATCCTCCTCCCACTTGGCCATGAACAAATTTGCCAGGCTGGGGGCGTATTTAGCCCCCATGGCAACGCCTCTATCTTGACGATAGAATTGTCCATTATGCCAGAAAAAATTATGGGTCGCTGCAAACTGCAGTAATTCCATAATGTATGCAGTCTGAACAGTAGGAAGCCCTGAGTCCCTATCCAAAAAATAACCTACTGCCTCAAGGCCTAAATCGTGAGGGATCACGGTGTAGAGGGATGTGACATCAGCTGTCACAAGCCACAGACCTGGGGAGGGTTGTAAGTCTGCCAGAATGTTGATGACTTGTCTGGTGTCTTTCAAAAAGGAAGGCATCTTTTGAACCAAGGGCTGCAAGAAAAAGTCAATATATTTGCCCACCCGGGACGTCACGGAGTCGATGCCGCTGACTATCGGTCGACCCGGGGGGCAAATCGGGTCCTTGTGTACTTTTGGCAAGTAATACATAATTGGGACCCGAGGAGCCCTCGGAACCAAAAACGCCTTTTCCTTTTTGTTCAAAACTTTTAAATTAAAGCCCTTATTAACTAGTTTAACTAAAGATTTTCTGTACTTGTCCCCCGGATCAAGAGGGAGACGAGTATAGGTATCCTCGTCGCTAAGAATACGGTGCATTTCTGCCAGGTAGTCTGCTTTATTCAAGACCACAATGCCACCGCCCTTATCAGCAGGGCGTATCACCAGATTTTTATTGTCAGTCAGAGATTTAATGCCCTCCTCTAATTGCTGTTTGCATCTCACTTTTTTAACTTTGAGATTTTCCAGGTCCTTAAGGATCAAGTCCCTAAAGACTCTCAAAGAGGCAGGCAATTGGCCAGGGGGGTTGTAAGTGGAAGCATTCCTCAGATCAGAGTGCGTGAAGTTGGAAGATGAAGTATTGGAGGGGTTAAACGGGTTAGAGGAGACATACCATTGGATGTTGAGTTTTCTGATAAACTTATGCACATCCATGTATGTTGTAAATTTGCTGATGTTCTTGGGTGGGGCGTATTTCAGGCCTTTGTCAAGTACACACAGCTCAGGGTGGGTAAGTTCATGTGAACTAAGGTTAAAAATACCAGTCCCTGTTAGGTTTTTGACCTTTTTGGACTGAGAACGCTGTCCTCCCCTAGTCCCTCTTTTAGCTCTGCAAGCCTTTTGGTTCCCTGTCCGGCCCGTGGAAAACCCCAGTTGGACTGGGAATGCAATAAGGGTTGATTCGGATAGCCCAATTCATAAGGCACAGAGTATTGGGCCTGACCCGCAGTGGAGGTGGAGGCAATATTGTCACCCCCAAAGCTGGCTAGTTCACCCAAAGGGAGGAAGCTGTTATGGGTAAGGATATTATAGTCAGCCTCATAAGACCCCGTATAGTGTGAAACATTAGGATCTTTTTGTCTTTGAGTAACATTGGGGTGTGGGCCTAAACCATAGGAATTGACTTGACCCACATTGTGTAGTTGTGTAGAGTTTCCACCATAATTGGAAGGGTAGCCTGGAGGTGGAACATTATACATGCCCCGACCACCTGAAACATTGACAGTGGGCATACCCAATCCATTTTGGACCCAAGTTTGAGGATAGTAACTGGGAGGAGGGCCTGATTGGCCACGTTGGTTAAAACCTCTCCCTACAATTGGAGCCTGTGTCACTATAGGTTTTTTGGCTTTGTGATGTCCCTTGGGT
Source organism: Rana temporaria (assembly GCF_905171775.1). NCBI lineage: Eukaryota > Metazoa > Chordata > Amphibia > Anura > Ranidae > Rana > Rana temporaria. Next base: position 464,395,151 of record NC_053489.1, on the reverse strand, counting down.
GTATTATTTAGTTTGGTGCGTGAAGCACCCTCTTTAGCAGTATAGAGATTAGGAACACCAAGGGGAGTGGCTAAAGGATTAACTGAGGTCAAATCTGCTGTCGGAACTATTGCAGCGCCTGCTTCAGCCAATAGCTTCCTTTGCCATTCAAATACAGTGTTACTGTGGTAATCACCATAATCCCTGTTAAACTTTTTCTTTTTCTTGATCTTTTGTTCCTTTTCTTCTTTTTCCAAAATGCGTAATAAGTTTTTGGACCTATCAGAATATTCCTCACTCTCCATGAAGGGAGTTAGTTTGTCTTTAATCAAAGTGATTTCATCATCTAGCCGTTTGAGTTTAGTGGTTTTGCGATCTCCCAAAAACTTAAGCAGATTGAGGCCAGCCTCATTAAAATACTTATACAACCCCTCCAGGTCCTCATCTCCTTTGTGGGGAGCAATCTCCCACCTCAGGCTTCTGGGAACCATGAGGTGTTTGATATAAGTATCTAGAAAAACGATATCCCATTGTGTATGGAGTTCTGCAATAGTCAGGTTTTTGAGCCTCATAAAAAGGCCACCCTGATCATTGTCTCCCTCCTTAAAGGTTTCAAAGACTCCTTCGGAGTTAACAACACGACTAGCCCTGAAAGCAAAGATATCCATGTGTATCTAAGGATTTGCAAAGAGCTCTATGATGAACCCAAACGACAGCTGCACTATATAAGTATAAGAACAATCAATGGTAAAGGAAAAAAGTGCGCTTGTCTAATATAATAAGTAATAGCTGCAAACTCAAAATGTTTATACAAACAAATAATGGTATGGGTGAAAGGTGGAGTTGCGCTGAAGAAAACAAACTGTGTCTTATGCAGATCCCCAGTGAAAAAACAACAAAAAAGGAAGTCCAATAAACAATCTAGAGGATTTCTTCAGATGTGCAAAAAAATGTAAAAAAAAGGTGATGAAACAGTTCATTGTAAAAACAGCTGTTGAAAACGTGTTCAAGCAAAGAAATGTAGAGAAACCATAATTAATCCAGGATGCCTGGTGTTGCAGACCCTTACCAGAGTTAATGATCCACAGGATCAAAACGAGCGGATAGCCATACACCTGGGCTAGACAGGGGAACGGATCCACAGCCAGACGCAGACACCCGATGATCCAGCAATGGTGAGCAGCCAAAAAAAGAACAAAGCTCCAATAGTGTGATATTGTAAAATAAAAAGATAAACACCCCAAGTGACTGGCAAACGGACAGTGTGACAAGAACCTCCACCTCAGAACACACTGGTCCTTACCAGATTCATGTGAATAAGGGCAATGAAATCGTGGAAGATAACTATGCAGCTGTTGTAGGGAAACCTCACGTCTAGCAATCCTCAGAAAGGCACTCAGGGCAATGGTCCAACCATCAGAGAAAAAAGGCCACAATGGTGTGATATCGTTTGATAAATTTAATAAATAAAATAGCTCACTTACAGGTTAGTAGACAAAAATCAGCAGACAAACAAAGTTCCGACCGGTACGGAACTGTTCCTCACAAGCGGTGACGTCAAGCACGCCTCCTCCCAACGTTTCATCCAATAGGACTTGATCACGGGGTGTGAGGAGGCGTCTTGCGTCACCGCTTAAATAGCACAACAATGGGCGGAGCAGGCGTGGGCCACGTCCCAGCAGCCAGCTACGCCGTCAAGTCCTTTTTTTACATTTTTTTGCACATCTGAAGAAATCCTCTAGATTGTTTATTGGACTTCCTTTTTTGTTGTTTTTTCACTGGGGATCTGCATAAGACACAGTTTGTTTTCTTCAGCGCAACTCCACCTTTCACCCACAGTTAATAAATTGCAGGTGGAACAAATAAATAGCATGCACCCTCCTTTCCCTTCTTTTCCAGCTTTTACCCTTCATGTGACATGCATCCTCCTTTCATTTTACATGACATGCGTCCACCTTAAAGCGGTTCTCCACCCTAAAGTGGAGTCCCGCTGATCGGAACCCTCCCCCCCTCCGGTGTCACATTTGACACCTTTCAGGGGGGAGGGGGGTGCAGATAAAGACAGGTATTTGCACCCACTTCCGGCCACACGCTACGGGCAAAAGACGGGCATTCCGTCACATCCCGTCTGTCGCCCGTTGTGTGCTGGGAACACTCGGCTCCCAGCACACAGCATGTGAGCCAATCGGCGGGCGCAGCGCGACTCGCGCATGCGCCGTAGGGAACCGGGCAGTGAAGCCGCAGCGCTTCACTTCCTGGTTCCCTCAGCGTGGATGGCGGGGGGAGCAGCAGAGTGACGAGCGATCGCTCGTGCTCTGCTGCGATCGGCGCTGGACTCCAGGACAGGTAAGTGTCCTAATATTAAAAGTCAGCAGCTGCAGTACCATAGGGTTTTAAGTTAGGAATACATACCTTAACTTGTCTGTAACTATGGGCCAGATCCTCAGCCAGCGGAGCAAATTTAGTTCGTCCGAACTTATGTCATTTAAGTTACAGTGCCCTAAGTTGGTGTCGTAAGTGCCGTATCCACAGCGCATTTGCGTCTAAATTTGTGCCAGCGTAACTTAAATTCCGAGGCGTAAGGTGGGGTTATTGCAAGTGGGAAGGAAGTGGGCGTGCTTCATTGTAATGAGCCGTGACCCCATGCAAATGAGGCGCCGGCCGTACTGCGCATGCGCGCACGAATCTGGACCTCACTGGGCATGTGCAGAACTGGTCTCGGCGCAATCAGTGAGATAGGTAAAAGGCCAAGCGTACTTAGTTTGAGGATCGCCCTGTGTATAAAAAGCCCCACACAAACACACTTCCCTTGCAAAAGTATATCCCATTGTTTCCCTTCCATGAGCAATTTGCTTCTGCTCTGTTTGTTGGTGTGTTGTTAAGTTGTGTTTGTGAGAAAACTGTTTGAGGAGTTGGAGAGTCTAGTTGGTGTTTGTTTTTGAGAAGTGTATTTAGTTAATTTGTTTGTTAGTGTTTTTGCTGATTGTTTTTTGGTGCTTGTTATTTTTTTTTTTTTTGGTGCGTGTTTATTTTTGAATTTATATTAGCTGTGTCCTTGTGTGTTTAGATTTTTGTCAGTTTTTTGGGGTGTATATTTTTGTCTGGTTTTTGGGTGTGTATTCTTGATTGTTTGTCGGGTGTGTTTCTTGTTGCTGGGTGGTGTATGTGATGGCCCCCAAACGCAGGAAGCTTAATTTCACCCTGGGAGAGAAGCAAATTCTTGCTCGGGGCATTGTGAAATATGGGCGATTTCTGCATGGCCCTGAGAGCTAGAACACCACCCCGGCCAGGAGGAGGCAGCTTATTCAAAGGATCACGGACCAGATCAATGCGGCGGTGGGGGGGGAGACCAGGACCCCCACTGGCATACAGAAAAAAATTAATGATCTGAGGAGCGTCGTCAGGAATAAGATGGCAAGGATCGACGCCCATACCAGGGGCACTGGAGGAGGGGGACCCTGCCCAGTCAGACTGACGGAGGAGGAATGGGCAGTGGCCCAGTGTTTCCACCCACAGCAGGTGGTGGGCCTGCCTGGCTATACGTCAGATGTTCCTAGGAGGACAGGTACGTTGTTTTTTTTGCTCTCTGTTGATTAGCATGTGTGGGTGGGGGAAGGGAAGATGTGCCAAGTGTGTGGATCCTCAAACCTGTGATTGTTTTGTGTCCTCCACAGATGGCCAGGAGGTTGCAGGCCAGGAGGTTGCAGGCCCATCGGGCCACGCTGCTGCACCACCCCCAAGACAGGCTGATGATGAGTCCCAAGAAGGGCAGGATTCCCCAGGGGAGGGGATTGGCCAAACCTCCCCTCATGAGGAGGTTGAGGGGGAGGAGGTTGAGGGGGAGGAGGATGAGGGGGAGGAGGAGGAAAATATGCAGATTGTCCGGGAAGTCCTCCTGGCCTCTGATATGATGACCTTTGAGTCTTCCCCTGAGGCTACCCCTGAGGCTGGCACCAGTCAGGCCACCATCAGGGGTAGCCCCTCCCACTTCTCCCCCAACAGGCCTCCAGTCACAAGGGTCACTCTCTCCCCTCCTCCAGGCCCGCAAGACTCAGCGGCAGCCAGGAGGCCAACCCAGGAGACCGTGGCTGTGGGCGAGCGTCTGTCGGCCAGTGTGGTGAAGGACAATGCCCGGCAGACCTGCACTCTAGGGAAAATGCTACAAAAACTTACCCAGATGGAGCACAGCCAGGGTGAAATGATGGAGGCACTCGGTGATGTGGCCACCAACTCAACGGCGGTCATTACATGCTTGAACGACCTACAGACCACCACAACACGCGTGGCCCAGGAGCTGAGTGCCCTGACCCAGGCTGTGCAGGACAATACTAGGTCTGGCCAGGCCAATGCGGCTGCCCTCACTGCCTGTCTCACTAGAATTGCAGGGGCCATGGAGGGCAGGCCAGCAGGGGCGGCTCCTCCTTCCCCAGCTCACCACCCCCAGGAGGCTCTTCCTTCCCCAGCTCACCCCCCCCAGGAGGCTCCTCCTTCCCAAGCTTACCCCCCAGGAGGCTCCTCCTTCCCCAGCTCACCCCCCCCAATGGACATCCTCCGCGACGGCGTGGCCGTGGCCGTGCCCCTGCCCGTGCCCCTGCCCAGCCAAGGCGTAGCAATCGCCGCCGCTAATTAATTAGCAGGGATACTTTTGTTTTGTTGTTTTTCTGATTATTTCGTTATTTTTATTATTTAATTTGGTCTTCTGTACTTATGATTTGATTTATGTGTGTGAATGATGTGTGAATGTGGGGGGGTGGCATTCCTGATAAAATAAGGGTGTCACCCTCAGTTTTGGTGGAGTAGGGATCCCCAGGACCAGGGAGAAGTGCAATCCCAGGTTCCTGAATGGGGTATGTGATGTGTCTGTGGGGACCACAGTGATGTGAATTCATGCATTCTCATTGTGACTTTATTCATGTGCATTTACAGGGAAAAAATACATTCTTATTGTGACATTATTCATGTACGTTTACTGGGAAAAAATGCCTTCTGCGAGGCGTCTTCTGGCTGCTGTGCCCTCAGCAGACCGGGTAGAGTTGGTTGGGGGGGGATTGCCTGGGTCGGGGGTCAGGTCAGCACGTAAGTCAATCTCCAGGCCCCTTCTCATGGCAAAGTTGTGGAGTATACAACATGCCCCGATTATCTGGCACACAAAGTCTAGGGAATACAGCAGTGTACCCCCAGACTTATCCAGGCATCTGAAGCGGGACTTCATAAGCCCAAATGTACGTTCAACCACTCCCCGGGTACGTATGTGCGCCTGGTTGTAGCGTTGCTCTCCTGGGGTTTGGGGGTTCCTGAATGGGGTCATCAGGTGGGGTCCCAGGGCATATCCAGAGTCACCTGTAAGGGAAAAGACAGGAGGATATTAGTCATGCATGTGCCCCTTGTGATGTCAGCATCATGGGGGGGACATACCTGACACACATGTCACTCACCAATCAGCCAGCTGTCTCCATACATGTTCTGTTCCAAATCTCTGGAGATCTGGGTCTGCCGGAAAATATAACTGTCATGGCAGGATCCCGGAAATTTAGCACAGACGTGCCAGATGAGGCCATGGGCATCTACGATCACCAGCACATTTATGGAATGCCAGCCTTTACGATTCCGGAACATGTGCTCAGTATCATGGGGGGGTTGTAGTGCCACAAGGGTACAATCAATGGCCCCGATGGTGCGTGGGAATCTGGCAATGTGATAGAAGTCTGTCATGGTCTTCAATCGCTGGTCCTCCTGGGTGGGTTTTTGAAATTGATTGCCCATGCGCCGCAGGATTGCAGGGACTACTTGGTGCACACACCTGCTCATGGAGGATTGTGCCATCCCAGCCACACCTCCACTTGTGCGTTGGAAAGAGCCAGTGGCAAGAAAATGCAGTGTTGCCAGTACTTTGATGAGTGGCTGCAGTGCATGGGAGCGTTGTGTTGGGCTGGTGAGATCATCCTGAAGGATTGTGGTTAATTCCAGGATGGCTTCACGGTTGAATCTGAAGTTGCGGAATACCTCAGAAGCAGGCATGCCAAACACATCTTGGCATGGGCGGTATACCCTCTCCTGTGCCCTCCTCCTCCTCCTCCGTTCCCTCCACCTTCTTTGCGCCTCTAAAGACACTAATGCAGCTAGGATCATGGATGGCCCTGGCATGTTGGCAGACAGATTGTAGTCCAGCAAGTGTGTGTGTGCTGAGCTCTTCCTCAATGGTGTTGCTTCAGCAGACATTTACACGGCATGTGTAAAATTAGGGCTGCTTTTATAAAGTGTAACTTCCCGCCGGGAAACTAACAGGTGCGCACAGGGCGTAATCTACGGCGCACACACTTAATTCTGTGGATCGCCCTATCTCCCTCATTTGCATCTTTGCCTATCAAAAAAAGCGGCATGCCTAGCGTAATTTGCGCCCGAGGATGCGCTGGTGTAATTATTTTAGGTAGGACGGAAAAGCCGGAATTTCAGGCGCATCTCGTTTTGAGGATCAGGCGCAAAGATACGCGCCGTGTAAATTTAGAAATCTCGAGTTAAGTCGGCGTATCTCTTTTGAGGATCTGGCCCTATAGTTTTAAGTAAAGCCAACTCAATTTTTCCAGTTTCTAGAACATAGCAAATGTAAATGTAAACATCTTCTTTTTTTAGAAAAAGACTCTTTTTCAGCTAACAAATCAAACTGAAACACACACTTTTTTTTTACTTTTTGGAAAGTAATTTGCACTTTTTAAATGTGAACTTTTAAAGATATTTTCCCCACATCTAGCTCTAAAAAGATCTTCTAAAAAACGTCAAAGGTATATTTTAGTTTTTTAGGGTAGCTCAGGTTAAAAGCATAAATTAGTCCCACAATCATTCTTTCTGATACAAAATGAGAGTGCTATATGAAAGAAATACACTATACCAATATGCTTGTTTTTTCTGCACAAATATATAGTATATTTGGTTTTGAAATGTAAAATCATAGTGCAAATTGAGTAGGGCTTGAGGTCACAATCTAAATTGCAGTAACTTCAAAATCAAATGGCCTGCGGTCCCTCACCCTGCATCTTGGTTGCGTTATGCCGAATGCAGAAAGTGCAAACTTTGCTTGCGCACATGTGAGTTGTCTTAATAGGTGTATACAAAGGACGTATGTACATTTATTATAAATATATAAATCGGCAAATAAAATAAACATTTTGGATGGTAGGCTAAGCAACATTTAAAGCATGTGAACGATAATTTGTTTAATCTTTAGTCTTACCTTTCAATGCCGTCGCATGGCTTTGTAGTGACTTGGAAAAATTCTTGTCACTGGTGGCGCTCTTTTGTCCTGATGGGACTCAAACGTATGGAAACTGCCTTGTGCAGGTTTTTAAAGTTCCAAAAGATGTCAAACTCTTTAAAATATACAGCATCAAAACTCATGCGGTTGCACGTTTTGCAAACATATGCTTCTCGTAATTTCAAATGAAAAGATTATTTTTTAAGTAAATGTAACTCAATTAGAATATTGAAATGCACATACCTTAAAAGTTTTGTCTAGATTACTCAATATTATACATTATTTTTGTAAATGTAAAAGGTGTGTTTTAGAAACGAATAAACATTAAGTAAGCTACTTAAAATATTAACATGTATTTGTTGAAAATGATAAAATTTTTATGTTAAGATTGCAAGCCAACAGAAACATTTTTATCAGTGTGGGCTTTGTCTTCAGGCAGGGAGGAAAGAATTCTCTGTGAAATCAGGGAGACATAGTCTGACCAATAGCCTAAAGAGTGACAGGCAAGTACTATAGATGAATTTTCATAATGGCTTTTTGGGATTGGTACACTCTTCAGGAAAAGAATGATTATAAATTATAGAAGCACCATTCACTTGCTTGATAGCTTCTTCTGTAAACTATAGTGATGGTTTCACTTTTACATATGTGATGTGAACATTCTTCACTCATTGAATGTCCAGTGGGAAGCATTGTATGTGGGTTGGGGGGGGGGGCAGTGGGAAGCATACAATGTGGGTTGGGGGTCATCTTTTTTTTTTAATATTTAAAAATATTTGAAAGAAAAACAATATATATATAAAAAAAAACTTTAAAGTGCAGCTATTAAAAAGATCTTGAGGGAAACAGGTAATAAGAGCTGACAGGCTAATAATAATTTCATTTTCAAGTACTGTATATTTAATTTGCAAAAGCTAGAAGTGTTTCACACATGTAAGCTTAAAATCAATACTGAATATTGACACTTGGCTTTTTTCTTTTTGATCACACTGAACATTTTAGCCTTAGTTCTAGATATTTTCACAGTGAGTTCCAGTAAAAAAGTTGGATCATGTTGCTCCATGTCAAGTGTTATTTTACAGTCTAATTTATTACATACAGAATAATCCACATTTCAAAAAAATCTGCATATTGAGGTCTAGGGAAATCTTACATTAATGCCCTTGTCAGTTCAAGGACATTTTTTTTCAATCAATAAAGTGATTATAAATATTGTAACCGCAGTATGCAGTGGTACTGAGCTGCTAAGAAAATCGCCATGGCTAAGCAAACCATGAAATCTTCGAGCTTACTGATCCACGATTTCTGCATAGTGAGCAAAACTTTATTCTTCAGACCTCATAACTTGTTTTGATAACTATAACCAAATGTTCGAAAGCCATAAAGAAAAAATTGGCCTCACTACAACAAAACAGCAGTTCTCTCACACTGATACTTAAGCTTTACATTGATTCTGAGGTGTATAGTTGCTCCTTTCAACTATTTTAAACCATTCTTGTGTCAAAAAATCGCTACTCATTAATTTTCAAAAAAACAAACATTAGATAAGTGAACAAATTTAACCACTTACTGCCCACCACAGTACATTTACTGCGGCAGGGCGGCAGTTGCAGGCTTAGTGATGGAATGGTACATTTCAGAGCACGCGCGCATTGGTGGTGATCCTGTGACCACTGTGTCCACTGTGTCTGGGGCTCGGGGTATCATGTAATCACTATGATTGGTTACAGCAATCACATGTATGTTGTAAGCTCTAACGAGCAGGGCCCTCTGATGATTCCTGTATTAAATTGTATTGTAACTATAATGTCTTCCCTGATGTTGTAAAGCGCTGCGTAAACTGTTGGCGCTATATAAATCCTGTATAATAATAATAAATAAAACAATCACAAATGGCTTCTATTCATAACTGTTTTGATTACTATTGTGATGCTGTGATTACCCCACAGCTATCACATGGTACTTGGGCCAATCACAGCACACTGTACCATGTGAATATATATTCTAATCACAGATCACAAGCTATCATGAATGAAAACTATTCATGACAGCTAAAATGCATGCTTATCAGTGATTATCACTATTATAAGCAATAATAGTTTACAAAAATCCCTGATCACTCACCAGAGTAGTGCAGTGTCACTATAGTGACACTGAACTACTCTGATGACAGAGTGTAAAAAAAAATCTTAAAAAAAGAAAACATCTTTAAAAAGAAAATAAAGTTTAGAAAATAAAAAAAAGACAACATTTCTTTCTTTTTTTTTTATATACTGTCACCAGTCAGGATCACCGCTACCTCAGTCATATGATGATTGAGGTAGTCATATAAGTTCTTAATTTTACAAAAAAATGTGACAAAAGATTACACCTTCAAAATGCCTCTCACTAAATACCTTGAACTGTCTAATTTCTGAAAACGGGCCATTTGGCGGTTATTTGTACTGTTCTGGCATTTTAGGGTCTCAAGAAATGAGATGAGGCGATCGGTACATTAATCAATTTTCAAATATATATATGTATTTATATATATATATATATATATATATATATATATATATATATTTATTTATTTATATATTATAAGTTAATCACACCTTAAATGCAAAAAGCACAATGTTTTGAAGAAAATTTCACTGAAATGGGGCATCAACTAGCAAATAGGGCAATATTTAACATTCTAACAGACTATGGGGCAGATCCATGTACATCGGCGCATATATAGACCGGCGTAGCGCATCTCATTTACGTTACGCCGGCTCAACTTAGAGAGGCACGTACCGTATCCACAGAGTATTTACGCCCAACTTTGCGCCGGCGCAACGTAAATTCCGAGGCGTAAGCCGGCGTAATTGAAAGTGGGAAGGAAGTGGGCATGTTCCATTTAAATGAGCCGTAACCCCATGCAAATGAAGGGCCGAACGGACGGCGCATGCGCAATGACGCTGACTATGTTCAGCGCCTCTCTGCGCATGCTCAGAACTCGGCCCGGCGTAATCAGTGAGATAGGAACTAGGCCCGGCGTAATTAGTGAGATAAGCCCAGGGCATAAATACGCCCAAACATGCGCCCGTCCATTGCAAAAGTACATTTGTTTCCCCCCTGAAGCAAGGTGCTTTTGTTCCGTTGTTTGTTGGTGTTTGTAGGTTTGTGTCGGTGTGTTTTTTGGAGCGTGTTTTTTGGAGTGATGTCAGCGAGGAAGAGGAAGCTGAACTACTCCCGTCAGACCCGCCATCTGGGTCAGGTTACCCAGACTTTGGAGCGCATGGAAGCCAGCATGGCCTCCATAAAGGAGTCTGTGCAGGACATGGGTTGCAACTCCCTGGCTCTGATAACCTGCCTCAATGACATGCAGATCACCACAGCAAGCGTGGGTCAGGAGGTGCGTGCCCTGACCGAGGCTGTCCAGGCCAACTTGGCAGCCCTCAATGTGGGCCTCACCCGCATCGCCCTGGCGTTGGAGGGCAGGCCACCAGATGGGCAGAGACCAGGGGATGCTCCTCCTTCTCCTGGTCCCCCCCCATGAGTCTCCCCTGAGGAGCCGGGGCCGTGGCCAGCGCTGTTAGTTTTTTTTTGTACTCAGGTCATGAGTGTTTTATGTTTGTTTGTTATTTTATCTGATTATGATTTGTTTTATTTTTGTGTAGCCCAGGCAGGCTACAGTGTGAATGATGTTTGAATGTGGGGGTGACATTCCTGCTGGAAAAGGGGTGTCACCCTTGGTTGTGGTGGAGAAGGAATCCCCAGGACCAGGGAGAAGTGATCCCCAGGTCCGTGTGAATGGTGTATGAATGTACAGTGACATAATTGGAGCCTTGGCGTGATGTTGCTGCTCCCAAGTCCTGCATGGTGGACTTGGGCTAATCCAATTTGATAAGGATGTTGGGTGTGTGTGCTAGGGACCACAGTGGTGTGCATGCGTGCATTTTCCTTGTGCCATGATTAATGTGTGTGTTTAACGTGCAAAGATGCCTACTGCGAGGCATCTCCTAACTGCTGCTCCCTCAGAAGACAGGGTATCCTTGGTCAGGGGGGGAATGTCTGGTTGGGGGGTCAGGTCATCACATATGTCAATCTCCAGGCCCCTTTTCACGGCGAAGTTGTGCAGCATGCAACATGCACCGATGATCTGGCACACAAAGTTTGGGGAATACAACAGGGTACCCCCAGACTTATCCAGGCATCGGAAACGGGACTTCAGGATGCCAAATGTGCGTTCCACCACTCCACGGGTACGTATATGTGCAGCATTGTAGTTTTCCTCTCCTGGGGTTTGGGGATTCTGGAATGGAGTCATGAGATGGGGCCCAAGTGCATATGCAGAGTCACCTGGAAGGGAAAAGACAGGCGGATGTTAGTCGTGCATGTGCCCCTCATGATGTCTGCATCATGGGGGCGGACAGTCATGCCTGACTCCCATGTCACTCACCAACCAGCCAGCTGTCCCCATACATGTTCTGTTCAAATTCTGTTGGGATGGGGCTTTGACGGTATATGTAGCTGTCGTGGCTGGACCCAGGGTGTTTGGCACAGACGTGCCAAATGAGGCATTGGGCATCGGCTATCACCTGTACATTGATGGAATGCCAGTGCTTCCGATTGCTCTATGTATATGTGCTCTATGTCATGGGGGGGCCGTAGTGCCACATGTGTGCAATCAATGGCCCCCACGGTGCGTGGGAATCCTGCAATTCTGTAGAAATCACGCATTGCCTTCACCCGCAGGTCCTCCTGGGTGGGTCTGATGATTTGGTTGGCCATGCGTCTGAAGACTGCGGGGACAACCTGGTGCACACATCTGCTAATGGAGGATTGTGCCATCCCAGCCACAACTCCACTTGTACGCTGAAAAGAGCCACTGGCAAGGTAATGAAGTGTTTTACCAGGACCTTGACCAGTGGCTCCACTGCATGTGAGCGGTGTGTCTGGCTGGTGATGTCATCTTTCAGGGTTGTGGTTAATTCCAGGATGGCAGTAGGGGTGAATCTGAAAATGCGATACACCTCCGAATCCCCCATGCCAAAGACGTTTATGCGCGGTCGGTAGATCCTCTCCTGTGCCCTCCTCCTCCGTGCCCTCCTCCTTCTATGCGCATCTAAAGCCAGTAGTATAGCTATGACCATGGATGCCCCTGGCATGTTGGCATACAGATTGTTGTCCTGCAAGTGTGGCTGCTCAGCTCGTCCCTAACGGTGTTGCTTTAGCTGACCTGCACACGTCTGGTGCAAAGTTAAAGCTGCTTTTATGAGGGGTAACTTTAGACTGGACTTAGAGCTTACGCGCACAGCGCGTAGCCTGCGCCGGACAAACGTACTTTCGTGCATCGCCGTATCTCCCTCATTTGCATATTTGCATAGCAAAAAATGGTGCGTCCAGCGTATCTTTGCGCCCACGATGTAGAAAAATTACGTCGGTCGGAAAAACCTAGTTCTCAGGCGTATCTCGTTTTGGGGATACGGCGCATAGATACGCCGGCGCATATTTACACTTACGCCACGCATCTCGAGATACGCCAGCGTAAGTGCTTTGTGGATCTGCCCCTATATGTCTCTGACCTGCCTGACCCATGCCGATTATATAGAGAATCATGATGTGCTTTATTATCCTAGTTCTTTATATTTTTTTGTAAAATCTAAAAAGTGCAATTACCTATAGCAGTCAGGCACAATTTCCTTCAAAGAGGCCAGGCCAAAGCAAGATGAATGCTGATTGATTGGTATGGTACTACACTTTTCATTTAGCTCCTTGCAAAGTTTTTTTGATTAAGTATCCAAATAATGCATCTTGGTGACTTTTTTTTTAAAACAAGTGAATGTTGAAAATAGTAGTTCATGAATATATATCATAAACTAATATCAAACATTTTTGGAAATTCAATGCATACTTTTTAAACATCATGTTTGCTTTGATTTGGCTAAGCTGTATAATTATTCATCTGCATAAATTACATTTCATTTTCATTCACAAGAGACTGTATAAGCATTCCGGGAAATTGATAAGTTTTATTTGGAGTAAGCTTTAGTAACCCCAACTCTCAGTCTGATTTAGTTAACTGGGATTCTTGATTCAATTTATACACTTTGGGCTTTAGCAACTTAAAAAAAAATCAAAGACTTCCACATTTTTGTAACCTTTTCTAATATTTAGTTCTTGTGTTTAATTTCCTAATTCACACTGTCCTTGGGTTCTTGTCCTTACATTAAGTGAATTCCCGCCCTGCTTATTTGCAAATCAAATGCAAAGTACATTTTTAATACCATGGTCATTACAGCTTGGCTGGATTCCAAGGTATGAATTTTATAAAGCTCTGTGCTTTATTAGATCTGTGGCTGTCACACGATTTTATTGGTAAATTGAAAGCGTTTGTTTCCTTGATGTTTGAAGTTCAAACCAACAAGTAAGTAATTCTGAAAAGCATCTTATAGTGATAATGATGAGAGATGAAAGAATTCTGGCATACCCTTAAATAGAATTATGATTTAAATTGGTATTTTAAATATATAGTCTAAGTTGTTTAGGGAAGTTTTTTTTTTTTCACCACTTCAGATTCAACCACAGCAAGAGACTTGCTCATGATTTTATTCATTAATTCCGTCTCTACTTCGGTTTAGCAAAATTTGTGGTATTACGAATGTTGATTTATATATTTATCGTTTACTTCATTTTATTAATTATTTTTCTTATCTAATTTAATTGTAATTATATACCATACCCACCCCTCCCACCCCCCTCCCCTAAAATGGTTTGTTCCTTGCTTTACTTTTAATCTTTTTTAATGACCCATTATCTACTAATATTTTTCCCAGATATTTATCCGATGATTTGAAATCTTTCCACTGTCTCCATCTCTTATTGTGTGTACTGAGTTGGCCCTCATCACAACTACTGTACATAAATATTTCCTGACCATATTCCTTTATCTTTGGACAGTCCCACCATATGTGTGTAGTTTGTTCTAATCTGTCCACATTCTCTCCAACACAATGGGGTTTTATCTTTACTGAATTTGTGAATCACTTCAGGTGTCCTATGCCATCTCGAAATGCATTTATAGTTCATTTCAATTGTATTTATATCAGTTGCGGTGTTATGCACGGATGCTATTATTCTTTCCACTTGTTGGTCCTCAAATTTCTTATTTATTTATTTTTCCCATTTCAAGTAGGGTTTTCCTTGTAGGTCTAATTCTATCAGGATTTGATATACTCTTGATATAACATGCCTTAGTGGGGTTTGTGTAGAACATAGTTTTTCTAGTGCTGTTAATTTCTTTTCATCTCTTATAGGCGAGGGTACTGAAGTTACCAGATGTTTTAATTGTAGATATTCCCATTCACTGATGTCCCATATGTTTTTTTCTTTCCTTGTTCTGTGATGTCCTTTATTTGTGCTGTCCCCATTTTAATTCCCAGCCGAGTCCCTTTCCCAGGGATAAAAAAAATTAGCTTCCGTGAGTGAAATTAAAGGTGAATTATAAATCCATTTATTCTGTCTATAAATGAAATCCCAAACTTTGAAAACATTTTTTGTTAATCTGTGCGTATCTGCATCCAACACTCTGGGCCATATTCTCGTATAATTCCGGCGGGCGGCGCGTAAACCATTTACCCTCCGCCGCCCCAACCTACAGGAGCAAGTGCTGTATTCCCCAAACACTTGCTCCGTAGTTTGGGGCGGTGGAATTGGCCTGGCGTATCCCCGCGTATCTCCAAGGGGGCGGCTTCTATTTAAATTAAGCGCGCCCCCGATTCTAACGAACTGCGCATGCGCTGGGCTTAAAATAGCCCAGTGCGCATGCTCCAGTTCTCGGCGTAAAACGTCAATGACGCCGACGTGTGCATCATTGACATAAAGTCGTATTCAAGAACGACTTAGTAAAACAACGTACCCGACAGGAAAACACGACGCGGACCCGACGCCATACTTAACATGGCCTACGTGGGACTGGCGTAAGGTTACCTCTCATATAGCAGGGGTAACCTTACGCCTACGCAAACGACGTTAGCGACGGTTACGCGACGCAAATTCGTTCGGGAATCGGCGTATCAAGCTCATTTGCATAAACAAATGAGACCTGAACGTAAACGCCACCTAGCGGCCGGCGGAGTAATTACATTTAAGATCCGACAGTGTAAGTGACTTACACATGTCGGATCTTCAGTGTATCTATGCGAAAATGATTCTAAGGGCCAGATTCACGTAACGCAGCGGATCTATAGATCCGCTCATTCTACGTGAATTAAGATCCGCTCCCGCAAGTTTAGGAGGCAAGTGGCTAATTCACAAACAACTTACCTCCAAACTTGCAACGGCGGATCCTAAATCCCCCGGCGGAATTCAAATTCCGCGGCTAGGGGAGTGTACTATTTAAATCAGGCGCGTTCCCGCGCCGATTTAAATGCGCAGGCGCCGTCCGCGAAATTTCCCGGAGTGCATTGCTCCCACTGACGTCGCTAGGACGTCAGTGGTTGCGACGCTTACGTAAACGACGTCCGTCCGTATTCGAGAACGACTTACGCAAACGACGTTAAAAAATTTAAATTCGACGCGGGAACGTCAGCTATACTTAACATTGGCTGCGCCTGATAAAAGAAGGGGTAAGTATACGACGGAAAACCGCTACGGAAACGACGTAAGAACACTGCGACGGGTCCGCGTACGTTCGTGAATTTGCGTATCTCGCTGATTTACATATTATTTATCGTAAATCAGCGGGAACGCCCCCGGCGCCATTTTTAAATTGAAAAAAAGATCCGACAGTGTAACACATTGTAACACTGTCGGATCTAGCCCTATCTATGCGTAACTGATTCTATGAATCAGGCGCATAGATAGGACCAGTTTACGTCAGAGATACGATGGTGTATCTGTAGATACACCGTCGTATCTCTTTGTGAATCTGGCCCCAAGAATCACTCGCATAGATACACTGGCCAAAAAAGAGAGATACGATGGAGTATCCTGAGATACTCCATCGTAACTTTACTCAGAATATGGCCCTCTATACTTTTGTGGTATCCATACATTTTTGTGCAGTGCTGTTTTACTTATAATATTTTCCATTCGGATCCATTTTTTCTCTTTCTCTTTGTCTTTATTCCCCCATTTTACCATTTGTGCAATAATCGTGGCCTTGTAATATCTATTTATATCTGGTGCTGCTAATCCTCCATGTTTTTTTCTTTTTGTTATTGTGGCAAAATGTACTCTCGGCTTTTTATTTTTCCATATGTATTTTATCAGCATTGATTTAAAAGTGTTAAAGAAACTCCGGGGAATGTCTATAGGTAGCATCTGGAATTTGTATGTTATTTTTGGGAGGGTGGCCATCTTGAAAACATTTATCCTTCCTAGCCATGAAAGTGGTCTTGTGTTCTTATTTAAGTCCATTTTTATCTCATTTAACAAGGGAATATAATTAGCTAGGTACAGGCCATCTACTGTAGGTGTCAATTTAACCACCAGGTAAGTCAGCTCCCCTCTCACCCATGTAAATGGATGTTGTTTTTGTAACACAAGCACTTCTTCTTTTTCAACCCCTATGTTAAGTATTTCTGTTTTTATTGGATTCATTTTGAAGTTTGCAAGTTCTCCATACTTTTTTATTTCCTTAACTATGTTTGGTAGGGTCACCCTTGGATTAGTTATGTACATTAGGATATCATCGGTGTATGCCACTACCTTGTGTTCTTCTTTGCCTATTCTCGCCCCCTTTATATTTTGTTTTTTTCGCAAGGAAGCCAGGAAAGGTTCCAGGGTTAATACCTATAAAATTGGTGAGAGCGGGCACCTTTGTCTAGTCCCATTATACATTTCAAAGGATGACGACATTTTGCCATTAACTTTAACCCTTGCCTTTGGTCTATTGTACAGGTTTTGTATCCAGCGTCTAAATTTAGGTCCCATTCCCAGATATTGAAGCATATCCATCATAAATCCCCAGTCTACCCTGTCAAACGCTTTCTCGGCATCTACTGACAGGAGTAGGACTGGGGACTTTCCATCCCTGTTTTTCTGCAGGAGTAATATAGTTTTTAAACTATTGTCTCTACCTTCTCTTCCGGGTATAAACCCGGTTTGGTCTGGGTCGACCCAATCTGGCATTAAGTTCTTTAATCGGGTGGCAAAAATGTTTGCATATAATGTTGTGTGGCGTTTAGTAATGCTGTGGGCCTATGACTAGAACATGATGTTGTGTCTTTTCCAGGTTTTGGTATTATAGTGTTATGGACCATTAAAGATTCACGTCGTATTTCTTCTTCTTCCCCTATTTTATTAAAGTAGACACATAATCTAGGGATCAGCTGGCTATGAAATGTTTTATAGTATTTAATGGTGAACCCATCTGGACCAGGGCTTTTCCCAGTAGGTGTTTCTTTCAGTGCTCTTATAATTTCTTCCTGTGTGATTGTTGCTTCCAGAGCTGTCAGGGGTTCTTCATGTATTTTTGGAAGTTTTGCGTTCTTAAAATATTCTTGTATTTTTTTCTTTCTTCTTCTCCTTCTCCTTATATGTATTTTCTTTTCTAATTGCATATAAGGCGCTATAGTATGTTTGGAATGCTATTGCGATATCAGCTGTTTTATTCACCATTTCCATTCTTTATCTTCTCTATGTAATTCAATGACTTATTGCGCCTTAACATTTTCGTGAGGTATTTTCCAGGCTTGTTTCCTCCTTTGTATCTGTCCTTTCTAAGTCTGTAAAACTCCTTTCTTGTTTCCTGTTCCATAAGATCTTTCAATAGTTCCCTTTTTAGTATTAAGGCTCGTTGAATTTCTCTTTCCGCATTTCCTTTATGCCTTTGTTCCAAGTCCTGTATTTCTTTTAAGAGTTTTTGCATATTCATTTCTCTTTCCTTCTTTTTTCTAGACCCAATGGCTATCAATTGACCCCTTATAACGGTCTTATGTGCTTCCCAAATTGTTGCTTTACTTAATTTTGGTATATCATTAGTCAAGAAATACTGGCCGATTTCTGTTTTTATAATCTTCTCTACTTCTTGATCTTCAATTATATCTTCATTTATTCTCCATGCTCCTCTCCCCAGCGCTTCCGTTTTTATTTTTAACTTCATTATTACTGGGGCATGATCCGATATTGTGGCTATTCCTATTGATGTTTCCGTAACTACCTCCAGTACTCTTTGTTCAATCAATATGTAGTCCAGTCTGGAGTACATTTCGTGTATCGTTGAATGGTATGTAAAATCTTTTACACTAGGATGTTGAATCCTCCACTAATTGGTGTTCAAATAGTTTTCTTTTTACCCTTCTTAATACTTTTTTTTTTATCTACCGCCCCGGAAGTGGAGTCTAGTTTACTATCCATGGTAAAATTTTAATCTCCAGCCAGTATTAAGTGAACTGCCTTAAATTCTCCCAATTCCTTTAGGATCTCCAACAAATATTTTTTAGGATGCTTATTGGGACAATATATATTTGCCATGGTGTATTTTATGCCTGATATAGTTCCTCTCAGAAACAGGAATCTGCCCTCAGGGTCCACCTTCCTATCTTCTATCTCAAAGCCAACATTGTTTTCAAAGCCTATTGCTACCCCTTTTGCCCTTTTTGTAGGGGAATCACCGTAATACCATGTAGGAATCTTCCTGGAATATAGCTTAATATTAGTGTCTACAGCCAGATGTTTTTTTTGTAAAAATATTATTTCTGCGCCCATTCTTTCTAGTTCCCGTAACACCATATGTCGCTTCTGTGGAGAGTTTAACCCTCTTACGTTATAAGTTATACATTTTATCAGGGACGTTTTTTTAAGGTGTAAATATACACACTTTTTGATATATACATACCACCATAGTTTACAATTTACAATATTCTATCTTACGCATTTACTAGTGTTGCAGAACTAGTACAGTGACTTTTTGAAATCTTTAGACTCAAAGCTGAAATCTAGGAAGATATAAAAGACACAAATTAATGCAGCGGTTAAATAATAAAAAAAGTGAACAGTGTTAGGCTACAATCACACCAGTGATTTAGGTCAGTGCAAATAGTAGCAGCAGGAATCAAAGATACCTGCTGCTGCTCTGAGCACCTAAGTATGGCTGATGGCCCAGTTCACTGTTCCTTTCACACTCTAGCTCTACTATACAGGGGACTGCAAACGGCTGATACCAGGTCAAATTAAGGTACTTAGGTTACATTCACACCGGCGATCTAGGCCAGTGCAAAATTGTAGTGCCAGGAATCAGGAATTCCTGCTGTGGTTTTGAGTGGCTAGATGCGTCAGCTGGCCCCTGTCCATTATAATGACATGTTGTAAGTGGCCTCAGCTATTTGTGGCTCTCTGCGCAGCCAGCGCTTACCTGCAGTGGTCAATGCTGGATGCACTTTATATACATCCAGCCGCAATCACTGCAGGTATTTGCTGGCTGTGTGGACAGCAGCAAATAGCGACCTGTCATTATAGTGAACAAGGCCGGGGGACACACCTAGAAAGGAACAAGCAGCATAAGGGTATAATCAGTTCATGTGCTGACAAGAAGCCTGCTGATACGGAAAAGAAAGAGGGTGACAAAGAGATGAGAGATGATTTTGTTGTTTAGCTTAGGTGATTAGGCTCATCTGTATAAAGTTTCTGTCCTGCAAAACAGAGTTCCTCTTTGCAAAATCGATTTGTTACACTGTAGGGAACACAGGAATCTCTATGCATGCACTTTGTACACAGTACAGAGGTTTCCCTCATATTTCCTATTTTGGTCAAAATGATTTTAGCCTATAATATTGGACTATTTTCTCTATTGATCAAATATGTTTGAAAATGTTTCTTTTGAATGTTAACGTTACAATGCCGTGTGAAATGTAATAAATAGAAATGGTCATTTATTACATATTAAAAACATTACTCATTATTCATTACTTTTGCATGAATGCTGAGGCATTCGTAAATCATACTTTTTATAAATAATTTTTCAGTAGATATGTGATTGTAACTCTATACAGACTTAAGCCCTGTCCATGGTACTGACAAAACAACCAGATTGATGATGATTTTTACTGTGATTATAATTCCCTTTATAACTGAAAACATACCAGCAATGAAAAAATCCTAATTCATAAAATGGGAAATTTTCTTTTACTTTTTATTGGTTTTAATGATATTGTAATCTTTTTATTTTAAGATTATTGTATCCAAAGCAACCACTGTTTTTTTAATTAGTTTGCATGTTTGATTTTGTTCAGTAGTTTGTAGTCTGTGTTTGATTTTTTTTTAGATTTTAACACATTCTTTTGTGAGTATCTTTCTTTTTGTTTAATAAGTCTTTGAATTAATTTGGATTTATTTTATAAATAGTCATTACAATTGTTTGTTTTAAACAGATATGCTTTCCATTGACCATGCAATTATAGGTATTTACCATGCCAGGGTGTGATTAAATAATTTATGGTTTCTCACTCTTCCACCTACCTACTGTAATTTGAATAACCTATTTGAGCAGCTAGCTCGCACGTTAATGTGTTCCCACGCCTATGAACTAAAAAAATAAAATAACGCAGTACAGTACTACTCATGAACATACAAATCTACAATACATCAATTATTATGCTTTTAACTGTGCTATTATTAACACATATACTGTGTATTCAAAACATATCCACCTCCTCTACCATTATTTGAAATAAAATAAATAAGTATCCATTATGCTGAAAAGGTGTCCTTTAAAATTTGTCCAATTTGTTTTCCACACCAGTCACTGTGTTTCACTGCAAATCAGTGCTCCACCACATGTAAGCACCATTCCAGCTGTGCCCTCACTTCTGATATATGAATTCATATACATATAAAGGTCAACAGGAGCTTTTCCCTTTTAAGGGGTAATAGTAATGGTCTTTGCTTTATTCTCTTCCTTCAGAAAAAACAAATGGCAACTGCCCCAACCTATAACTGACCTTAACAGCAAGGAGCACATGGAAGGGTGATGCATGTGAAACAACAACAAAGAACAATTCCCAGTTAAACTTACCAGCCAGCGTGCAATAAAAATGAATTCCTTTCAGGTAGACTTGCATCAAACATACCCAGTACTTATGACTTTTCTGGTTCATTCAGTATCCATCAATATATGACTAGGATCGTGTAACCTAACCATGCAATTGTTCTTGAATGATTAAAGGAGCAGTACAGCCAAAGCTTGTTTGGCTGTACTTTTCCTGTGGATCACGGGAGAGCAGATAGTTGTACTTTTGTGACCAATTTTCAGCAAACAGCGGGCTGAAGCCCACTGTTGGCTGATGTCACTGAGCTGGTCCAGGCTGGGGTAAGTTCAATATAGTCGGGATCCATCCAGAACCCTGGACCATCACCTGGCTCAGCCTCTCAGCATTCCAATGAGCGTACAGTGGGCAGAGCAGACAGCCGTGACTCACATAGAGCTCTGAGTACCGAGCTAGCAGCGATGTTTAATTGCTTGGTTGTCGGTCTGAGAGCTGATCTGGGACAGATGCTGCATCGGACCGATGCTACATCCACCTAGGTAAGTATGATTCTTTAAAAAACAAAATCCTATACTTCCCTTTTAACACTTGTGCTTAGCAGCTTTATTTTAAATACCTATAGCAGTATTTTTCCATTGTGGAAATGCTTTTATTTTTTTTGCTACAAATAAAACTGATAACATAAGGAACCTTTTGAGGGCTAAATATCAAATAGCTTTATACCATCACTCCAGCTTGCAGAAAAGCTCAGTGGAGTTGGTCTACTTTTAACAGCTTTTTAGTCTGATTCGAACTGTGTCATTCTGTACTGTTTTGACACGTTAATGCATTAATGGTATCTGTAGGCTGACATAACTCCACTAAAGTACTAAACAGTAATTACTGGGACTTTAACGTGAGACACTTAAAGTTAAAAGGTGACAAAGAACACGTAAATACTCAAATATTTTTTACATACCTATTTCAGTGACAGAGCATAATTAACAAGCTAGAAAAGTTTCAAGATAATGGCTGTCTACTGTGAATACTGTCAAATCTCAGAACAATGAAGAGATAGTTGTCAAAAGAATTCCTCGGTTTCAGTAATAAAGAAGTAAAAGGCTCAGTGATTGAATCCCTTGTCTAACTCTGATGGATCAGAGTGATCGTTCTTCAGAAAACATGAATTAATCTTATTGATGTTCCCTTTAGGGGTGCTGCTAGGAAAGATTTAACTGTTTTTCCGATACTCTGAGTATATAGAAACTTTTTAAATGTTTTTGAATAAAGTGGTGAAGGCTTTAAATCCCAGGCAGGTCTTTATTGTGTTCACACAAATGAGATTAATTCTTTCTGTTTGAGTAGGGGTTCACTGTCACTGGAATTAAGTGATGGAAATTCCAAAATTTGGAGATGTCACCAGAATAGGAATAGAGCAAAAATCTGTCTTAGATTAACCTCACTTTGGAGAAATTTTCTCTGACTTTCTGTTGTGTCTGGAACACAGATGGCTAAAAAACTGAAAGGGGGTTTTAATCATCCCCTATCCAAATTGTTATCTTAACCTAATGTTCTCTAGCCATTCACTAGCCAAAATTAGAAAAATGTTTTGGCTTTAGATAGGCCTATAAGTTAATATGTCTATAAAATAAAGCAGATGTATAAATACAAGAACACATTTAGATAAAAAATAATAAAGAGCCTGGAGGCTTGAGCATAGATTGTGTGTAAGAGCGAACACTGAGATTCTGTGTTTACTCGGGTATGGACATGAATTCCTTGTAAGAGTGAACACTGGGATTCTGCTGTGAATAAATTCACAGCATGTGGGCAATCGCTAGTGGCATTCCAGATTGAGATCACATTTCCAGTCTACCTGTCTTCCTCAGAAGTACTGTGAGGGTAACACACAAATGTGTTTCTGTATAAGAATTGTTATTTTTCATGTGATAATGATGACCATTGGGAAATCTACCATTTCTCACTTGAATCACATATCATAAGGTCCTAACCTCACTGCCCAATGATGTAGCAGATATGTCGTGAAAGAAAAACTCCACTACTTTGGAGAAAGGGAAAAGTATTATGTGACTGCAGAGATGTCTCAGTTTGTTGCTTAGAAGTGTCAATTTTCCTATAATTGGCATTTACAAGCAATGCTTAATCCAGTCGCATTGTGTGGCCATCCATGGACTGCTTGCTGTCCAAAGCAACCATTAATCCAATGACTTATATTATGGAACTTGCATCGGGTAATGAAAGCTGAACAAATCTTATTGTTTTGGATAGCTATGTCATATTTAATAAGTCCTTTTTTATTTTGTTGTTCCTTTTCAAGGCACACAACATATTATATTAATTGGCTTGCTTTTATCCTTATTAATGCAGATCTCATTCTTAGGAGTAATTTTTCTAAAACTCCATTAAACTAATTCTATCACAACAGTTTAGTGTTTTACAACAATCAAATCATGTATGAAAATAATATTAAAACACATTTTTGTATTCTATAAGACAAATAATTACAGAAAAATGTTTGACTATAAATGCAAATATATAAAGTAATACCCACACCAAGGGCAAATGTTGTATAAACTGCGTTTTTTAAAACGGGCATACAACATACTTAAAATGGTTGTAATGCCACTTATCAGAATTCCTATTTGTATTTCTAAGGTATGCAGTACTTCACAGTTTGTTTGTTTTTAGAAAATCCGGCAGCTACATACCTTTTTTCACATCCCCAATGTGTGGTCGCCTGACCACCATCTGCTATCTTCCCCCAGTCTAAGGACTACAGTGTGAGGGGCTGAGATTCCCCTCTCACATCAGCTGGACGGTCGTTTGACCGCAAATCGGCGATGTGAAAAAGGTATTTTGTTTCCAAATTTAAAAAATACAAACTTACTTTAAAGTATACCTTAGTATTACTGAGGGTCAGGCAGAAATATTGATTAGCAACTTTACTGTTGCATGGGATAGAGGCAGGAGAGGAGGGGGGGGGGGGTTCAGCTCAAATACAGGAACTGGCAAGGAGGGAGAGGGGAGATGGAGAGCAGCGTGATGATGATGGTGGAATGTAAACTGACCAGGGTATCGCGGATCAGCAGCCATGATTACCATGGTCAGTTTACATAGAGGGAACACAGGAACAAGTAGGATCAACCAGATTTTTTACATCATACAATGGGACACATGAAACTGCACAAGCACTATGCAGTTTAACACTGTTGTAATATGCCCAAAACATGCTCGGGCACTTCAGTATACAAAATAGCTTAGATCTGCAACTATCAAATGATGTTTGGAAAGATGCTGGCATAAGCACAGTACTATATATATATAATTGTGGGTTGGTTTGCCTGGGACTGGATGCATGACTTATGATTCATAACCAGATGACCTGTTGACTTGTGTTAACTCATGATGACATATCTTAGAGGGTCACTGACTTGTATAAACCATATATCGCTGACTTGTTTAATTATAGTCATGATATTAATGATATTACTGTATCCCTTTACTAACCGCTCCCCCTTCCCCTATTGTGATTGGTAAAGCTGAACTAGATATAAGCTGTAAGCACACCCAATAAAGTAGGCATTTTCTTTGAACTTATTCCGTGTATCTTCTGTTCATTTGAAGTGCCTCACGGTACCGGGGGTCTTCTGGGTGTGGTATTGCAGTATTAATTCTTTGCTGATCCCTCAGGTATCCTGGAATACCCTTGTAATCTCTTCAAACACGTGTTAAAGGTAATGGATTTTTTTTTAGGGTTACATTTTTTTTAAGTGACCCTTCATGAAAATGTTTCAATTTATTTACCTGAATGGTGCATCATTTGGCTGACTTTGCTGCAAAGTGCTGGACAGGCAAGAAAACCTGCACTTTGGGGGTGCATATGCATCAATGAGAAACAATAGTGTTTGTTTTCCAAAATCATTAGGGTATTTAAAGTGAACACAGCTTCAACTTATTCACCAACATTCACTACTATTATTTTAGTAAATCAACCCATTGTTTGATATTTTGGTATGAATGTTCTCAAATTCAAAGCCATTTAGCATCATGTTAACATTAACCATATTCAGCCAGTTGCTCAGTACCCAATACCATATTTACCATATTTTTTCTAAAATTTCCCAGAATACAGAAGGATAGGAATATAAATATGTGCATCACTTGATTATACAATTGTAAATGTTACAGTTACATGTACACAAGCCATTCTGCACCGTGTACCAATAATAAAGCAAGGACCATATATATACAGGTGAAACTCCAAAAATTTGAATATTGTGCAAAAGTTTATTTATTTCACTAATGCAACTTAAAAGGTGAAACTATAATATGAGATATGCTCATTACATGCAAAGCAAGATAGTTCAACCCGTGATTTGTCATAATTGTGATGATTATGGCTTACAGCTCATGAAAACCCCAAATCCACAATCTCAGAAAATTTGAATATTGTGAAAAGGTGCAATATTCTAGGCTCAAAGGACCAGATTCAGGTACATCTGCGGCAGCGTAACGTATCGCATTTACGTTACACCGCCGCAAGTTTTACGGGCAAGTGCTTGATTCACAAAGCACTTGCCTGTAAAGTTGTGGCGGCGTAGCGTAAATCCCTCCGGCGTAAGCCCGCCTAATTCAAATGATCCGGGTAGGGGGCGTGGATCATTTAAATTAGGCGCGTTCCCGCGCCGAATGTACTGCGCATGCTCCGTTTTGAAATTTCCCACCGTGCTTTGCGCGAAATTACGTCGCACCAACGTCATTTTTTGAACGTCGATGTGAGTTACGTCCTTTCCTATTCACGGACGACTTACACAAAAAAAAATAAAAAATTAAAATTTGACGCGGGAACGACTGTCATACTTTAACATGACAAGTCTAAATATAGGCCACAAAATAGCAGGTTTAACTATACGCCGGGAAAAGACGACTAGCGACGACGTAAGAGAATGCGACGGCCGCGCGTACCTTCGTGGATTGCCGGAAAAAGCTATTTAGCATACCCGATGCGGAAAACAACGCGAACTCCACCCAGGGGGCGCCAAAGTATTGCACCTACGATCCAAAGGCGTACGAAGCCGTACACCTTTCGGATCGAAGCCAAAAGCCGTCGTATCTTGGTTTGAGGATTCAAACTAAAGATACGACACGGCAAATTTGAAAGTATGCCGGTGTATTAGTAGATACGCCGGCGTACTTGTACTGTGAATCTGGCCCAAAGTGTCCCACTCTAATTAGCTAATTAAGCCATACAGCTGGTATTGTCCCTAAACGGGTCTCGGCAGCGGCAATATTCGCAGCTGTCGAGCCCCGTCACGGGAGACAGCACCAAGCTATGTTGCTCTTCCCGCTCACTGCCTTAATTAAACTCCTATGGATACGCGGCATCTTGTGGGGGCGGCGAGTGCGAGAAGCACAGCCTGCATTGCCGATTTTCAGTGTGATGGGATCATGCTGGAAGTACAATATCGGCAGCAGGTACTATAACACCTGCAAAGGGTTCCTGAGCCTTTAAATGGTCTCTCAATCTGGTTCAGTAGGAATCACAATCATGGGAAAAACTGCTGACCTGACAGCTGTGCAGAAAACCATCATTGACACCCTCCATAAGGAGGGAAAGCCTCAAAAGATAATTGCAAAAGAAGCTGGATGTTCCCAAAGTGCTGTATTAAAGCACATTAATAGAAAGTTATGTGAAAGGGAAAAGTGTGGAAGAAAAAGGTGCACAAGCAGCAGGGATGACCGCAGTCTGGAAAGGATTGTCAGGAAAATGCAATTCAAAAGTGTTCACAAGGAGTGGACTGAGGCTGGAGTCAGTGCATCAAGAGCCACCACACACAGACGGATCCTGGACATGGGCTTCAAATGTCGTATTCCTCTTGTCAAGCCTCCTGAACAACAAACAACATCAGAAGCGTCTTTCCTGGGCTAAAGATCTGGTCTGTTGCTCAGTGGTCCAAAGTCCTCTTTTCTGATGAGAGCAAATTTTGCATCTCATTTGGAAACCAAGGAGCCAGAGTACGGAGGAAGAATGGAGAGGCACACACTGCAAGATGCTTGAAGTCCTATGTGAAGTTTTCACAGTCTGTGTTGATTTGGGGAGTCATGTCATCTACTGATGTTAGTCCACTGTGCTTCATTAAAGCGGAGGTTCGGCCAATTTTTTTTTTAAAAGCCAGCAGCTACAAATACGGCAGCTGCTGACTTTTAAAAAATGGGCACTTACCTGTCCAGTGCGCCCGCAGTGTCAGCAGCCGAGGCTGAGCAATCGCTCGGTCCTCGGCTGCTTCCGCCGCCATCCTCCATGAGGGAATCAGGAAGTGAAGCCTTGTGGCTTCACTGCCCGATTCCCTAATGCGCATGCGCGAGGATCGCGGCGCGCCATCACTGGTCCCCGTTCTCTCCTGGGAACAGTGTTTCCCAGAAGACAGCGGGGGGATGACGTGCCAGGCTGGATTCACCGTGGGGATCCGAACCTGGAAGTGGTGCAAATACCTGTCTCAGACAGGTATCTGCACCCCCCTCCCCCGTGAAATGTGTCAAATGTGACACCAGAGGGGGGGAGGGATCCAAAAAGTGGAGGTTCACTTTTTGTGCGAACCTCCGCTTTAAGTCCAGGGTCAACACAGCCGTCTACCAGGAGATTTTGGAGCACTTCATGCTTCCTTCCGCAGATGAGCTCTATGGGGATGCTTTTCCAGCAGGATTTGGCACTTGCCCACACTGCCAAAAGCACCAAAACCTGGTTCAATGACAGTGGTATTACTGTGCTTGATTGGCCAACAAACTCGCCTGACCTGAACCTCATAGAGAATCTATGGGGCATTGCCAAGAGAAAGATGAGAGACATGAGACCAAACAATGCAGAAGAGCTGAAGGCTGCTATTCAAGCATCCTGGCCTTCCATAACACCTGAGCAGTGCCACAGGCAGATAGTTTCCATTCCATGCCGCATTGAGTCAGTAATTGCTGCAAAAGGGGCCCAAACCAAGTACTGAGTGCATATGCATGCTTATACTTATCAGAGGTCCGATATTGTTCTATGTACAATCCTTGTTTTGTTGATTGCATGTAATATTCAAATTTTCTGAGATTGTGGATTTGGGGTTTTCATGAGCTGTAAGCCATAATCATCACAATTATGACAAATCACGGCTTGAACGATCTTGCTTTGCATGTAATGAGTCTATCTCATATAGTTTTAAGTTGCATTAGTGAAATAAATGAACTTTTGCCCAATATTCAAATTTTTCGAGTTTCACCTGTATATATATATATATATATATATATATATATATATATATATATATATATATATATATATTCATATAACCTATTAACAGCTGCACGTATAAAACACTGTAAATAGAAGCCAGTGAATTATTATAAATCACTATATGCAATCTAAGGTTAACCTCTGAAATAAGACACAATTGGATAATGTGTCCAATGAAGCAGCCTGAGGAACTGCCTTGTAAATGTGTAATTAGCTTATTGATTGTACTAATGAGATAACTACTGTATTGAAGACATTTTCCTCCAAAAAATAGCCATTGATTTGCTATTTATGGTACATTCCACCACAGTGCTGTATTAATCTCTATAAAGTATGTTTGCTTATACTGTAATTACATACCTATATGTTTCTTTTTCATAATAGATGTAATTTTTTTAATAGCCTATTGTTTTTTGTATTGTGTTAACAAACCTTTACACACAATTAGTTTTATAAAAAAATTCAATCCATAGAGACTGTGTGACAGTGTGTGCCAGGGATCACGGGGCATTTTTTTTAGAAGGCATTAAAAAGGCAAGGCAGGGTATTTTAGATATTGAAAGAACCCATGTGGATTGAAATGTAGTAGTTGCCAATACTAGCTTTTGGTCTTGAGTGTGCAAACACCAGGGCTGTCATCTTTGTCATTCCATCAATTCTTGGTGAGACATTGACCAGGAAAATGCATGGAAATGTTAGATGACATAATCTTTTGTAACATATACTTATTCTGGTTCTGTCACTCTCCTATATTTTAATTTGAATGTTTTTGTTTATATCCGCAGCATATTTTAAACAGAAACTACAACTAGCTGTCTAATGTAAGACAAATACATTTCCAGCAAGTAGAAATATCTGCCAAATGACCCCTTTTTGGAAAATAGACAGTCTAAGGTATTTAGTAGGGGGCATGGCAAGTTTTAATAATATATAAATATATAAATAACAATATTAATTTTACTGTTCTAAGAAACCATTTTTACTGAATTAACTTGATTCATTCTGTGTGTATTGTTGTGATTAGCTGTGATTGGCCACAGCTAATAACATGGTACAGACAGGCTGTGATTGGTCACAGCGATCACATGGTAAAGATAGGGCCAATCACAGCTAACAACACAATTGTATGCAATGAATGGCATGAATGGAAGCATCCATTGTTTACAATTGTCAAGCTCCTACTTTAGGCACAATGCTTTCCCCCTTTGTTCCATCCCTATAGCACTCCCTCTCCCACTTCATGGTTAGGGACAGTGGGCTCCTATCCCTGGGGTTATACCACCTGTAAACAGTGCAACAGACAAGGCTGTTATTTATTTTTCAACAGGTAGAACATATTCAGTTAAACGTTATATAAATTGCAACTCAAAGATGATTGTTTATCTAATTGATTGTAGTACCTGTAGAGTACAGTGTGTGGAATGCACTATTCGCAATCTACATATTAGAATATCAGAGCATTATAATGACACTCTTAACAGCAATGCAAAAAATATTTTGAATGTGTCTAAACTCTTTAGAACAGTTCATAGTGGTAACTTGGAGTTCTTTTCTTTTTGTGGTTTGGAACAGGTGAAAGATCTGTTAGGGGGTTTATACACACCACACTCTACTTCAGCGGGAGGTGTGGTGGATGCACAGATTGAACATTTGATTCCCTTGTGGAATGAACAGTAGAATGTCAATGTGCGTGAATTTGTTTTTAAAGTAATATAATTTGATTTTAACTAATTTTTCTCCCTAGAGTCACCATTCCCCCCCTCTCTCTCTGGTTCCACCAACCTCACATGTTTTTAATTGTTAACTGATTTTAAATTGGATTGTACCGCCCCCTAAAATGCATAGCAAATCTCCTACGCTCTGCAGCATTATGGGCTTTTGTAATTTCAGATTTTAATAACATTTTAACTTCAACCTGGCCGGATTATGACTGTGATGTTTAAAATATGTATGAAATAAGTGAAAACATGATCCAGAGCCATCACAAAGTACACTGTATCATGATGCTATTAATTATGTATATATATATATATATATATATATATATATATATATATATATATATATATATATATATATATAGAGTATATATATATATATATATATATATATATATATATATATATATATATATATATATATATAGTGCAAGTAGAACTGTTGTGACCTCTAACCTTTTTTTATATTTTGGTCTTAGCAGTATTAAATTAGCTGTGCTGTCTAGTTTGATCTATGATCCCATACATCTTCGACAGCTATGGACCACTAACTTCATTGCTCTATTGAGAAGACTTTTTCTCCATGTCAGTCATAAGCAATTAGGATTTTCCTACAGTAAATTAGTCTGTGTTATCATTTGTGTATATTGACTATGGCTGCAATGGAAACTAGACTTGCTAAACACAAGCAGACTGATCTTATGCCTGATTCATTTGTGATTTTATATATATATATATATATATATATATATATATATATATATATTATTTCACAAAAGTAACACCCCTCACATTTTTGTAATTATGTTATTATATCTTTTCATGTGACAACACTAAAGAAATTACACTTTGCTACAATGTAAAGTAATGAGTGTACAGCTTGTATAACAGTGTACTTTTGCTGTCCCCTCAAAATAACTAAACAGACAGCCATTAATGTCTAAACTGCTGGCAACAAAAGTGAGTACATTCCTAAGTGAAAATGTCCAAATTGGGCCCAATTAGCCATTTTCCCTCCCGGAGTCATGTGACTCATTAGTGTTACAATGTCTCAGGTGTGAATAGGTAGCAGGTGTGTTAAATTTGGTGTTATTGCTCTCACGCTCTCATATTAGCACCTCATGGCAAAGAACTCTCTGAGAATCTGAAAAAAAGTTATTGTTGCTCTACATAAAGATGGCCTAGGCTATAAGAAGATTGGCAAGACCATGAAACTGACCTCCAGAAAATTGGCCAAGTCCATACAGCGTTTCAACAGGACAGGTTCTACTCAGAACAGGCCTCGCCATGGTCGACCAAAGAAGTCGAGTGCACGTGCTGAGCGTCATTTCCAGAGGTTGTCTTTGGGAAATAGATGTATGAGTGCTGCCAACATTGCTGCAGAGGTTTAAGGGGGTGGGGGGTCAGCCTGTCAGTGCTTAGACCAAATGCATCTGCACACTGCATCAAATTGGTCTGTGTCGTTGTCATCTCAGAAGAAAGACTCTTCTAAAGATGTCCTGTAAAACAGTTAACTGAAGACAAGAAGACTAAGGACATGGATTACTGGAACCATGTTCTGTGGCCTGATGAGACAAAGATAAACTTATTTGGTTCAGATGGTGTCAAGCGTGTGTGGCGGCAACCAGGAGAGGAGTACAAAGACAAGTGTGTCTCGCCTACGGTCAAGCATTATGGTGGGAGTGGCATGGTCTGGGGCTGCATGAGTGCTGCTGGCACTGGGGAGCTACAATTCATTGAGGTAACCATGAATGCCAACATGCACTGTGACTGACACGTACCTGGTACAGAGCAGAGCCTGACGTGCGGGGAGTGGCAACTCTTGCTCCTCTGACTCCGGAACCCCTGATAGAGCAGACAGGGAGCGCAAGAGTTCAGAGTCGCACAAGCGCCTGGTATGGTGCTGTGCAGGTCTGCGGTGGTTTCCTGAAGACCCCGAAGATGCTGTGCAGGAACTGCGGAGATGCTGGGAAGATCAGACAGCAGACGACAGGAGCTTGGTGCAGATGGCTGGAAGCAGGCAGCAGGTGGGAGGTGTACTGTAGTACAGATGCTGGCGGAGTCAGGCAGGCCGGGTCAAACACAGGCGGGCGGATCAGGTACAGAGAGGAGGCAGAGGCAGGGTCGTGATTCAAGCCGGGTCGGTAACAGGCGGGCAGCAGACCGTTGGAAGGAGGAGGCAGGAGCGGAGTCAGACAGGCCGGAGGTCAGGGCAGGCGGAGATCAGAAGGGTCCAAAGGTAAGCCGGGTTCACAGGTGCAGGAGACAATCAGGTAACAGAAGTCGGGTAAGGTAACAGGAACGCTGTTGACTGAGCAGCAAGAGGCTATGGGATAAGCCCCATTAAATAGCCCAACTGGCGCCAAAATGGCGTCATCACGTGCCCGCGCGCCGCTGCCGCTATTGCGCGTGCTCGTGTGCGCCGTTGCCGCTATTGCGCGCACCCATGCGTGCCGACGTGCCGCGAGTGTGCGCTCCCGTGCGCGCTGATGCGCTATTGCCGCGATTGCGTGCTAATGCACGATTAGCGCCACCTAGTGGCCGGGCAGGTCCATGACAGTGACATAATGAAGCAGAGCATGATCCCCTCCCTTTGGAGACTGGGCCGCAGGGCAGTATTCCAACATGATGACAACCCCAAACACACCTCCAGGATGACCAATGCCTTGCTAAAGAATCTGAGGATAAAAGTGATAGACTGGCCAATCATGTCTCCAGGCCTAAACCCTTTTAAGCATCTGTGGGGCATCCTCAAATGGAAGGTAGCAGACCGCAAGGTCTCTAACATCCACCAGCACAGTGATGTCCTCATGTTGGAGTGGAAGAGGAATCCAGTGGCAACCTGTGAAGCTCGGGTGAGGGTTAAGGTGGCCACACAAAATATTGACACTTTGGGCCCAATTTTAACATTTTCACTTAGGGTTGTACTCACTTTTGTTGGCAGCGGTTAAGACATTATTGGCTGAGTTACTTTGAGGGGACAGCACATTTACACTGTTATACAGGCTGTATATATATGCAAGTGATTATCAGTAAGGGACCCCAGGCATCACTACACTCAAACAGGAGTTTGGGGGTTCTCTACATCATATCACTTTGAGCATATAGGGATGTATTAGGCCACTAAGGGAGATGCTATAAAATAGCATCAACCCCTAGCATATAGAAAAGTTAGAGCGAACATGTTCAAAAAATTAGGACAAGGCCTATAAGGGATCAGTACTTATGTCGAGCTCGTAGTAAATAGGAGTTGTAGCAACAACTAGTACTTGCGTATGAGAGGCAATATAGTTAAAGTAATAATAGTTGCATATGAGAGGCAATATAGCTCAGGTAATTATAGTTACATACTGTACATGAGGTAAATATTGCAGACGTAATAGTAGTTGCATGCGAGAGGCAATATAGCTCAGGTAATTATAGTTGCATATATGAGGTAAATATTGCTCTAGTAATTTGAGGGTAGCTGACCCTTTAAGGTACTTCTTAGCAAACAGTCCTTAGCACAGCAGTATCTCCCAAATAGTATGTTGATATCCACAAGGCATATTTAGTAACACAATTGTATTAGATGGAACACTAGCAGTAGATCTTCTTATAGGACTACAAGTGATACAATGGCTACTTATTCGTTTGTAGGCTTCTATGCAGGAGATAGAGGATCCATGGTGTAGGGTGTTCAGCAAAGGCCTCAAGGTTGTCCCCAGCAATGCTCTGTTGCAGTAAGTGCATTAGCACCAAAGTAGTAGTTGTTGCCTGGAGCGGTGTTACAGCATGGGGAGCGTAAGGCAGCCTGGACGCAGTGAGGGTCTGTTGCTAGCTGGTCATAATGTTTCCTCTATTGTAGCATGGCCGGAACGGCTGACAATAATAGAACAAAGTTCTTGTTTAAAAATAACTCCTTTATAGGCAAGTGGGCAGCTGCAGTGCATTGCAGCAATTCAAATGACCTCCGTTGATAGCGGCACACTTATGCGTTCCAAGCTGGAATGCACGCGGTGCCGGGCGATGACGTCATCGTGCGAGCGCCATATGCGTTCCAGCATGGAACGCACTATGGCGCTGAAAGCACCTGTCACTATAGGAAGTAACAGGTGCGAGGAGCGCCTGTTACAACCTGAAGCAGGAACTTGACACACATGTAGCCCCATTTCTCCTCTACAAATGTGCAAAGTTTGTTGACTGGGAGATCTACGGCTGGGGAGCACCGATTTTTTTAAAGCCGGGCACCCCTTCCATAGACTCCAATGTTAAACGTCAGTCTAGTCATGGACACAGTGAGGCATGGGCACAGTGAGGCATGGACACAGTTAGGCATGGACACAGTGAGGCATGGACACAGTGAGGCATGGACACAGTGAGGCATGCACATGGACACAGTGAGGCAAAGTGAGGCACGCAGATGGACACCCTAGGCTTATATTCGAGTCAATAAGTTTTCCCATTTTTTTTGGTAAAATTAGTTGCTTTGGCTTATATTCGGGTCGGCCTATACTCGAGTATATACGGTAATTGCATATGGATTGCACATACATTTATAAAAAAGACATCAAATGTATTGGAAGAATGGATGTGTTTGAACGTCAGTGGAAGAACACAGCAAAGTGCTTACTTCCTCTATTCTATTCCATCTTCGTATAATTCTAAAATACGATATTTTTTACTAGTACTGTAGTACGTGGGATTTAAAGCTAAATCAGACTTTATGCACAGTGTAAAATCATTTATGGAAATAGTTTTACATAACATATTATCACTGAGTATGTGACACGTGTTTTGTGGTACAAGGATCTCTATGAGACAGCAGGGAAAGGAGGGGGAAAGGGTGTGAGAGGATGTAGAGTCCTTGTCTAGGTGGAACCAATGAATCAAAGTTTGTGTTGATGGTGATCAGACCATGTAATTTGGTTGTAAGTTTCTCATTGACCAAGACTCATTGCATACAAGCTTTAGCTTCAGCTATAGGGATCATATTGGATAACCATGCCTTCGCAATTGTCTGCTTCAGGGCTGTCAAAACAAGGACCATCAAAGCATGTTATTTCTGAGTGATGTTTGCTGATTTTAAGTTAAGAAGGGCTTTTTGTGGTAGCATAGGTTTTGTTTTTTTGCAGAAGAGTATGTCATAGACTTGACCTGACATGACCCCTTGTCTGGACAGCCACAAAAGCAAGAGGGGTCAGATGGGAATGCTCTGGGTAATCCATCTGGCGCTAACTGCCACTGGAAAAGAACCTTCTAGTTGGTCTTGAATGCAGCGGCCTGTCTAGAACTGGATTTGGCAATATGCCAAATTTGGTTCCACTCCTAGGATTCCAGGCATATCTCCAAATCCCTCTCCCAAAACCGAACATAAGGAGAATTTGAGGAGATATAATGTTTTACCTGGAGGTATCAAAGCAGTTCAGATGGAGGTAGTTGTTTAGAGATGTGTAGGTCTTTGAAGGATTTCACTCCACTGGTGGTCATCAAAGCATGAAAGCGGGTAAATTTCTGAGCAGTTCTATGTAAGAAGGCCAAGGGTGATTTAAAGCCAGATAAGAAGGCTGGGTTATGCAGAAAGGGCAATATGGGGAGTTGTTGGGACAGCAGTCCCCTGGAGTACTTGGAGTCGTCCCAAATTCTCAGAGAATAACGCAAAGCCAGATTAAATATTGAAGTCCTGTCTCACAGATGTAGCCACAGCAGATTATTAATTGCTTTATAATTTTATGCTTTTAAGTCTGGAGTATAACTTCAAAGTATTTGTAAAGATAACCCCTTTTTTTGCTTTAGATTGGCTTTTCCAGTTTATTTTCTGCTATATATGTGATATTACGAGATTTGTGGAGACACAACAGGAAGTAAGAGAAAATCTTTTCAAAGTTAGGGAAATCTTCATCTTGTTAGGTGGTTTCAGGAAAAGAGCCCCCAAACTCAACTCTGCGTTTAATACCTTTCTTCTCCAGTCCATTACAGTTTACATGGGGCAGAACTGTATTCGACATCTCACAAAAAACAACAACACAGAAATCAAATGCTGCATTTGGGTAGTTTCAGTTATTTTGACTTGGCTCAAAACTTTGTGCCAATTTTCATCAGTCCTTTTCCATTGAAATTATAGTCAATCTTTTTTGCCTGTTCAATGAACATTTACAAGTACATTCTTATCAGTGTTATTCTTCTGTGAGTTTATCATTCCCTCCCTGGTAATTGTACAGATAATTTCACGGAGCTCGTTTTCTCTGGTTCAGACATTTTTCTTTGCATTCAGACAGTCATCCCATCATTTAAATGATTGCCTGGTGCAGGTGGACTCAATTTATCTGAACTGTTCCAGGGCCTTGCTGCCCTTTTTGATGTCATCTGAAATGAATTTTACTCAACAACTGTGGAATTCAAATATGTTGATTGTATAGAACAGCACAGGCCAACCTTACTTGGCTAATGTAGAAACAGATGTTAACTGTATTATATCTGTCCCTCTCATTAGAAGTTGGCAATCATAAATAGTTTAAATTAGAATCGTTGATTGACCAGATGGTGAACACATCTTAGAACATTGTCTGTTTAGTACAATTTAATATGATTTTCTACCAATTGGCATTTTAAAGTGCTTTATTTGCTCGCAGACTGGGTAAATTATATCAAGGATCTTTTATAAAGCTTAGTGTCCATAATTAGATGTTTGTACAGGGTTTTTTTTTGTGACAGCGAGGAAGAGACTGTTTGAATGTCATATCTGTGTTAGCTACTGGGTAACCAGTAATCAGTAATAGTTTTCTTTTTTTAAATTATAGATTTTATTTTTTTTTGTTTTTTATGTATTTACACATTACATTTAATTGTATGCTTTTATGTTATTAGAAATTGAGTAATATGCATTTATGGATTAGAAGTTACACATTAAAGCACCTTTCCAGTGCAAAAAAAAAAATAGCCGCTTTAAATCCTCTGTATATGTTCACATCACTGTGCTGCAGGTGCGCTACATTTTCAAAAGTCCTGCATGCTGCATCTTTGGTGGCTTGTTTTAAAAGTATACCAAAATTGCACCTCCTTTTAAAAAGAATGGGAGCACATCAAAAACTTTTTTTGAGTCACGTGTCAATTTTTCTCAGGTGACCATGAATGAAAAGGCATGTAAAACGTATCTAAAATGCATGTGTTGCATTAAAGTTTAATGCAACACATTAAAAGCGCATTAAAAACACAATATGCATTTATAGGCACACTAGTGTGAACAAGATTTAAAGAGGTCTTTTCACTCAGTTTATCTGAATAATATCTAAATAGAGACGAGCCACATCACGTGCTAGTAGGGGTAATTGCCTGGGTGCAATCCATGTAAAAAAGTATGTAGAATATGCAGAAGGCAGTAGGTGCACTCAATGGGACTTACAGCAAGAGAGTCTTGAGAAAGGTGAACTGTGGCTCACCAAACCAGTGACATTATTTAAGTTACGTTAAAACTTCCTCCTGCTGTAAGTCCGATCGAGTGCACCTACTGCCTGATACATACACACACACACACACACACACACACATTGTATAATATATATATATATATATATATATATATATATATACATACACAATTGTGTGAAAAAGTATTTGTCCCTTTTTCAGATTTTTATGTTTTTGCATATTTATTACACTTAAATGACTCAGATCATCAAACAAATGCAAATGTTATTATTACACAAAGATAACCAGAGTAAATACAAAATGCAGCTGTTAAATAATGGTTTCATTTATTAAGGCAGAAATGTTGTCCAAATCTGCCTGGCTTTATGTGAAAAAGTAAGTAATTGCCCTTGGCAGCAACAACTGCAATCAAGTGCTATATATATATATATATATATATATATAGTACAGACCAAACGTTTGGACACACCTTCTCATTCAAAGAGTTTTCTTTATTTTCATGACTATGAAAATTGTAGATTCACACTGAAGGCAACAAAACTATGAATTAACACATGTGGAATTATACATAACAAAAAAAGTGTGAAACAACTGAAAATATATTTCATATTCTAGGTTCTTCAAAGTAGCCACCTTTTGCAGCAGACACATCTCTAGAACTGTTAAGAGGAGACTGTGTGAATCAGGCCTTCATGGTAGAATATCTGCTAGGAAACCACTGCTAAAGAAAGGCAACAAGCAGAAGAGACTTGTTTGGGCTAAAGAACACAAGGAATGGACATTAGACCAGTGGAAATCTGTGCTTTGGTCTGATGAGTCCAAACTTGAGATCTTTGGTTCCAACCCCTGTGTCTTTGTGCGACGCAGAAAAGGTGAACGGATGGACTCTACATGCCTGGTTCCCACCGTGAAGCATGGAGGAGGAGGTGTGATGGTGCTTTGCTGGTGACACTGTTGGGGATTTATTCAAAATTGAAGGCATACTGAACCAGCATGGCTACCACAGCATCTTTCAGCGGCATGCTATTCCATCTGGTTTGCATTTAGTTGGACCATTATTTATTGTCCAACAGGACAATGACCCCAAACACACCTCCAGTCTGTGTAAGGGCTATTTGACCAAGAAGGAGAGTGATGGGGTGCTGCACCAGGTGACTACCTCTTGAAGCTCATCAAGAGAATGCCAAGAGTGTGCAAAGCAGTAATCAAAGCAAAAGGTGGCTACTTTGAAGAACCTAGAATATGAAATATATTTTCAGTTGTTTCACACTTTTTTGTTATGTATAATTTCACATGTGTTAATTCATAGTTTTAATGCCTTCAGTGTGAATCTACAATTTTCATAGTCATGAAAATAAAGAAAACTCTTTGAATGAGAAGGTGTGTCCAAACTTTTGGTCTGTACTGTATATATAATTTATGTATTTACTATTTTATCCAATTAACCAGCTCCCCCTACTGGGGAAGTTAATATTCACTCAGTTATTTACTGCCAAACCTAAAGAAAAGGGATAGCTTCCATTCTTCAACATCAAATACATATATGAATGCAAACTTCATACAAATATAAATATAAAATTACTATATAACACAAAATTCTAAAATTCATAAATTCTAAGTTG
Source organism: Rana temporaria (assembly GCF_905171775.1). Lineage (NCBI taxonomy): Eukaryota > Metazoa > Chordata > Amphibia > Anura > Ranidae > Rana > Rana temporaria. The sequence goes on along the minus strand of NC_053489.1, from coordinate 464,355,945 downwards.
TTATTTAAAGTTATTAATGAAACTTTTTAAAACTCATTCAATCTTGTGGCCATAGGGTGCATAAGATTTTAAGTTAAAGATCCTACATTCTTAATTACTTTCTAGTTAGAGTGCATTTCTGTTCCCCATTTTTGCATGTTCAGTTTTCAATATGTTAAATGCATTATACCAGTCAAAACACATTCTAAACAAAAGCATCAAGCTACTGGAATACAAGTTTGAAATGCTAAACCACATCAGCAATCCTAGGTACGCAGCATCCTTACATCTTAAAATATCTGCCTGAGTTTTCAAGCATGCTTTTGCTGAGCTAAGTAAATTTTCAAAGCAGGCCATGGCAAAAAAAAAAAATCCAGTTAAAAAAGTAAGAGGATTTGTGTCTGTGTGCCCTACAAGCTTTGAAAATGTGTCCTGCTGAGTTCAAATGTGACTACTTTTAATCCATACAGCACCAAAAATTACCTGATAACACATTCTGTAAAAAAAAAAAAAAGTAAAAATAGCAGATGCAGCATATTATATTTGAATTTGGCATGTTTTCGAAAAACGTAAATATCATATTGTATGTATATTTACTACCAGTTTACTTCAAACTGTTTATTCTCCCTGTAGTCCGTACAGAATTGTAGTAGATCTGACAATGAAACACATATAACATACCTACATTTTAGGTAAAAATACACTGTCGCTTGTTTTCTGTTCAACTTACTGTACCATTGATGCTCACTAACTGCATTCTTTTCTTTACCTTAATGTCATATGGTAAGCCACTACACACTATTTGACATGTATGTGAAAATGGGAAAACAGTATTTTCTGCAACATTGCATTATGTGCTTACTATTTGTATTCTCATGATAAAATCAATAAATATGATAACGCAAAAGAAAATCCCACGGGGGAAAAAAACATACGGTCACATCTCCCTTTTAACGTGAATTGGCAAAAAGGCCTCCCTTACTCACTGGTAATAACTTGCCAGTGCTCCAGTGCAACATGCTAAAACGTCTGATGATTCTGGGTATTGGGTAGCATGTGACCTCCTCCCATGTGAGAGAGCACTGGTATAGTAGCTAATTGCTAGTTCTGAACTCATCCACATGACAAAGAGAGGGAGTGATATCACCCCTGCAATGGAAGTCGTGGTGGGAGTGCCGGCAAGATGAATATCAGTGTTTTAGCGGAAGAGCCCCTTTGCAAACACACTCATTTTGCCCTAAATGGAGACGGTGGCGGTGACAGATTTGTCATATAAGTGAAAAGATTTTTGGAAAGGACATATAACCACTTGACACCCAGCCTATAGACAAATGATGGCTGGGCGGTGGTTTTCCCATCCAGACTGGACATCATAAGATGTTCTGTCTGGATGCATTAATCACAGGGGGCACATAGTGGAGCTATCTGATACCAGCCATGTCCACGGGACACAGCTGATGACTGAACAGAGCACCTGCTGGTACCATGAGACTGACGTGTTGAAGCACAGCAGATCAGATGACAGTTGTACACAATGGATGGCTTTCTTCAAGCCATCCAATGTGTACAATTGTGTTGCTAGCTGTGTTGTGTTGCTAGCTGCTAGCCAATCACAACCCATCTGTACCATGTGATTAACTTTGACCAATCACAGCTAATCACAACAAAACAAACTAAATTACTCAGTTGCATTCAGTAAAATCTTTGCTTATAATAAATACACTGTTGTAAGCAAACATCATGGGTAAAAAAAAATCCTGATTCGTTCCCCAGAGCAGTACAATGTTACTGTGGTAACATTATATTTCTCTGGTCACATTGTGTTTAGAAAACATAAAACTCATTAAAAAAAACAAAAAAAATGTAATAAAAAAAAAGAATTTACATGGTTTAAATCTCCCTAACATATCTAATGAACATTCAGAACTGATGGAAGAAGAATTCACGATACATGAGATATTGACAGCTATTAAATCTATAAACCAATCCAAATCCCCAGGACCTGATGGGTTCTCTGGTCATTATTACTGTAAATATGCTGACATTTTAGCCCCACATCTTTGTAAATTTTATAATGACTTGAGAAAGGGTACACATCTCCCAAAACAGGAAAACGCGGCTTTTATCCATGTAATTCCTAAACCGAACAAAGATCACAGTGATTGCACAAACTGTCGTCCAATATCAATAATCAATGTTGACCTTAAGCTGCTAACCAAAATACTAGCCACTCGTATGAACTTATTCATATCAAAATACATCCACCCTGACCAGGCAGGATTTATACCCAATCGACAGGCCCCAGACCAGACCAGACGTATCATAGAGATTATTTTAGCGTTGAACTCGGGCTGGGATGGAGGAGGCCATAGGGGAGCTTTATTAATGTCTTTAGACCTACGTAAAGCGTTTGATTCCCTGACTTGGAATTATTTATTCTTTATATTGGATTGATACGGTTTTGGCTCAAAATTTATCACGACACTTAAAATGATATATGACATCCCTACGGCAAAACTAGTAGTGAAAGGTTACAAATCTCAAGATATAACTATAGGAAGAGGTACCTGCCAAGGTTGCCCCCTTTCTCCTTTATTATTTGTTTTAGCACTTGAACCATTAGCCATCAAAATAAGGGAACATCCTGACATACTGGTAGTTATCTACGGTGATCGAGAACACAAAGGCGCATTATTCACAGAAGATATTCTACTGCTCCTCTCCTCCCCAATCACATCAATTCCAAATCTTTATGTGGTATTAAATCATTTTACATCCTTTTCAGGATTACGAGTTAACCATTCTAAATCACAAGCTCTTTATATCCTTCCACAATACATTCTTTACGTGTATCTTTCCCCTTTAGTTTCAATAAAGAATCGTTACCCTACCTAGGAATAAATGTAACTCCTACTATAGCTACTTTATACAAACGGAATTATCCAACCCTCTATGATAAAATACTGAAGAATCTTCAAAGTTGGTATAGAAATCCCCCTTCATGGTTCGGTAGACTGTACTCAGTTAAAATGATAATTTTACCAAAAATATTGTACTTATTTAGATGCCTTCCAATATCTATAATAAATACGGATTTGAAGAAATTCCAGGCAAAATTAGTCAGTTATGTATGGAATGGTAAAAAGTCTAGAGTGAACAGACAAACGTTATATACTCCTAAAATTGGAGGAGGTTTGGGTATGCCCAATCTGCTGAAATATTTTCAAGCGACACAATTATCTCAATTAATTTGCTTTCATACTACGCAAGCTAGACCTGTGTGGATGAATCTTGAATCCTCCCTGTACCCCGATATTAGTCACTTAATGTGGATGAAATGTAGAAACAGACCAGCTATTCTATGTCCGTCTTTATCTTTTTCCCTTCACTTATGGGATAGACTCTCCACCTCTCACAAGCTTAAATCTTCACATACTCCCTTGGCTCCATTACTTAATAATTCCTCCTTTCTCCCTGGATTGCGTCCGCAAGATTTTTCATGGTGGACTAATAAGGGATTGATAAGAATTGCGGACCTGTGTGATCACAGAGGCGCATTAACAGAATCGGTGCTAAGGGATAAATTTAATTTACCAGACTCAGAGTACCACCGTTATACTCTTATAAAAAGTTTCTTAATGAAATTAAATCACCCTTTCTAATTTGTCTACACTCACTCCCATAGAGAATCTTTGTAAATCTTTCGATAAATATTCAAGCCATATATCTTCGATCTATGGTATCCAAACCTTAAATTCTCAGAAACTATTTTATATGCAACAATGGGAACAAGTTATTGGTTCTTCTATGGAAATTGCTGAATGGAACAAATAAAGAATAATCACACCGACTGACGAATATGTTTAGTCCTGCCGCTGACTAGCACGAGATGGCATCTCCTGGCATCTCCTGGACCCCACCACTAACAGTAAATGAGGGGCGGGTGGGTCTTCCAAGTGATTTCATTGACCAAATATGGTCACAACCTTATTTGGTTGATGCTATTGCCCAAATATTGCCATGTGGTTATGTTTAGTCAATTATGTAATCCTCTCCCCAGCCCTGGGGTGATGTCACTGGTAACTAAGGAAACAGCAGGTTCTGGCAACCACTGCTTTCTTAGCGACTATGGAAAGGTAGGAAGCTGTCATAGATGTTATCAGTAGAAATAAAACTACTATATATAATTTTTGCCACTGCCAAACATATTAGAAGTCTGACGTTCAGACAGGTACCTGGACAGCCCCAAGCTCATCCCTAGTGCTAACACTGAGGGAGCTAATGCAGCAGCAAGGTTAACAGGGCTGTAATGATTTCATTGTAGAAGCACGTGCCTTGCCTATCAAACGTAGTTGCTATCCTTCTGTACTAGTATTACAGATATTTACAAGATCATTGAAAAAAAGAGGGCCCAGTCTTCCTGGAATGGGCAACCTTCATAACATACTAACATACTGTCTGTGCTTTTATAGAATAATCATAGTTCTACTTTAATAAAATACTTAACAATCGTGTTTATAAAATCAATGAGAGTCTACTGTTGTTCTGAAATCATTTTCACAAATACATGTTTCTTTTATTGGTTTAAAATAATAGTTTATTTGTCATCAACTTAGGGATTTACTTAGTAAATATTTATGTTCTCTTCAAATTTAATTTAGACAAAACTAAATGATCAGTAAATATGTATTATAGCACTTTGAGGGGACATTATGCTTTTATAATGCATTTTTAAATAAAGTGAACGCTATTCTTAAAGTAATCTGCTCAATTAATGCAGCTAAATAAAATCAATTTAGCTTCTTAACAAAAACATATAAGAGCTTTGCAGCTTCCAAACAAATACCATGTATTTTTAATTGATTTATTCCATTGTGTGAAACTACCAAACTGTTCTGCATTTCTGAAAAGCAACAAGTGTCCTTTTGGTAACCATTAATGTACAAAGCCTTTTCAATTTTACAGTAAGTCATTCAGGACAAAGAACATCTATAAATTAAACTTGACTGCACGGTTTCAGACCAGACCACAATACTTAGGAATGTGAGTTCTGTTAATCTAATTGTGTGTTTGCAACGCCAGCCAGAGCAAGTTCAGCTTTGACATTGTATAGCATTAGGATTAGATGGTTTGCCCTTAAATATCCTTCACTTTCAGATACTGGTTTTGACATAATAAGTTGCCGTATGGATAGTGCTAGTCCTGATTTCAGCTTTAGAAGTATTTTTTTAATTTGTAATAAAAGCTGATTCAATTCCTTTTAGATTTTTTTTTAGAAAAATGATTCAGAAAGTTTTCTAATCAAAATACATCATAAACATGGCCATACAGCACATTGCTTAATTAGGTACAGATATGGTATATGTGCTATTCTAACCCCAGCTCAATTTATTCACCTGTCATACTTTCTTCAAACAACCACTTATACCCAATCACTTCCATTATATGGATGCCAATCCTACTATGAAGAAATGGGAGAAGCTAAGGGTCTTGTTACCCAATGATTGCAGAGAAGGCCTAAAGTGATAGGCTGACATCATCTAAAAGAGAAAGCGACTTTTAGTAATCGTGTATGAGTAACCAGCAAGTTGGTTACTGGAAAGAACAAGACATGCATGTGGAAAAAGGGTAGTGCCAATAAGTTGATGAAAAACAAATTTGAATTTAAGGACCACATGCCTTTTATCACTGGATTTTTACAGCAATCTATGTTCCAGGTGACTGACATTTATTTTACAGATGAATAGAGAAATACTAAAGCCCAACTTTAGGGGATGTGGTTTGTAGCCTTTTACCAGATCTCCTAACTCTGTCAAGTGATATTTACCTGGAGCTCAATGAACATATGTTTTGTATGAGATTTGTGTGATATTACTTTATTGAGAATAGCTGAAATGGTATGCAAATCCTTTTTCGACCATCATAGCTTCTTAAGATTAACTTTAATGAGATAGGTAGTGTAAGCTACCATCTTTACTGCACTTATCTCCTTGTTCCCCCCTTATTTTTAGTTATCTTCAGTCCATCATACAGTAGCTCCTGCACATTGCCACCTGTGTCATTTTTCCAGGCAATCTATTACTATTTAAAAGAGTTGTAAACCCTCAGGGTTTTTCACCTTAATGCATTCTATGCATTAAGGTGAAAAACCTTCTGTGGTGCAGCTGCCCCAAGAGCCCCCCCTTTTCTTACCTGCGCCTGATGGTTTCAGAGTCGAGAACGAACAGAGCATCTCATGTCACTTTCCCGGGTCTTCATTGGATAGATTTATAGCAGCAGGAGCCATTGACACGGGAGCCTGGGGCGGGGCCATGTCCTGCTGTCTGTGTCAATGCATGCAGCAGCAGGACTCGAGAGCACACCTGAACGAGTGCTACCATGGAATATGGGGTCTCCGTGGGGGCACTCAATGAGTTGGAAGAGCCAGGAGCACCACCGGGGGACCCCAGAAAAGGAGGATTGGGGCCAAAAAAACCTTGCACAGAGCAGGTAAGTATAGGCATGTTTGGTATTTAAAAAAAAAACTAGCCTTTAAAATCATTTTACGTGTATTTGCATTTGACTCATGCTTGGAATATATGTATCTGACTTTTTACCTATTACTATGTCCTTAACTCATGGTTTGCAATTTGTGTGTCCTGCTTCTCCACTCAGTTCATTGTCAGCTCTGCATGGTATATCTGCCATTGCTCTCCTACTCTGCTACAGCTCTAATAACCATGGCAGTGTCCAAGCATTCTTAGGTCCCAGTCTCACAACAAACCATCACCAAAATATGTCACAATATCCTCTAGTTGCTAGTTCTTTCAGGTTTTTTTTGTGCATCACAATTGCTTAGAGATTGTTTCACCTTCAGCACCTTTACATATTGTTCATTTGGCTTACAGTTATGAATATGTCTACTCTGGATGTTATTTTAAGAGTGCACAACTTAAAACCCTTGCCCATATAAATGTGGAATAGTGTCCCTGGGGGGAACTCAATCCATGCATATTTTTATTTGTTTAGTTATGTCACAATATGTTCTGCCAATTTACAAAACTCTGATCCAGTCACATCTTGAGTATGCCACCCAGTTCTAGTCACCAGTCCTCAGGAAGGATGTGCTGTAACTGGAGAAAGTCAAGAGACATCAAAGCTTATATGGGGACTTGAGAACCTCAGTTTGAGGAACTACTACAATCATTAAACTTATTCTCCCTGGAGAAGAGACACTTAAATGTACACATATCTCAGTGTGCATTCTAGTATAGGGAGAAAACTATTCAGTTTAAGGTTGCTTACGATGACTCGTGGCCACCCAAGTTATACAAAAAGCAGTTTAATCTTAAACTGTGTAAGGGGTTCTTTGTTGTCAGAGCAATACGGTTGTGGAACTCCCTTCCACAGTTGGTGGAGTCTGCAGGGAGTATTGATCATTTAAAAAAAACTCTTATTAGTTGCGGTATGCAGTATCTCACAAAATTGAGTGCACCCCTCACATTTGTGTAAATATTTTATTATATTTTTTCATGTGACAACACTGAAATTACACTTTGCTACAATGAAAAATATTGAGTGTAAAGCGTGTATACGGGTGTAAATTTGCTGTCCCCTCAAAATAACTCAACACACAGCCATTAATGTCTAAACCACTGCCAACAAAAGTGAGTAAACCCCTAAGTGAAAATGTCCACATTGGGCCCAAAGTGTCGATATTTTGTGTGGCCACCATTATTTTACAGCACTGCCTTAACCCTCTTGGGCATGGAGTTCACCAGAGCTTCACAGGTTGCCACTGGAGTCCTCTTCCACTCCTCCATGATGACATCACGAAGCTGGTGAATGTTAAAGACCTTGCGCTCCTCCACCTTCTGTTTGATGGTGCCCCACAGATGCTCAATAGGGTTTAGTTCTGGAGTCATGCTTGGCCAGTCCATCACCTTTACCCTCAGCTTCCCTAGCAAGACAGTGGTCATTTTGGAGGTGTGTTTGGGGTCATTACCATGTTGGAATACTGCCCTGCGGCCCAGCCTCCAAAGGGAGAGGATAATGCTCTGCTTCAATATGTCACAGTAAATGTTGGCATTCATGGTTCCCTCAATGAACTGTAGTTCCCCAGTGCTGACAGCACTCATGCAGCCTTATGATCACTCCCATTACAATGCTTGACTGTTGGCACTTGACTTGTCTTTGTACTCCTCACCTGGTTGCCTCCACACACGCTTGACACCATCTGAGCTAAATAAGTTTATCTTGGTCTTATCAGACCACAGGACATGGTCCCTGTAATCCATATCCTTAGTCTGCTTGTCTTCAGCAAACTGTTTGCAGACTTTCTTGTGCATCATCTTTAGAAGAGTCTTTCTTCTGGGCTGACAGCCATGCAGACCAATTTTGATGCAGTGTGCAGCCTATGGTCTGAGCGCTGACAGACTGACCCCCTACCCCTTCAACCTCTGAAGCAATGCTGGCAGCACTCATACACCTTCCCAAAGACAACCTCTGGATATGACGCTGAGCACATGCACTCAACTTCTTTGGTCGACCATGGCCTGTTCTGACTGGAACCTGTCCTGTATGGTCTTGGCCACCATGCTGCAGCCATCTTTATGTAGAACAACAATTCTTTTTTTCAGATCCTCTGATTTCTTTGCCATGAGATGCCATGTTGAACTTCCAGTGACCAGTATGAGAGAGTGAGAGTGATACACCAAATTTAACACACCTGCTCCCCGTTCACACCTGACGCAACACACTAAAGAGTCACATGACACCGGGGAGGGAAAATGGCTAATTGGGCCCAATTTGGACATTTTCACTTATTGGTGTACTCACTTTTGTTTCCAGCTGTTTAGAAATGAATGGCTGTGTGAGTTATTTTGAGGGGACAGCAAATTAACACAGTTATACAAGCTGTACACTCACTACTTTACATTGTAGCAAAGTGTAATTTCTTCAGTGTTGTCACATGAAAACATATAATAAAATATTTACAAAAATGTGAGGGGTGTACTCACTTTTTTTAATTACTGTACAGGGATATAGGAAATTGTATTGATATAAACACACAGACACATCCACACAAGTTGAACTGGATGGACTGGTGTCTTTAATCAAACATACTGTACCAGTTATGTAACTATGTTATACAACAATATAAAAATAGATAATTACATTTAGAAAATGGCTCCTAAAATAAGTAGAAATTGTGACAGTAAGGTTCACTCTCTGTGTGAAAAGGCAGCCAGGAACAGGTTTTGCAGAGAACTGGCACACTGATGGTGCAGGTGTATTCTGAGTTCTTAGGGTAATCAGAACTATGGGTCTTGGCTGCACCCTCCCTAAAAGTCTATTGCCCCATACAGACGATCAGACATTCCGAGAACAAAATCGTGGATTTTTTTCCGACGGATGTTGACTCAAACTTGTCTTGCATACACACGGTCACACAAATGTTGTCGAAAATTGCGAACGTCAAGAACGCGGTGACGTACAACATGTACGACGAGCAAAGAAAATTAAGTTCAATAGCCAGTGCGGCTCTTCTGCTTGATTCCGAGCATGCGTGGAATTTTGTGCATCGGAATTGTGTACACATGCTCAGAATTTCCGACAGCAAGTTTTGTTTTGGAAAATTTGAGAACCAGCTCTCAAATTTTTGTTGCCGGAAATTCCAACAGCAAATGTCCGATGGAGCCTATACACAGTCAGAATTTCTGACAACAAGCTCCCATCGAACATTTGTTGTCAGAAATACTGAGCGTGTGTACGCGGCATACAGTATGTGTGGTTGCAAGGGAGCAGTCAGAGAGGTGTGCATGTCTGCATGGTGCTGTCTGGGAGAGAGGCTGGAGCCTGAGAGACAGAGCAGGGTGCTGCAAGAAAGAGACAGAGAGCTGACAGAGGTACAACATTTGTGCACGAGCACTGGGATGTTGTGTTAGATGGTCAGAAAGACTGAGGCATGAGACCTGAGCAACGGTGCTGTTAAAGAGAGCAAGAAGGGCTGAACATTGTTGTATTTTGTGTTTATGGAGGAAAACTCCTGCAAGGGATACTGACTGATGTGAACTTTTTCCTTTGTGCTTAATAAATATGGCCAGAATAAGAAAAGGCATATCTGCATATCTGGCATGGACTGGACTCACTGGTGACCACTACATTTGAGTTAAACAACCCCCCAGGTTGCCACAAAATACATATATTACACAAGAAGAGAATCATTGTCTGCCTATACAAAGTTACAACCAATTTAAAATCCAGGACCCATGAGCTGCATAACAAGAGTTGCAACCACTAAAGCCCTGTACACACGGGCCAGAATCTCGTCAGGAAAAAAACGTTGTTTTCCCTGATGAGATTCTTGGCAAGAACCGCGGTTCTTTTGGAAGGCAAGAAAGCGGTGACATCATCGAGTACGACGAGCATGCGCTCGTCACATTTGATGCCGTCGCTGCCATCTTGCTGCACCCTACCTATGCCTAGGAAGCTGCCGAGAATCACGACGAGAAAGCAGGTTCTCTATTTTTCTCGTCGAGATTTTAGGCAGTTTTCTAAAACCTGAGAAACCTGAAAGCCTCGTACACACGCTCGGTATACTCAGCAAGAAAGCTCTGCCAGCAGTTTACTTGCTGGTTCTTGCCGAGTAAACCGAGCGTGTGTACGAGGCTTAAGCCACAATGCTGCTGATCTGCAATCATAAAAACAAAATAAAAATAAGATAACGGAATGCTTAGCGTCAGCATTCCAAAACATCCACAGCTCTTTCTAAACAGTACAACATCCCATTGCACATTTCTGAATTAAAATGTCATATTTTCTAGAACGATTCACAGCAATGAATTCTCTAATATTTCCAAACCAATACTGGCTCTTTAAATACATAATGTTGGTTTGTTTTTAACACTTTCTCCTGAACAGCATAATGCATCTTAAAAAATACATTATTATAAATTGTTTTAATAATGGATTTTGTAAATGGCAGTTATTTAATGGTTAGTAGGCTGATAAAATATGTACAATTATTTTTTTGTTTACAAAAGAAATACAGTACTTTTACTCTTTTGGTGTGGTCATTCTGCAAGAAAGTAGCTCAAAAAGCTTTTCTTGTGGTATATGGTTACAACATAATACATTAATCATTCATCATGACCTTTTCACTACCAGGATATTTGAATGAAGATTAGCATTCAGAAATATATGCAGCTTACCCTTTTCACGGCAGAAGGCACATTGCCTTACAGGTATTCGGTGAAATAAATAGAACTTGTGCCACCCACAGTTCCGCTTAAGTAAAATAGCATGTAAAAGCTACCTATTGCCACATCTGGTAAAATAATAAAATCAATGGTGGCAAAATAGTTGCTGAATAATAAGGGTCAACATTAAATCTATACACACATAGGTCACCTATCGTTGGCAGTTTTCCAGCAGTGAAGCATAGGTCAATTCCTTTTTTAAATTGTTGCCGTTCTTTATATGTATTGTGTGGTCAGCAAGACAAAGGTTAATCCAAATTCTGCTATTTTCTTTTCATAATTTCAGCTTTCTGCAACCTCAATTCCCAAAAAATTGGGACGCTGTGAAAAAGCTACATAAAAAAAAGAATGAAATGATTTGCACATCTCATAAACCCATATTTTATTTACAATAGAAAACATATCAAATGTTCAAACTGAGAAAATGTAAAGTGGGAAGAAGGATGACCGCTCAGATAGACCAAAGAACTCTCACCAAATCCAAAACCCTGGGTGCCGGCAATGCAATAACATGCAACAATTGATGAGGAAGACTAGGACAGCTGCACTCCAAAAAAAACGTTCCTTTTTAATAAAAATTGGTCACAAAACTGACATGTCACAGCAGAAATTAGAAAAAAACAGCTGACACGTTTCACACTGTCCTACAGTGCTTAATCATAGCTATGATTAAGCACTGTAGGACAGTGTGAAACGCGTCAGTTGTTTTTTCTAATTTCTGCTGTGACATGTCAGTTTTGTGACCAATTTTTATTAAAAAGGAATGTTTTTTTTGAGTGAGAAAATGTAAATTTTTAAGAAAAAAAAGGTAATTTTGCAATTGATGGCAGTAACACACCTCAAAAAAGTTGGAACAGGGCAACAAAAAGCTGGCAAAGTAAGTGGTACTACTGAGGAAGACCCATAATAACATTTTGCAATGAATTAGGTAAATTGGCAACAGGTCATTAACACGACTGGGTATAAAAGAGCATCTTAAAGAGTCAGAGTGTGTCAGAAGTAAAGCTGGGCATAGATTCACCAATCCGTGAAAAGATGCATCTAAGAATTGTTGAACAATATCAAAATCATGTTCCTCAAAATAAACTTGCAAACAATTTAAATATATCATCATCTACAGTACATAATATCATCAAAACATTCTGAGAATCCACAGAAATCGCTGTGCACAATTAACAAAGCTGAAACACAATTTTGAATGCCCATGATCTTCTGGACCTCAGGCAGCACTGCATTGAAAACAGCCATGATTCTCTGATGGCCATCACACTGCATGGACTCAGAAATACTTCCAAAAATCACAGTCTATGAACACAGTTCAAGTTAAAGCTCCATCATGCAAATAAGAAGCCATATCTGAATAGACATGTGCATTCGTTTTCGTCCAAACACATTTTCGTCCGAATTTCAGGTATTTTCGTTATCGTTTTAAAACGACCGCACAGAATACGAAAACCAAAAGATACAACATAAATAAATGCTTTATTTCCGTTTTCGTTGGTCGAATGTGCCTAACCTTAAGTCCAAGATTATTCTAGATTTGACATAGAGAGAAAAGATTTCACATAGAGAGAAAAGATTTGACATTATAGAGAGAAAATATTTGACATTATAGAGAGGAAAGATTCGACATTATAGAGAGAAAAGATTTGACATTATAGAGAGAAAAGATCGCTGCTGAAATTGGGTGGAGGAAGTAAAATAAAAATAATGATGATGATGAATGTTATTGGCTGATTGTAACCAAAGAGGAGGAGCAGTAAAATAGCTAGAACTAACTTGACATTTCAACATGAACGACGAAGATTCGACAAAGCATCAAAAAACTTACAAACGCTGAATCTGTCAAAGGCTTATGGTGTCTGTTGATAGTTCTAAAAAGATTCGATGGAGCAGCTAAACTGTACGACGCTGCAATCATAAATTTCCGGTCAAATGCTCGGCCCATAGGCTATAGAAAAATTCTATTGTTGGTTGACTAGTAATAATAATTATTAAATATAATTATCACTAGTGTCATACAACATTAGAATTCTACTATAGCTTGTAGGCAGAACATTCGACCGGAAAAGTATGATTGCAGCATCGTACAGTTTCGCTGCTCCGTCAAATCTTCTTTGAACATTTGACAGACAGTCAGACACCAAAAGCCTTCAATGACAGATTCAACCTTAATTTGTTCGGATATTCGGACGAATGCAATTTCCAACGAAAAACAAAATAGATAAAAACGAATTTCGGGAGTAACTAAATAAAAAAAAAATTTGGACGAAAACTAAAATCCGAAACTTAATATTTCAGTGTGCACATGTCTATATCTGAATATGATGCAGAAATGCAGCCTTCTTCTCTGGGTAAAAAAATAAATAAAATGGTCTGTTGCAAAGTGGAAAACTGCTCTGTGGTCAGACATTGTTTTTGGCAACCATGGGCATTGCATCCTCTTGACTAAAGTATTAAGGGACCTTTCAGCTTGTTATCAGCACTCAAAAGCTTGCATCGCTGATGGAATAGGGGTGCATTAGTGCATATGGAATGTGCTTGCACATCTGGAAAGTCACTAGGCATGATAGGAAGAGTAGTTCCTGAACAACTGAAGGGCCATAGTTTGAAGACCCATGGTCTAGACCTTTCACCAATTGAAAATATTTGGCACATCTTGAATCCAAAAATGCAACAAAGACCCCAGACTGTTAAGTCGTTAGAATCCTATATCAGGCCTCAACATTCCTCTCCCAAAACTCCAGCAACTGGTCTCCTCAGTTCCCAGACATTTACAAAGTGTTGTTAAAAGAAGAGGGGAAGGCTAAATTGTGGTAACTTTTTTGAGATGTGTTGCTGTCCATCAATTTCAAGAGTGCCTTTTTTTTCCTTAAAATAGTTTAAACATTTCATATGTTTTTTATTTTCTATTGTGAATAAACTAAGGCCCCATACACACGAGAGGATTTATCCGCAGATACGGTCCAGCGGACCGTTTCCACGGATAAATCCTCTCAAAGATATCCGCTGATTTCGATGGGATGGAGTGTACACACCATCGCATTGAAATCCGCGCGGAAATCCTCTGCCGATGACGTGTCGCGCCGTCGCCGCGATTATGACGTGGCGACGGGCGCGACGCTGTCATATAAGGAATTCCACGCATGCGTCAAATCATTACGACGCGTGCGGGGAATCCCTTTGGACGAATGGATCCGGTAAGTCTGTACAGACGAGCCGATCCATCCGTTGGAATGGATTCCAGCAGATGGATATGTTGTGCAGCACAACAAATATTCGATCTGCTGGAATCCATCCCAGAGGAGATTTCTCCGCGGAAACAGATCCGCTGGCGTGTACACACCATAGGATCTATCCGCAGAAACCCATTTGCTGGGATTTATCTGCGGATGGATTCTATCGTGTGTATGGGGCCTATGGCTTTATGAGATTTTCAAATCATTGCATTCGGTTTTTGTAGACTTTACACATCGTCACAACTTTTTTGGAATTGGGGTTGTATATATCTTATAATTTAGGTTGACTAGCTAACATTTGCACAGCGGACAAATTGGACACTAGGTGACACTTTTTGGGGACCAGTGACACTAATACATGATCAGTGCTGAAAAAATTGCACTGTCATTGTACTAATGACACTGGCAGCAAAGGGGTTAACATCAGGGGCGCTCAAAGGGTTAAGTGTGCTCCTAGGGAGTGCTTTATAACTGTGTGGGGGATGGCTTAGGCCGCGTACACACGGTTGATCCAAACCGATGAGAATGGTCCGACGGACCGTTTTCACCGGTTCACCGCTGAAGTGGCCTGATGGTGGCCTGATGGTCTGATGTACGTACACACCATCGTTCCAAAAAACGATCGGGTCAGAACTCGGTGACGTAAAACACACGACGTGCTGAAAAAAAGTTCAATGCTTCCAAGCATGCGTCGACTTGATTCTGAGCATGCGCGGGTTTTAAACCAATGCTTTTGTGTACTAATCATTGGTTTGGCCCTATCGGGCAGCGGTCCATCGGTTCGATTTTAAAGCAAGTTCTAACATTTTTGACCGAAGGACAACGGACAGATAGGCCGTACACACGGTCGGTTTGGACCGATGAAACTGGACTTCAGGCCGTTTTCATCGGTTTGGACCGACCGTGTGTACGCGGCCTTACAGTAACTGGAAGAAAATAGAGATCTATGGGCCAGATTCACAAATGAGATACGACGGCGTTTCTCCTGATACACCGTCGTATCTCTGTTTCTATCTATGCGACTGATTCATAGAATCAGTTACACATAGATATCCATAAAATCCGACAGGTGTAATTGTTTTACACCGTCGGATCTTAGGATGCAGTACCGCGGCCGCCGCTGGGGGGAGTTTGCGTCGTAAACCAGCGGCGGGTATGCAAATTAGGAGTTACGGCGGATCCACAACGGTTTTTCGCGTTCGCTACGTCGCCGCTAGTCTAGTTTCCCGTCGCAAAGTTAGTCGTTTTTTTTGGTGCCCTAACTTTAGTCAGCAAGTGTATTGCTGTCTAAAGTATGGCCATCGTTCCCGCGTCGAAATTCAAAATTAAACGTTGTTTGCGTAAGCCGTCCGGGAATACGGAAGTATGCTACGCGCATCGCCGTTCAAAGAAATGACGTCACGGCGCGTAAAGCACGGCGGGAGTTAAGAAACGGAGCATGCGCAGTAGGTCTGGCGCGGGAGCGCGCCTAATTTAAATGGCACACGCCCATTTGAATTGGCCCGCCTTGCTCCGGAGGCCGCCGGCGCAAGGCCCGCCTTGCGCCGGAGGCCGCCGGCGTAGTTTTCATCGCAAGTGCTTGGTGAATTAGGCGCTTGCGATGAAAAATTGTGGTGGTGTAACGTATCTAGGATACGTTACGCCGCCACGATTCTACGTGAATCTGGCCCTGTGTTTCTGCTTAGCAGAAAAGCCCCTCAATACCAGCATGTATTTTTGATTTCCAAAACATTATGGCAAAAAAATTTGATTCCCTTGAGGGGTTTACTTTCCAAAAAGGGGACATGTTTGGTGGCAACTGAAAATCAACGCAATGGAAAGTAAGGAAAACAAGTTATAAAATCAGTTGGGTACAGTGTTGGCATGGCTGAGTTATTGCCAGTCCAAATATCACAGATCTGAAAATGAAAACGTTTTTCGGGTCATTCGGTATGATCGCAATTTGTAAATTAGAAAATTCATAAATTATAAAATTCATAAATTCATACATTCATAAATTTGAAAATGTGTACCTCCGAAAACAACTAACTAATAATAACTTACTATTACATTTTAGATATTGGAATTTTCTTTTCAAATTTGGCTGTTAGTGAATGTAATGAATACAAAGTTATCCGAAGTTACGAATAATCCAAAAATAACAAATGCTGTATCTAAACAAATGGAATGGAATAAATAATAAATAATAGTAATAAAACGTTTTTATTATTATTGATATTTATTTTTATAAACGCTTTCATGCCTAAGCCCATTTCTGACATTAGCTAAAATCTGTATTTTTCGCTAGATTACTTAGAACCCCCCAAAAATTATATATATTTTTTAGCAGAGAATCTAGAGAATAAAATGTAAATCAATGCAATATTTTATGTCGTACTGTATTTGCGCAGTGGTCTTTCAAACGCAATTTTTTGGGAAAAAATATACTTTTGTGAATAAAAAAAAAAACTAAACAGTAAAATTAGCCCAAATTTATTGTAGAATGTGTAAGATGATGTTACTTTGAGTAAATAGATACCTAACATGCTTTGAAATTGCACACACTCGTGGAATGGCGTCAAATTACGGTACCTAAAATTCTCCATAGGTGGCGCTTTAAAAAAAAAAAATTGTAACCAGGTTAGAGTTACAGAGAAGATCATTATTTATCTCGCTCTGACAATTACGGTGATACCTCACATGTGTGATTTGAACACCGTTAACATATGCGGGCGCGTCTTACGTGTGCATTTTCTTTGCTACGCAAGCTCACGGGGACCGGGCGCTTTAAAAAAAAAAATCTTCTTTTTTACATTATCACTTTTTTTGTAATAGGTGGTGACAGGTACTCTTTATGGAGGGATCAGGGTCTAAAAGACCCCAAATCCCTCCTTTGAGCTTCAAAGTATGCAGATCGCCAAAAACTGCAATTTTGAATACTGTAATTTTTTTGTAAACTGTGCCATTGGAAGCCTAGAAAAACTGGATGTGACGTTCTGACGTGTTTACACAAGAAGACTCTAGCTGATGGAAGTGCCGGATCGGGTCTCCCAGTGGGACAGGAGGCCCGGGAAGAGTGGTGGAAGGTGGCGGGATCAGGGGACGTCCCCTCTCCCTCCTTCGGAATTACAGCTGAACGGCTTTTAGCCGCATTGGTTGCTATCCCTAAAGAGCCGACCATCCCGGTATAACCCCTTGAAGCCAAGGCGCATATATGCGTACGGTTGCCGCAAAGGGGTTAATTCATTACATTCCATTTGTTTAAATACGGCATTCGTTATTTCGGATAATTCGTAACTTCAACTAAATTTGTATTCGTTACGTTCACTAACAGCCACATTTTTAAAGAAAATTCCAATACCTATAATTTAATAGTTATTATTTCAGATTTTCTAGTTTTTGGGTTTTTGGTTTTTCTAAAATTACGAATTGACGAATATTCTGAAAAATTTGTTTGAGTTTTCGTTAATTCGTGTTGGAATTAACAAATTTGTTGAAATTGTTAAAAAATGATTTCGGAACAAAACTAATTGCACATGTCTACTAAAAAGTGGCCTGGTAATTATGAAGTTTATACAGACTAGTACCAGTACTGAATTGGTTAGATCACAACTTTATAAAATGAGTTGTTTCCATTACATCATTTCTGAAAATAACAATTATTTTCAGTCATAGATTGCACAAACATCAGTTAATTCTCTTTGTTATATTGTAATGTACAGTATGTAAAGATAATATGAAGATTAAGAATGGAAGAAAAGGCATTGATACATACCGTATACATTAAAAAAATTCTCCTTTATTTAATTTTGTTTTGCTTTTCTTTATCTATTGTTTGCTGTGTCTCAGTCACTCAGTTTTCTACTATTGACATATCAGAAAGAAACAGGCCAATATTCCCACAGTTTTATAAAAATGCAGAGTCTTTCTTAAAGTTGTAATTTCTTCTCCAGTAATTGGTTTCTGTGAACAACAAGTGCTCCTTTCAACTGGTACATAGCAATTCTCTTTTTTAAACCCTCATTTATTGTCCAACAGAATTAGCTGTGTCCCATGTAATGGAACCATAATTACTTCCCATACTCAGGAAGAAGCACTTCTTTCTAATAGTATTTGTGCGTAAAAAAAAAAGACTTCAGAAAGAATACTAAGAATAAAATAATACATAGAAATGGAAATGGTAGAGAATATTTTCCGCTGAAAAGATCCAATTGATCATTGTATTATACAGTATAACAATATTAAAGCAATAAGCAATTTTTGTTCAAGTTTATGATTAGAACATAAGTATATAATAAAGTGGTTGTAAAGACAGAAGGTTTTTTATCTTAATGCATTTTATGCATTAAGATAAAAAACCTATGTGCAGCAGCTCCCCCCCCATCAGCCCCCCCCCCCAATACTTACCTGAGCCTCATCTAGATTCAGCGATTTTGCAGCAGTGTCTCGGACTCCCTTCCTCATTGTATGAGACAGCACTGCGGCGCCATTGGCTCCCCACTGCTATCAATCAAAGTAAGTCAGCCAACGAGCAGAGAAAGGGGGTGGGGTTGGGCCATAGCTCCTTGTCTGAATAGACACAGGGAGCTGTGGCTCGGCTTGGGTGTCCCCCCATAGCAAGCTGCTTGCTGTGGAGGAACTTAGCAGGAGGGAGGGACCAGGAGCGCCAGCGATGAACCCGAGAAGAGGAGGATCCAGGCTGCTCTGTGCAAAACCATTGCACAGAGCAGGTAAATATAACATGTTTGCTATTTTTAACAAAAACAAAAAGAGATTTTAGTTTCACTTTAATGACTAAAAATATTTTCCAGTTGCTTTAGAAGTTTCTTTAGGGGAAGCCTAAAGCTGATACTCTTAATTGTAGGTTACCCTCAATCTTTGAAGAGAACCTTGTGCTAGTTTTAAAGTGCACTTTTCCCCTGCATTGGAAAAACCTGGCTTCATGCAGTTTAGAATGCTAGCCAAATAATTTTTTTTTTACTTTTAGATAGAGAAAGGGTTAATGTTTTTGCAGTTGGGGAGATTTCTCAAATAAAAATCAATTAAACACTTCTAGAAGTTTTAATCCTTCCTCACACAAAATGTTATTTGTTGTGATCAGTGTTCTGTTCAGAGATTCACCTCATGTTGTGTCCTGGTGACACACCAGGAAGAAAGAGGAAATCTCTCTAACAGAGACATGGCCAGAAAACATATGTCTATCTCTTCCCCATTATACTTAAAATAATTGTTTATGGGGAAACTTAATGTGACACTGTCTGCATAGGTTCACCTCCATACCAATATTGAGAATGGAAGAGTTGATGGGAATTTAAGATCTTTTCCATGCTTCACAAAACAAACATGAGATCCACTCCAAAAATTTTATTTTTAGTGCATTTCTATTTTCTAAAGAAGGCACATCTCTGTTGGTGGGGCTTCCTTGAGTAGAAGTGCCTTCTTAATGCTTTGCTCTGTCTACCCAAAATAATGTTTTGTCTCCCTTCTAATCTTTTATTGTGTTGTTTCTATAGTCTATGGGGAAGATCCACGTACATCGGCGCATATATAGGCCGGCGTATCGCATCTCATTTGCGCTACGCCGGCTCAACTTAGAGAGGCAAGTACCGTACCCTCAGAGTATTTGCGCCCAACGTTGCGCCGGCGTAACGTAAATTCCTAGGCATAAGCCGGCGTAATTTAAAGTAGGAAGGAAGTGGGCGTGTTCCATTGAAATGAGCCGTGACCCCATGCAAATGAAGGGCCGAACGGATGGCGCATGCGCCGTGATGCTGACAATGGTGCGTCCAGCGTATATTTGCTCCCACAATGCGCCGGCACAGAAAAATTACGTCGGTCGGAAAAAGCCTATTTTCAGGCGTATCTCGTTTTGTGGATACGGCGCATTGTTACACTGGCGTATATATACACTTACGCAGTGCATCTCGAGATACGCCGGCGTAAGTGCTTTGTGGATCTGCCCCTATATCTCCAGACATTCTCTTTAATGTTCCTTAATCTGGAAGTCATTCCCTTGCCTTCTGGACACCCTAAATTACTCTTCTACACTGAATTTCTTAGGTTATCTTTTTTGTTCACGAACCCTTATTTTCCTGTTTCCTTTAATTATATTAAAAACTAGATTTAATATCTTGCATGCACAATTGTTATCATTGTTATCAGAATTACACCATAAGAACTACAGTATCTTTATCCCTTTCTTTCCATCAATTAATATATCTATGATGTATCATACTAATTACAGTTACTGATTCTGACTTGATGCTAGTCCACTTAAAGCGGTGGTTCCCCCTTAAAAACAACATTTTTTTATTCCACTGCCCCCCCACATTCCATCACGATTAATGCTCTTAATATTTTTTTCCTGCTGTACATACCTTAGTACAGCATCTTCACCCGTGCATCCGGGTTGCGAGTCCCGCGGGAGTGGGCGTTCCTCACAGGCTGTTGATTGACGTTTTCCCCCAAAACGAGCTCTCCCCCCGTCGCGTAAGCCGCGTCACGGTTGGCGAAAGGAGCCGAACGGCGAGTCGGCGCTATACTGCGCATGCGCATCGCCGTTCGGCTCCTTTCGCCAACCGTGACGCGGCTTACGCGACGGGGGGAGAGCTCGTTTTGGGGGAAAACTTCAATCAACAGCCTGTGAGGAACGCCCACTCCCGCGGGACTCGCAACCCGGATGCACGGGTGAAGATGCTGTACTAAGGTATGTACAGCAGGAAAAAAATATTAAGAGCATTAATCGTGATGGAATGTGGGGGGGCAGTGGAATAAAAAAATTTTGGTTTTAAGGGGGAACCACCGCTTTAAGAAAAACTTTATTATACATCATAGATTATATATTGCATTTTATATTATATTATTTATAATGGAAATCATGTATATTTCTCTTTGACTTGTGTATGCAAGAGATAGAATGTATAAATAAAGAATAAAGCCCTATCTTTTTTTTTTAAATCAGCAAAAACTTTATTAACTACTTCCAGTCCAGCTGCATTCTTGTACTTTTTGTTCACATATAACAATCAGTATTTTTTGCTAGAGAACTACTTAGAACCCCAAAACATTATATATTTTTTAAAGCAGAGGCCCTACAGAATAAATTGGTGGGTTTTGCAAAATTCTTTTATGCCACAAAGTATTTGCGCAGCTGTTTTTAAATGCAATTTTTTGGGGAAAATACAGGTTTTTGAATTTTAATGCAGCAAAACACAATATATAACCCAATTTTGTTTCATAAAAGATGAAGTTATGCTGAGTGAATAGATACCATGTACAACGGCGACAAATGACGTACGTTTCACTATCCATAGGTGATGCTTTAAAAGTCTTTACAGGTTATCACTTTAGATTTAGAGAGGAGATCTAGTGCTAGAATTACTGATCATAATCTGACGTTCATGGTGATAGCTTACGTGTGGGACGATCAATGTTTGCATGCGTGTGGGACCAAAGCACGCGTTCTCCTTTTTCTCCTTTTTCGCGCAAGCACTGGACACATTTTTTTGATTTAATTTATTTTACTTATTTTTAGTTTTACACTGTTTCTTTCATTTATTAATTTTGTTATTACTTTTATGTGACAGGTCCTCTTTATGGAGAGATCTGGGGTCTTTAAGACCCCAGATCCCTCTTCTGCACTTAAAAGCATTCAAAATCACCAAGATGAGTGTTTCAGAATGGTTTAAATCATGGGTCTTCAAACTACGGCCCTCCAGTTGTTCAGGAACTACAATTCCCATCATGCTTAGTCATGTCTGGGATAGTCAGTGTGTTACAATGACTCATAGGATGTGTAGTTCTACAACAGCTGGAGGGCCGTAGTTTGAGGATCCCTGGTTTAGAATTTTCCAAAAATCTGCAAAGAGTCACAGCATATCACATTATACTGGAGAACAACATTAATCAGTACATACCAGTATGAACCAAGGGCGTACTAGTAAAATGCATAGGCATATATGACAGACATTGCAAAAAACAAACTGGATTACATTGGACAAGCCTCTTGAAAAGCTATCAAAACTGTAACATAAGCATTGGATCATAGTAGAATACCTATCCAGCCTGTCACTGGAACCAGTGAGATCAAACTTGGTATGTGCAGCCAAGCTGACCAGAGTTTTTTTAATTTGAGTGAGAATTCCCTGTATTGAGCCTTTGAGTTGGAGGGTAATACTGTACCAAATTGTTTAAGCCACTCACCCACAGTGGGTGGATTATCAGACATCCAATGATTTAGAAAAAGCTTGCTTGCTTGTATGATGTAATATGGCCATTAAAATAGCCTCCTTAGTGGGTGTTTGAAACTCTAAAGAATCCAGTATGCCTAAAATACAATATTTCAGGTCTGTTGGTATATTGATTACTATTCAAGATATTTACTACTCCCATCCAAAATAAAGGCAATTTGGGATAGCGCCATAGCAAATGTATGAGGTCCCCATGTTCTCTCTGACATCTGGGGCACATGAGTTCCTGGAGCACTTCAATCTGTAAAAGTTTTAAGGGGATATACTGTAAATGCAAGTAGGATATAATGTTGAGAGAGCCTCTGTTGGTGGTTAAGTAAACATACAAGGCATGGTCTACAGTGCTACATATCTCCCATTCATCATCTATCGGGTTACCAACATTGACTTCCCATTTCCTGGCAGCCCTATCTGGAAAAAACACTGCTTTTCTGCTTTCTGGCTGCTGCCAATAATCGACCTTTCAGGTGGGTCATAATACCTGTTTCCCTACCACACACCATGATTTATTCTGCCGACAGATACATCATGTAGTGGTGCAAAACACAGCAGGAGAAAACAGAACATGTGGTGAGGGAGCAAATATTCTACACATCCTAAAGTGCAGAATACATGCAGTAGCTAGGGAGCAGCAAATCAGTGGTGTTTTAAGACACAAACCACTGAAAAGGTAAGTATATACACTCTTCTTTCAACTGGTGTATTTTTTGTACACATGTGAACCTGTGCTAATAGGGTCACTTTCATTGTTTGGTATAGTCAGATTGGTAATGACTGGATCTGCCTTCACTGACATGCTTCTTTGTGAATGCCACTGTGGAGGATATGTGGAACAATCTCAGTTGATTTTATTAGCTTAACTTAAGCAAAATGAATAAACATAATTTTTGTCTTGTGTGATGTTGAGTAAAATTAGAATTCTAAATGTGAAAAAGTGTGAAAGTTATAAAAAAAAAAGTGCAATTAAACTTCATCACGATGGATGCAGCTGTTACTGTAACATGTAGTAGCTCCTCAAGTATGTAATTACTTTAATAGCAGCTTAATAACCTTAATTATTTATAAACTGATTATGTGTCTCACATAGGATCATGTAAAGAGTTTATCATTACTCTTATTGCTTAAACCAAAGCTTTAGCTATCAGCACTTATTAACAGAATTATTAACCAAAAACCAAAAATGATGGATTATTTTATTTTAAATCATCCTCTTGACTTTCAGTGTATTCAGTGTTAGAGCTCTTTTCACTGAATGTCTTATTGTGAGAGCCTTCACACAATGATAACCTCGTCTAGATACAGACTGTACTTAACAATATAATTGTAAAGTATTTTTGAGACTTGAAGGACATATAAGTACTTGAAAACTTATATTTAAATATGCCTGAATTGATTTAACAGTGACTACTCAGCAGGTAAATTTGTCTTATTTTTATCTCTATGACTGAACACTACAATAGAGGCACTTGGCTCCAGTGATGATGGAAACAGTGCCCAAAGTGTATGTCAAAGCCGTTCAACCTGGGTTTGCTCTGCATCTGAGATCTGCATTACTATTTAGTTTACTGATAGAAATGCATTCATCAAGCCCTAAACATTCGTTTTATGAAAAACATTTAAATAAAGCTGACCTTATGGTTGTTATAATGCTAGTTAATGCACAGCAATCAGTTATTGGTAGACTCTTATCACAGTGTATTCACTGGCTTTCCAACAGAGTTTGAGGTGGGTGTACTCCCTAGCCCTCCAACAGAGTTTGAGGTGGGTGTACTCCCTAGCCATCCAACAGAGTTTGAGGTGGGTGTACTCCCTAGCCTTCCAACAGAGTTTGAGGTGGGTGTACTCCCTAGCCCTCCAACAGAGTTTGAGATGGGTGTACTCCCTAGCCATCCAACAGAGTTTGAGGTGGGTGTACTCCCTAGCCCTCCAACAGAGTTTGAGGTGGGTGTACTTCCTAGCCTTCCAACAGAGTTTGAGGTGGGTGTACTCCATGGCCATCCAACAGAGTTTGAGGTGGGTGTACTCCCTAGCCATTCAACAGAGTTTGAGGTAAGTGTACTCCCTAGCCATTCAACAGAGTTTGAGGTGAGTGAACTGAATGGCTCTCCAACCACGTTTGAGGTGGTGGAGAGCACTTAAGGGGCCAGATTCACAGAAGAGATACGATGGAGTATCTCAGATACACCATTGTATCTCTGATTTTTACTGGTCCTATCTATGCACCTGATTCATAGAATCAGATACGCATAGATAGGGCTGAGATCCGACAGTGTCACACTGTGTTACACTGTCGGATCTTTTTTTGGATTTAAAAATGGCGCCGGGGGCGTTGCCGCTGATTTACACTGAATAATATGTAAATCAGCGAGATACGCGAAATTCACGAACGTACGCGGACCCGACGCTGTGTTCTTACGTCGTTTCCGTAGCGCGGTACCCGTCGTATACTTACCCCTGCTAAAAGCAGGGGTAAGTATTGTTAAGTATGGCCGCCGTTCCCGCGTTGAATTTGAAATTTCCTACGTCGTTTGCGTACGCCGATTCACGAACACGCGCGTCGCAAGTTCCGCTCACGTCGCAACCACTGACGTCCTATTGACGTCAGTGGGAGCAATGCACGCCGGGAAATTCCCCGGACGGCGCATGCGTATTTAAATCGGCGCGGGAGCGCACCTGATTTAAATAGTACACTCCCCCAGCCGCGGAATTAGAATTCCGCCGGGGGAGTTAGGATCCGCCGTCGCAAGTTTGGAGGTAAGTGTGTTGTGAATTTGACACTTTCCTCACAAACTTGCGAGGGCGGATCTTAAAACACATAGGTTACACGGATCTAAAGATCCGCTAACCTTTGTGAATCTGGCCCAAGAAGTGTACACTTGTGTATATTCTTCCCAGAAGGGTAAAGGGAGAGTTATGGACACAGAATGCAAAGCTTGCTGGTAAAAGAAGGGCAGTAACAACACAAAGCTGATAGAGACAAGTCAAGGCTGCTCCCATTGATGGCTGACCGTTTAACCCTAGGTAACACTGTCTTAAAGGTAGACACTTCACTATCAGGACTAAATTAACATAGAGCACTGTATTGAACCTAATCAATCTAACATCATTTATTGACCCTCTATAGATCACCTGCATAGTCCAGCTGACCATCAGTAACAGATCCTTTAAGTCCTGTAAGTTGAAAGCTGGGGCCTCCATGGATCAGACTTGTTTTTCACATCCCACAGCTGCTGGATTTTATTAAGATCTGGAGAATTTGGAGGCCATTTCTACACTTTAAACTCATTGTTGTGTACCCAAACAGATTATTGAATTAATCAAACAAAGCCACTCTCTTCAATTGCATTGTGGTTTAGTTATGATGCTCACATTGTTGGTACTTTTGGTTGAGGACACAGGTCAGTATAGTCACCCTGGCCCATCCTCTACGCAGCTCCCTATGTACCAAATTGTGATGCACCGTGTTTTCTGACATCTGGCAATTTCAGCTACAGTAGCTTTTCTATTAGAGAAGACTACACAGACCAGCCTTTGCTGCTTATGTGCATCAATGAGCCTTGGCTACCAATGGCTCTATTGCTAATTCTTCTTCCTTGGACCACTTTTGGTAGGTCCTGACCACTGCAGATCAGGAAAATCCCACAGGAGTGTAAGAAAACATTCGCTATTGGTTTTTATTGCTGTGGGTATTTTGATATTTTTGATAAAATTGTAAGTTTGCGGTTTTACACTATGTAGCTTGCCCCAATTATTTTTTATGGATACAGTGGAGTTTTGGATAACAGGAAGTACACACAGGAGAATGAATGCATGGTGCTGAGTGGAATCCCATCTATTCAAGCATGTTTTGACTTATGTAAAAGGGAGTCAAAACATTCTGGTAAGCGTGTTTATGAAGTGCATGGTGAAGGTGCACAGAGGTGTGGTTTCTCTATGGTGGATCAATTTGTACTTATGTTTAAAAGGAAGATCTATTTCAATTACAACAGATTTGGGACTGTGGACTTTTAGTTTCCATTCGTTTTGGACAAATTTTCACTCATGCTGATTTCCCTAATTAATGTATTATAATTTTTTTGCATATTTGCATTAGTCTAGCTTGGCCCAATATTATACATTTTTCATATCTGGCCCTGTGGAGCAGGCACTGCTACTACAGTGACCCTTACTGTCTTCTGGCTCCCAGAGGGAGACTGTAAAGGCTAGATTCTAAGAGGAGATACGACGGCGTATCTCCAGATACGCCGTTGTATCTCTGCGTCCGGCCGGTCCTATCTATGCGCCTGATTCTTAGAATCAGTTACGCATAGATATCTATTAGATCCGACAGGCGAAAATCTCTTACGCTGTCGGATCATTACTGCATTTTTCCGCTGACCGCTAGGGGCGTGTACGCTGATTTACGCATCGAAATATGTAATTCGGCAAGATACGCGAATTCACGAACGTACGCCCGGCCGACGCAGTACATTTACGTAATTTACGTTAGGCTTTTCCCGACGTATAGTTACCCCTGCTATATGGTGGCGTAAGTGCGGCGTACCAATGTTAAGTATGGCCGTCGTTCCCGCATCGAATTTTTAATTTTTTACGTTATTTGCGTAATTCGTCCGTGAATGGGGCTGGACGTCATTTACGTTCACGTCGAAACCAATGATGTCCTTGTGGAGTACTTTGGAGCAATGCACACTGGGAAATTCCACGGACGTCCCATGCGCCGTTAGGGAAAAACGTCAATCACGTCGGGTCAAGCCTAATTTACATAACACACGCCCACCTCTTCACTATTTGAATTAGGCGGGCTTACGCCGGCCTATTTATGCTACGCCGCCACAACTTTCTTTTAAGAATACGGCGCTTGCCTGTAAAGTTGCGCAGGCGTAACGTAAATAGGATACGCTACGCCCGTACAAAGTTGCGCCATTCTACGTGAATCTAGCCCTAAATGATGAAGGCACACAATCATTGTTAAACTATGAAAACATTTAGGGCTCTTTCACAACTGCTGGTCCATTTTCACGGACTCTGCTTGCTCAGCGGGGATCGATCCACTGATCCCCACTGAGCCGACGGATGACACGTCCGTCTCTGCTCACTGTGCAGGGGAGGACCCGTCAGATCTCCGCTTTCCTCTATGGGGAATCGGATAGAAATGGACCACTTGTCCGTTTTCATCCGATCTGATATGCCAGATGGATGGAAAATAAGGTTTCAATCCATCTGAATTTAGCGGAACGAAGAGGATCGGATGTCAGCGGACATGTCACCAATGGCATCCGTTGTTCCATAGAGGTACATGGAGCATCCATTCAGGTCTGCCTGAAAGACTGACAGGGGGGCCTGAATTGTCCATAGGTCTGAAAGGCTCCTTTTACCATTCTTTCATTCGCAGAATCAGCTCCCTCTTGTGCAATGTTACATTTTTTTTATATTTCTGAGCTAAGGGCATTCAATTCTTTGCTGTCTCACATTGAAACATTGTTTTCTTTTCAGTAACTGGCAAGCGCAAAGTTCTTCTAATTTTTATTTATTTTTTTCTAAAATATTAAGTGCCTATACCATGTGATAAATAACATTTTTTTTTTAACTGAATTGACAGTACAGTTATGTTGCGAGTTGTGTGCAATATTTACCACATCTATGTACAGATTCTTTTGATATTTACTGCAAATTTGATATTATGATTTATTGAATTGGCTTTTTAATTATAGCCGGAAAAATGTATTAGAAAATGCTTATGTGACACAAATATTGCATGCATTAACCATTACTGAATTTACCTTTGGGTGAGAGTGATTTCTGTAGGATAACTTCTTGGGAACCAGGACAACACATGAATCCTCCAAATTCATTATACAAGTCATAGTCTGAAAAATAGCATTGTTTCAAGAGCAGAGCCAGTTGTCAGTCTGTAAAGGAGCAGTATTTGGAGCACTCAAGTTTTTTAAAGCAATGTTGAAAAAATAAAAATAGGAGAACATGGATGTTGCAAAAGTAAATTGAGGTTTCCATCTATAATTTAAAAATACAAAAGTTGTATTACAAGCTATACTTTACCACAGCATACTACCGATAACAGTCAGAATGTTTCTTTCTAAATCTGATTCCTTTTCAAAGCCTTTGATGTAGCGAAGGAGCAATTATAGGGGAAATCCTCTATACGCATACTCGGTATCCACAAGTTAGAAATGTTCCTGAAGGATAAATTAAACAAATATAATTTTACCATGACTTAAATTCATTTTTCTTTGAAGGCATTTCTTTCATCTTTGTGATTGCAACATAACTTGTCCAGTTGTCACACAAAAAGTGGATCACCTATACACTATGGGAAAAAAATTTGCCCATATTTATAGAAGAACAACATATGACATAGTATTACATTCACATAGACACACATTATCAGATTAAAGTAATGGTAAATGATCACCTTGTAAAACAACTCATTCAGTTTAAAGAACAAACATTTTTGTATAGGTATAAAAATAATAACATAAGTAACTTTTTCCCTTTTTATAAATTATCATATGCCCTCTGTTCTCAGTTGCATAAGAGCCAGTGAATGGCTGTGTAGCGGGGGCATGTCAGGACAAGTCTGATCACACTTAGGGGCAGATTCACGTAGCTTGGGCGCAGCGTAACGTAACCCGTTTACGTTACACCGCCGCAAGTTTTCCGATTTAGTGCCCGATCCACAAAGCACTTACCTGGAAATTTGCGGCGGTGTATCGTAAACACGTCCGGCGCAAGGCGGCCCAATTCAAATGGGGCGGGTACCATTTAAATTAGGCGCGCTCCTGCGCCGGACGTACTGCGCATGCTCCCGTCGCAAATTTCCCGACGTGCTTTGCGCGAAATTACGACACACCAACGTTTTGTGAATCGCGACGTGATCAAATTACTTACGCCAAGAAAAATATTTTTTTAAAAAAAAATTCAAAAGCGACGCGGGAAAGACGGGCATACTTTAACATTAAAGGTGCCCTATCTTTGCGACGGAAATCTAACACTTGCGACGACGTAACGACGGGAAAAATCTTTGTGGATCGCCGTAACTCCTAATTTGCATACCCGACGCTGGTTTACGACGCAAACTCCCCCCAGCGGCGGCCGCGTTATTGCATCCTAAGATCCGACAGTGTAAGTCCATTACACCTGTCGGATCTTCTGGCTATCTATGCGTAACTGATTCTATGAATCAGTCGCATAGATACTCTGAGAGATACGACGGAGTATCTGAGATACACCGTCGTATCTCCTTTGTGAATCTGGCCCTTAGTTCCCAGCACAGCTAGAGAACTGACCACAATGTGTGTTCTTCTGCTTAGTGTGGTCAGTTTTTAATAGGAAAGCAAGGAGACCAGAAGGAACACCAGGGATTTCACATAAATAAAGCAATACAAGGAGAACAAGATACTTTCTCATACAAGTACGTGGTACAGCAGGCACATATCAGCAATATGAAACGTTGGGGTAACAAACGCTTTAAGTAGGAAACAATTCACTGGTAACTTTGTGTAGGAAAAGACCAGAGCAGAGCTATTACAGCAAAATGCATAGAGGTCGGATTGCTGCTTGTTCACCAGTGGACCGCAAGTGACGTCACATCCGTTTGCTATTCGAACACATGCTTGGTAAGAGGTAGGGCGGTGCTTGTCAAACAATCTGAGGGATTTATGAGCTGTATTTTAATTCAGACACGCTGATCGAGCTGGTGCCAGTCTGGGCACACTAACATATAAGCCCATGGATTGTGGAATGAGTTTTTAATTGGATAATTTTATTAAAACCGTGTTGCACGATCACTCTGTTATTTACCTTTTTTGGTGATTGGTGTTCATCCATTGAGATTAGCGCCTACTTTATTTTTTAGGGTTTTGATCATTAGTGTGTTTCACACTTAAAAGGGCAGCTGTCATTTTTTCTTTTCACAGTATATACTGTGGGGCCCGGATCCACAAAGAAGTTACGCTGGCGTATCTATTGATACACCGCGTAACTTCTAGGATGCTCCGGTGTATCTTTTTTCTGTATTCAGAAAACAAGATACACCGGAATTTGGCTAAGATCCGACTGGCGTTAGCCTCTTATGCCGTCGTATCTTAGTTGCATATTTACGCTGGCCACTAGGTGGCGCTTCCGTCGATTTACGCGAGGAATATGCAAATTAGGTAGATACGCCGATTCACAAACATACGTCCGCCCGGCGCATTTTTTTTACGTTGTTTACGTAAGGCTTTTTCCGGCGTAAAGTTACCCCTGCTATATGAGGCGTACGCAATGTTAAGTATGGACGTCGGGCCACCGTCAAATTTTTTTTGCATAAGTCGTTCGCGAATAGGGCTGTGCGTAAGTTACGTTCACATCTAAAGCATTGACGATTTGCGGCGTAATTTGGAGCATGCGCACTGGGATTCTTTCACGGACATCGCATGCGCCGTTCGTAAAAAACGTCAAATACGTGGGGTCACGATTAGTTTGCATAGAACACGCCCCCCCAACCAGCCTCTTTTGAATTAGACGTGCTTACGCCGGCAGATTTACGCTACGCGGCCGTAACTTTAGAGGCAAGTGCTTTGTGAATACAGCACTTGCCTCTCAAAGTAGCGGCGGCATAGCGTAACTACGATACGCTACGCCTGCCTAAAATTACACCGTGCTACGTGGATCTGGCCCTTTATCTTTTAGGTTGGCACCGTTTATATTTTTGCTCAGTTTAATTAGAGCAGAGAAAAGCCTCACAAACACCAGAAAAATCTGGAAACTTTATGTAGACTGATCTGAGGACCTGAGCGCCGCAAGGCAGACATACAAACTACCGTGCCGCAGTCCCTTTCTGCTATGTATATTTTTGTTCTTTGCTTTATGGAAATTTACATAACTGATAATTTATATTTCAAAGTTTGGAACTTATTAAAGTTTATTAGTTACATTCTGTAAATACACATGTAATACAAGGTGAAGTGATCCGCTCTATATTTACATATTTATGAGCAACACGATCTGAGTATGACTTTGAATCCTTAGTTGTCAACCATAAAAAAAGGCAGAAGCCAACAGATGAAAGGAACACATCCTTTGAAGGTAAAATAGCTTGTCATGAAAGTTCACAGAGGAGCATTGAAGTTTGTTTGTTCTCTGTTGACTTAAGCACATTTTAATGTAAACATGTTAATGACAAATATAAATAAATGAACATAGCCCAATAGAAAGCTAATCTAACAAAAAGTAAAAGACTTTCTCTTAATGCCATTTTAACTGCTTAGCATTATGCGCTGTTGTCATCTAGGTGTCTGCAATAAGCAGAACAGTATATACTCAAGTAATTGGCCCCAATCTATCCCACACTTTCATCTAAATAACATGCATATTATCACCTGTTATAATGATGTTACTGATCAAATGAGTTAACCTCCCTTGGCTTATTCAACTCTCTAAATAGGACATGTCCCTCATCTAGCTCCCCCCCCCAGTCCAGACAAATTATCTCATGTTAACTCTTTGGTGTTGGCACCTACCAGCCCTTTAAAGGTTTTCAGATGATGGTGCAGGGTCTATGATCATGTGATCGCAGTGATTGGCTGTCATGGAGGTCACATGATCAGAAAGCTCCCGATTGCAAGCAGCAATCGGGAGCTTTCCGTTGGCTGCCGGCAACTGTGTCAGGAGCAGCTCAGCGCCAAGGTCCACCTGCCGAGAGGATGCATATTTGCATGCTGTCTGCACCAACAGGTTAAACAGTGCAGTACATTCCAAGTTCATCCTCTGCAGGACACTGTGTAGTGCTCTTCTTACATAATTTACCGCCTGCAAAGTTTGTCCTGTGTACAGTACTGAATTTGACTTACATCCACCTCTGCCTCCCTGCACACACCACTTGTACATGTTCCATGTCTTGCTCTGAATAGAAACATGGAAGAGTGAGGCAGAAAAAAAGACCAAGTGGTACTTTGAGTCTGCTCCATTTTCTGTCATTGGAAAAAAAACAGCTACTCACAAGTGCAGCGGTGTCACAAGCATTTAAAGGGGCAGATGCCCACTGGTGTTCCCTGTCTAAAGAAGGAGGGGGGAGCAGGCCCCCGATTTTGACAGGTACCCCACTTCCGCTTTGATTGTCTAAGGCAGTGGTAAGCGGAAGTTCCCCTTCCCCCTCCTTCCCAAAGTCTTCTAGAACATATGACAGGTCCCAGAAGACTTCAGGACCAGTCACAGAGCGCAGTGCCGCTCATGCATGTGCAGTGGGCACCCGGCTGTGAAGTTGCAAGCTGCCACAGCCGGATCCCCATGGTGAAAATGCAAGCTGTCACAGCCGTGTCCCCATAGTGAAGATAGCGGTGAGAGAGAACATGACTTTGGTGAGAACACCGCTGAAACACACGATAGATGAGTGGCTGTTTATTAAAAGTCAGCAGCTACAGTTTTTGTAGCTTCTGACTAGGGATGAGCCCAATGTTTGAGTCGAACAAGCCAACAATTTTCTGTGTTCTCGGCAAATTCGAAAAGCCGCTGAAACACTATTTAAAAGTCAGTTAGAGATTAACATTATAAATCAAAACTGCAAATTTTAAAGTTTTATATGCATGGTATTGTCATAAAAAGTGTTTGGGGACCTGGGTTCTGCCCCAGGGGACATGTATCAATGCAAAAAAAAAGTTTTAAAAACTGCCGTTTTTTGGGAGCAGTGATTTTAATAATGCTTAAAGTGAAACAATAAAAGTGAAATATTCCTTTAAATTTCGTACCTGGGGTGTCTATAGTATTCCTGTAAAGTGGCACATTTTCCCCGTGTTTAGAACAACCCAGCAGCAAAATTACATTTCTAAAGAAAAAAAAGTAATTTTAAACTGTTGTAATGAATTGTCAGGTCTCGGCAATACAGATAAGTAATTAAAAAAAAATGGCATTACCAGGCCCTTTGGGTTTGGTATGAATATTAAGAGGAACCCGAAAACAAAATTGGAAAACAAAATTGCATGGGGGTCCCCCCAAATTCCATACCAGGCCCTTCAGGTTGGGTATGGATATTGAGGGGAACCCTACGCCAACCGTGCAGGCTGCAGGAAAAGAGGGGGGGATGAGAGAGTGCCCCCTACTTAACCATACCAGGCCACATGCCCTCAACATGGCTCTGCACCCCGCACTCCAAAGCCTCATCCCCACAACCCTTGCCCGATGGTTGTGGCGGTCTGCGGCCGGGGAGCTTGTCGGAATCTGTATATAGGTGACCTTGCCCCCCTCTGATGCCACGGGGGGTTCCTGTGGCGTCAGAGGGGGGTGGGATCACCATATACGTATACATCACTGGGTGGCACCATGGCATTTCCCTGTGGTGTCAGAGGGGGCGGGGTCACACGTATACATCACTGGGTGGCCCCGCTTTCAGCTATATAACAGCTGTCACAGACGCGTCAGTCAGTGGGACCCGCCCATGGAGGCAGAGCTGGTATGGATTTTAAGGGGGACCCCTATGCCATTTTTTTAATTGGCACAGGGTTCCCCTTAATATCCATACCAGACCTGGTATATAATTTGGGGGGAACCCCACGCAATATTTTTTTTTCATTTTGGTTTGGGGTTCCACTTAATATTCATACCTGACCCAAAGGGCCTGGTAATGGACTGGGGGGAACCCATGTTGTTTTTTTCAATTACTTTTATTGTATTGCCAAGACCCAACAATTCATTACAGCTGCGAGTTGCTTTAAATTACCTTTTTCCTTTAGAAGTGTCATTTTGCTACGGGACTGTTCTAAACACAGAAAAAATGTGCCACTTTACATGCATACTATAGACACCCCCAGGCACACAATTTAAAGGAATATTTCACTTTTATTGTTTCACTTTAAGTTTTATTAAAATTACTGCTTCTGAAAAAAATTCAGTTTTTAAAACTTTTTTTATATTAATACATGTCTCCTGGGGCAGGACCCAGGTCCCCAAACACTTTTAATGACAATAACTTGCATGTAAGTCTTTAAAATTATCACTTTTGGTTTTTCATGTTCGTGTCCCGTAGACTTTGTGTGTTCGAACACATTTTTTGCCTTTTCGCAAGTTCTGGTGCGAACCGAACCGGGGGGTGTTCGGCTCATTCTTACTTCTGACTTTTCATTTTTAGTTCAGAGACTGGAGCTTTGTTTTAGGTATGAATTCAAAAAGACTCTCTTTGGAGCAGAAATATATCTCTATCATCACCCCAATGGGGGTTGGTGATGGGATTTGATGCCATATTCAGCAGTTAATGTATCTGGTGCTGTGTTTTTACAGATTGCACAGCAACCACTTTATCACTATGAATAGTTTTATTGAGACTGTGAAGGTTGCAGGCCACATGCATGTCACTGCAGTTTTTCTGGATGATTTAAAGGAGCCGGAGGCCCCGTACACACGAGAGGATCGATCCGCTGAAATTGATCCGCTGACCGGTTTCAGCGGATAGATCCCCTGGTGTGTACAATCCAGCGGATCTGTTTCCGCGGATTTTTGTCCCCGGGGATGGATTTCCAGCGGATAAAAATTTCCTAACATGCTAAGAAATCTATCCGCTGGAATCCATTCCAACGGATTGATCCACTGGTCTGTACAGACTCACCGGATCAATCCGTCCGAATACATCCCCCGCATGCGTCGTAATGATTCGACGCATGCGTGGAAGTCCTTATATCACCGCGTCGCGTACGTCACCGCGTCATCATCGCGGCGACGGCGCGTCGCGTCACCGCGGACGGAATTCTGCGGGGATTTTGATCTCCTGGTTAGTACAACCAGGAGATCAAAATCCGCCAGAGGATTTATCCGCGGAAACGGTCTGGAGGACCGTTTTACACGGATAAATCCTCTCGTGTGTACCCGGCATAAGGTTTTGCCAACATACACCAAG
This sequence comes from Rana temporaria, assembly GCF_905171775.1. NCBI lineage: Eukaryota > Metazoa > Chordata > Amphibia > Anura > Ranidae > Rana > Rana temporaria. Next base: position 464,320,379 of record NC_053489.1, on the reverse strand, counting down.
GAACAGGGGCAGTTTCTTAAATATATGCAGAATCCACTATTACAATAGAATGCTTATTGATTAAATATTTAATCCTGTGTGTTGATGTGTGAAGAATAGTCCACAATTCATGAAACTTCAGATATTAGAATTTTAACACCTATAGCACCCCTTTTGCTTTGAAATTTTAAAAACATTTTGTGGTATTTTGCTCTGTGTTCCACCCTAATAAAGAAGTAATGTACATTTTTACTATATCTGCGGTGTGTAGAGGAGGTTTCCAAATCCCTGCACAGGTCTTTCCTTGGTTACCTGCAGCTGTTTGCCAATGGTTCCCACTTAGGTGCAGAGGGTTCCCACTTAGATGCTGTGGATTCCCATGTAGGTGCTGAGGGTTCCCACTTTGGTGAAGAGGGTTTCATGCTTGGTTGCTGAGGGTTCCTGCTGTGTTGCTAAGAGGGTTCCCACTTAGCTGTTGAGAGCTCCTAGTTGTTCTACCCTTACTCCTTTACTCCCTCACTCCTTTGCTCTTTACTTAAAGACCAGTCCAAGGTATTTGGGTTTTTGTATTTTATTTGGAACTGGGATGGGAGAGGGGATGAGTGGGATACTCCAACTAGAACTATTCACAATAGATGAGGACAACTCTCACTTGGTCTCACCGGATTATATGTGGAAGCAGACATACTGCTTGAACCATTCAGCCACATGTAAGGAATGGTTAAGTCTTCTTGCTCTCACTAGCAGTAGACTTGATGCACTACATTATCTTCAGGACACTCTCTAGCATCCCCTTTACTGACACCCGTCCAATGACTCTTCTAGCTGAAGGGGCAGCCCTCGCTCGACAGGCCCCAAAGACACAGATCTGTACTTACAGTAGGCAGAATCAGATCCTTCCTGGTGTCTACCTTCCAGTCAGCTCTGCAGGACCTCTGGGTTTAGCGTCTCTCTCTAGACCCCTAGGTCAACCACCCAGGGCCACACGGCCTCCCCGATAAAAAATGTGTTAGGTCTGCTATTGGCTCCAGCTGCTGTCAATCAAATCCAGTGACATGGGTGCCAGGGCAGGGCCGAGTCCTGCTGTCTGTGTCAATGGACACAGCAGCAGGACTCGGGAGCGTGCCCACATAAGTGCCCCCATGGAAAGCTGCTCTTCGTGTGGGCACTCGATGCAGAGTAGGAGCCAGAAGCACCACCAGGGAATCCCAGAAGAGGAGGATTGGGGCCGCTCTGTGCAAAACCTTTGCACAGAGAAGGTAAGTATAACATGTTTGTTTTTTTAAAACAAACCTTTACAATCACTTTAAGAAAAATAACAAACATGTCATACTTACCTGCTCTGTACAGTAGATGTGCACAGAGCAGCCCGACCCTTCTCTTCTCGGGTCCCCTGCAGGCGTTCCTGGCCCCTCCCTACTGCCAAGTCCACCCCGCCAAAGTAAGCAGCTTGCTATGGGGGCACTCAAGCAGGCTCAACCCCAAGCCGCTGCTCTGCGTGTCCATTCACAAATAGTGCTGTGGTTTAGTCCTACCCCCTCTCTCTCCTCATTGGCTCTCTGGCTGTGAGATGGTCCCTTCTTCTGTCTCAGCCAATGAGGAGGGAGAGTCTACAGAGAGCCGAGGTGCTTGTGCACATTGCTGGATCTAGAGGGGGGCTCAGGTAATTATTAGGGGGGCTGCTGCACAAAGAAGGTTTTTTATCTTCATGCTTTGAATATATGAAGGTAAAAAATCTTGAGCCTTTAGAACTACAGTAAAACCTTGGTTTGAGAGTAACTTGGTTTAAGAGCGTTTTACAAGACAAGCAACATATTTAATACATTTTGACTTGATATACAAGCTATGTCTTGATATAAGAGTAGCTTCATGTCACAACCGAGTGTCAAAGGGAAGAGAGGCGCCTCTACTGTATGTGTAGCAATATGGTTACATTTAATGAAGGTACAACATTTAGCAACATATTGCTACACTTAGAGGCACCTCTCTTCTCTTTTATACTCTGTAGCTCCTGCTGTATTTTGCTTCTAATCCCCTTGTGGAGGCTTCCATTTGTGGATTGACATTTTATGGTTACACAATCTGGTCACATTGCTATAATCTTTTTATATGGACTATAAACTGAAGGACTTATGAATAAATGGTTGCGGAACAAATCATCTGAGTTTCCATGATTTCTTATGGGTAAATTCGCTTTGATATACAAGTGCTTTGGATTTCAAGCATGTTTCCGGAACTAATTATGCTTGCAATCCAATGTTTTACTGTACTTTAAATGCAATAGCCCGGATTCACATACATTGGTGCATATTTATGCCGGCGTAGCGTATCTAATATACGCTACGCCGACGTCGCGCAGAGAGGCAAGCACCGAATTCTCAAAGCACTTGCCTCCCAACCTGCACTTGGTTCCCTCGGCGTAAGCCGTCATAGGTGGAAGTGGGCGTGAGTCATGCTAATAATGCGTGACCCCATGCTAATGATGGGCCAAGCGCCATAGAAGTACTTTAAACGAACGGCGCATGCACCGTCCCGTGGCCACATCCCAGTGCGCATGCTCAGAATCACGTCGAAACAACTGCCTAAGATACGTCGAATCACTGCCTACAATGTGAACGTAACCTACGCCTAGCCATATTCACGTACTACGCAAACAACGTAAAATACGACGGCTGTGTTCCCTGGTCCATACCTTTGCATGAGTTGCGCCTCCTATATGGGGAATAACTTTACGCCGGACGTACGCCTTATGCAAACCGCGTATATTATGCGCCGGGCGCAACTACGTTCGTGAATTGGCGTATCTCCCTCATTTGCATATGTGCATAGAAAATCAATAGGAGCACTCCTTGCGGCCAGCGTAAATATGCGCCCACGATACGCCGGCATAGGAAAAATAAGTCGGTCGGATGCAGCCTGTTTTCAGGCGTATCTCAGATTGTGGGCACGGCACACAGATACAACGGCGCATAGTTACACTTAAGCGGCGTATCTCGAGATACGTCGGCGTAAGTGCTTTGTGAATCCGGGCCAATATATTCATAGAGAGCTCAGTCCTATGTTTTAAAACTATCCACACTTTAATAACACGTAGTGTATATCGTGTTACATGTTTTTTCATTTGCTGGTAATACAAATATATTACTATGAAGTACTGAAAATATACACAGTTTAAAGTTAATAGTCACAAGATAAAGACCCAATTATAATGCAAGGTGGTGTGTTTTTCTTACATCTCATTACCTTTAAACATTTTCAGTATCATTACATGTACATCAAGTGCCAAAGAACCCTTTCTCTGTCACTAGTCACTTTTTTATTACTGTATTCCTACTTTCCAATTAGTGAATGTGCTGTTCCTAAGTTCCTGTATTCTGTGTTATTACATTGTTCAGTAGTAATTGTATTCCCTTATATCCTAAAAGATGTAGCTTTATCACAGCTGCACTTATTGCAGTACAACATTTTTCAAACCTTTAGTTGCATAAGCAATCTCTTTAATAGATGTGCCAGTTGTCAAGTTGTTTTTTATACACTTTAATATAAACACTCCTTTATCTAGCCCAGGGAATGGAGATCACAACCTTCATGCTAAAGGTGAATCATTACCGTTACCATCTCTTACATATGTGATTATCTTATCTGTGACAGCTCACACTGATACAGAGACTGCAGGGAAATTATTATCAACACCAAATCACAGCCGAGAGCAGAGGTTTTCAAAACATTGTGTCTAATGGCAAATTCTCCTCATATTTATTCAGATGAAAATATCAGTCTGCATGAAGTGTGGTATTTAGTTGCTATGCACGTTGTGTCTGCAGGGTATGTTTGGCTTTTAAAAATGATGTTAGGATAGATAGGATAGACATAAGTAAACTGCCATGTCTGCTGCTTGTTTTTAAAGTGGTTGTAAACTCAGAAAAAAAACCCTGCAAGACAAAGGCATAATGAGCTAGTGTGCATCACATAATAGCTCATTATAAAATACTTACCTGAGATCAAAGCTGTTGCAGCAGTCCCCACACACCACTGTGACCGGCGACCTGTCTCCTGGCGTTATTTCCAGGTTTGCGGGCTCCGGTGCTGTGATTGGCCAGAGCCACGATGACGTCACTCAGGTGAATGCACGTGGGAGCCCACGGCCATGGCACAGAAACAAAAAAGGGAAGCGCCACCTAAGTGCAATATGTCAGATATTACAGTATGTTTTAATTTCAAAAGAAATGCACTTACAATACACAATTAAAAAACAGGCTCATCAGGGTCTCATGATACGCGGTGCTGTCCAGTCTCAGGTCCATCTTGATCCACGGATCTGCAGGCAGGGAGAGAAATCCATCCTGTGGACACCAGGAAACAGCCATGTTCAGCGTGGAGACACAGATGATGACGTTACCAGAGAGTGGGACCAGGGAGAGCACCGGAAGGATGGTGAGACTAGAAACAACAGGCTACAGGCTCGGAGACAAGCTCCTTCTACAGGCCTACTGGGATACTGCAGGTGTGATGGTGTTTATATACTGTGGCCACCCAGAGAACAGCAAACCACAGCACACCAGCAGCAAATTAAGACATCTATACACTATAACGAAGATCTGATCATGAATAGGCCAATGCTTGTTAGATATAGTGAAATGACTGAATATAATAAATAGCTGTCAAGAAAATAGGACCCCACAAAAAAGCATAAAAACACATTGATAAAAAACAGGGATCTCATAATTATACAGCGTCACCAATAAAATACATATTTATATACGTATATAAACAAAACTAAAAAACACTAAAAAGGTTTTTATTGTCTGTAATATCTAAAATTGGGAGAATAAAAAACGGGGGTAATTTCTATTGAAACATAAATATGTAAAAAATATGTATATATATATATATATATATATATATATATATATATATATATACACATATATATATACACACATATATACATACATACATACACATATGTAAAAAAACATACATATATAAAAGGGGAAAGATAAGAAGGTGGGTTCTTGCCTAATTTATATTGTTCCAAATAGTGCAGCGACCAAAATCGCATAAAATGGACTACCTTATAAAGCATATATGCACAAAAAAGAAATTGGAGAAATAGAACAAATGTCTACCAATATTTATGTATATGGGTATGGACTACTTACTATGAGTAGCAAACCCAATATGGACAAAAAAGAAAGTCTGCTGTAAGGAAAAGAAACATATGAGATGTTATATAAGGGACCCCCACAAGGAATATATGGTATAGATTTAGTGTAACACAATCTTATAATTTACATTTTACAGGAGAGTATGGACTTCTATTTCTTCCTTTAACCCTCCTGGGGCCAAAGTCACCAAAGAATATATCCAAAAAGATTCCTGCCGGCATAAGCATTTAAAACGCTCTGCTGCAGGTAAGGTATCAGAGATGGCTTCCAATACCCAAACTTTCAGGCCTGTGGTAGATTTTTTATGGTGGCACAGAAAATTTTGTAAAACCTATGGTGGTCCCGTCCCTTCTCAATGAATCTTCTGTGCTCACCAAAGCGGGCCCTCAGAGTCCTGATCGTCCTCCCTATATAAAAGAGCCCAGATGGGCAGGTAAGACAATAAATAACATAATCACTGGAGCAGTTATAAAAATCTTTAAAAACATATGTCTTACCTTTTGCTAAAAAGGACTTTTGTCCATGTTGGACAAATTGACATGTCAGGCAAAGTGCTTTTTTACATTGGAACATGCCAAGGAGGGGAACCATTACCAAAGGAGAAATTTGTCTGTTATATACGACTTTACTGCAAGCTATTTTGCTCTTGGTGTTACGGGCCTTCCGATATGTTATCTTAGCATAAGTGGCTATACTAGATTTGAGGTGGGGATCCTCAAGTAATATAGACCAATGATTAGCTAGAATTTTTTCCATATTTTTATGTCTGGCATGAAACTGGGTGACAAAGCGCGTGGACGCTTTTTGGTCAGATGGAGCCTTAATACGTGAGGTAGTATTGACTTGTTGGTAATATTTGCAGGCTTCATCTACCAGTGTAGCAGGATACCCTTTATCCAGAAATTTCTTGGTAAGGAGGGCACTATGAAAATCATAAACGCTGTCTCTAGTACAGTTTCTCCTCAGGCGGCAGAATTGACTTGTGGTATGTTATTCACCCACCTAGGGTGATGACAACTATCATAATGAATAAAATAATTGCCTGCTGTTGGGTTTAACATAATTCTGGGCAAAAATAATTCCATCATCATGACATAACTGTAAATCCAAAAAGGCAAATGAGCTTTGATCAAATGCATGCGTGAATGATAACCCTAAATCATTATTATTACAGTGATTAACAAAAAGGTCAATATCTTGAAGGGTTTTATCCCATATTATTACCACATCATCAATGTATCGACCATAGTATACAATATTAGAAGCAAAAGGATGATGGGCAGAGAGGGATAAATGTTCCCAATATCCCATTGTCAGGTTCGCATAATTCGGTGCAAAATTTGACCCCATAGCTGTACCATTTATTTGGAGGTAATGCTTATTATTAAATTCAAAATGGTTATGCTTAAGGCAGAATGTAAGAGCCTCCAAAATAAAGGAAATTTGTCTCGAATTAATGATGGAATGATGGAATCCTTCGAAAGGAAATGTTCAGCTGCTCGGAGTCCAAAATCATGAGGGATGGAGGTGTAGAGGGATGATATGGGATGATATGTCTAAAGTTAACCAACAGTAGGTTGGTTCCCAACGATATGATTTTAACATCTCTAGTAGATGTGACCCGTCACGGATATAAGATGGTACATTTTTAGCTAAAGGCTGCAGGAATTGGTCTAAAAAAATGGTGGTGACACTCTCCATGGCCGCAATTATGGGACAACCATCCTTATGGTAGGAATATCATCCAGCAGACTCCCACAGAGTCCAACATCAGACCACCAGTAGATAGTTCCTATTCCACTACATCCAATATACCTGTAGCTCCTACGCCCAAGCCTCAACTTCATAGAAGATCCCCCAAACAGATTCCTGCTCCCAATAGATCATTCAGTCAGGTAGTTTCAGATGGTATTAGAGGCCCTGTCTCATCTATTCTTCCTTCTATACAGGAGCCCTCTAGGCCCCCCGATACCCAATTCTAGTATACCCATGGCATCACAAGCGGTTACAGATGCCACCACTTTGCCAGATTCTTTGTCATCCAATGAGCCTGAAAGTGTATTATTATCATCTAATCATACCAGTGTTTTCTTAGGGAATGGCTCTCCTCTCAAAAAGAAAACACATAGAAGAGGAAGGAGGGGGGGGCAGAGGTCGAAAGAAGAGAGAAAATTAAAATACTGTAAAAATCTATAATCTGTCTGGCATGGAACTATCAGTTCACGATATCTCTTTACTTAGTAGAGGACTCACATTTGCGCCAACAACACAGCCAAATCCCTTTTCATTGTTTAAAGATTTAAATAAGTTTATTAGAGATTTGACGTACAGAGGTTTTATAGCATACAAGTGACCAAAAACCCTAGACCTATAAGTACACAGGAACCCAACAATCTATCAACTGTTGATATTTCCCTTAATGACCCAGACCTTGCTGTCATTTTTATGATGACAACTATCATGAGGAAGATTTGGAGTGGCTCACTTAACATATCCCCACATCTCCTTCCATAGTACACACTAGTTTACATCCAAAATCGATTTTTAACCCCACTCACTGCAAAGGTCCTTACCTCCAGTCTTTTTATCAAGTCGTTTATACCGATTTGATTCAAATGTGCAAACATGATTCTTCCCATACCAACTATAGGCTTAACCTTAGTAGTATGGAGCGTCAGGCTTTAGAACAGCTCATGAGGAATGACACCATTGTTATTAAGTCAGCAGATAAAGGAGGCAGTATAGTTGTCCAAAATAAATCTGACTTTTTAGAGGAATCCTTGAAATTATTATCTAACACTGCAACGTATAAAGTCCTCCCTAATGTTCCAACCAATCTATATTCTATTGAAGCTGCTGACATTGTTCGGAAGGCCCAAGAAGACAATATTATTAGCAAACTTGAAGCTAGTTTTATTAGGAAAAACTTTTATAGCACTCCATATTTTTACCATTTGCCTAAAGTGCATAACAACCTTACTAAACCACCCGGTCGTCCCATAATTGCGACCATGGAGAGTGTCACCAGCGGTTTTTCAGTCTACATAGACCAATTTCTGCAGCCTTTAGCTGAAAATTTACCATCTTATATCCGTGACGGGTCACATCTACTAGAAATGTTAAAATCATATAGTTGGGAACCAACCTACGGTTGGTTATCTTTAGGCGTATCATCCCTCTACACCTCCATCCCTCATGATTTTGGACTCCGAGCAGCTGAACATTTCCTTTCAAAAGGATTCCATTATTAATTTGAGACAAATTTCCTTTATTTATTTTGGAGGCTCTTACATTCTGCCTTAAGCATAACCATTTTGAATTTAATAATACGCATTACCTCCAAATAAACGGTACAGCTATGGGGGCAAATTTTGCACCGAGTTATGCGAACCTGACGATGAGATATTGGGAACATTTATCCCTCTCTGCCCATCATCCTTTCGATTCTAATATTGTATACTATGGTCGATACATTGATCATGTGGTAATAATATGGGATGCACCTTTTTGTTAATCAACATATCGGAAGGCTCGTAACATCAAGAGCAAAATAGTTCGCAGTAAAGTCGTATATAACAGACAAATTTCTCCTTTGGTAATGGTTCCCCTCCTTGGCATGTTCCAATGTAAAAAAGCACTTTGCCTGACATGTCAAATTGTCCAACATGGACAAAAGTCCCTTTTAGCAAAAGGTAAGACATATATTTTTAAAGATTTTTATAACTGCTCCAGTGATTATGTTATTTATTGTCTTACCTGCCCATGTGGGCTCTTTTATATATGGAGGACGATCAGGACTCTGAGGGCCCGCTTTGGTGAGCACAGAAGATTCATTGAGAAGGGACGGGACCACCATAGTGTCCCCAAACATTTTTTGTGCCACCATAAAAAATCTACCACAGACCTGAAAGTTTGGGTATTGGAAGCCATCTCTGATACCTTACCTGCAGCAGAGCGTTTTAAACGCTTATGCCAGCAGAAATATTTTTGGATATATTCTTTGGGGATTTTGGCCCCAGGAGAGTTAAAGGAAGAAATAGAAGTCCATACCCTCCTGTAAAATGTAAATTATAAGATTGTGTTACACTCAATCTATGCCATATATTCCTTGTGGGGGTCCCTTATATAACATCTCATATGTTTCTTTTCCTTACAGCAGACTCTTTCTTTTTTGTCCATATTGGGTTTGCTACTCATAGTACGTAGTCCATACCCATATACATAAATATTGGTAGACATTTGTTCTATTTCTCCAATTAATTTTTTGTGCATATATGCTTTGTTATAAGGTAGTCCATTTTATGTGATTTTGGTCACTGCACTATATGGTTGCACAATCAAATATGTGGAACAATATAAATTAGGCAAGAACCCTTCTTATCTTTTCCCCTTTTATATATGTATGTTTTATTACATATGTGTATGTATGTATGTATGTATATATATATATATATATATATATATATATATATATATATATATATATATATATACACATATTTTTTACATATTTATGTTTCTATAGGAATTACCCCCGTTTTTTATTCTCCCAATTTTAACAATTATAACAGACAATAAAAACCTTTTTAGTGTTTTTTAGTTTTGTTTATATACGTATATAAATATGTATTTTATTGGTGACACTGTATAATTATGAGATCCCTGTTTTCATCAATGTGTTTTTATGCTTTTTTGCAGGGTCCTATTTTCTTGACAGCTGTTTAATTATATTCAGTCATTTCACTATATCTAACAAGCATTGGCCCATTCATGATCAGACCTTCGTTATAGTGTATAGATGTCTTAATATGCTGCTGGTGTGCTGTGGTTTGCTGTTCTCTGGGTGGCCACATTATATGAACACCATCACACCTGCAGTATCCCAGTAGGCCTGTAGAAGGAGCTTGTCTCTGAGCGTGTAGCCTGTTGTTTCTAGTCTCATCTTCCTTCCGGTGCTCTCCCTGGTCCCACTCTCTGGTAACGTCATCATCTGTGTCTCCACGCTGAACCTGGCTGTTTCCTGGTGTCCACAGGAAGGTTTTCTCTCCGTGCCTGCAGATCCGTGGATCAAGATGGACCTGAGACTGGACCGCACTGCGCATCGTGAGACCCTGATGAGCCTGTTTTGTAATTGTGTATTGTAAGTGCATTTCTTTTGAGGTTAAACATATAGGTAGATTCAGTAAGAGTTAGGCCGGCTTATCAGTAGATAAGCTGACCTAACTCAGAATCTACGCCGACTTATGTTTAAGTGTATGCTCAAACAGAGATACACTTAAACATATCTAAGATACGACGGCTTGCGCCGTCCTATCTTAGATTGCAATATTTCGGATGGCCGCTAGGTGGCGCTTCCATTGCGGTCAGCGTAGAATATGTAAATGAGTAGATACGCCGATTCACAAATGTACGCCCGGCCGACGCAGTACTTTTACGCCGTTTACGTTAGAGATAGGCCGCCTAAAGTTAGAGCTTATCCCTACATGGAATAGTAATGTTAAGTATGGCCGCCGTTTTTACGTCGTTTTGCGTAAGTCGTCCGTGAATCGGGATTTACGTTGTTTACATCCACGTCAAAATCAATAGGCCCGTGCGGCGTACTTAGCCGCAATGCACACTGGGAAATGTAGGCGCCCGGCGCATGCGCAGTTGAAAAAAAAACGTCAAAAACGTAAGGTCAAGCCTTATTAACATAAAACACGCCCCCCTTACACACATTTGAATTTGGCGCCCTTACACCCGCCCGCTTTAGGCTATGCCGCCGTAACATAGCAGGCAAGTACATTGTGAATCATGTACTTGCCTAGCTAACTTACGGTGGCGTAGCCTAAACACGCTAAGCTACTACTCCGCCGCAAGTTTAGGCCATTGTGTGTGAATCTAGCTAATAGTATCTGACATATTGCACTTATGTGGCGCTTCCCTTTTTTGTTTCCTTGTCTTCCCCTAACAGAGTTGACTTTTCTCTGAAGACAGCTGCCGCCCATCATCTTCCTATCTCCTTCCTTTTTAGGACTGGCCATTTTGTACCACTATATGGACTATAAATCTGTGACTGCTTTCTAGACACATACATTGCCTGCTTTTTAAGTGTTCAGTAGTACCAGTGTTTGCGCTAATAGTTTATTCCAAATTTCTGTCCCTGGCCATGGCACGGCTACTGAAGAAATGGCTTGTGTGAGCAGTTTCTTCAGTGCGGATACAGTGAATATCTCCTAAACTGTGCACGTTTAGGAGATATTCATGGTACCTACAGGTAAGCCTTATTATAGGCTTACCTGTAGGTAAAAGTGGCGTAACAGGGTTTATAACCACTTTAAAGGTGAAAGCTCTGGGACCAACATCCCTATCCTTGCTATGCTAGTTTATGAGTTCCCGAATAACTGTGCAAAAAGAGGAGTTTTAGAAAACCTGGCCTGCATGTTTGTTTCAGGTCAGTGACTTACTAAGAAAGGAAACAAGCATTAGTATTAGCAGCTTGGAACTGGTGTGTTGGTGAACTCAGCCAGGACAACTTCTTTATTTATACCTTGACAAATTCCCCTTTAAGTGGGACTGCCTTTCCAGCATGTTTTACATACAGGTCACAGTTGAATTCACTCTGGAAGTGTTGCTTTAATATCATTTGAAATCTAATAATTAAAGATCAATGCATTAAAGCTTCATCCACGAATTGTTTAGTCAACTATTATTTTAATTAAAATTTTTGGAAACATATCAGGACTGTCAAACAAAAAAAAGGGGCAGTTGGGAAGTATGAGATCCTTATACAAATAGATATTAATCATTTGCAATGATCGGTTTGAATTGCGTTGAAGGAAGAGAGAACATTGTAGGTGTTGCAACAATTACAGTACTGGTATACTGGTATACACAAGTTATGGACACTAGGACAGAAATAGTAAAACCTTTTCTTTATCACCCTTTGATGGACACAGGTATTATACATAATCCTGGACAATTGGGTTATTATAATGCCACCTTCAGGAGGTTGGCACACAATGTATTTACTTTCTATTGGTATGAGTACCGCCACCCGATCCCAAATTTGGAACTCTCTACACTTGGCGGACCAGTTGTACACCCTTCTTTGTGCTACCTGTACTTTTTTCATATGCTCCTTTACTAGTGACATCACCTTCGTGATCCTTTTTCTCATCTAGTTATATGCTCTATTACTGCCTTATGGGGAGAGAATTCACTTTCCCATGTTTCTCTAGCCCCAATTAAGCTGTCTGCGTGATCTTCACCTGTACACTAACTCAAAACAGGGAAAATTTGTGGATGCCTAAGTTACTTCTCTAATGGCACACAGTGCTGGGAACAGTCTAAATCTTTACTCAATCTTTGCACAACCTTTTTAGGCACTGACACAGATTTTATTAAGCTGCTTAACCAGCCTGACCATCTGTGGGTGGTAGACAGAGGTATATAATTGTTTGATCTCAAATGTTAAACAATCGCCTGACAATTGCTCTTGAAAAGGTCTTCCTCAGAGGGACTGCCTATGGATACCTGGTGGCATAATTGAAAGCCATGAGGATGTATTGGTGGTGACCCTTTGTCTTTTAATTCCCCAGGTGTACTACCAATGCGTTATTGTGGGTCAGATTAAGTACCGTGTACCTGAAAGGCTGGGGAACCAGTAACTGGTCGAACAACTCTCCCCCTACCTTAGTATCTCTGTATAGCAGCTCACCAAAACTGGAAAGCTGGATAACCTTTTCTCAGCCTCAGGCACTTGTGACGCCCCATTAATCATGATAATCTGTTCCCAGGACTTTTTTCGATGTGGGGACCCCAAATTGGGCAGGACCAAATGCACCTTCTGACTTTTCTAGGTCAGGGTGGGCAGGATTAGAAGAACCTTACCCGTCATCCTCCTTGGACATAACCTGCAACAAGGAGGTTTCCTTTATTTTAATGGGAGTAGGACTGTTGCACTGTCTCGGCAGTCCTTTGTTTAAATAGCCCCAAAGTTCAATGAATAAAGGGCAGTCCCTTCCTACAATAACATAATGTATGAGATTTGGTACCAGCCTGACCTCCTGGGTAACTGTGCTATACACTGTGGTTTTTGTCACTAGCACCAATGGGCACTCCTTAGTATCACCATGTATGTGTACCACCCTCAGGGTTCTTGTTACAGGGGCTAACTCTGCAGCTAACCCAGTATGAACAAGTGCTACCATGGTCCCAGAATCCAGCAGTGGAGTTGGTTCACCCAGAGGTCACTTTCAAACTGTCCCTTGGTCAGATCCAGGTTGGCAGCACAGAATCTTGGGGCAAAGGAGGATATCCTCCATACAGCTCTATTCTCCATGGGCTCCTCCTGCAGGAGCTCAGCATGTCCCCACTTCCTCATGCTGGAGCAGATCGTTGAAATACTGGGGTTGCCACTGGGGTATATATTTGGTTACAATAGATAATGCATTAGGGAATGTGGTGACAGGCCAACATGATACCTCCAGCAGTGCATCCAGTGTAAGGGTCCCCCCCAAAATTCATACCAGACCCTTATCCAAGCATGAAACCTGGCCGGCCGCAGGAAAAGAGGGGGGACGAGAGGGCGTCCCCCTCCTGAACTGTACCAGGCCACATGCCTTCAACATGGGGAGGGTGCTTCGGGGTCTGACGCTAAAACACCTTGTCCCGATGTTGATGTGGACAAGGGCCTCATCCCTACAACCCTTGCCCAGTGGTTGTTGGGACCCCCATATCCTGCCCCCCTATTTGAATTGGTAATGGGGTAAAGCACCTTGTTAAAGAGGGCTTCCAGATTCCGCTAAGCCCTCCATCCGCAGACCCCCACAACCACCAGACAAGGGTTGTGGGAATGAGGCCCTTGTCTCCATCAACATGGGGACAAGGTACTTTGGGGTCAGACTCCAAAGCACCCACCCCATGTTGAGGGCATGTGGCCTTGTACAGTTCAGAAGGGAGGGTGCTCTCTCGCCCCCCCTCTTTTCTTGTGGCTTGCCAGGTTGCGTGTTTGGATAAGGGTCTGGTGTGAATTTTGGGGGGACCCTACAGCATTTTTTTTATTTGGCGCAGGGTTCCCCTTAATATCCATTTCAGACCTGAAGGGCCTGGTATGGATTTTGGGGGGACCCCCACGCAATTTATTTTACATTTTTGGTTCATTTTTTTCAATGAGTTTTATGTATACCACCAGGACCCGACAATTCATTACAGCCGCAATCAGTTTTAAATTACGTTTTTTCCTTTAGAAATGTAATTTTGCTATTGAAATGTTCTAAACACGGGAAAAATCTGTCACTTTATAAGCATACTATAGACACACCCCAGGCATGAAATTTAAAGGAATATTTAATTTTTATTGTTTCACTTTAAACATTATTAAAATCACTGCTTCTGAAAAAACATCAGGTCCCCAAACACTTTTTTTATGACAATAACTTGCATATTAGCACTTTTGGTTTTTCATGTTAGTGTGCCATAGACTTTAACGGGGTTCCGCGTCTTTTGAATTTGCCCCGAACATCTGAACAACCAAAGTTTGCCCGAACTTATGCTCGGGCTGAACCGTTAGCCCATCCTTTCTAGCCATCTCTTTCTATGACCTCCTAGATTCCTTCTTGATTCTGGGATGCTTCATTGGTTTGTTTTCTGAATATCCATTATGCCTGAAAGCAGTGATAATGTCACATGAAGCTCTTCCCTGTGCTGACTGAGGGGTTAATTTACTAAAGGCAAATAGACTGTGCACTTTGTAAAGTGCAGTTTCACTCTTCAAGTGCAGTTGCTCCAGAGCTTAGTAAATGAGCAGAAGTTCTGCTGACTTCCATCATCCAATCATGTGCAAGCAAAAATGCTGTTTGTTATAATTTTTCTTGCATGTGATTGGGTATTCTTTGCAAAGTGAAACTGTACCTCATTTACTAAGCCCTGGAGCAACTGCACTTGCAGAATCTACTTGCCTTTAGTAAATCAACCCCTGTGTCTCATGAAACTCCTCTTCTGCAGCCCTGCGACACACAGAAGTACATATTTACAGGGAATAGTAAAAATGTGCTTCTGAAGTAAAGGAAATAAATGTGTAGTTCTTCACAAAGTACATTTATGATCATTCTGATTAACAAATAGACTAGAACTAAAGAAAAATCGATGGAGAAATTCCTCACACTAGGATAGTGGTGGAGCTGTGTAAAACATTCCTTTATAAACTATGACATATGACTATTTTGTATAGTACTTTAAAGAAGATTCGATTGCAGATAATTGGTCATTTCAGTGGCATAGTTCAACAACCTTCAGAAAAATTGCTGGTTTACAAGGGAAATGTAGAAGTATTAGAGCAAAGGAGGTCTAAAGCTATGACAGCACACTATATTTTTGCAACAACAATGGGCTATTTCAGGTTTAGAAGCACCGGCATGACTTTTACTGTTGTTTGCTTTGAATTGTTGCATTAAGCTTGGTTTGCTGGCAAACAATATTTGCCACACATACAGACTATCATTTGAAAAGTTATAATGTTCACAGGTCAGAAAGGAAAATACAGAATTCAGAATGATACAACAGTTTCATATGTATGTGTATGGTATATGACAATGAATTAACTAATACGTACATGTTTATCATACCTTTAGCCTTTTTTAGTGTGTATATGTATGTATATATATATATATATATATATATATAGGGCCAGATCCTCAAAGAAGTTACGCTGGCGTATCTATTGATACGCCGCGTAACTTCTAGTTTGCTCCGGCGTATCTTTGTTTTGTATCCACAAAACAAGATACGCCTGAAGCTGGGCTAGATCCGGCTGGCGTACGTCTTAGTATGCCGTCAGATCTAAGGTGCATATTTACGCTGGCCGCTAGGTGGCGTTTCCGTCGATTTCCTCGTTGAGTATGCAAATTAGCTAGATACGGCGATCCACTAGCGTACGTCCGGCCGGCGCATTCTTTTACGTCGTTTCCGTAAGGCTTTTTTCGGCGTATAGTTACCCCTGCTATATGAGGCGTATCCTATGTTAAGTATGGACGTCGCTCCCGCGTCAAATTTTGTAAATTTTACGCCATTTGCGTAAGTCGTTCGCGAATAGGGCTTTGCGTAGAATGACGTTCACGTCGTAAGCATTGGCTTGTTGCGTGTTAATTTCGAGCATGCGCACTGGGATACCCCCACGGACGGCGAATGTGCCGTAAAAAAAAAACGTCATTTACGTTGGGTCAATAAGTATTAACATAAAACACGCCCCCATCACATCCATTTGAATTGCGCGCCCTTACGCCGCCAAAGTTACACTACGCCGCCGTAACTTACGGCGCAAATTCTTTCAGGATAAGGAAAATACGCTGTAAGTTACGGTGGCGTAGTGTATCAGAGATACACAATGCCGGACGGAACAATGCGCCACGCTACGTGGATCTGCCCAATAGTATCTACTGTATGTTTAGTTAGATCAAAATATATTTAAACCATTGCTTCCAGATTCCCGATAAGCCCCCCGCCCGCAGACCCCCACAACCACTGTCAAGGGTTATGGGGATGAGGCCCCTGTCCCCATCAACATGGGGACAAGGTGCTTTGGGGGTCACAGACCGTACCAGGGCATATGGCCTGGTACGGTTCAGGAGGGGGGCGCTCTCTCATTCCCCTATTTTCCAGTAGCCTGCCAGGTTGCATGCTCAGATAAGGGTCTGGTATGGATTTTTGGGGGGACACCTGCACCATTTTTTTTTATTTGGCGCGGGTTCCCCTTTAAATCCATACCAGAGCTGAGGGGTCTAGTATGGATTTTGATGGGGACCCCTCCGGTGTTCGCCAGAACACCCGAACAACCAAAGTTCAGCCGGAACTTATGCTTGGCCGAACTGTTCGCCCATTCCTACCTAGCACATGCCATTGTTTTTATGAGTCCAATTTCATCCATTTAATAAATGCTTTCTGCATTTTTGGGTTCTTCGCTTTCCTTTTGTTTTTAGGTGAGCAGCAGGAGACTAGGGAATATTTCCTAAAACACACATTCCAAATCTGCATAGTAAAAAGCATTGGACCTAAAAGTAAATGTTTCATTGACTTATAGGCAGATTGTACATACGATTCCATATTAGCGAATATACAGTAAGTGCATTGGGTATATTTACCATGAATAATTTCTGACCACTGACTGGGTGCGCCTTGGGAAGGCCAGTAGAGAATATAACGTAAGTGTGAAGCATGATGGTATTTCATGAGATATGGGGCTCCTAGGCCCCTCATCCTTGATCTTAAGGATAACAGCACTGAGCTAGCTATTCTGTGGGTCTTGTTATGCCATATGAATTTAATAAAATAAAAAAACTTTTTTATATTTCGTAGCTGTGGCATAGGGGGAATTCTGTGTTTGTTTTCCAAGGGCACAATCTGAATAAAATATCTTCTTTCCATGTTACCTTACGTTTGTTTTGAGTGTTCTGGCTTTAAAACACCAACGCAAACTTTCTGGTGGGTTATTTCCAGCAAAGACTGGACCTGGTCTTGTGGTAATCGCTATGATTCTGGAAGGGACATTACAGTTTATACCTTTTGGAGAAAGAAACTGATAAGCATGAACTCTGAGGCCCCGTACACACGTCCGAGGAACTCGACGGGCAAAACTCATCGTTTTCCTCGTCGAGTTCTGTGTGAAGCCGCCGAGGATCTCGGCGAGCCAACTTTCCTCATTGAACAACGAGGAAATAGAGAACATGTTCCCTATTTGGCTCGACGAGGAACTCGTCGGCTTCCTCGGCCGAAAGTGTACACATGCCGGGTTTCTCTGCAGAATTCAGCTCCGACCGAGTTTCTGGCTGAATTCTGCCGAGAAACTCGGTCGTGTGTACAGGGCCTGACACTTTTAAAGTGCTTTAGCATTTGATACTACAATATAAATAAACTAAATACATATTAATTTAGTTTAAGTGCAAAAAATCATTCCTGATTACATACTAAAACAAAAGGTTTTTATTATTTGTGTTTATAGCTGAGCCCAGTATTTAAAGACACAGTGCTTAAAGGAACATTTAATGCAACTCTACCGAATCCATTGCTGAATCAAGTGGAAGGCCCTTCACGGAAGGACATAGCAGATAAACAGCCATTTTCTCTAAGTGTCTGATACTGTTCAAATTACAGGTAAGTAAAAGTTGACCATGTTTGGTTTAAATGTTCATAATGCAAAGTGTAATAATGTATGCCACCGGCTACAAGCTAACCAATATTACTGGTACATTTTAGAAGTAAAGACAATTTTTTGCAAACACACAGGGAGATTTTTTTTTAAAACTGGTGTACTCATAATCTGGTGCAGCTGTGCATGGTAACCAATAAGCTTCAGCTTGTTCAAATAAGCTTTACCAATAAAACCTGGAAGCTGGTTGGTTTCTATGGAAAGCTGCACCGGATTTCCCCCACAGTGTCATTCAGTAGAAAAGACAAGTGTTCTAGTCATGGGGTATAGGACATCATTTTTTATATATAATTTCTATTGATATCCCCAAACCTTAATGCAATAATGGTCTATTTACCTGATACAGAAGACAGCACATGATTTTCAGTGTGTGTAATGCTACAGATACCTGTTATACTGTAGACATAATCTGTAGGTTTGATCTGATTGGGCCATTCTTGTGAAAGGAACATAAGTGAAATTCAGTTGTTTTTAAATTTGGCACACATTAAGGGCATTGTTTATTTATATTGGCCCAGATTCACATACATTGGCGCATATTTATGCCGGTGTAGCGTATCTAATATACGCTATGCCGACGTCACGCAGAGAGGCAAGCACCGAATTCACAAAGCACTTGCCTCCCAAACTGTGCTGGGTTCCCTCGGCGTAAGCCGTCGTAGGTGAAAGTGGGCGTGAGCCATGTTAATGAGGCGTGACCCCATGCAAATGATGGGCCGAGTGCCATACAAGTACTTAAAACGAACGGCGCATGCGCCGTCCCGTGGACGTATCCCAGTGCGCATGCTCAGAATCACGTCGGAACTACTCCCTAAGATACGACGGATCACTGCCTACGACGCACATTTGTACTTACGTCGGCGTATCTTGAGATACGTCGGCGTAAGTGCTTTGTGAATCCGGGCCATTGTGTTTATACAGTATTTCTAGCAAACGGTTTGTGGCATCTGTAAGCTCAACGTTATTTTACTAAAGAGTGTATGTAATTATTTTAATCTGTTGCGCACAATAAAAAAATAAATGTTAATTAGATAAAAGTAAGTGTCTGCTACTTACATTTTCCCAATAGATTGAAAGCCTACAGCATTTATTAAACCACCTGTAAGGAAATAAGTTTCTGAAACATAACACTTTATTTTGTGACTCTATTGCTGATTTAAAATGTAACTGCTGGACATCTGTGGAATTGACAGAACCATATCAGAACTGTTGGTTTGTATCCAACAAAGGCTCTCTTGTCTATTTCAAAATATGTACAGGGGAATTTATCACAGATGTTGAGGAATAGATGGCAGGTTTTTGCATCAAACACAGAAAGCAAAGACTATTTTATGCATGTAATACATATTGTGATATTTAAAACATAAAATATAGTTGTTAAACAAAGGTATACTTGTATAAGATTATTTTGTTTGAAATTGCCCCACCACAACACATTTTTACTGATTTGACTTACTTTTTATCTTACTTTTTCTAATTTTCCTTATTTTAAGTAAATTGGGTAATTGTGTTTTTAGCCTTTAGGGAAGTCAACCAGATAACTCCGCCAACTGAAAAATAACTGCACCCTAAAACAAACAACATACTTTGGTTCACCTTACTTGGAAATTCTTAATACTCTTATCACATAAAAATAGTAAGCAACCCCATCCTCCTCCCTAAACTGTGTAGAAAGTTCTAGCAAAGCCAAAAGGCATATAGATGTAGTGACCTACAATGGCCTGATAGTGACCTCCAGAGTCAGGAAGAGCTGACATCCCTCTTTGTAGAGTGAATTACTAGGCATAGTAGGTGTAATACAAGATGGAAGAATTGGGTGCCAGTCACTTTTTTATGCAAACAAGAGCTTTATTATTTCTTAACAAGAACTTTGGTTGAGAGGGTTAGGGCCAGGACACCCTTAGGTAGATGCAATGTTAATTGGCAGACTCCAAGACATTATAGGTATACAGTTATACAGGGAAAGGCCTCCAGCCAGATGCTACATCTGTATAGGTCGGACTGCTGTCTCCTATGGCAACTGAACTTGTAAGGCCGGGTACTAACGAGCAAACATGTACGATGAAACCGGTCCGTCGGACCGTTTTCACCGTACATGTCTGCCAGAGGGCTTCTGTACGATGGCTGTACTAACCATCGTACAGAAGTCCGCGCGTAAACAATACGCGGGGCGTGTCGATGACGCGGCGACGTGGGCGGGCCTGCCATTTAAAGGCTTCCACGCATGCGTCGAAGTCATTCGACGCATGCGAGGGACGGCGGGCGCTCGGACATGTACGGTAGGTCTGTACTGACGACCGTACATGTCTGAGCGGGCAGGATTCCAGCGGACGGTTTTAAAACACGTCCAGGAATATTTGTCTGCTGGGAAAAGGCCCGGCGGGCAAATGTTTGCTGGAATTCGGCCCGCTCGCGCCTACACACGACCGAACATGTATGCTGAAACTGGTCCGCGGACCAGTTTCAGCATACATGTTTGGTCGTGTGTACGGGGCCTAACAGTCACTAAAGGTAATCATGCATAACTCTTGGTAACACAGAATAGTTATTCTCTTATCTCACAGTATGCCACGGTAGGTCTTCACTCACTGAACTCCCAGTCTCTCCCTAGACTTTCAGATCCCAGTTGTCACCGGATCTCCTGAGCTCTTCCACAGCTAACCTGCTGTATACTCCTCAAGCGTCACCCCTGCTAACCTGCTGTGTCCCTGGCTTGGCACTCACTGGAGCTTTCCCATTTCTTCACCATTTCTTCACCATCCCTGGCTGGTGAGAAGACTAATCTGGTACTTGTTTAAGCTTACTCACAGTAGTCTCAAGTAATAAGGTGGATGGTCCCTTAGTAGGGACTGCGTCCCCTTTACCTCCAGCCACAACTGGTTCCCCGTCTGGCTGAACCTCTGCCACTCGGTTGGGCTCCAATCCTGCAGTCCCAACCTTACGCTGCTTCTCCTGCTCCTGGTTAGGCCTCAGGCAGCCAGGCAACCTAGCAGCCAGGTGTCCCTGAGATAGGCCTCTGGCTTCCGGCCTAGCAACTCAGGGCAACACACATGTACCTAGACAGCCGTCCAGGTGGCAAATAACCCAGATCGCCTGACTCCTCCTAAATAAATAGACTCTCCCAGCAGGCCTAGGGACTAAAGAAACCCCTGGCAGTTGGCTGAGATACCCCATCCATTCATGATCTGACCTTGCTATTACCTTGTTGATCTAATGTCACTAGCCACAGTGCCACCTAGTGATAAAAAAGAAAAAGGTGCAGCAATTCCAGAATTAGAGGGAAATCAGGGGATCTCCTAACAATTGGCCAGGCCAATTACTACCTGGCAAACTAAATTTGTTAGCAACCCTGCCTAAACACCAGGGTGCTTCATAGACTACATACTACACCGAGCTTTGTTATAAGTGCTCCTCCTACCTTGAATCAGATAACTATGACCTTTCAGAAACATGCATTCCCTTTGCGTCCTAAGAGCACAGAGAGTTGATAATCTGCAAAAACACATGAATCTACAGTTTTTTGGTCTGAAAGCACTCAGAAACCAAAACATTGGAATCCCAGTTACCTAAATAATAACCATATGGTATACAGTCTTTTTAGAAGTTTCATCCACTTTTAGGCCATATGCATATGTCGTCTGGAGTTTATGTTCTAAACTCTGAGTATATTTCCCTGCCTGGAACATGCAGCTTCTGCATACTGCCCATAAAAATCAATTACAGGAATTAGCTATACACAGGTATACACTGGTATTTGTGTAACCACATGCATGCGTTCAGAAATACAACCCTGGATGCAGACTGTATTTGTCAAGGGTTGTATCCATATGTACTGTATGTGTGTGGTTATGCAAACACCAATGTTTACCCAGGTACAGCCACCCTTAGAAATCAAAGAAAGGATACAGCTAAACATGGCTATATGCAGCAGTTATACACTCACATTTTACAGCATATGGCCATGTACTGTACATGGACCTTAACCAGCTTTATTTTGTAAAACAGATCAAGATAACCTACCATCAACATGCAAAACAGATGCCACCAAACAAATTTAATGGTATTACATCAGTGGTTCTCAACCTGGGGCTTGGGACCCCCTCGGGGGTCAAATGATGATTTGCCAGGGGTCACCAAATCCTGGGCTGTTCCTGAAGCCCGCACTGTTCTCCCGGGAAGGGACATGATAAGAGGGGGAGGAACAAATAAAAAGGGAGACAAAGGAAAAAAAGAGAGAGCAAGAAAGACAGTTAGAGGGAAAGATAGGGGAAAAAAAACAAGGAATTAGGATAGAGAGATGAAAGGGAAAGAAAGGAGAACAAAAATAAAGAGTGGTACATTCTAAAATGTACCATAAGGGTTTTTTTAATACTGTACGAGTGGAAGTCACTCAGGGAGCGCTAAATGTCTGTGGGTTAGGGGCGCAAATTACTTGTCTTGCCTTGGGTGCTTTCAACCCACGCTATGAAATTAATTTTACTGTTAGGGGTCCCCACAACTTGGGAAATTTTATCAAGGGGTCACAGCACTAGAAGGTTAAGAACCACTGTATTACATTATATAGAAAGTGGTGGACGGTCACTGTAAACCGTTCCGTTTATTTTTGTGAACTGATTTTTTTGTGCAAATACAGATTTTAAGATTTTGGATTTCCCATAACTTCTGTGCCTATAAGATGTATGGAGCAGGCAGTTAGCTCAATACAATATAGGACAATTCCCATGTTTGCAGTTATTTACCTGCTTCACAAGATTGTGTAGATTATGCAGTTCTCTTTTCTTCCCCTCAGCCAGGACAGAGCCAGGAGTAATACTTCTAGACTCAAAAGGGACTTTATTTCAATGTAAGTCACAAGTGGTTACTATAATTTGGAGCTATATCTCAGCTGGGTACCCATCAAGCAAAAAAATGGTGCTTGCTTATGTTCTTTTGCTCTTGGTGACAAGATGTCAGTAAATGGATCAAATAGACTTGTATTCCAAATTGTATCTCAATTCTTTAGTAAAATGCATACCATTTTCAAGTTTCATTTGATTTGCTAGGAAATAATTTGGAGATATTTGATTTGTGTACTTTGTTTGTCCCACCTAGTCATAAATAACTATGAATTGATATAATTTAATAGCATTGCAAATGTTATCCATATGCTGGTTTATTGGGAGAATATGTGTGACAGGGTTTTAATGGGGATGTACCTTTTTTTTTAAGCTTTGTGTTTTTCTGTACAAAGAAAATTGGATATCAAGATTGAGAAGCAATTTCTTGATTTTTTTTCAAATACAAGTGTATGGAGTATTTAAATTTTTTTTAGTTTGTAGACTCTATTATACAAGGTGTGTTTCCAAGATAATTAATCTAACTACCAGAGACCCCAAGCCAATATTTTTTGAACCTGGTAGTCAGTTTTCAATCATTTAATTCTGACATTCTGACAAGACCATGGAATGCTTATGCACTAACTATTGGAGTCTTTGGTTAGTTAAATCGTTCTTGCTGGAGAGGTGACTGACTACCAGTGTCAGAAGTGTGGGGTGTCCTGCAATCCAGAAATTGTGGGTAAATACAGTATTTAACCACTTGACAACCGGGCCTATTTTGGCACTTATTTTGGCACTCTCCTTCATGTAAAAATCAATTTTTTTTTGCTAGAAAATTAATCAGAACCCCCAAACAGTATATATTTTTTTTAGCAGACACCCTAGGGAATAAAATGGAAGTCATTGCAACTTTTTTTCTCGCACGGTATTTGCACAATCATTTTTCAAACGCCTTTTTTTAAGGAAAAAAACTGTTTCATGAATTAAAAAATAAAACAGTAAAGTTAGCCCAATTATTTTGTATAATGTGAAAGATGATGTTACGCAGAGTAAATAGAGATACCTAACATGTCACACTTTAAAATTGCGCACAGTCATGGAATGGCACCAAACTTTGGTACTTTAAAAATCTCCATAGGCGATGCTTTAAATTTTTTTACAGGTTAATATTTTCGAGTTACAGAGGAGGTCTAGTGCTAGAACTGTTGCACATGCTCTAACGCACACGAAAATACCTCACATGTGGGGTTTGAACGTCGTTTACATATGTGGGCGGGACTTGCATGCGTGTTCGTTCTGCGCGAGAGCTACCGGGGACAGGGGCGTTTTAAAAAAAAAAAAAAAACATTATTAAACATTTATTTTACTTAATTTTTTTTTTATATACTTTTTTTTACATTTTTTTTTATCACTTTTATTCCTATTACAAGAAATGTAAACATCCCTTGTAATAGGAATCACTGTGACAGGTCCTCTTTATGGAGAGATGTGGGGTCAATAAGACCCCACATCTCTCCTCCAGGCTTACAAGCATAAAATCGGTGAAAAAAAATTCACCGATCACATGCCGACAGCCGCAATTGCCGCTTTGTTTACTTCCGGGTACTGGGCGTGACGTCATAACGTTGCGCCCGGGCCTCCGATGGTCATAGAGATGACTGGTGACCATCTGGTCACCAGTCATCTCTATGCTTCCCAGACAGCGCTGGCCGATTCGCTCTCCGGGCCCCCGATGGCACGGGAGAGCCCGGGGAAGCACCGGATGGCGGCCAGAGGGGGGGACATCCCCTCCCGCCGCCTATAAGAACAATCAAGTGGCGGAACTGCCGCTTTGATCATTCTTATAGTGCACAGAATTGGGCGCTGAAGACAGTGATATCTGAATGATGCCTGTAGCTGCAGGCATCATTCAGATATCACCGCACAAAGCTACACAAAGCCGAGGACGTTAAAAGATGGCCTCCGGTTGTAAAGTGGTTAAAGTAGGTACTGAATGTGGTGTGTGTTGTTTAGAAGCATTGTATGTGTAAGTGGCTGTACCTACCTGCATCTTTGCATTATTGGCCAGCATCCAGTTAAATTAGCTAGAAGGCGACTGCTCATCTGTGACACCAATAGTAAAAAATAAAATGTGTTTATGCAATATTATTAAAATGTTATCCAGATTAGTGATTATATTGTATATCATTTTCATAATGATTTTGTTTTGCTACAGCTAAGCCTCCCTAGGCTGAAACCAGCAACACTACAGATATTCGTCATCATTCTTATGAAATACCGTACCTACATATTCACTAGACTGTCTGCTTAAACTAAAAAAATTACAAGAAAAGGAATGTTGTTGCTAAAATTGCTGCATGAATGTCTTATTTTACATGTACTGTATAACTATATGTTATCAAATTTCTGGCTTCCAATAAAAAATATTTTAATAAAAGTTAATCTTCCTGATATGCTTCTGGGTTTATTAAAGAGGAGTTATTTCTAGCAGCTTAGCTCTGTTATGTCCCACCACAGGTTTCCAGTGAAAATTAAAAAAAGAAGTCCTGGAGTTATACTTCAGCTTCAGGACCAAAGTATGAAAACATACGATCGAAAATCGTTCTGTATGTGTGAATAAATGCTTCTGATCTAAGATCCAATCTAGTGGGATGGGCTAATTTTAAAAGCTTATATGCAAGTTATGGCAATAAAAAGTGTATGGGGACCCGGGTACTGCCCTAGGTGACATGTTTTAATGCAAAAAAAGTATTTTCAGGCGCAGTGATTTTAATAATGCTTAAAGTGAAACAATAAAAATGAAATATTCCTTTAAATATTGTGCCTGGGGGTCCCCTTAGTCTGCATGTAAAGTGGTACATCTGTCTGACGTGTTTTACAGTGCGGCAGAAAAATTACTTTTCTAAAGAAAAAAAATTACTTTAAAATTGCTGTAATGTATTTACGGCTCCCGGCAATATTGATAAAAATTAAGGCAACAATTGGCGTGGGTTCCCCCCAGTCCATACCAGGCCCTTTGTGTCTGGTATGAAATTTAAGGGGAACTCCACGCCAAAATGAAAAAAAAATTGCGTCCCCCCCCCCAAATCCATACCAGACCCTTATCCAAGCATGCAGCCTGAAGGACAGGATTAGTTGGGTGAGTGACCGCCCCCCCTCCTGAACCATACCGGGCCACATGCCCTCAACATGGGGAAGGTGCTTTGGGGTTCCCCCAAAGCTCCTTGTCCCCATGTTGATGAGGACAAGGGCCTCATCCCCACAACCCTTGCCCCGTGGTTTTGGGGGTCTGCGGGTGGGGGACTTTAACAAGGGGGCCCCCAGATCCCACCCCCCAATGCTTATGTGAAAGGGGGATTCCAACTTCTGATAAGCCCGCAGACACCCACAACCACCGGTTTTGGGGATGAGGCCAGAGGAATGAAGCCAAGGGGCTTTTGGGCGGGGGGGTGGGCTTGCTTATCCCCCTTTCCTGACCTGCCAGACTGCATGCCAGGATAAGGGCCTGGTACAGATTTTGGGGGGACCCCACACCATATTTATTTTTCCTTACATGTTATGGACAAATTACAGTCCTTCTTCAGAGTTTTTTTTATGTCAAATGGGTACCAAATTTAAAGCCACACATACAGTTTTGCATATGTCTAATGAAGAGATGGGAATAATGATAAGTCCTTCATGCTGAGAGCATGCATAATCAAACCTCAGATTGGAAAGGGAGGGTCATGGATACATGGCAACAAGTGCTTCACTACAAGGACCCCTAGATTTGGGGCACCAGGGCTCCTGCTACTGATGGGCCAGCAGTCAGAGATGTAAACTTATTCCTAAAAGTGCAGAGATTGTTGTGGGCTCAACTTTGAACATACTTGTGTGAGCATGTAAAGACATCCATCATGCACTTCCTTGGAGGTGTGTCGTGCCTGCGGCAGACTTTATACATATTTTTGGAGCTGTTCCCTGGCCAAGACCTTTTGAAATGAGGTTACCACATTCATTCAGACAGTCACTATGGTTCAGATTCCATTGAGGGTAGAAATATGTTTGCTGTGGCTTGTAAATCCACTGGCTCCTAGCCGAGCAGTTAGAACTCTTTTGGGGATACTACTTTGTTAAGCACGCAAGCCCATCGTCATGCAATGGAAATTCTCAAATAGAAAAAAAATCCTAAAACATGGAAAAACACTGCGCTAGATAAATGTCAAAGTGAAAATTTCCACAGTGATACTGGGATGTACAGCTGCCAGTACCAAAACATTAGCATACCAAATTTTAGACAATAAATTAAACAAGGTACAGCGCTACACAAATAAATAGTGACAAACCTGATAAATAAATATAAGTGTACAATGATAAATGTGTATTGGAATAATAAAGTGCACAAATCTAAATATTCAAAACCAACCGGTGATGAAAAAAAAAAAAATTAAAATAGAATAATAAATGGTGAAAAAATAGTCCCACATTGATGATTAAAACAATAAACCAAAAGCAATCCTTATAGTGTGATTCATAATGGTGCACAAAGTTGAATTTGTCAAAAGAGGAAACCAATAAGACACCCGAGTAGTGGTAATGTAGTCTCCTTACCAAAAGTAGGTGACCGCTATCATGGCGGTCTCTCTAAGCACAGGGGTTTAAAGTCTCCCAACAGACTCACTGCAGATAGTTCGCAAGCACAGGATGGTGTCTTAATGTCTCAAGAGATGAAAAACAGAAAGAGACTCCATAGCGTAATACTGCATAACAAAATATTTAATCTAAAAGTATTGCACTTACAATTTGGCTGTTAAAAATGTGCGATGGATTAAGCATAGAGGGACACAGCATTTCCTCAAGGTTTCTCCTGTCTGTTAAGCTCCGTATCAGTGTAACTCTGTGTAAAGAGGCGTAATGACGTTGAATCAGCTGGCCACGAAATGCGTAGGTTAGGCCAGCTGATTCAACGTCATTACGCCTTTATACACGGAATTTGCCCGGAAGCTCAACATCCAGCGGCATTTCATTTCAGACACTACACCATATATGGAGCGAGCTGCCACCTCAGGAACTGTGCATTCGGGCCTTTCAAACCCTTCACTGTTCAACCCGGCTGTTCCATCTTCTTCCACAGTCAATGTATTTAAGGATTTGGTCCTTAAGGACTTGGAAGCTCTCTCTGTCAAAAAAGTTTATACACACCCAATACATAAAGAGGGCTTCCTGTCTTTGTGCAACCGCAAAGATCTTGTCGTGCGTCCAGCCGACAAAGGGGGTGGGATAGTTGTTATGAACAAACCTGACTATGTTGCAGAGATGAACCGTATACTAGGTGATATGGAAACATATCAGGTTTTACCTAATGATCCAACCAACATTTTCAAAAAGGAATTGACCCACTTGGTCTCAAAGGGGTTCAATTCATGTATCCTAAATAAAAAAGAACAAGCTTTCTTGGTACCTACTGCTCCAAGAATCCCAACCATATACCACCTACCCAAAATACACAAATATTTGATAAATCCACCTGGTCGACCTATCGTGAGTGGTATCGACTCGATTACATCACGTATAGGTTGATACATCGACT
This sequence comes from Rana temporaria, assembly GCF_905171775.1. Classification (NCBI taxonomy): domain Eukaryota; kingdom Metazoa; phylum Chordata; class Amphibia; order Anura; family Ranidae; genus Rana; species Rana temporaria. The sequence goes on along the minus strand of NC_053489.1, from coordinate 464,291,663 downwards.
TCTATCTGCAACCATTAGTTAAGTCTACACCTTCTTATCTTAAGGACACAACCTCCACTATGAAAATTCTGGAGAATATTGTGATTAAGGGTGACTATCTTCTTGCGACTGCCAATGTGGCGTCTTTATATACGTGTATCCCACAACATCTTGGTGTTGACGCGGTCAGACATTTTTTGAATGGTGAAGATTCAATCACAGAAGAGCAGAAACTTTTCATTATTGAACTGCTAGATTTCGCAACAACTCACAATTATTTCTGGTTCGACCAGAAATATTTCCTCCAAAGACGTGGTGTGGCGATGGGGGCTAAATTTGCCCCCAGCCTCGCCAATCTTTTTATGGCCAAGTGGGAGGAGGACGTCGTCTATTGTCAGAGACCATCCTCCCTAGTCCTATGGGCTAGGTATATAGACAACGTCCTCCTCCTATGGGATGGCTCACAGGAATCTCTAGATGACTACTTCCGGGTTCTGAACACGAATGATCGTGGTATCTCTTTCACCCACGACAGTAGCCCCAGTAAAATCACCTTTCTTGACCTAGAGATTGAACTTGTGTCTAGGAATTTCAGGTTCAAGACCCATTTCAAAGGTACTGACAGAAACAGCTTCATCCCTACGGACAGTTGCCACCATAGATCATGGCTTAAGTCTGTCCCTAGGAGTCAATTTTTGCACATACGCAGAAATTGCACGGATGATGATATGTATTTTTCACAGGCAGCCATGCTCAAGGAAAGATTAATCGAGAAGGGCTATGATATATCCTCTATTGATTTGGAGTTACAACAAGTGGCATTAATTGAACGCGATACTCTCTTACAGGATAGGGAACCACGTCGGAGGGATGACTCTTACAAGTTTTCAATGGTGACCTCTTACTCAAACCAACATAGAGATGTTAAAAACATCATCAATAAGCACTGGGACATTCTCAAGAATGACAAAGTGTTGGGCCCCAATTTGCCTGAACATGCTAAAGTCATCTTTAATGGTGCTCCAACATTGAGAAATAGCATTGCCCCTAATGTGGTTGACCCCCCTGAACGTCCCGTCTTCTTTCAGGATATGAAGGGTTATTACCCCTGTAAGAAATGCAGAGTCTGTCAGTTTAATATCAATGGAAGGTCAAGATCAGTGGAATTTGGGTCTACAAGCACTGGTCGCCACTATCCTATCAAGGTTTTCTGCACATGTGCAACTACGCACGTTGTGTACCTTGTCACCTGCCCGTGCGGGAAGCAGTATGTTGGTCGTACCATACGTGCCTTTTCCGTACGGGTAGGTGAACATGTGGCAAAGATTATTGGTGGAAGCACTAAGCACACGGTTCCTAGACATTATAGGGAATGCCATGCTTGTAACCCTACTGGTTCCCAGTTTCTCATCATCGATAAATATGTGGCACCTTGGAGGGGCGGAGCCGAGACTAGAGGTGTTTCTCGCCTTGAGGCCTATTGGATATACTGTACGAGTTGCGCACGTATGTCCCACATGGCCTCAATGTTGATTGGGACATAAATGCGTTTATCAACCAATCTTAATTTGTTGTTGTTATGCATTCTCTATCCAATGGTGGCTCCAGTTACTTTTGTATATCTTTGCCCTCCCAAATTTTGGTTTTTGACCTTTTGGCATTTTTGAAATGTCATTTTTTACTAAAACACAATTGATGTTTTATTTTATTTTAATTGTAGATTTTCACTTGTTTTCATTACTGTGAAACTCTGATTTTTTAATTTGTTGCCAGGTAGGTGTCCATATATGGTTGGGCATTTTTAGATCACTTGTGTCTTCTTCGTTTTTATTTATTCATTTTTTATTTTATTTTTCATTTCATTTTTTGTTCTTTAGATTTTTCAATTTCTAAAGGCATTTTAAATTAATTATTAATAATGTATGGAACTCTCCTACTTCATTTGTCCTTTTTTACACATAGACCCCCATATACCCATATTAGTGGTTTCTTTTCCCGTGAGATTAAGTCTTAAGGATATTGGTCCAAAATAATATATATTTTTAATTAGTCCTTTGTATTCTCTTTTGAGGAGTCTTTACATTGCCTCATAATTGAATACCCGTCCTTTAAGACATTAGTACGTCCCCTTTCCTCCTTTCTTCTCATTAAACCATATTGCTTGCTGTTATTACTGCTCGCTTTTAATTGTGATGAGTGTATTCATATATCAGCTTTTTGTCCCTGCCCCTTCCGTGCATTGAACTTGGCTTAAAGCTGTGGAACGCACAGTGGCTTTGTATCTCCAACGAGAGGCGTGGAGCGCACTGTTGGAGCGCACGCCGGCGGATACATGTGCTGGTGTTAAGAGGACATCACAGTTTCAACTTGAGGCGCGGTGCGAATGGTTGGAACGCACGTTGGCGTGTATACGTGTTAACGTCACACATTCCAGCTGAGGTGTGGAGCGCATGGTTGGAGCGCACGCCGGCTGGATGAACGCACACGTCCGCCCATATTTTTATGACGGCTGAGTTTTGGATTATCTGATCGGCTTTAGGCAAGCCGCATTTGCGGTCCGGCTCCTTCACCCTCCTAGTGAGGCTTGGAGCGCATGCTGGCGCCCTGTCTTTGTTTTACCCGGAAATCAGGCCGGATCAATCAGAATTACACACGTGGAGCCACTATTGAGGTAGGGGTGTCTTTCATATATAAGGGTTCTCTGTGCAGTATGTCAGCACCCCAGATGATGATCGATTAGATCGAAACGCGTCAGAAACCCTGCTGACATTACTGCCTATTGTTATATGCCTGATACAAGTGCTGAAAATGTGAGTGTAACTTTTAAACTTTGCTGCCAAGTAAACTTTTTTAAAAACGGATTTACACTATGTGCATCTTTGCCTTCTTTCTCCTTCCTTCTATTGAATTGAGTGTCTGAACCTCCTTATGGATTCGAGTTTACAATACATCTCAAGTTGATTCCAAGTTGTTCCCTTCCTGATCCTGCATTGGACTTCACCTTCATGCTGGTACCATCAATTACAAGTGTTTATGACCCACTAGGTATAAGCCTATTCTGGGTCCACTGTTTCCGGTAAGCCTCCATCCACTTCGGTGCTGGATTTTTTCATCTCTTATCTGTGAAGATTAAGCCACTTCAATTTTTGCACAACTACCTATTATGAACTGTCTTCATATATTTATTTAGTAGAGACCTTTTTTATAGTTTATCCTGTATCTGTGGATATCTTATCATGTTTCACTTCTACGGTTTTATATGATTGGATATTTATCAACATATCCAATCTCTTATTCACCTATATTTAGCGCTACACTTTATGTTTTATACACGGAGTTATACCTCCATTAGTCGGGTCCCCGACTTGATCACCGCCTGAAGTTTCCCGATTCTGCACATGACCGTTTGGTGAGAATGCTGCTCTGGTACTTGCTTCAGTTATTCACTATGTCGACCATGACTGGTTATCTGGCTGGCATTACGCCTCATTTTGCCTATTTATACGAAGTGTCACCTCCATTAGTCGGGTCCCTGACTTGATCACCGCCTGAAGTTTCCCCATTCTGCACATGCCCGTTTGGTGAGAATGCTGCTCTGGTACTTACTTCAGTTATTCACTATGTCGACCATGACAGGTTATCTGGCTGGCAGAACTGTCACTTCTGGTTGGACTGCAAGCCGCAATCCCAACCCTGCACTGCCCTCTTACCTCTGGATAGGCCCTCAAAAAGCCTGGCAGCCAGATCCCCCAGGATAGGCCCAATCTCCGGCCTAGCAGCCCAGGGAATACGACACACGTCCACCCAGACAGCCATCCAGGTGGAACAGAGCGTAGATCACCTGACTCCACCCAAATATATAGGTTCTCCTGGCAGTCCAAGGGATTCAGGAAAACCCCTGCCCATTGGCTGAGATAACCCATATACCCATAACCCGACCTTGAGTTGTCCTTCTAATATCTAGTACCACCAAATGCCCTGCCACCTAGTGGTAGAAGGTAAAAGCACAACAAGGTCAAAGAAGAAATCAATGGATCTCTAACAGTTGACTAAGGTATCTACTCTTGCACATAAATCTGTGAGGAGCATCGCTGACTAAACCCCAGGGTGCTACACTTCATTTGAGAGAATCTTTCCTGACACATGAGATATGGAAGAGTGCGTATTTTCATAAATTCCCAAGTTAGCTTTGTAGGATGTTTGAGAGGTAGAATGGCCAATAAGAATCCTAATATTTCAGCCTGCAAGGGCGGTTAGAGCGTACCAACTTTTCCATAGTTTAGAGTGCCTTGATTTTAGCTAGGTTGTTTTTCTTGTGTTTGCTATTGTGCTTTTGTTTCTGTTTGTTTTTCTTGTTTTTGTTTTGCTATGAAATTGAGCCTGGGTATGCCTTATAGGCTCTGTTGTGTACTGTTAACGTCAAAACCTGCAATACAAATTATAAAAAAAAATATATATATATACACACAAGACTAACAAAATTTTAAATATCATGTGAATGAGGTAAGTGAGAGAAAAGCACATTGGGAGGGCTGGGTCAGGAATGGCTTTGGAACACCCTTCTATTTATTATTTATCATGAAAAGTGAAATTATGCCCAAAAAGGTGAACTTATCCTTTATTACAATGTTGTTAATTTGTTTTGATTTGTATTATCCGTAATTCCATTCAAACTCTTTAAAGGTGTTACACAGAATACATTAACTGGTAGTTCAGAATTAAATAAATAAATCCCTTAGTGTAAATTAGATGACATTTATATATTACATACTAGGTGAAGACTTTTGATCACAGATTTCAGCAAGGTATTTTTCTTGTTCTATGGAAGAACTGACACTTAGCAACAGATGGTGGTAGTGACACACACCTGCTTAGTCACCCTTTAAAAGCCTGCCAAGCTGTAAGCCTTTGATAATAAATGATTATGTAAAGCTAGAGGAGACACTTATAGATATTGCTGTGGTAATGGCAGAAATGTAATCTGAATAACCATTTAATTGCTCAAAACCATTATATGAACTTCACCACTTATGTAAAGTAATATTTCAGTTGGTAGATATAATTTGCTATTAGAGCATTTTATGTAAGAATTAGTCTGAAAAAAAGATACATTTCACTGAAAAACACTTTAATAATCTCATAAGCTGGTATGGTTCATGCACAGTAAGATGTAAATGGTGACCCGGGGGTTTTCAAGCAGCACACACACTAAGGCCGCGTACACACAATCGGTTAAACCGATGAGAACGGTCTGATGGACCGCTTTCATCGGACCAAACCGATCGCGTGTGGGCCCCATCGGTTAATTATTCATAGGTTAAAAAAAGCAATCTTGTTTTAAATTTAAGCGATGGATACCTAACCTAACCTAACGATCGTGTGTACAGGGCTTTAGAATTTTTATTAACTGGTTGGAATTTGGATTTTTTTTTTCTAGTAATCATAAATAAAAAATACATGATTAATTGTGTTTTACATACTAAAACACTGTGCCCCCACAGGCCTTAGTCTATAAGGCATATATATTAGTTTGATGGGGCTTCTCATCGGTTTTCCTTACCTTGTGTTCTCCTATACTGGTAAATACTGAGCTCTTAGCACAAGTGCTTTACTGTATGTGGTCATCACTTAAATTGCAGCTTGCATGACATGCTCACCTCAATTATGATCATGTCTTTGCTTTGTCAGTATGGACACCATAAAAAAAAAAAAAGCAAAGGAATGCAGTTGTTTTACTGTAATTTCCTCTGTGACATTCTAGAGAGGGACATTCAGGGACCTATGAGACAAGGTGGAAAGCTCATCTCATACCATCTATGGGGTTGATTTACTAAAGGCAATTTTACTGTGGACTTTGCAAGTGCAGTTGCAAGTGCAGTTGCCTCAGAACTTAGTAAATAAGGGGAAGCACTGTAGACTTTCATCATACAATCGTGCAAACAAAAATTATATATTTTTTTCCTTACATGTGATTGGACGTTCTTTGCAAAGCTCTGGAGTAACTATACTTGAAAATGCACTGTTTGTCCTTAGTAAATCAACCCCTATGACTTTTTCATATAAAACTTAAACCATTCTTCACAACAGAAACGTTCCAGGGTTTTGGGTATTAAAGTGTTTGATCTCAATGTATATAGTATCCAACACCTTAAAACTATTTTGACACTGTCCACCAACACAGAATATAGATAAGCTCATGATATGGCAACAGAAACTTCAGTAAGTATTTTCTAGGTATGTTCTTTGTGTGCTCCAATGTAGCTCTGCGAGCTTTGGACATTGTCAGCAAACGTTACACCAACTTTAATGTATATAATTTAAGGAACCTTTTTTCACAGTCACAAGTCTATGATTTTGCAGTGAAATTACTATTTTGTTATTTTACCTTTCTACTGTCTACTGTCTATTGTCTGTTGTTTTTTTTTTATAAATAAAAAAACGTAACTCAATTTCGGTTAATGATGGTCCATGATAATTGGAAGAAGCTTTCTTAACCCCCCAGGATCCGTATAAGGTCTATTTCACCCTTAAAACCACCAAAAGCCACCCCAATTTCACCTTATCACTGACACCAAAGCATTTCCCTAAATTAACATTTTTTTAAGTGTTAGTAGTAGAGAAGTAGAGAAGGTAGAGTAGCAGTAGAGAGTAGAAAAGGTATAATCTTGTCAGTTTTTCTTTATTTTGCGGTCTGTGGAGTTTGAGAATTTGGAGAGAATTGTCTTCACTTTTTTTTTTCAGTTCTCAATGTAACAGCCTAATGTAGGCACGTTTTTTTAAAATGGCATTGTTCATCCATATTGTGTCTATCTGTTCATCAATGTCTGCCAGCCTAAAGGTGGCAACAGACAAATGTTGACCTGTGCCTCATCTGTCCAGTTGCAGTTGGCTCACTAAGACTGGACACACACTAGAATTTTTTTATTTGTTCAACTCAGGTGGCTGAACTAAAAAAAATGGAGAGATTGCCGTATTAACACAAGTGATGTTATCCACCGTCAGAACACACTGAACACATTGGTTTTCCAGCACACCCTTTGACAGATGATGGTAAGAAAGACCGTCTTCTGACGAACAGGCAGCTGAACACATGGGCCAAAATTTGGTTAGTTCCTTCCAAACCGACCGATTTCATGCGAATTTTGGCCCATGTGTACTCAGCATAAAGGGCGTTCACACAACCACACTGTGTGCTGCAGTGTATGCATTGTCATTTATTGCCTTGCGGTACATTAACCACTTAAGGACCGGAAGGATTTACCCCCTTAATGAGCAAGCCATTTTTTGCTATACCCCACTGCGTTACTTTAACTGACAATTGCGTGGTCGTGCGACGCTGTACCTAAATAAATTTATGTCCTTTTATTCCCTTCAAATTGAGATTTCTTTTGGTGGCATTTGATCACCTCTACAAAAAAAAAAAGAAAAGGAAAACGACAATTTTGAAACAATATTTAATTTTATTTGCTATAAAACATATTCAATATTAAAAAAAAAATCGAATTTCTTCATCAATTTAGGCCAATATGTATTCTGCTACATATTTTTAATAAAAAACAAAAACAAACAATAAGCATACATGGATTGGTTTGCACAAAAGTTATAGCGTCTATAAAATAGGGGATAGATTTAGATGGAATTTTTATAATTTCTTTTTTTACTAGTAATGGTGGTGTTCAGCGATTTTTAGAAGGACTGTGACATTGCGGCGGAAAGATTGGACACTAAGTCCATTAGTGCTAAAAACGTGCACTGACAGGGGCCAACTGTGTTCCCTGTGTTTACTAACTTTATGGGGGATGGGCTGCATAGCAGAAAGACAAGATCTCTGCGTCATCACAGATCTTCCTTGTTTACACAGAGATCTGCCTTACACAAGCGAAGCAGAGTTATAAACAAGATATCTCATTGCAATCAAATTATTACATTTTGAAGTATCGTATATACTCGAGTATAAGCTGAGTCTTTTTGTGCTAAAAATGCCCCCTCGGCTTATACTCGAGTCACCTTTTTGCACCTGATCTCCCGGACTTTGGGGACCCGGTACAGGCAGGCCGTCGGTCCCCTGGACTCCAAACTTGGCACATACGTAGCCCCACTTCCTCTACAAGTGTGCACAGTTTGTTGTCCGGGGGACCTACGGCCAAGGAGCACCCCTTCCATAGACTCCCATGTTAAATGGTCATTTCTCTGGTGAATTTGGGGACCCGGTACTGGCCAGTCGTAGTTCCCCTTGGCACACATGTAGCCCCATTTCTCCTCTACAAGTGTGCAAAGTTTGTTGTCTGGGGGACCTACGGCTGGGGAGCACTGATTTTTCAAATCCGGGCACCCCTTCTATAGACTCCCATGGTAAACGTAAGTCTAGTCATGGACACAGTGAGGCACGGGCATAGTGATGCATGGGCACAGTGAGGCATGGACACAGTGAGGCATGGGCACAGTGAGGCATGGACACAGTGAGGCATGGACACAGTGAGGCATGGACACAGTGAGGCAAAGTGAGGCACAGTGAAGCATGCAGATGGACATCCTAGGCTTATACTCGAGTCAATACGTTTTCCCAGTTTTTTGTCGGCTTAAACTCGAATATATACGGTAATTACACTCACATGTCATCAAGAAATAGAGGTTTTTATACAACAGCCAAAGAAGTTAAAAAGCGATCAAAGATATCCATCCTAATACTGGGGGAAAGAGGGGGTGGTAGCATACTCACAGTGCCATTGGGACGGTCAAACAAGGATTGTCTAGAGTGCATTCCAATAGGAGGCAGGAATATCACCTCAAAATACAATCTAGTATATAAAAAAAAATGAAACATTGTAGTCATAATGATAAGCAGGCAACGGATTATTGCAAAGAATGTATTCACTAAAAATAACTACAAGGAATGTTCATTAAATATATACACACATTTTTGGTTACTTGTGGTACACAATTTTTTTAGCAGTATTTTTTGTCATTTGGCCTCTGTTGTTGATATTGTTTGCTACCGCAGCTCCCATGGCCCTGGAGTTGCTGGCCCTGCCTGTCAGCCCTTTCTCGCTATTGGCTTGATTGAGCACATGCGTATTACACAATATGTGTTTTTAAGAATTTCTGACAGGCATTATCCTTACATGTGATCCTTGATCATACTCCTGAGTGTTGTAAGTGATGTACATAATGTTTCATGTTTCACATTGATATCTGTATTAATAATTGGTATTGATGAGTGTCCATTTTTGAATGCCAAGGTTCCAGGACTGACCCTGGAGAAGTGCGTCAGTCTCGAAATGCATTGAACATTGGAACTACATTATCTGGACTATACCCAATTCCCTAGCTTAAGCTTTATTAAAGTGTTACTAAACCCACGACAGTAAAATCAGTCTGTATAAGCAGTAAAGCATGCTTGATATACCCACTGTGGAACCCAAGGGGGTATTTCTCTGCATTGTGTAAAAAGGCTGTTTGATCCTGTCTTCTCTGATCCTCCCCTTCTTCCACAGTTCCCAATCCATCTGCACATGCTCAGTTTGGTGTGTATTGCTAGAGAGTTTTTTCTGGGTGGATGCATATGAACAGCACAGAGCCAATCAGCACTGTCCAGACCGAAAGTCAAGAATTATGCAGTCAGGACAGGGAAAACTCTTCCTAAAAGCTTTAACCAGTGCTCGGCCAGACACTGATAGAAGTCACAAGACTGCTCTAACTGCTAATGAGAAAAGATATTTAGCAGTTTATATTTACTAAAATAATTGTATTTCCATATTCTGTGGGAGACCAGCTATAGTGAATGCAGGGTGATGGGTTTCTAACACTTTAAGGTGTTCTACAGTATATTACATCATATAGTCAACTGGCTCGTTTTGGTTATTGTTTACATCTTGGCTATAAGCCTGTTTTTTCTTTGTGTTTTTTAGCCTAATATTTGTTTAATAAAGCAGATATTTTTTATTATCATGTGTGTGTTTTTGCTCTTTAACATCCCTGCCACCTTACATTTTTTGATCTATATTTCTCCTGGGATGGGCATTGATTGATCTCCAGTCACACCATTTCACATTTGACTCCTTCCACACATAAATCTAATTGTGGATATTTATTGAAATATCTTAATACAGTATAAATAATTTTTAAAATCTCAAGCAATGATAGACACTTTCCTTCGATCAAAATATGTAAATCGTTGGTTGCGTTCATCAAAGTTGTAGCAGGGTGACTCCGTGCCAGTGGGTAAAATGATGGTTTACGCTAGATTTTGTAGAAAGCGAGCACACTAATGGCACAGGTGTGTGCTGGCTTCATATGAGAGCCACAGATAATGCTCAGAGCCCCACCCTCCCGAGGGGGACAGTATGTAAAGGGAGCAATGAGAAGTGATGGTGTACACCATGGTGTCCAGGTCAGAACAGATCAAGGCCCGAGCCTGAGAGAGAGTCCATGAGGGACAGAGCAGCTAGGAAGGTGTAAGGAAGAATGAGAGCGGAGGTGCAGTACATAACCACTGGAACATGTTTCATGGTGAGGAGGACCAAAAAGGTGCTAATAGACAGGAGGTCCCGGAAGAGATACTTGAGGCAGTAAAGCTGCCACAAGAGAGCCAGGAGGCTGAATGTTATGTTTGATTCATAGTGATGGTGAGAACTCCTGCGTGGAAAGATATGCCTGTGTGAATTTTGACTTTCTTTTAAATAAAAGTGGGCAGGAAAGGCCTGAAAACTATATCTGGCGTGGCGTTAGCACACTATTTTGGCACTACCATTCAGCTAAGAAACCCTGTCATAAGGTCTAAGGGCCAAATCCACAAAAGGGATACGACGGCGTAACTGCTGTTACGCCGTCGTATCCCTGTTTCTAACTATGGAACTGATCCACAGAATCAGTTTTCCATAGTTAGGCAGAAGATCCGGCATGTGTAAGGGACTTACACTGCCGGATCTTAGGATGCAGTACCACATCCGCCGCTGGGGGCATTTTGTGTCGAAATGCCGCCTCGGGTATGCAAATTAGCACTTACGGAGATCCACGAAGCTTTTCAGCTTCGTTTTTTCTCCGTAAGTTTTAGTTTGCAATCGTAAAATTAGGGCTGCTTTTACAAGGTGTAAACTGTTTACACCTTGTAAAAACAGACCTTTCTGTCCAGCGACGCGATTTTTTTTTAATTTTTAATTTTTTTTTTCGCGCCGTATCTTTTTTTTTTCCCGACGCAACTTTATTGACCCGTCGCAATCCACAAAGCTCGGCGTAACGTAATTTTGCGCTATGCACGTCGGGAAAATGACGTCACGAGCATGCGCAGTACGGCCGGCACGGGAGCGCGCCTAATTTAAATGGGAAACGCCCCCATGAAAATAGGAACGCCTTGCGCCGGCGGAATTTAAGTTACACAGCCCAAAATTTCTAGGTAAGTGCTTTGTGGATCGGGCACTTAGGTAGAAATTTTAAGGCAGTGTAACTTAAATGGAAAAAAATAAGTTACGCAGGATCTTTGTGGATTACCCCCTATAAGTCGGTTCTGATGAGAGAACAGAAAGTTATTAAATGACAGCATTTATGACAGAATCAACATGTACTTTTTGCATCTATTAAACAGATAGAAAGGAAAACACTTGTACTTGTATATTTAACAGAATAAAGGGGAGAAAATAAAAAAGCTAATTCTTGGGCTTTGCCAACACTTTAATAACAACTAGGGATTATTAATATTTAACAGTATATATTTTAAACTTTTTGTAAGTTGCAAGAATTTAAGAAGTAAGTTAAAAATTGAACAATAAAAAGCAAATATCTGCCTAAAAATTCATTTTTACAAACCATTAAGTGGAAACTGAGACGTGATCCAGCTGTTCAATGCAGATTTAGTGCCAATATCTTTTAAGCTCATTTTAAGCACCGCTTAATACATTTTATCAGTCAGTAAAAACACTGAGGCAGCATATACAAAATGACTGTGATGTACCATACACACCAGAGTGCTTTTTGACAAGAAAACTTTCTTTTATACCTCTGCCCTTGTGAAACGAAGATTTGAATTTAATTAAGCAAAATGATGTTCTTCTAATGTGTTATGCAAGGCCTCTGTGCATTCATAAATCAAAATAAAAGTTCTTGCTGTCATAATTTGGTACCAAGCCACAAAGCATGATCATTTTTACTTTGACTCGGCTGAATTTGTTTTAATGCACTAAAACCAGCAATAGAACATTTAACGTTCTACACAGTTTTCTTTATCTACATACGATTTTTTTTCTACATCCACATCATTCTACTTGATACTAAGACAGCAATAGATTGATAATTGTTAAGAAATACTAGTACTACTGGTAGTTATTTTCAAATAATACTGTTTTACAAATGATTAGTGTAAAAGTGCTTCCCGTAATGTTTTCCAGATTGATCATTTTAAGTGCTCAGATTTTTTAATTTTTTAATTTTTGCTCTGTGTCTGTTCATGAGTGTATAACTTTGTAATTAATTATGATAAAGAATTTATACATATATTGGGCCAGATCCACAAAGAAATTACGCCGGCGTATCTATTGATACGCCACGTAATTTCAAAGTTCCCGCGTCGTATCTTTGTTTTGTATCCACAAAACAAGATACGATGGAATGAGGGATCGATCCGACAGGCGTACATCTTAGTACGCCGTCGGATCGTAGGTGTATATTTACGCTGGCCGCTAGGTGGCGTTTCCGTCGAATTCCGCGTTGAGTATGCAAATTAGCTAGATACGGCGATCCACGAACATACGTCCGGCCGGCGCATTTTTTTACGTAGTTTGCGTTCGGCTTTTTCCGACGTATAGTTACCGCTGCTCTATGGTGGCGTACTCAATGTTAAGTATGGCCGTCGTTCCCGCGTCGAAATTTGAATTTTTACGTTGTTTGCGTAAGTCGTTCGCGAATAGGGATTTGCGTAGAATGATGTCACCGTTGTAAGCATTGGTTTGTTCCGGTTTAATTTCGAGCATGCGCACTGGGATACCCCCACGGACGGCGCATGCATCGTTCAAAGAATCGTTGTTTACGTCGGGTCACGACATATTTACATAAAACACGCCCCCATAACATCGATTAGAATTGCGCGCCCTTATGCCGTCAAAGATACACTACGCCACCATAACTTACGGCGCGCATTCTTTGGGGATTCGGGAAAAAAAAGTAAGTTACAACGGCGTAGTGTATCTTAGATACGCTACGCCCGGTGGAAATATGCACCGATGTACATGGATCTGCCCCATTGTCTCAATTCCTCTGAGATTTTTTTTTGCATTCTAAGGGCAAAAGGAGTAAAAAACAGACACATTTTTTTTTCTCAAGTTTGATCAGTAATAAAACAAGTACCGTTACTGTGGAGAAAACTATTCATTTTATTCTGCTGCTTGTTCTATTTAATGCAAAACTAAAAAAATAGTTTCCTGACAGACTCCATGGCAGCCTACGTGTGGGTTAACCCCGCCTCCTCTCCAATGCTAAAGGACCCCATACCCATAAAAGTCAGCTCACCTACCAGTACTGTGTTCCTTTTTTGTCCTCCTCCATGGATCTAGGATGCACATTCATTCAGATGTCCCAGGATGGATAGCACACTTTAGTGGTGCAGCTCGGATCCCAGCAACGGGCGGGTGCAGAGCTTTCAGCAACTTCTTCACTATACTACATTGTTGCTGTTGTGTGCCAAAGATTCTGAAGTCCCACGGCTGGCAAGATCTGAAAACATCTCCATGGCAGTCATCTCTGTGTTTTTATGTGTTTTCATGTCTGGTCCGTTTTTTCCCCCTTATTTCTTGCTGTATTGCTTTGCCTGTATCTTTTTCTTATGATGGCAGTGTCCTACGTGAAGAGACAAGGGGGGACCCATCATGAGGTGGGCCCAGAAGAACCTGGCCAACTTGTCAACCAGTCTTCATCCCTGGAGAACAGAACTCCCAGGCGGACTTCCTCTCACGCACTCAGTTAGACAACAACGAGTGGTCCCTCCACGAACAGTCAATCAGATGGATCCTGTCCCTGGGAATCAATCCCCAAGTGGATATTTTCGCCTCCCCCTACAACTTTAAGGTGGAGAAGTTCTATACGAGGGGTCGTTGCATTCAGGCGATCAGGACGGATGCCTTGACGGATAGGTGGAGGTTCAAGAGGGCGTATGCCAATCAGGAAATTGTTCTTCCTACCTTTAAGTCTCCAGAGTCCAACAAAACTCACTCCCTGGACATAGGCAAGATCCTTACCGAGTATCTTCAAGTTACGTCTCCCTTCAGACGCTCCGATCATCTATTTATCCTGCACTCAGGCAGCAATAGAGGAAAGAAAGCCTCATCCAGGACAATTGCTTATTGGATCGTCCAGACAATCCAGCAGGCATATAGGGTTAAGGGCTTGGCTCCCCCACAGGCAGTGACGGCACACTCCACCAGAGGGATGGCAGCTTCCTGGACAGCGGCTCGCCACGTGGCCCCTGAAGTCATCTGTAAAGCGGCCTCTTGGTCCTCTATAAATATGTTTATGTCTCATTACTGTATTGAGCCTGCATCTCTTTCCCCTGTAAATTTTGGTTCAAGAATCCTGTCGGTTGACAGGACAAATTAAAATTATTTTTTGTTCAGCATACCCACCGTGTTGTCTGGCTAGTTATTTTCCACACGTAGGCTGCCATGGAGTCTGTCAGGAAAAAGGAAAATTTATTATCATATACTTACCGTAATTTTCCTTTCCTGATGGACTCCATGGCAGAGGGAGTTCCCACCCTGAAAGTAAGTAGTCGGCTAGTTACGGAACACAGTACTGGTAGGTGATCTGACTTTTATGGGTATGGGGTCCTATAGCATTGGAGAGGAAGCGGGGTTAACCCACATGTAGGCTATCATGGAGTCCATCAGGAAAGGAAAATTATGGTAAGTATATGATAATAAATTTTCCTTTTTTTGGTACAAAAGCATGACAAAGTTATTTACAAAATAAATTAAAAAAAAATGTTGTTTTTGTTTTTCGCATACATTTCATTTTTCTCATAATGTGTCAGTAATTTAAAGTTCTTACGCTGATAAAAATAATTCTGTTGGCTTGTAATTTTAACATAAAAATGTTATAATTTTCAACAAATAAATAAATGTTAATTAATTTACTTTAATATTTTAAGTGCGGGAGATGCTGCTGGTGTCATTTCCAACTCACTGGTATTAGGTGCGGGAGATGCTGCTGGTGTCATTTCCAGCTCACTGGTACAGTATTAAGTGCGGGAGATGCTGCTGGTGTAATTTCCAGCTGACTAGTATTAATTTTCTCCCCTTTTTTGCTTTTTATAAATTAGTTCAGGGCAGTGATGGTTTGGAAAACGAAACTGATTGGTGCTGAGGGGTTTTAGACACACAGGGCCAGATCCACAAACGAATTACGCCGGCGTATCTATGGAAACGCCACGTAATTTCAAAGTTCCCCCGTTGTATCTTTGTTTTGTATACACAAAACAAGATACGACTGAATGAGGGATCGATCCGACAGGCGTACGTCTTAGTACGCCGTCGGATCGTAGGTGCATATTTACGCTGGCTGCTAGGTGGCGTTTCCGTCGAATTCCGCATTGAGTATGCAAATTAGATAGATACGGCGATCCATGAACGTACATCCAGCCGGCGCATTTTTTTACGTCGTTTCCGTAAGGCTTTTTTCGGAGTATAGTTACCCCTGCTATATAAGGCGTATCCGATGTTAAGTATGGCCGTCGTTCCCGCGTCGAATTTTGAAAATGTTACGTCGTTTGCGTAAGTCATTCGCGAATAGGGCTTTGCATAGAAACGTATTCTTCTACCTATTTTTGGTAAAAAAATCGCAATAAGCGTTTATCGATTGGTTTGCGCAAAATTTATAGCGTTTACAAAATAGGGGATAGTTTTATTGCATTTTTATTATTTTTTTTTTACTACTTATGGCGGCGATCAGCGATTTTTTTCATGACTGCGACATTATGGCGGACACTTCGGACAATTTTGACACATTTTTGGGACCATTGTCATTTTCACAGCAAAAAATGCATTTAAATTGCATTGTTTATTGTGAAAATTACAGTTGCAGTTTGGGAGTTAACCACAGGGGGCGCTGAAGGAGTTATGTTTCACCTAGTGTGTGTTTACAACTGTAGGGGGGTGTGACTGTAGGTCTGACATCATCGATCGTGTCTCCCTATAAAAGGGATCACACGATCGATGCATCCGCCACAGTGAAGCACGGGGAAGCCGTGTTTACATACGGCTCTCCCTGTTCTTCAGCTCCGGGGAGCGATCGCGAGGGGGCGGCTAGAAACGAATAGCCGCGCCCTCATCCCGGATCGCTCCCACACGATTTCCGACCGCCGCATGTACCGGGGGGTCCCGATCGGACCCCCGACCCGCGGAAAGGCAGGGACGTACATGTAAGCCCATATGCCTGTACGTGCCATTCTGTGGACGTATATATACATGCGGCGGTCGTTAAGTGGTTAATCATTTTTAAAAGGAATCAGTTAACTATTATGTCTCTATACCCTGTAAACAGTAATTTCAGCAAAAAAAATGTTTCCTTTACAACTCCTTTAAAGGGGTGTTCCAGCCAATTTTTATGTTTATTAAAAGTCAGCAGCTACAAAAAGTGTAGCTGCTGGCTTTTAATAAACATACACTTACCTGCTCCTGCTCCGCTCCTCTCCCCCCTCCCCGGCCGGCGTCTTCATTTCAACTGTGGGCACCCGGCCGTGACAGCTTTAGTCTTTTTTTTACGGCCGGGCACCCACTGCGCATGCGTGAGCGGCACTGCGCATAAGCGCGCAGCCCGGCACGACGCTGCGCCGTCTGATTGGACAGGAGATCGCCTAGGACCTGTGACGTGTCCTAGGCGATCGCCTACAGGGAGGGGCTGCTGTAGGCGATTAAGCTTAATTACCTAACCAGCCTCTCGGCGGAAGGAGGAAGTGGGACAGGAAGTCCCACTCCTCCTGAAGCCCCCACTCCCCCCCCAAAAAATTACATGCCAAATGTGGCATGTAAGGGGGTGAGGAGTGGGATAAGCGGAAGTTCCAATTTTGGGTGGAACTCCGCTTTAATGACTGTGTGTTGAGTTTTTTTGAGGGGACAGCACATTTACACTGTTATACAAGCTGTACACTCACTACTTTACATTGTAGCAAAGTGTAATTTCTTCAGTGTTATCAAATATTTTTTATTTGTAAGGTAGTGAAATCTCTGGTAAAGCAAACACTGACAGGGATGGAAATGCAACCTGGGTACCCTCCTAACAAAAAAAAAAGTTTCCAAACTTATACACAACCTTTTCCCAATGGAAAAATAAAAGAGGATGCCCAGGGGAAAGTGCAGACAACAGAAAATGGAGGGGGGTGGGCGGGGTGATTCTATGGCCAGGGGGAAGGGTAGGCAGCGGCCAAACTTTAAGTATTAGCATAGGCTGCCTGCCCTTCCCCAAATCTTCTTTATTTAGTCACACATGTCAGAAAGGCAGTGTGGCTAATTTCTGGGGGAGCTATTGCTATTTTTCACCTTTTCCATGTTGAGGCTGGCAAACCATTTTTTTTATTCCTCCCAGGTATAGATTAGACACTTGCTTACAAGTACCACTGTTAGGAGAATACCTGTAGTGAGTGGAGATCAATGGCCGATAACGTCAGGGAAGGTGGATTTTGTGCTGTAGTCACCCATGCTTTGCTGGAGCTTGCACAAGTGGCGTTTTTAATACTACGCACGCTTACTAGAAATAATTTCTGTAAGTAATTTTTTGGCTTGCTACAATAAATCCTTTGACCTATTACATTATTGGAGGTCTATATTTTTTGTGCCAGGTTGATCACGGAGCAGGGGAAGGAGATAGTAGTGGAGTTTTCATCAGGAATGCCGCATGTATTTCTGTGTCGGATGATCCGTGTCGAGATCCCTGTAGCTTTATGTCATGTGAGACCTACTATAACCTGGGGTCGGATGATTCGGTAAGAGGCTCTATGTGTAGGTGGTGGATTCATTAATCACATTTCACCGGGACTCATCTAGGATATTATGGACACTTGATTTCATGGATGATCACTTTTTAGACTCTAGTCTTCACTTAAAAAAATTAGATGGACTTATTATTGTTTTTACGACACCTGTAGGGGTTATTGATTTACTTTTAAGGCATAAGGACGATATTACTTGGGACTATTATTCTATTATTTTTTATTTATATTTACACAGAGCAACTACTGTATATTTGGTTAGTACACATTTTGAGCATATTGTATGTTATGTTGTGAATAGGGATGAGCCGAACATCCCCCCCGGTTTGGTTCGCAGCAGAACATGCGAACAGGCAAAAATTTGTTCGAACACGCGAACGCCGTTAAAAAGTCTATGTAAAACGAACATGAAAAATCAAAAGTGCTAATTTTAAAGGTTAAAATGCAAGTTATTGTCAGAAAAAGTGTTTGGGGACCTGGGTCCTGCCCCAGGGGACATGTATCAATGCAAAAGTTTTAAAAACTGCATTTTTTTCGGGAGCAGTGATTTCAATAATGCCTAAAGTGAAACAATAAAAGTGAAATATTTCTTTCAATTTCGTACCTGGGGGGTGTCTATAGTATGCTGTAAAGTAGCGCATGTTTCCCGTGCTTAGAAAAGTCCCTGCACAAAATGACATTTCTAAAGGAAAAAAAGTAATTTAAAACTACTCGCAGCTATAATGAATTGTACACTACGTACAAATTAGTATTTTTAAAATATATTTAATGTATTATTTTTACTCTTTTTTTGTTTTATTATATTTTCTTTAGGAAAACATAACTGGTAGGCATGGCAAGGATGTAAGTGAAATGCTTTCAAGTAAACAAATCTCCTGAATTAAAGTCTGGACTGCCCCTTTTCTCCTGCCACATTTGGGTATACCGATGTAATAATATTAATATGGCCCCAGTACAACCAAATGGAACTAAAGAGGATTGAAGTGAATGCCAAAAGAAAATGCCTTCTATCCAGCTTCCTTTGTTGTAGCAGTCACAGGGTGGCCAAGCAAATGAAAGCTTGTGAATGTTTTCTAAATGGCAATGCAGACATTACTCCTTTGCCTGATAAAGAAAAAGAGCTTGATGAGAATACACCAGCTAACTTTTCCTAAGCAAGCCAATGCTTGTTGCAGAACCACCATTTTTGTTGAAGCAAGTGAATTTTTTTTTTTTTATTATTTATACATCTGATTGTTCAGGCAGTTACTGATGAATTTCTTCTTTGTAAAAACGTAAAAATAGTTAAATAATTCTGCATCTTGTAAGTCAAACAAACTATTTTCATGTATGTATTAGCAAAGGCATAGAGAGTTTCTAAATAAAAATAAGCATATACTACAGTAAAATTTTAAATATGAAGAATAGGTCTAACTAATGTATGCCTAAATATCATGTGAATTGGTAAATCACCCAGCTGTGTCATTTTAACTCTGAGTATTATTAAAACTAGGGGTAAACATATCTGAGTTTGGTTCAAAGAGGTTTTGCAGTAATTGACTAAAGTTCATAGATTAAATAATTACATTTGTGTGGATATTATCATAGGAAACAATTTCCTGCAAGTTTTATGTTGCTGTTCTTTTTGGCTGGTATTGATACACGTATAATACGTTTTATAATTTGGGAATAATATATGATAATATATATATTTTTCAGTATGTGGGATAAGATGCTTTTAGGAAAAGTTAAATAATGATTTACTGTCATTAAACCGTGCAACAGTATAAAAATAAATTGTTGGAGGGGAGAAGCAATTTTTAAAATGCCTAAAGGTCAACACTAAAAATGTAAAATTCCATGTGGGACACCCTGAACCTGCCTGTGAAGTGGCACATCTGTACAATGCATACAACCTACTAGAATAAAATTGGCATTGACAAAGAAAAAAATGCTATTTAAATCACTGTTAAATGACAGCCGCTTACTTCTGTTTGTGAACAAAGGGGGTGGGAATTTCCTTGATCTATACAAGACTCTTATCCCAAATTAGATTCATTTGTTAATGTTAATGGGGAACCCATTACATACATACCAGGCGCTTATCCTTGATGAGGGTCTGGTATGGTTGTCAGGCGTTTGGATAAATGCCCAAACAACCAAAATTCTTTCCAAACCTGGGCTTGGAATGAACCTTGGACTTATCCTTAAAGGAGAAGTATGGGTTTGGGGATTATTTGATATTCATACTTACCTCGGTGGATGGAGCATCAGACCGATGCTCCATCTGTCCCACGCCATCCCTGCACTGAGAACCGAGCCAGCGAACACCGCCGCTGGCTGGGTTTTCACAGATCCCCGAGCAGAGCCATGCTGACTGTCAATTAGCATGGCTTCTTCTCCACTTCTCGGCGTTCATTGGAGCACCGAGCAGTGGAGGGGCGGGGAGAGGCTGTCTCAGCGGCTCGCTGATATGCTGATACTGCCATCAATCAGGGCAGCTGGCGGATCCCAACTTGGGAAGTCGTGATGACACACTGCCCCGACTGATGGCGGTGACGTCAGCGGAGAGCGGACTTCAGACTGCTCTCGGCTGAAAACGGGTCACTGGAGTGCAAAACGAATTGCACTCCTGTGACCCTGAGGAGGAGCCCAGACGAATGAGCCCAGGCTTGACTTCTCCTTAAAAGTGGTTGCAAACCCTCACATATACCCAGTGAAGTGAACGGCCTCAGATAATACACAGAGATTAAAAAAATCCTCTTACATAGGTTTTACTTGTATATCTTCAGTATTTCCCTCACTACACCCTTTAAAAAGCGCATATCGTGTGTTACCTGGTAGTATATTGAAATGACAAGGTCGGTCTCCATTGTATCTCCAGCACAGGCCCCACTGAGAGTGGAACAGAGGGTGCCAAGGGACAGGAGGAACACGAGTGCCCATAGATGTTGGTTGCAGAGCTTGTGGCAAAAGTTTTAGGCTTGTGATTCAGGCAGAACATCAGGTCAGGAACTGTGATGGTGCTGGGTAGATCAACTGAGATTAAAGGGGAACTCCTCCAGGCTTGCAGGTTCTGGATATGTGGCTTGCCGAGACTTCCAAAAAGTATGTAGACAATAGTGTCCAATGGAGCTTGGATGAGAGGAAGCCAGCTCAGGTATTTAGAGATGGTGTTGAGCCAGACAGAAAACAGGAGCAAAGTCAGAGGATCAGCCAGAGTCAGCAGCGAGTGGACAACAAGGTACCAGGGCATCAGACAGAAGTATCGTCAGGAGTAAGCTGGAATTAGGAACCAGTAATCGGTAGTATAAACGTTATCCAATTGTTAGGTCAGTGGAAGGTAGGTCAGCAACAGATAGTAAGCAGGATACAGGCAGGACACAGGAAAACAACTGAACACCAGTGAGCATTGAACAAAGATCAGCGAACCCTTTAAATAGGCGGTCTGGTGCCAAAGGGAACTGTGGACACGCTCCCGTAAGTTCGCACATTCGTTTGTGCACCTGCGATCAGCCTGGGTTTAGTGTTCGTTCATGCGTGCGCGTGTGTGCCTGATGCGATACAACAGTTCTCTTACATTATGTTGAAAATCTTTCTTTATTGTTCAGCAGTACTTAGGGGTGGGTGGAGAAACTGTATTTGCACTGTGTGAGAGTTAGTTGGAGGAAAAAGACACCCCCCCCTCCACATAGGCAGAGGAACAAAGGAACATGCAGAGCTGTGTTCTGAATAGACAAGCCCCCTGCTTATCACCCTCCCCGGCACAGATTTTTAGCTACTGTTATCTCATGTGTCTGAGAACTTGTCAGAAGTGACTCATGCTGATAACAGAAGAACGAAGCGCCAGAGAGAAACAACACTTAAAGCTTTGGAGACAGATAAGTAAACACTACAGATATATGTGGTTCGAGCAAATTTCATGAATGGGGTGTACAACCACTTTAATTTAAACCTTAATGGTTCAATTTTCAGCAGCAAGACAATGCTTATCAGACACATATATGACCATAGAGTATTAGGACATTTGTACAATTGTGTTAAAACACAATTTACCAGCATGTACTGCTGTAAATAGTGCTTAAATGCAACTCAAATTAAACAAAACTCAGGAGTCGGGAAAGGGTATGAATATTTAAAGGTGACATGCAAAAAAAGAATTTCCAGTTACAGTGGAAATTCTCTTTAGCAACTATAGTAACTGTCATTTTGATTGTGCTCAAACTGTTATAAATGCATGCATATGTGGTATATGTGGGTTCATGCATAGTCTAGTACAGTATAAATAAAAAAGGTTAATATCTGCTTGTTGTTTTTACGCTTACTGAAGCAGTGGAATGGGTTAATATCTCAGCTATTTTTAATAGAGACACAGGAGTATGAGGATATTATTAGGGCTTCTAACTGACTCCAGACACAGTGATAAACAATACAGGGAGCCAGGGATTACAGGCAGCTGTACACTTCCATGTGGTCTGAAGGGCACAGTAGGACAAAAACAGATTGAAATATCATTAATTTACTCTCTCGTCTGTTTCTTCCAATACACACAGGAAAAACAATCATTCACAGGCAAAGGGGAACGACCCCCTGCCTTTTATAGCCTGTCACCCGAAAACCCTTGGCAAAGCAACCCTGAAATTCAGCTTGCTCAGCACTGTTGGAAATGGCACTCATCACCGTAGGAAACCAAAATATATGTATCACAGGCTCCGACTTTGCACCCTTAAATCAATTGCCGGAGACACTGATTGACTGCTGTCCTTGAATAAAAGCACTCTGGCTTTTATTTTTCTATTGACTTGACTTTTTTTTTATATATTCTGTAACAGAGTACATTGTCACAGACTGTGAATGTTCTCTGGGGAATTGGCACTTTTAATATCACATTTTACAACAGGGATGCCTTCTTTAATGTACATTCTTGCTGATTTATGTATATCTGCATCCTTGATGATTATTACACCAAATGGATCATGGCTGGTATTTCCAGCAGAGTCTCCACTGCCCTTTGCATAGTTATAAATCTCGTGGCCATGTAGAAAATTAGCCAAATCCTCTCATTGATCTTATGCGGTAAATTGCAGCTCGGCAGCGGGAGTTCCGTCAATAAACAATGAACTAGCACAAATAACTTATCAGTTTACTTTTAATCAATGCAGCTTCTTACAGTGTATTATTCTCGCAATAGGCTTAAATTACAGGGCCACTGTTGTTTTCCAAACCTTTTAATCTAATTAGAAAACCTTCCTTTTTTACTGGTAATAAACACTGCGTAAACTGTCTGCACCCAATTGAGCTATAGTAATTTATGTGGACTTCCCACTGTTCCTCCTCTCATAGACAGGCTGTTTTATGTCTTTAACTAATGAAATCTAAGAAATCACCATGTAGATGTGATCTGACTTTGCCAGTGAATAAATCTTCATTACAATACATTACACAATGTTCTGCTGTTGCATTTATATGCTTCATGTTCATTGGCAGATTTTGATAATTTACTGCTGAATTTCCTTAAAACTGGGAAGTATTTAATGTTATGGTCATTTGCTTCTGTTGCCACTGTGTACACTGTCAAGAAGCGTGCTGTGTTATATTCCTTATACCTTTCAGTTATTAACTAATGGAACTATTACATGTTTATTCAATGGGTAGAAATCTCTGATTTGTGTGCAAGCAGTACATCTGGACTGAAGGAAAGTTTGTAAATCCAAACTATGAACTTCTTTTTTGCCACATTTTGGCCTGTTAAATATACCACAGAAAACTTTTTTTTATACCAGTTTGATAAGTGCAACAAAACCAATTTATCACATCAGAAAATTCATTATTCTGTGTTATAGATGTGGAAAAGTGGGAGGGTTTAAGTCATTTAGCAAAAGACAACTGGACAGTGCTAATTCTACTCAGTCCCCAAAAATCATGTGTGTTGCCAAGAATTAGAAATTTAGTTCATTTTAAATGATCATCTGTGAGGATTAGATTTGAGTTTGAGGTGATGCAGGGTTCACCTGACCCTGATTTGGTGAATGGGTGAACTACATGACCTGTTCACCCACCCACCCAGCACCAAACCTCTGGCTGTGGAGGAAGCCTTTAATGAGGATCTGGTATAGATGTTAAGTCCATGCAAAAAAAAAAAACAGCTTGGCGTGTGTGCCCCACCTTCTTGAACCATATCAGGCCACATGCCCTCAAAATGGGGGTACCTTGCACCAATGTTGAAAAGGACAAGGTCTCTTTCCCACAGTCTTGGCCTGGTGGTTATGAGGGTCTGTGGGAGGGAGGACTTATCAGAATCTGGAAGCCCCCCTGACATTTACTTGCCACAAATAACAGCTCCTGGGCCTGAATGTTAGCAAAAGGGTAGGGCATTCTGGATGACATAATTGATTACATTTGGATATAGCCATATTTGTCATGTGACATCATGTAACGTCAGAGGGGGGCCGGTGACCGGGTAGCCCCGCCCTACATCTACAGTTGCAATAAAAAGTATGTGAACCCTTTTGGAATGATATGTAGTTCTGCACAAATTGGTCATAAGATGCGATCTGATCTTTATCTAAGTCACAACAATAGACAATCACAGTCTGCTTACACTAATAACACACAACAAATTAAATGTTACTATGTTTTTATTAAACACACCATGCAAATATTCACAGTGCAGGTGGAAAAAGTATGTGAACCCTTGGATTTAATAACTGGTTGAACCTCCTTTGGCAGCAATAACTTCAACCAAATGTTTCCTGTAGTTGCAGATCAGATGTGCACCATGGTCAGGAGTAATTCTTGACCATTCCTCTTTACAGAACTGTTTCAGTTCAGCAATATTCTTGGGATCTCTGGTGTGAATTGCTTTCTTGAGGTCATGCCACAGCATATCAATCGGGTTGAGGTAAGGACTCTGACTGGGCCACTCCAGAAGGCGTATTTTCTTCTGTTTAAGCCATTCTGTTGTTGATTTACTTCTATGCTATGGGTCGTTGTCCTGTTGCAACACCCATCTTCTGTTGAGCTTCAGCTGGTGGACAGATGGTCTTAAGTTCCCCTGCAAAATGTCTTGATAAACTTGGGAATTCATTTTTCCTTCAATGATAGCAATATGTCCAGGCCCTGACGCAGCAAAGCAGCGCCAAACCATGATGCCCCCACCACCATACTTCACAGTTGGGATGAGGTTTTGATGTTGGTGTGCTGTGCCTCTTTTTCTCCACACATAGTGTTGTGTGTTTCTTCCAACCAACTCAAATTTGGTTTCATCTGTTCACAGAATATTTTGCCAGTACTGCTGTGGAACATCCAGGTGATCTTGTGCAAACTGTAAACGTGCAGCAATGTTTTTTGGACAGCAGTGGCTTCCTCTGTGGTATCCTCCCATGAAATCCATTCTTGTTTAGTGTTTTACGTATCGTAGATTCGCTAACAGGGATGTTAGCATATGCCAGAGACTGTTGTAAGTCTTTAGCTGACACTCTAGGATTCTTCTTCACCTCATTGAACAGTCTGTGCTGTGCTCTTGCAGTCATCTTTACAGGACAGCCAGTGCTGAACTTTTTCCATTTATAGACAATTTGTCTTACCGTGGACTGATGAACAGCAAGGCTTTTGGAGATTCTTTTATAACCCTTTCCAGCTTTATGCAAGTCAACAATTCTTAATCCTAGGTCTTCTGAGAGCTCTTTTGTGCGAGGCATCATTCACATCAGGAAATGCTTCTTGTGAAAAGCAAACCCAGAACTGGTGTGTGTTTTTTATAGGGCAGGGCAGCTGTAACCAACACCTCTAATCTCATCTCATTGATTGGACTCCAGTTGGCTGACACCTCACTCCAATTAGCTCTTGGAGATGTCATTAGTCTAGGGGTTCACATACTTTTAACACATGCACTGTGAATGTTTACATGGTCTGTTTAATAAAAACATGGTAACATTTAATTCTTTGTGTTTTGTTAGTTTAAGCAGACTATGATTGTCTATTGTTGTGACTTAGATGAAGATGAGATCACATTTTATGACCAATTTGTGCAGAAATTCATATCATTCCAAAGGGTTCACATACTTTTTATTGCAACTGTATATAATAGCTAATTTGCATACCCGACGCGGAAAATGACGCAAACTCCACCCAGTGGACGCCGAAGTATTGCATCTACGATCCGAAGGCGTACAAAGCCGTACGCCTGTTGGATCAAACCCAGATGCCGTCGTATCTTGGTTTGAGGATTCAAACTAAAGATACGACGCGGGTAATTTGAAAGTATGCCGGCGTACTCTGTCTGTGGATCTGCCCCCTTAAAAAAAAGTTTTAAAAACTGCCGTTTTTTCAGGAGCAGTGATTTTAATAATGCTTAAAGTGAAACAATAAAAGTGAAATATTCCTTAAAATTTCGTACCTGGGGGGGTGTAAAGTTAGCATGTGAAATATCGCATGTTTCCAGTACATAGAACTGTCCCTGCACAAAGTGTCATTTCTGAAAGAAAAAAATACATTTAACCACTTCCATACCAGCCGCCGTCATATGACGTCCACAAAGTGTCTCTACCATCCAGAGTGGACGTCATATGACATCCTGGACTTTGAAGGGGGATATCTGAATGATGCCTGCAGCGAGAGGCATCATCCAGATATCTATCTCTTGTGCCGGCGATTCTGCACACCGTAAGAACGATCATAGCGGCGGTTCCGCCGCTAGATCATTCTTACGGGCGGCGGGAGGGGACATCCCCCCCTCCCGCCGCCATCCGGTGCTTCTCCGGGCTCTCCCGTGCCATCGGGGGACCGGGGGAAAGAATCGTCCGGTGCTGGCAGGAAGAATAGAGATGACTGGTGACCAGATGGTCACTAGTCATCTCTATGACCGTCGGAGGACCCGGGCGCGATGTGATGACGTCACGCCCGGGTCCCGTAAGTAAACAAAGCCGCGATTGCGGCTGTAAGCCACAGTATTCATGAGATCAGTGAATTTTTTTCACCGATCTCATGGTTTCCAGCCTGGAGGAGAGATGTGGGGTCTTATTGACCCCGCATCTCTCCATAAAGAGGACCTGTCACACACATTCCTATTACAAGGGATGTTTACATTCCTTGTAATAGGAATAAAAGAAATAAAAAAATAAAAAATAAATAAAAAAAGTGTAAAAAAATAAATAAATATGTAAAATAAATAAATAATAATAATAAAAAAAATTAAAGCGCCCCTGTCCCCGGTAGCTCGCGCGCAGAAGCGAACGCACACGCAAGTCCCGCCGACATATGTAAACGCTGTTTAAACCACATATGTGAGGTATCGCCGCGTGCGTTCGAGTGCCAGCAACAATTCTAGCACTAGATCTCCTCTGTAAATCTAAACTGGTAACCTGTAAAAAATTTCAAAGCCTTGCCTATGGAGATTTTTAAGTACCGAAGTTTGGCGCCATTCCATGAGTGTGCGCAATTTTAAAGCGTGACATGTTAGGTATCTGTTTACTCGGTGTAACCTAATCTTTCATATTTTACAAAAAAATTGGGCTAACTTTACTGTTTTGTTATTTTTTTAATTCATGAAACAATTTTTTTCCCCAAAAAAGGCGCTTGAAAAATGATTGCGCAAATACCGTACAAGATAAAACGTTGCAATGACCGCCGTTTTATTCCCTAGGGTGTCTGCTAAAACAACATATATAATGTTTGGGGGTTCTGAGTAATTTTCTAGCAAAACAATTATGATTTGTACATGTAGGAGAGAAGTCCCAGAATAGGCCCGGTATTGAGGTGTGTATAAGAGCCCTGTATGGAAGTGGTTAAAACTGACTTGCGGCTATAATGAATTGTCGGCTCTGGCAATTCAGAGCGAATTCATTCATAAAAAAACAAAAATAGCGTGGGGGTCCCCCCAAATTCCATTACCAGGCCCTTCAGGTCTGGAATGGATATTAAAGGGAACCCCGCCGTCAATTTAAAAAAAAATGGCGTGGGGTTCCCCCAAAATATCCATTCCAGACCCTTCAGGTCTGGTGTGGATTTTAAGGGGAACTCCACCCCAAATTAAAAAAAATGGCGTGGAGTTCCCCCAAAAATTTACACCAGACCCCTTATCCGAGCACGTTAACCTGGCCGGCCGCAGAAAAGAGGGGGGGCAGAGTGCGGCCCCCCTCTCCTGAACCGTACCAGGCCACATGCCCTCAACATGGGGGTCCCCCAAAAAACACACACACACACCGTAGAAAAAAGTCCTTTATTAATAAAAAAAAAATTAAAAAAATCCAGCGGTGGTAATCTACTCGGTCCCAGCTCCCTGCTCCAACGTTGTCTGTATCCAGCGACGGGGGATTTTTTTTTATTAATAAAGGACTTTTTTCTACGGTGTGTGTGTGTGTTTTTTCCAACTATTTACACTTTCTTCGTGAAATGGTAGTGGTACAATGTACCCCATTACCAATTCACATAGGGGGGGCCAGGATCTGTGGGTCCCCTTTGTTAAAGGGGTCTTCCAGATTCTGATAAGCCCCCCGCCTGCAGACCCCCACAACCACCGGGCAAGGGTTGTGGGGATGAGGCCCTTGTCCCCATCAACATGGGGACATCCTCCCCATGTTGAGGGCATGTGGCCTGGTATGGTTCAGGAGAGGGGGGCGCACTATGTCCCCCCTTTTTTTCTGCGGCCGGCCAGGTTAACGTGCTCGGATAAGGGGTCTGGTGTGAATTTTTGGGGGAACTTCACGCCATTTTTCATTTTTTTTTAATTGACGGCGGGGTTCCCCTTAATATCCATTCCAGACCTGAAGGGCCTGGTAATGGAATTTGGGGGGACCCCCATGCTATTTTTTTTTTTTTATGAGTGAATCCAATCTGAATTGCCAGAGACGACAATTCATTATAGCCGCAAGTCAGTTTTAAATGTCTTTTTTCTTTCAGAAATGACACTTTGTGCAGGGACAGTTCTATGTACGGGAAACATGCGCTATTTCACATGCTAACTTTACACCCCCCCAAGGTACGAAATTTAAAGTAATATTTCACTTTTATTGTTTCACTTTTAGCATTATTAATTTCACTGCTCCCGAAAAAACAGCAGTTTTTAAAACTATTTTTTGCATTGATACATGTCCCCTGGACAATAAATTGCATATTAGCCTTTAAAATTAGCACTTTAGATTTCTCCCATAGACTTTAACAGGGTGTTCCGCTGCTTTTCGAATTTGCCGCGAACACCCCTAATTGTTCGTTGTTCGCCGAACAGGCGAACGGGCAATGTTCGAGTCGAACATGATTCGACTCGAACTCAAAGCTCATCCCTATTCAGGAATTACAATTCCCATCATGCCTAGTCATGTCTGTGAATGTCAAAGTTTTGCAATGCCTCATGGGATGTGTAGTTCGGCAACAGCTGGAGGGCCGTAGTTTGAAGATCCCTGCTTTAGAGCAATGGTCATCAACCCTGTCCTCAGGGCCCACTAACAGGCCAGGTTTGCAAGATAACTGAAATACATCACAGGTGATATAATTTGCTGCTCAGTGATTGTAGTATACTAGTCTGCATCTCCCCAAAGTAATACATACAACCTGGCATGTTAGTGGGCCCTGAGCCTGAGGAGAGGGTTGATGACCACTGCTTTAGAGGTTGTCTCTCAGCTAGTTTGCGTTTCATAAACACATCATTGTTGTACTGAACATATGTTCTCCCTTTGCTGTAGTTCCAGTACAATGAACTGTAATATCTTCCTTATACTTTTTATAGAAGAATAATAGCCTGTCCCAAGAGATCAGGATAACAGTGAACCCAGTATAACAATAGAATGAATACACAGCATGTTTGAAAATACAAACTATTGTACAATGTAGACTTCATAAGAACATTTGTTCACTTTACCTATAAATTATTTGCTAGTAAAGAAAAACGAATGTTACATTTTGTTTATGAAAAAAAAGTGATGCTTACAATGAGATAGGATTACACTACAGTATATTTATATAACACACACATTCATTTATTAAAGACATAAAATACAAGTCACAACAAAATCAACCAACAGCTAATGTATATAAACAAAATTGTTATGGTTTATCAAGTGATCCCTTTGCTAGGAATGCCCGCTTGTAACCCAAATAGCCAACAGTTAATGATGTGGTTATAGCTCAATGCATATGTAGCGCTACCCCCTCAGGAGCCGCTGGTTGATTTGGGATCAGCGTATTAAGTTACCTCTATGTAGTGTCTAGGGGTGAAGGCATTGAGCAGAGCAGTAATCGAATGTCCAATAGTTAAAGGTTTTGAATGCTTTTTTTCCCAGGCCCAACATGACCAACATCAACTTCAGGTAGACAGGAAAGGTTGATGAAAATAGAGTAAATTCGCAGTATCAGGCTTTGGATAAGGAAAGCAGTCCTGCCTTCTGTAATTATATCAGTACGTCGCTACTCCAGCCAGAGTGGGTGAAGTGCCCCTGGACAGACCCCTGCCACAGGCCTGGCAGCCAGAGCACCACTTAAGGTTGCTGGGAGGAACAAGTCTCTGCCACAGACTTGGCTCTGATTAAATGTTGAGACCTCTGCCACAGGCCTAGTGCAAGGTTAAGCTGAATAATAGAGCGGATCCTCCTAGTAAATCACGTCAGGGTCACCGGTTGACAGTGTGAGTGTACCTGTCAATGTCCGGTCACCAGATCCCCGATGGTTCGTTGAAGCCTTTTTGGATAACCTGCCTCCGGGTTCTCCTCAAGCCGATCCCCCACCGAACAGCATACAGCCTGGGATCTTCTTAATAAAGATGGGGACCCAGTAAGTCACTGGGGCCCCTTGGTAGCATCAGTTGCTCCAGGCCAGGAGGGCCCAGAGTCAGGAACTCAATGTGGCACGCGACCCCAAGCCAGGAAGGCCATAGCGGTGGGGCCCGTGATGTGCGCACACCCTAAAGGTGGGTGCCGCACCTGGAACCAGGAACCCGCGAAGAACCCAGAACAATGGCCTCCGCCACAGAAATACCCCTCCCCAGCATGCCCCGCGAGGGAAAAACTCCTCTAATTGGCTGCTGGGAAGAAGCGGCTCCGCCTGGACCCCTCTGCCGCCACCTGCCGCCCAGAGATGAAACTGCATCCCTGGAATGCAGACTGACCCACAGAACAATCCAGATTTGGCGACAGCCAAATTTGACAAAAATCAAGAATGAAAGCAACATAACTCTCTCATTCCCCCACTAAATTTAACATAGCGTCCTTTCTGAAGGTAAAGGGGCGCTACACATACAGCTTGCAGACATATTCAAAGGTTTACAGTCAACCCACAGAACATTTCTCCCAAGTTGCACTGCTAATTTTTCCCTCCTTTATGATTGAGATCACAGGTAGAAGAGAATAGCAAGGAAGAGTGATGAAGCAGCCTGAGACTAGAGACTGTCCTTGGCAACAAAGAAAAGGGAACAACTCCCATAGGATGCTCGCCAGACGTGTATCCCCACCAATTGGAGGATGGAGCAGAGTGGGTGCAGGGGCTACTGGGGAATATAGTTCCCTGGATGGTGCAGTCCTGGAGACTATGTTGTACTACTGCATGAGAGACAGAGCTGCAGAGAGTAGACTGCTGCAGAGTGCTGAGAACCGAGCCACTGACTGAGTTGTAGGCAGTGGTATTCCTGTACCTAGAGCTACAAGGACAGGAGAGACCCAGAGAACTGTGGGAGCAGACTCAGAGAGCTGCTGAGAGGACTAAGGTTTCCATGGTTCGGTTCCTTCTACTGACTTGTGGGTGAGCCTTTTGTGTTTGGGGTGAGCCCTTGCCAGTCTTCCAGAGCACAGATCAGAAAGTTCACCATGTTTGACCATTAAGATCTACTCTAACTTTGTTGCTTGTTGCACTTGGTTGCGTTGCCTTTAGAAACCTTGTTGCAACCCACTGATGGCAGGGGACATTTGGAGCACCCCTTCAAGCTCTTCCTCTTTTGGAATAATAATTACTTTTTCAAAGGGAGAGACAATTGAAATCCATTGCTGTAGGTTAATTAGCTTTATTCTAAATGGGGTGTGTGAGTGCATATGTAAGAGGCAAACATATACATATTAGGCTTACACATTTAAAAATACAAGAATTAATAAATAAACTCCTGATACAATATATATATACAGGTGAAACTCGAAAAATTAGAATATTGTGTAAAAGTTCATTTATTTCACTAATGCAACATAAAAGGTGAAATTAATATATGAGATAGACTCATTACATGCAAAGAAAGATAGTTCAGGCCGTGATTTGTCATAATTGTGATGATTATGGCTTACAGCTCATGAAAATCCCAAATCCACAATCTCAAAAAATTTGAATATTACATGCAATCAATAAAACAAGGATTGTACATAGAACAATATCGGACAAGTAGAAGCAAGCATATGTACTCAGTACTTGGTTTGGGTCCCTTTTGCAGCAATTACTGCCTCAATGCGGCGTGGCATGGAAGCTATCAGCCTGTGGCACTGCCAAGGTGTTATGGAAGACCGGGATGCTTCAATAGGGGCCTTCAGCTCTTCTGCATTGTTTGGTATCATGTCTCTCATCTTTCTCTAGGCAATGCTCCATAGATTCTCTATGGGGTTCAGGTCGGGCGAGTTTGCTGGCCAATCAAGCACAGTAATCCCACGGTCATTGAACCAGGTTTTGGTGCTTTTGGCAGTGTGGGCAGGTGCCAAGTCATGCTGGAAAAGCATCCCCATAGAGCTTGTCTCTGGAAGGAAGCATGAAGTGCTCCAAAATCTCCTGGTAGACGGCTACGGTGACCCCGGACTTAATGAAGCACAGTGGACCAACACCAGCAGATGACATGGCTCCACAAATCAACACAGACTGTGGAAACTTCACACTGGACTTCAAGCATCTTGCAGTGTGTGCCTCTCCATTCTTCCTCCATACTCTGGCTCCTTGGTCTCCAAATGAGATGCAAAATTTGCTCTCATCAGAAAAGAGGACCACTGAGCAACAGGCCAGGTCTATTTTTCCTTAGCCCAGGTAAGACGCTTCTGACGTTGATTGTTGTTCAGGAGTGGCTTGACAAGAGGAATATAACATTTGAAGCCCATGTCCAGGACCTGTCTGTGTGTGGTGGCTCTTGATGCACTGACTCCAGCCTCAGTCCACTCCTTGTGAAAGTCCCCAACACTTTTGAATGGCATTTTCCTGACAATCCTCTCCAGGCTGCGGTCATCACTGCTGTTTGTGCACCTTTTTTCTTCCGCACTTTTCCCTTCCACATCACTTTCTATTAATGTGCTTGGATACAGCACTTTGGGAACATCCAACTTCTTTTGCAATTACCTTTTGAGGCTTTCCCTCCTTATGGAGGGTGTCAATGATGGTTTTCTGCACAACTGTCAGGTCAGCAGTCTTTCCCATGATTGTGATTCCTACTGAACCAGACAGAGACCATTTAAAGGCTCAGGAACACTTTGCAGGTGTTATGGCTTAATTAGCTGATTAGAGTGGGACATTTTGGGGCAGATCCACAGAGATCTGCACCCGCGCAGCGTATCAGAGATACGCTACGCCGCCGTACCTTACCTGGATTTAAATAGATCCTGGAAGAATTTGCGCCGTAAGTTACGGCGGCGTAGTGTATCTCTGGCGGCGGAATTAAAATCGGCGATTAGGGGGCGTGTTTCATTTAAATGAAGCGCGTCCCCACGCCGAATGAACTGCACATGCTCCGTTTCTAAATTTCCCGCCGTGCATTTTTTTTAACTTAGACGTGAATTACGTCCATCCTGATTCACGGACGACTTACGCAAAAAAAAAAAAAAAATTCTAAATAAACGCGGGAACGACGGCCATACTTAACATGGCATGTCTAACTATACGCGACAAAATACCAGCTTTAACTATACGCCGGTAAAAGCCGACTAGAGACGCCGTAAAAAAATGCCCCGGCCGTTCGTACGTTCATGGATCGTTGGAAATAGCTAATTTGCATACCCGACGCGGAAAACGACGTGAACGCCACCCAGCGGACGCCGAAGTATTGCATCTTAGATCCGAAGGCGTACAAGGACATACACCTGTCGGATCTAACCCAGATGCCGTCGTATCTTGGTTTGAGGATTCAAACCAAAGATACGACGCGGGTAATTTGAAAGTACGCCGGCGTATCAGTAGATACGCCGGCGTACTCGCTCTGTGGATCTGCCCCTTTGAGCCTAGAATATTGCACCTTTTCACAACATTCTAATTTTCTGAGATTGTGAATTTGGGGTTTTCTTGTTTACAAAAGTTTTATTGTATAGTTTAAGATGAATATAAACATAGACAATATGTATGAAATCGTCTCAAGAGGTACAAAGAATAAACATAACAAGTAACATGGTATGCAAATCTTACACGAGGTACAGCAATTTGGTGAGTCCGTTGATGAGGAAATAATGAATAAAAAAAGAGAGAAATTAATATTTTGGTCATAGAGTAACTTGTGGGTGAGATTGAGATTATTGTGTAATAGACCAGTACGACCATTTATCATCAAATATATGCAGGGTATCATTTAGTGTGTGGTAGATCTTATCAGAGAGTTTTAGCAATTCCATCCTATCTAGAACCTGTGACCATTGTAGGGTATCTGTCCTCCAGTTGAGAGCTATCATCCATTGGATGGAGCTACAGAGAGAGTGAAACAAACTGCTACATGGGGGAGGAACATCAGGGATACTAAAATACAATAGGCATATTTGGGGGGTGAGATTAAGTTTATGTTTTGAGGATCTTTCAAATCTATGTAGTGCGGCTTTCCAAATTGGAGTTAGGTGGGGACAGCTCCAGAAAATATGCAATAATGTGCCCTCTACCGGGCAACCCCTAAAACAATTAGGGGAGACTGAGGGATAATACGTATGAATTTTGGAGGGGGTTAGATACCATCTGCAAAATAGTTTTATCGGGGTCTCTCTAAAGGAGGCCGCCCTGTTACTTTTCCGGAGGTTTTCAGACATAGATTTCCAGGTATCAGGAGTGAAGTTCGACCCTATATCAGCTTCCCAATGCAACATTGGTTGTGATTTATCAGGAGTAGAAATGTCATTGAGGTATTGATAAATTCTTGAGATCATCCCTTTGTCTCTAGAAGTGGAGAGGCAAATTCTCTCGAATAGTGTGTTCATAGGTTGGGTGGAGAGGGAGAAGTGAGTGGAAAAGAATTATTTTATCCTAAGATACCTTGCATGCTCGGCAAGGGGGAATCCATCTACTCTCTGGAGAGCCTCGAAGGACTTGAATTGCCATTTGTGTTGAAGTGATCCTAGTGTGGTCTTATTGGTGTTCATCCAGCATGAAAATAAGGATCTATCGTCAAATTCTGAGGCTAATCTGGGGTCTCCAAGGAAGGATGTGAGTGGCGAGATGGGGGAGGATAACCCGAATGTGTCCTTAATTTTAAGCCATAATTGAAGCATGTGTGCCACTATCAAATTAAATTTGCGGAGTTTACTGTATAGGACTAAGTCAGACCACAATATCCCCTGGAGATGAAAAGGGAGGATGGAGGATGTTTCAAATTTAATCCAGGGGATATCCTGAGAGGGAGAGAACCACTGTGATATTTGTGAAAGTCTGGCAGCTAAAAAATACTTCCATAGATTAGGGAGGCCTAGCCCACCATTGGAGAGGGTTCTATGTAATAGAGCGTAGCTATATCTGGGTTTTTTGTTGGAGAATATGAATTTATTAATAAGCCTTTGGATGGATTCTAATTTGGATTTGGGGATGTTGATTGGAAGGGTACGGAAATAGTATAACATTTTGGGTATAATGCTCATTTTAATAGCACAAATTCTTCCAAGGAAAGAAATGTTGTAAGTGGACCAGGTGTCGAGGAGGGAACTAATATGGTTAAAGAGGGGAATGTAATTAAGTTTGAATAAATCATTATGATTAGGGGTAATATTGACCCCTAGGTATTTCACAGAGCGTGAGTTCCAAGAAAAAGGGAAGTTGGCTTGAAGTAGGGTAAGGGTGTTTTGTGGGATGTTAATGGGCAAGGCTGAGCATTTATTTAAATTTATCTTGAGTCCTGAAATGTCATGAAACATGTTTAGTTCCCTTAGGAGGACCGGGATAGAGATATGGGGGTCTGTAATATATAGTAATGCATCGTCAGCATAGAGGCTAATTTTGTATTCCAAGTGATCTTTAGAGTATCCCCTAATATCGGGATTAGCTCTTATGGCTTGTGCTAGGGGTTCCATGGCCAGGGCAAAAAGGAGTGGGGATAGGGGGCAGCCCTGCCTGGTGCCTCTACCAAGAGGGAAGAAATCCGAATTATAACCCGGGATCCTAATGCGGGTTTGTGGGGCATGGTATAGAGCGTTAAAGCCTTGTAGGAATTGGCCTGAGATTCCAAATCTAGGCAGGAGACTGTTCAAGTATGTCCAACTGACACTATCAA